>NC_033794.1:127194981-127240364 GCF_001876935.1 Asparagus officinalis
TATATATATATATATATATATATATATATATATATATATATATATATATACACACACATTAATGAAAGAAAAAAGATCATATATTTTTGCTTGTGATCTTGCCCCCAGTGAATAAATTTTTTGGATCTGCCCCTGCTTGTGAGCTACCCATTTGCTAAAGACTATATACTATTAAAAATGGATTATAATTCATTAAATTTATCACTTTCTCGCATATATAATCCACTTACTTATAATTGATTCCTGGATTATAATATAAAGTTGCCAAACATGCTCTAAGAAACTCTGGGTCAAGTTAAATAAACAAATGCAAAAATAAAGAAAAGAAAAGCCCTCCCGGAATATTGATTTACAGGATTATTGACTTCATTAATTGGATGACGTTATTGACTTCATTTATGGATATTAAATAAGCTCTGAACTTATAAAGCTCCCAACAGCATGACGATCATTGAACGAGTACCAAATTCTTCAGAAAAATTACCCGCAAAAGTTGGAATATTACAGTACTCTTCGATCACAAGCATGGATTTGGATTATCTCCATTGTAGTTAGATTTATAATAGATTTACCAAATAAATTAATGAACCACTATGATTTGTCTTAGACGGATCAAAATTAAGGGTCACAATTAAAGGCTCATTTCAGTATCCTAATGCACTGGTATATACCAGCGGCGGAGCTACATATATAATGTCCAAAGAGATCACGATTCACTGTATAGATAGCATGCTTTTTGAACATTTTTTGAACATTTGTATATATTTTTAAAAAATAGCGACGGTGACATGTTGACTCGCTTTAATGAGCCCCGGTGCACCATTCCCCTCCACTATTATAAAATTACAATTCTACCCCAAGATGTATCATATATAACCCCCCTCATTAGAGTCACTCCCCCTTCCATGCACCAAAATGAGCGACTCCAACCATCTCCGTCGTTCCCCAACCGACAGACCTCCCTTCACTCTCGCCCACCTCAAGAACGTCGCATGCCCTCGCCCGCCTGCTTGCCGGACGCTCCGCCGCCCGCTCCTCTCACTCGACGTCTTCTCCGACCTCCTGCATCGTCGCCTGTCGCTCCCTCCCATCGTACCGGCCCTGCCGCGCAAATTCCCGCACGCCTACCCGCCTCTCTTCTATTCCGCCTCGTCGCGGTGGGGCCGCGGTGTAATTGGTTTTCGTGGACAAGAGCTGGCGTCCCTCAAACGGGATCATGGTGCCATCGCCACGAGTGCGGGCCAACCAACGCGTTCTCCGACATACCAAACCGCATAGACGACACCATCGGCATCCTCCTCCACCCCTCCTCTTGATTCCCCACTTCTCCGTTCCAACAGTACACGCGCACCGTCTCGCCAATGCACTCGCAACATGCTAGCTGCGTTAGACCTCGACGAGGTCTTCGTGCCGAAGACAAAATCGTCTCTGCCTAGGTTCTTCAAGTACCTCAACAACACGCCGGGCCGTCTCATCTACCTCTCCGTCTCTCTCGCCCTCGGGTGGCACTCTTACCTGAGTTTCAACGTCTCCGGTCGGTCTTACACTCGTTTCGCATCCCATTACGATCCTTATAGTCCGATCTACTCGGACCGAGAGCGGGCCCAGATCATGGTATCGGACCTTTGTGTTCTTTCAGTGTACTACGCGCTGTATCGGTGAGCACACGCGGCGGGCGGCGGGATGGGTCGGTTTGTTTTTTTGGGTGGAGTGATTGAACATACGTCGTGCGATGTGGTTTAAATGAACGGAATGCAGGTTGGTGCTTGGTCAACCCCATATTGGCCAACACGGCACCGGGGCTGCAGCACTAACGATACGTCGGAGTAGGATTGGATCAAGGGGAGCGCTGGCCACCGTCGACCGGGACTTTGGGTCGGTTCTCGACTGGGTGTTTCACGATGTGACGGATTCTCACGTCGTTCACCATCTTTTCCCCATGATTCCGCATTATCACGCGAGGGAGGCGACGGAGGCGGTCAGGCCGGTGCTCGGGGAGTACTACAGGTTCGATGGGACTCCGGTGTGGAGGGCGGTGTGGAGAGAAGCCAAGGAGTGTGTGTACGTGGAGGCGGAGGGGGAGAAGCGCAAGGGAGTGTATTGGTACAAGAATGAGCTTTGAGGGGTCGGGATTATTGTCTACGAGCTTGATCACATGCAGAGGGTGCTTACGGTCGAGGCTCACAGTTTAAAGTTTTTTTTTTCTATATATAATTTATATAATTAATATTTGACGTATATTGAGCGAAAAGATTTGATTGATGAGTTAATTAGAGACCCTCTACAAAGGATACTGTATTGTAAGTTCTCATTATTAATTGAAAAAAGGGTGTGCTATATATACTTCCTTTATAAGTAAGTTTGTCAACTGATATACGAATTTGACACGGTTGGTTTCCATCTTAGGACCGTCAAGTTTTGTACCAACCGTTAATTAATTTCTTTCTAACCGCATGTGAGAAAGTCAACCTCTCCAAATGCTTGTCCCGCTCGTGAAATACTTGATTTGAAGAAATGTGAATAGCCATGGATTCGGATATTCTCCATTAAAAAAAAAATTTAGTTGAGAAATAGCTACATTATTCAAACCGTTGACTGACTAATTGATATATGGTTATGATTTGACTTTGAGTATAAATTAATTAGATATAAGTGCAATATATGATGGTATGTCGATTGCTAAATCTAGAATGAATCCTAATCACTCACAAAATAACTAACGGTTAATATAAAAAGTAGTGGTCTCTCTACTACTTTTTGTAGTAGAGATCGAAGATCCCAATTCAGTGGTCATAATCTAACATTAGCGCTCAGTCTAGAAACTGTTAGAACGTTGTTTGTGCAATATTCCTTGTTTGGATAATAACAAACTCTAATTTACTACTGATATATTTTGTGAGATGATGTGCTTTAGGTATAAATAGGTACAAGCAAGATGCAATTCGAAACGATGCAAAATTCAACACGAACGTTGATTTCAGCATTCGAACCATCGTTGGTCAAGAGGCAATCATCAATGGTTCGCATCTTATCAATGGTTACAGGATCTAATTAGAGAAAAACAGAAATAGGAATTGACACCATCAATGGTTATAGTGAACCACCTACGGTTATAAATAAGAGACAAATTCAAGAAAATTTAGAAACCAGAATCAATATCATAGAATGGCTATAGTTGAATCATCGATGATCACCAAGGGACCATTGATGGTCATTACCCATCATTGATGGTTATGATGAAATGTGGCAGTTTTCAGGATTTAATTATTAGCCGTTCATCGATCCGTTTGATCTCCTATTTACACTCAGATTTGGATATCTCTTTACTATTCTATCAAGGTCTATTTAAGGGGAGTTGGAGATTATAATTAACAACGAAGTTCAATGAGCCAAATACAAAAAAGAGATATCTTTATTCTAGAGTTTGAGAGAGAATTGATCAAATCCCTGAGCCTCATTCAACATCTTCTCGGTCCGCTTTTCTTCAAAGTTTAATTTAGTGAGAAGGAGTGCTCTACGCTTACATCACTACACCTCTTCTTCCTGGATCTTTGTATCCATCGACCTAAAGAACGATTTGCTAAAGGGTTGTAAGATCATTTTATATATGCTTAATTGTTTTGAGGGTTGTATTTTAAACTTATGAGTTTGACGACGTACTCAAGCCGAAGTGATTGAGGGGTAGATTAGCTAGGGCTATGTTTTGAGGGTTGTATTTTAAACTTATGAGTGACGACGTACTCAAGCTAGGATAATTTTTTAAAATTTTCAATAATATTTTTTCAAAAAAAAAATACTTTATTTCAATAAAATTTAGGGTATGAAAAAGAATTATTTTTATTGAAATTCATTTACAAAACTATATTTTTACCAAAAAATATTATGTTTTACGAAAATATATTATTATAAAAATAATTGTTAATAAAATATTATTTAAAAAATAATTCTCTAAGTAATTTTTTAAATTTAAAAGTCAATTTACTTAATAATAAAAACCATTATTTAAAAAAAATATTTTAAAAGTGTGAAAAGAATTAATAACTTTAATAATTTATTAATAGTAAAAGTAAGTTGCTTATGTAAAAACTTACAAATATAATCAAACAACTGCAACTGCAAGATATTAATTTTAAATTTTAAACCAAACAATTGCAACTATAGTTACATGTAAGAAGAGTTGTAACGGAAGACAAAGCTCCAGGGCCTGATGGTTTCAGTTCTACAAAATTGCTTGGCCTATTATTAGAGAGGATATCACTGCTGCTATTCAGGATTTTTTCAAAACAGGAAAGCTCTTGGGCTCCATCAATTCTACCTCTATCTCTCTCATTCCTAAGGTACAATACCCTCAAACCCCTGCTGATTTTAGACCAATCTCTTGCTGTAATTTCCTATACAAGTTCATCTCAAAAATCCTTGCAAATAGGCTGCAATCTGTCATTGGTCTTATAATTAGTGAAGCTCAATGTGCATTTGTAAAAGGTAGGCAAATTAATAACAATATATTGTTAGCACATGAACTGGTGAAGAATTATGGCAGAAAACACTTAACTCCAAGGGCAATGATCAACATTGATATAAGGAAAGCCTTTGACACTATCAGTTGGTCTTTTCTGGAAAACATGCTCAGAGGTTTGGGGTTCTCAGCAGTTTTCATCCAGTGGACTATGGCATGTATTTCATCCCCTAAATTTTCAGTTTCCATGAATGGTTCACTCCATGGATATTTCAAGGGTGCTAGGGGTCTAAGACAAGGAGATCCTCTATCTCCTTATTTGTTCATAATTGGCATGGAGTATCTTTCCAGAACCATGAACCTGCTAAAACATGACAGAGCTTTCAAATTTCACCCTTTGTGTGGAAAGCTAAAAATCACTCACCTTGCTTTTGCTGATGACCTACTTCTATTCAGTAGAGGGGATATGTACTCTATTCAAAAACTATATCAGTGTGTGCAAGATTTTGGTGCTGTATCTGGTCTAGAAGCCAATCCTTCAAAATGTGCAATTTTCTTTGGTGGAATGGAAGAATCTGTTAAAGCAACTATCAGTAGTTGTTTAGGATTTCATGAGGGTTCTTTGCCTATCAAGTACCTAGGTGTTCCCTTAATTTGCAAGAGACTCGCATATGTTGATTGTACCCCTCTGTTTAAGAAGATTACAAATCAGTTTTCATCTTGGCTGAAAAAACAGAACCTAACATATGCGGGTAGACTTCAAGTCATAAAAAGTGTGATACTGGGAATTCAGCTGTACTGGACTTCTAATTACATTCTACCATCAAAAGTTCTAAAGAAAATAGATGATTTATGCAGAGATTTTTTATGGGGTAAAACTGATCAGTCTCTCAAATCTCCTCTAGTTGCTTGGGACAAAATCTGTAGGGAGAAGAAGTGTGGTGGCTTGGGAATTTTTTCTGCAAAAACTTGGAATATGGCATCAGCTCTTAAAATCATTTGGTTTATTCATGTAAACAAAGAATGTCTGTGGATTAAGTGGATTCATGGAAAGTACCTGAAAAACACAAACATTTGGCTTGTGAACATGAAAGTTGGGGACTCTTGGATGTGGAAACAATTACTTAAAGCAAGAGATAAAGCAATCACTATCTGTGGGGGCATAGAGAATCTGAAGAGATGCATCGGTTCATGTTGCAAAAATTCAAGTATTCAGCTGTCTAAGCTTTATTCGGCCATATCTCCAGTTTTAAACAAAGTGAATTGGTATCAGACAGTTTGGGACACTTTGATATATCCTAAACATAGTTTTATTTTGTGGTTAGCTGTTCTAAACAGACTGTTAACCAGGGAAAAGCTTCTTAGGAGGGGTGTTATACAATCAGACCATTGTTGTCTGTGTTCTGATAATATTCAGGAATCACGTAATCATCTGTTCTTTGATTGCCTCTTCTCAAATGCTGTGTGGAACTACATCATGGATTGGCTCAGATTTAAATGGAAGGCTTGTGATTGGGATATACTTATGGACTGGTATACCAGTAGACTGAAAGGAAAGGGTTTTAAGCAAAGTTTAAAGAGATTGGCTAGCTCTAGCAAACACAGTTTACAGAATATGGAAGGAGAGGAATGATAGGATTTTCAACATGAAGGTTAAGAATATTGATCAGCTTACTAAGGAGATTAAGTTGGACATAATGACCATTATCCTTAACAGTCCATGTTTAGAGGAAAATAAACAGTGGTTGTTATCTTTGTAACCCCTGTTTTCTTGTTTTTCTGTTGATTTCTTTTTTTTTCAGTTTCAGTTATGAACTAAAATATCAGGATGTACATATTCTTCCAATTTTTGGTAAATGAATAAAAATTCTCATTGACCAAAAAAAAGAAGAGTTGTAACGTCTCAGTTGCATGCAAGTGACACTTGAATTGCAACTATAGCTATAAGCAACCAAATGCCCTCTAGGTGTAACAAATTGTTTGGCTCAAATCATCACAAGAATTGGCTACCAAATGTCATGCTCTTAACCTCGAAGACTCACACTATAAGCGGCGTGTCACAATTTAAATTTTAAATTTGGATGTATAATATCTCACTCTCGAAATACTAATAGTGGAACACACGTATAGCGTCTATCCAGATATTATACATTCAAATATAAAATTAGGATTTTAAAATTAAACATTCCTGTCATTAGGTTCTATACAACAACAGAGGTGATAAGATTACTGATGGAAAATGCATTGCTGATGAATTGGTGGCTTTTTATAAAAGCTTAATGGGTACTGCTATAGACACAGCTCCTCCTGACATGAATATCATCAAGTTTTTGGACCTTGTTTAAATGAAGCTCAAGCTAATTACCTGTCTAGACCAGCCACTAAAGTAGAAATCAAAGCTGCAATTTTCTCTATGTCGGAGTTTAAGGCACCAGGACCTGATGGGTTTAATGTGTCTTTCTTTAAAGCTGCTTGGGACATTATAGGGGATGAGGTTACATTGGCCATTGAAGACTTTTTCAGGACTGGAAAACTTTTAGGCACAGTTAATTCCACCTCCATTACTCTCATACCAAAAGTGCAATGCCCTAAAGTTCCTTCAGGTTACAGGCCTATTTCTTGTTGCAATAGTATCTACAAATTCATCACAAAGATTCTAGCTAATAGGATCAAGGAAATGATGGGGTGTCTGGTTTATGAGGCTCAATGTGCATTTGTGAAGGGTAGGTTGATCTCTAATAACATTATGCTTGCCCATGAACTGGTAAAAAGTTACAGTAGGAAGCATTTATCTTCAAGGGTGATGTTAAATATTGATATAAAAAAGGCCTTTGACTCAATCAGTTGGGGATTTATATCAGATATGCTCAAGGGGCTGAATTTCCCTCAAGTCATGGTGAACTGGATAATGGCATGCATTACCTCTCCCAAATTCTCTATTTCTCTAAATGGATCATTTCATGGATATTTCAAAGGTCAAAGAGGGCTTAGACAGGGAGATCCACTCTCACCTTACCTGTTCATATTAGGCATGGAATATCTATCTAGGAGCTTGAGTCTCTTAGATAAGGACAGGCAATTCAAATATCATCCCAAGTGTGCAAAACTCAAAATATCTCACCTCATTTTTGCTGATGATTTGCTATTATTCTCTAAAGGAGAATTCTACTCAGTGTCCAAGCTCTATCAATGTTTCAAGGAGTTCAGTGCCATTTCTAGTTTGGAGGCAAATGTAGAGAAGAGTTCTATCTATTATGGTGGTGTTGATGATAATACCATAAATTCCATTCACAATCTGCTGAGATTCTCTTCTGGTACATTGCCTTTCAGGTATCTAGGGGTCCCCATGACATCTAAAAGATTATCTTTCATGGAATGCAATCCATTATTTACAAGGATAATTGGTCAGTTTCAGAATTGGTTAAAACATAGAAAACTTTCCTATGCTGGTAGGCTACAGATCATCAAAAGTTTTATCCTTGGAATTCAAATATTTTGGACTTCAAACTATATTTTGCTTGTCAGAGTACTGAAAAAAAATAGATGAGCTTTGCAAAAAGTTCCTGTGGGGTAATTCTGATCAATCTTTTAAAACTTCTCTTGTCTCGTGGGAGAGGGTGTGCATGAGTAAGGATCAAGGGGGTCTAGGGATTTTTTCTGCCCTTAATTGGAATGTTGCTTCAGCCATCAAGTGTATCTGGCACATTTATACCAACAGGGAATCCCTATGGATTAAATGGATTCATGAAAATTATTTAAAACATTCAGATATTTGGCAAGTGGTTGCAAAGCCTGGTGACTCTTGGATGTGGAAACAGTTGATTAGAACAAGGGATAAAGCAATGGCTTTGTGTGGTGGTGAGAACAATCTAAAGCTGTTGATCAGTTCCTGCTGCAAAAATTCAAAACTCAGAATCTCTGCCATATACTATGCTCTCTTACATTCAGCTAATGAAGTGCAATGGACCAAAGTTGTTTGGGGAAGATTAAATATCCCTAAACACTCATTCATAAGCTGGTTAGTCTTTCAAGACAGACTTCTAACAAAGGACAGGTTATATAGAAGAGGAATCATAAATTCTAATATGTGTAGCCTATGCGATGGTGTTTGCAGTGAATCCAGGAATCACTTGTTCTTTGAGTGTGCTTTCTCTTGTGAAGTATGGAATAGTATCATGGATTGGATGGATTTTAATTGGCGTGCCTGTCATTGGCATCATGTTTTAGAGTGGTTCACTGTCAGACAACGTGAGAAGGGGCTTAAGCAGCTTCTCAAGTACCTGGCATTGACAGCAACTATTTATTACATTTGGAGGGAACGCAATGTTAGAATCTTCCAACAAAAATACAGGAGCACAACACAGCTGATTAGAGAAATCAAGACTGATATTTGGATCACCATACTCAACAATCCATTAGCTAGATAAATCAGAAATGTGACTTCTTTTGTGTGGTTACATTTTGATTTAGAGATGTTCTGTTGAATGATTGTGTACTCTCAGATTCTATCTGAGCATTTGATGTCCTATATCTTTCATATATGGTTATGAATAAAAATTTTCATTGACAAAAAAAAACCCCCCCACAAAATTTCAATAATTTAGGCGCATATATAGTCATGCGCATCAAGGAACAAAAAATAATTCAATGTATGAATATTTGATACTTTGAAGTCTTACAACATGTGATACCGTTAGAGATTTTAATTACTAGATAGTTAATGAGTAGAATATCACATCCAACAATATAAAATTTAATTAGTCGCATGCGCCAGAATCAAACGGATTAGAGTTGCTTAATGCAAGAGTTTGAAGGCTCTTGGGCTTCTGATTTAATGGCCCAGCAGTTTGAGTGCTTTGGAGTGGTTTCATCAAGTTTGGACAAATTATCTTGGGCTGCCACTAAGCCCATAAACGGAGCCCAGAAGTATAACTTTCCGGCACGCACAAAAACCAAACAAGTTCCAGTCTAATACTTAGCTCACGACTTTGCTATAGGACCCAAAATATAGGACTAATAGGGGAGACATGTGAGGTGTCCCCCTCCTATTGTATAATGAGTTGGTCATCATTAATGATAACCAGCTCATTATGCAATAGGAGGGGGACACCTCACCTCTCCCTCCTGCTGATCCCATATTTTGGGTCATTGGGGAATTTTTCCTTAGCTCACAGTCTAGAGCATAAGCTAGTCTTAAATTGGCTACGATCTGTTTGTTGAACCTCGATCTCCACGCATCGGTAGTATTTGGTCGGTGTATTACTGCATACCATGCATATATACTAGCTAGTAGTTCTGTCTGTTATTCTTGAAAGCGGTTCGATCGGGTTTGGACCTTCGCACCAGATCAAGGACGCACAACGGCTCCCAACAAGTTGCGCGATTAATTTCTTAAAATTAGTCCTTGGTTTTCTACTAATTGGTCCAATAGACTTAAAGGCGACGAAAGCTGATTATTCGAATAGGGACTGCGTTAGAACTATCTGTATGCGAGCGGGTAGCTCTAACCCATCACCGGAGGTAGCGACAAACCTAGGTTAACCCTCGATCAGTGGCCCCATGGGTGCTGTAGAAGTACCCGCTTGGCTCATGATGGGCAGTTTTTCGTCCTTATTATGAATCTGCCAACCTCGAGTGAACTGTTCTTTTTCCCTCCTGCTGACGTCTCACAGCTGAGCTCAGCTTGTCGTCGATGGATTCAGGAAAGTACAAATTAAAATCTTTTATTTTTTTCCTTCTCCCCCACTTCTAGAATCTCACCGCTATCAGTGAGCCAAACTCATGTATAGTTGAAGCTGCTAGGGTTAGGGTTTCTTTAGTCCAACATGAGGAGTTAATATCGTCACAGTACAGAACAAAACTTGGATATGTACGTAGTCTTCTAGGTAAGTGGCAGCCTGCCAGCTGGCTTCAAACACTTGATTATTTTGGAAGAAGATTTGAGGCAGTTAGAGATGGAGAAAACTAATTTCACTACTCATCAACGATTGTGATTGTATGCATATATTACAAGAAATTACGTCTTTAATTAGCGAAGGGATTTCCCTTCGTTAAAAGGCTGAAAACCTTCGTTATTGTAATGTTACTGAAATTTTGATGGAGTACTATTTATATCGGTCTATATATAATAGTGGCCTATAGTAATTCTCTGCTCTAAACTCCCTTGTTAAAGTTAATCTATAAGCATCACATAATATATATTACCTGTATTTTTATGAGTTAACACAGAGAGAAGTTAGTACGGTACTGTTCAAGGCAAATTGCAATAGTTCATATAATTAGAATTAAATTTGTGCTGATCGACTGGTGGAAAATTTAATTTACAAACAAGCCTCACTAGAAGGAAAGTAGCGATTACTTTTATTTATTCATTCCATATATATACTTATAGATAAAAAAATATTATTGTTTGAATAAGATAAAGAGATTATCTATTCTTAAATTTCATGGGACATACATACATGCTAATATTATTTCACTTGATGTCTAATGAAATTATTAACTAGGCATCACATCAAAAATACATACCTCCACATTTCTATTCAAGAAATTTCTAGGTACATGTCAGGGTATGACAGGAGTAAGGGCCTAATTAATAACTGAGAAGCATTATCTTTTGCATGGGACCAATAACCTGTAGCAGTTAGTACCCAGAAAAAATTATTAGAAATTGGTGTAAATTACTTATATCACTTTTTTGGTGCAAAGTAATATACTATTTCAAGATAATAGAAAAGAACAATTTGACCCTTGCAACATGCATGTATACGTTTGGGAGATCCGATATGACATCAATTAGTTAACCAATTAATTCATTGTTCAATTCTAACTATCTCCTGCAAAGTTCTTAGCCAAAGAGACCATTGTGTGTGTGTGTGTTTGTGTAATTTCGACTTATTATCTTTTTAGCAGCTTACTGATATATATCCATATTTACTATATCTAATGATATTAATTTCATATGGTCAAAGGAATTGTTCGTAAATTTTATATGTGAAGAAACTTCTTGGTATTCATATCTAAGTTTGATTTCTAGGTACTTCAGAAGAATAAGGGAGCGTCTAATCTGTCTGATAAATAGCCCTTTACCTAGAGTTGTCTTCTAATTTCTTGTACTTACTTTTTTTTTTGAAAACATCAATCAAAATACATACATTGTTGTTAATTATTTGTTCGATTTGATGCGACAAAATCAAATTAATAATAGTATGTGCATGAAATAATTAACAGTAGTCAATATCCCCTTTTGGTTTCTGATTTTGTAATCTGTGGATTGCCTTCTATAGATTTTAAATAAAATCTCATTCTATTTTATACAACATCTAATAGGAACTCGATAGAAATGATACACTGGAAACTACTGCTCCCTTCGTCATTTCACTTAGCAATAATACATCGGTAAAATCTTGGCCTTTATTTCCAGTGTTGTGAAGGATTATCTATAAAAGATATGTTTTTCTCAAAATAGATCTACAATGCAAATTAATAATAGTATGTGCATGAAATAGTTACCAGTAGTCAATATCCCCTTCTTGTTTCTGATTTTGTAATCTGTGGATTGCCTTCTATAGATTTTAAATTAAATCTCATTCTATTTTATATAACATCTAATAGAAATTCGATAGAAATGACACACACACACACACTATAACAACAACAGGTTTCTATATTACACGTTCATTCTTAATTTTCCTTCTACTTAATACTCACACAATTCCTGTCCCCAGAAAACAATACATGCTACAAACGATGCATATATTAGATACTGACTTAATTAGTAACTAAATATGCATATAATTTAACCCCTCTAAAGGTGAAGGGTTAAGTCCAGCTCCCTCTTAACAACCTCATGAACACTTTCTACTTCTGGAGTATTACTCTCAGCCAACACAGGAACCACAGAAGTCGACCTCTCGCGACGAATCTCCAAGAACTCGATGAACTTACTCGTCTGTCCATCATCAGAAACTTGAATCTCAACGTCACGCCATTCCTCCTCCTCCTCTAAAGGCTTAGACAAGTTTTTCCTCCTTTGTCGTCTTAGTTCCTTTCGAGCTTCAGGATCGAGTAATTTGGTGTGCAATTTGCGATGGCCCCCGAGAGCTTGGTGTGTGGAAAATGTGAGGCTGCAGTCACTGCAAGGAAAAGAGATGTTACCTAGCCTGGGTATAGGCTGGAGGCGTTTGCCTCTCACTGCACTTGATGAGCTCGATCCTGCTGAAGCTGGGATATCATGTCTGAGGAAAGAGGAGAGTGGTAAGGATCGCGTGTGATTCTTGATTCAGACTAGATTCATGTATTATATATATATAATACAAGGATATAATTAAGTGCCAATGATCTGGAAGAAGCAAAGGCTTACACCCAATGTAGAGTTTTGTTATGGCTTGTACAAGTGGGTGGGTGGGTGGGTGGGTGGTGGGTGGGGGGGGGGGGTCGTTCGCTGGATATGGATATGGAGACAAAGGATGTAGTGAATGTTCAACAAACTCGAAGTGTACGCATCTGGTCTCGAGTGTTCTTCAATAGTCTGCATGCACTGGTTAATTACTCACTAATCTAACATCAAACACTTGGATTGTTGGGAATTTACGCCGAAACCCCTAAGACAGCAGAAACACAATATGGAGAAAGTACACCAAGATTTAACGAAGTTCGGCAACTGCCTACGTCCTCGGGAGCCACACAATAAATTTCTTATTAATCAATAAGAAATTACAAAAACAAGAGCAGATCTAAAACTTGAGATCTCTCAATAAATCTAATTTATCACTGTAGCTATATATAGTAATAAATTCCCTCTCTTTTACAACCCCTCTTTAACCTCTCCTTAATAAATCCCCTTCTCAAATCAAACTTCCTTTTCTCAAATATCTGAGAACGAAAAGAAAAGGCAGAGAGAGGGAGAGAGAAATTGCCGCCCTCAAAACGAGAGAGAGAAGGCTGAAGCTCGCCACCGCCAGGAATCGCGAGGAGGAGAGGAGAGAAGGGGAGTAGTCGCCGCCGCCTCCTGGAATCGAAGAAGGAGAGAGGGGGAGTCACACTTGGCTCAGGAACAAATTCCCTTTTATAGAGAAACCCTAGCGACAGCCTGTTGCCAGGCTGTCGCTGGAGCTCGCATGTTCGAAATCGCCAGCTCGAGTTCGTCCAACTTCGCCTGCAGCTCGTGTACCTCGCCTGCTCACGAACTCGCCTGAAGCCACGTTCGCCTGAAGATTCTCGCCTTCAAATCTCGCCTGTTGGTTTCCTCGAGCTCGCCTAAAGGTCGTGAGCTCGCCTGCAGCTGCGGACTTCGCCTGCAAGGTTTGATCGACACTCCAATTCCAACAATCTCTCACTTGGAGACTAAACCGACGTCAGTAGCTTATCTCAACAAATATCTCCTTCTGTGTGGCTCCGCCTTCATCACTTATGCATGAAGTCCAACTAAAGTTGCACACAACTCCAGTTTCTAAAAGGTCACTACCTTTGTTAACATATATGCTGGATTCTTACTTCCTGGAATCTTCTCCAGTTTTAACACATCATCTTCTAACAGGGATCTGATGAAATGGTACCGAAGTACAATATGCTTCGTTCTAGAATGAAATACGGAATTCTTAGCCAAGTGAATTGCACTCTGACTATCGCTATGCAAAATATTCTTCTCCTGTTTGAATCCCAACTCTGTTAACAAATCCTGAAGCCATATCATCTCTTTACTGGCTTCAGCCACTGTAACATACTCAGCTTCTGTAGTGGACAGAGTGACAATCTTGTGTATCTGTGACATCCAACTAATAGCTATAGTTCCAACAGTGAATACGTAGCTGGTGGTGCTTCTTCGGTGATCGACTTCACCGTCGAAGTCTGCATCTACGTACCATTACACTTTCACCTCTCCCTTACCAAAGTACAAACACTTATGTGTGGTGCCTCGTAGATATCTCAGAATCCATTTGACCGCTTTCCAATGAGCTTTTCCTAGATTCGACATGAACCGGTTGACCACTCCCACTGCATGGCCAATGTCTAGTCTCGTACAGATCATTGCGTACATCAAACTTCCAATAGCTAAGGCGTAAGGAACCTTAGTCATACTCTCTTTCTCTTCTTCTGACCGAGGAGACTGATCCTTCGATAGGCGAAAATGGCTTACCAAGGGTGTGCTCACTGGCTTGACGTCGCCCATGTTGAATCTTTGCAAAACACGGTTGATGTACTCCGTCTGAGATAACTGCAAGGAATCTTTGCAAAACACGGTTGATGTACTCCGTCTGAGATAACTGCAAGAGACCTCTCTTCTTATCTCTCGTGATTGAGATAACTGCAAGAGACCTCTCTTCTTATCTCTCGTGATTTGCATTCCAATGATCTTCTTCGCTGGACCTAAGTCCTTCATATCAAACTCCTTTGACAGCTGCTGCTTCAAACTCCTAATATCCTTCATATATGCACCTGCAACCAACATATCATCAATATACAATAGTAGGATGATATAACTGGACTAATATCTTTTGAAGTAGCAACAGTGGTCGGCGTTGTACTTCTGGAAACATTCCTTGTGCATAAAGCCGTCAAATTTTCTGTACCACTATCTTAGGGCTTGTTTCAGGCCATACAAGCTCTTCTTGAGTCTGAACACCAGGTTCTTCTTCTTTTCTTCTAAAAAACCTTCTGACTGGTGCATGTATATCTTCTTTTCTAGATCTCTGTAAAGAAACACCGTCTTCACGTCCAACTGCTCGAGATGAAGATCTTTAATAGCTATAATACTCATCACTTTCCTGATAGTATTTAGCTTCACCACGGGAGCAAAAATATCGGTGTAGTCAATTCTTTCCTTCTGCTGGAATCCTTTTATAACTAGTCGGGCCTTATATCTTCTGGAACCATCCTGCTTCTCTTTTACCCGGTACACCCATTTGTTGTGGAGTACCTTCTTACCCGTAAGCAACTCAGCTAGTTCCCACGTCTGTTTTGAGATGAGAGACTTCATCTCATCTTTCATGGCAAGCTTCCACTTACTCGCATCTCCACCCTGACAAGCTTTATCATAGCTTTCAGGCTCCCCACCATCTGTCAGTAACAGATAGTTCATATATCTCATGTTGGGTACAGGAGCACGAGAAGATCTTCTTAATATCGGAGCTGGTGCATCGGGCTCCTGCGCACCATCTTATCCAACAGGCACTTCTGGCTGAGTACCCTCTGCATTGGGTTCTTTCGAGAGATTACATGGGATAACGTCTGCATCTATAAATGATTCGCTCTCTGAGTCATCTGTCTTGTGCATGTCCTTGTACATCACCTTCTCGTTGAATATCACATCTCTGCTGCGGATCGCTTTCTTGTTTTCGTTGTCCTAAATGCGGTAGCCGAACTCATCTTCACCATAGTCGATGAAAGTGTATTTCTTTGACTTGGGATCAAGCTTATTCCTGGCTTGATCACTAATATACACGTAAGCCACACAACCGAAAACTTTAGGATGTGAGAGTTTTACCTTATTTCCGCACCATACTTCCTCTGGTATTCTGTGCTCCAATAGAACCGATGGACCTCGGTTGATCAAGTAAGCTGCTGTGTTGATTGCTTCTGTTCAGAACTACTTCGGTAGGCCTGACTGTACTCGAATACTTCTGGCTCTCTCTGTCAACGTTCGGTTCATCCGCTCAGCTACACCATTTTGCTGAGGCGTGCCGGGCACAGTTCTCTCCATTCTGATCCTGTGCTCATAGCAGAACTTCTTGAATCCGGTATCTTCATACTCACCGCCATTGTCGGTTCTGAGCTTCTTTATTCTCAGACCGATCTCATTCTCGACCATAGCTTTCCATCTCTTGAAAGCTTTAAATACTTCTGACTTATACTTTAGAAAGTAGACCCAAACTTTCCGAGAGTGATCATTGATAAAAGTCACGAAGTAGTATTTTTTACCAATGGACGCGGTGGTGGTTGGTCTCCAAACATCTGAGTGAATGAGCCCTAGCTTCTCTTTCCTGGGGGTTCTGCCACTTGTCTGAAAGCTAACTCTCTTCTGCTTTCCAAGTATGCATTCTTCACACATATCCATCTCCACTGACTGCAGTCCTAGGAGTTTTTCCTTTGTGTGCATGATTTTCATCCCCTTCTCACTCATATGACCGAGTCTCTGGTGCTACAGCTTTGAAGTCTTATTGCCTGCTGTAACTGAGATCAAACAACATGCACCTGCTGTCATATACAGGGTATCAGTCTTCTTACCTCGGGCAATCATCATTGCGCCCTTTGAGATCTTCTAATCATTTCCATAGAATATCGTAGTGTATCCTTCGCCAGCCAACTGGCCTACGGATATTAAGTTCTTTCTCAGGTCAGGAATATGTCTGACATCCTTCAGCTCTCATACTGACCCGTTCAACTTAATTTTCACCACACCTTTGTCCACAATAGCACACGGTTGATCATCACCAAGGTATACGTATCCAAGATTTTCGGGAACATACTTCTCAAAGAATTCTTTCTAAGAAGTAGCATGGAACAACACTCCTGAATCTAACACCCAAGATTCCTCTCTGCTCTCCAAAGAGCATATCAATGCGTCGTCTCCTCCTGAGGTAGAAGTGACATTCACCTCTGCCTTCGTCTCCTTCTCCTTCTGTGCACTCTTGCACTGATTCTTGTAATGCTCGATCTTTCCATAATTCCAACACTCGATAGCCTTCGAGTTGTTGCTTGGATTCCTTGACTTGGACCTCCTGTCCTTTGATCTACCTCTGTAGTTTGATTTGCCTCGCCCATTCCCTCTGGTTGAATTTCTACCTCTTGACTCTGTATGCAATACTGAAGAGGTTATAGCTTCACCCGACTCTCGGCGTCGGATCTCCTCACTGAGAACCAAATCACGAACATCGTCGAACTTCAACTTGTTGCTTCCTGACGAGCTAGTCACAGCTGTGACTGTAGCGTTCCAACTCTCTGGTAGGGAAGACAAAAGTATCAATGCTCGAACTTCGTCATCAAACTCAATTTCAACTAAACTCAATTGGGTTATGACCGTGTTGAGTTCATTGAGGTGTTGTGCTACTAACGCGCCTTTCGCCATTCTCAAATTGAATAACTACCGCATCAAATGAACTTTGTTCGCGGCTGATGGCTTCTCATACATATTTAATAGTGTTGCCATAAGACCCGCCGTGGTCTTTTTCTTCGCTATGTTGAACGCAACATTATGAGTCAACATTAATATGATAACTCCTAGGGCTTGTCTGTCTAGAAGGTTCCACTCATCTACCTTCATAGAATCCGGTTTTTTCCCCGATAGTGGTTGATACAGATTCTTCTGATACAGATAATCCTCTATCTGTATTTTCTAGAATCCAAAATCTGTTTCATCAAACTTTTTAAGTCTCATTTTTCCTTCATCTGCGACCATGGCTCCCACTTGAATCTGACTTTCTCTAGATCGTTTCACGCTCTGACACTAGTTATTAGGAATTTATGTCGAAACCCCTAAGACAGCAGAAACACAATATGGAGAAAGTACATCGAGATTTAATGAGGTTCGGCAACTGCCTACGTCCTCAGGAGCCACACAATAAATTTCTTATTAATCAACAAGAAATTACAAAAACAATAGCAGATCTCAAACTTGAGATCTCTCAATAAATCTAATTTATCACTATAGCTACAGTAATAAATCCCCTCTCTTTTACAACCCCTCTTTAATCTCTCCTTAATAAATCCCCTTCTCAAATCAAACTTCCTTTTCTCAAATCTCTGAGAACGAAAAGAAAAGGTAGAGAGAGGGAGAGAGAAATTGTCGCCCTCAAAACGAGAGAGAGAAGGCTAAAGCTCGTCGCCACCAGGAATCGCGAGGAGGAGAGGAGAGAAGGGGAGCAGTCACCGCCGCCTCCTGGAATCGAAGAAGGAGAGAGGGGGGTCACACTTAGCTCAGGAACAGTAATCCCCTTTTATAGAGAAACCCTAGTGACAGCCTGTCGTCATGCTGTCGCTGGAGCTCGCCTATTCGAAATCGCCAGCTCGAGTTCGTCCAACTTCGCTTGCAGCTCGTGTACCTCGCCTGCTCACGAACTCACCTCAAGCCGTGTTCGCCTGAAGCTTCTCGTCTTCAAATCTCGCCTGTTGGTTTCCTCGAGCTCGCCTAAAGGTCGTGAGCTCGCTTGCAGCTGCGGACTTCGCCTGCAAGGTTTGATCGACACTCCAATTCCAACATGGATATATTTGAAAATGAAACTGGATTTTTGGTGCATAGATCCGTTTTGCCAAATTCCTTATAGATTTGACCGGTGGACTTTCCTAGTCATAATGAGTCTTTTTAGGAGCTTTAATAATTTAGAAATTCTTTTACTATTTTTGGTAAAGTTTGAGTCCTTATAGGAGTTTTGAGTCCTTGTAGAAGTCTTGTTTTTTTTTCTATTTAGGTGGAGTCTTGTAAGTCCTAGAAACATAACTTTTAATTAATAAAATTTCATTTTTCTTCAATTTTACTTCGTGGATTCAAAAATCTTCGTGGATTCGAATATTGTCCTTAGTGGATTCCGAGCTACTACTTTCACGCTGCGTCAAATACACATGATGACAGTAAATAGATACATAAAATATTTTGGAATGGGAGGGTGTTTCAGAATAAACTCAGAGATGAAGACACTCTTTGTCACTTAATTATACGATTATCTTCATTCTTGTATGACTACATTATCCTTAGTTGGAGTAGAATTGAAGATCATCACGGATCATGCCATGAAACCTCGCTTCAGATTCTAAATTAGTCTGTTTTGTTTTTTGTGAGAGAGAGAGAGAGAGAGAGAGAGAGAGAGAGAGAGAGAGAGAGAGAGAGAGAGAGAGAGAGAGAGAGAGAGAGAGAGAGAGAGAGAGAGAGAGAGAGAGAGAGAGAGTCTTGGGGTAAATTTCCCTTAGTTAAAGTATTCAATGTGTACACCTATATATATACCAGTAGAGGAGGGTGATGTGTCCTCTCATAACTAATGTGTGACTAAATCTAATATCAACAGCCCCCCTCAAACTCATGTTGGGTCAAACAAAATGAGTTTGCATACAAGAAATTAACTGGAATTGATGAACATGTAAGGCCTTCGTAAAGAAATCTGGAAGCTCATCAGCGGATAAGACATGAGGAAGTTGAATTGTCTTATCCTTGATAACTTGTTGACGAATAAAATGAGCATCGATCTCAATGTGTTTGGTTCTCTCATGAAATACTAGATTATTAGTAATCTGGATAACACTCTTATTATCACAGTAGAGAGGAGTAGGAGTCAGAACAGAAATACCGAAATCACTAAGAAGACGACGAAGATGAATAATCTCTTTAGCTGTTATGGGCATTACACGATACTCTACTTCGGTGCTGGAAATAGCAACAACATCTTGTTTCTTACTCCGCCAGGAAATAAGGGAATAACTAAGAAATATATAATAACCTGTGGTAGACTTCCTGGTAGTTGGATCACCAGCCCAATCAGCATCAGAATATGCACGAAGCTCTAAATCGGATGTAGCAGGATATAGAAAAGAGTGAGTGCTAGTGCCCCGGGGATACCGAAGAATCCGTAATAAGGCAGCATAGTGTACAGAACATGGGGCATCAATAAATTGACTGACAATACCAACAACATGAGAGATATCTGGTCGAGAGATGCACAAATAGACCAACTGTCCAATAAGATGTTGATATCGGGTAGGATCAGATAGAGGCTCACCATCAGTAGAGTGAAGTTTAACATTCTGTTAAAGTTGAGTATCGACAGTTACGTCGTCAGTTAGCTCAGCGTGAGCTAGAATATCTGAGAGATACTTCTGTTAAGACAATAGCACTCCCCGCGGGCCCTGAGAGATTTCTAGACCAAGAAAATAGCGAAGAGATCCAAGATCCTTTATGTGGAACTATTGTTGTAATTATATTTTGCGTACTGTATATCAGCAACATCATCACCTGTAATAATCATATCATCTACATAAAAGAGCATCTACATAAAGGAGTAATAAAACTCTGCCACGCGAAGTAGTGCGAACAAACAGAGAAGCATCTTGATGACTTTCCATAAAGCCCGCCTTGAGCACGACATCATGAAAACACTCAAACCAAGAGCGGGGTGCCTGCTTGAGACCATAAATAGCACGGCAAAGGAGACATGCATGTCCTGGAGGAATATTATACCCTGGAGACGATTGCATATACACCGTCTCGGATAAAGAGCACGGAGAAAGACATTCTTGACATCTATCCGATATACGGGCCAACAATGAGCAACGACAACTGCAAGGAGAGTACGAACGGTGGACATCTGAGCAACAAGAGCAAAAGTCTCCTCATAATCAATACCATGTTACTGAGTGAAACCTCGAGCTACTAAACGAGCTTTCCGACGTTCAATGGTGTCATCAAGATGATACTTGACCTTATAAACTTATTTACTGCCAACTAGAGAAATACCAGGAGGACAAGGAATAACATCCCATGTGTGTGTTTGCTGAAATGTCTGAAATTCCTTAGCCATAGCATATCGCCACTCTTAAAATTAAATTGCCTCTTTAAAGGACTTTGGCTCAACGATAATATGAATGGTAGCAAGAAAATTATGAAAGATGG
Organism: Asparagus officinalis; assembly: GCF_001876935.1. Taxonomy (NCBI): domain Eukaryota; kingdom Viridiplantae; phylum Streptophyta; class Magnoliopsida; order Asparagales; family Asparagaceae; genus Asparagus; species Asparagus officinalis. The sequence goes on from NC_033794.1 coordinate 127,216,032, forward strand.
GTGAATAAGAAGTAACCAAAGCATACCATTTAGGCATGACATATGGTCATTTGCCTTGACGAAGAGTAAGAGGAACCTCAGGCGGGGGAGATGTTGGCACAGGTGTGCGGAGGTCAACAATATGTTTTGTAGCGGGCACTATGTTCGAGGGAGAGGGAGCTAAGGGAGCAGATGGTGTATGAGAAGGCTCGGGTGAGGGAGATTCAACAGAAGGGGAAGGAGATGGAGAGATGTCAGAAAGATCTCGAAAGAAGAATAGAGGTAAAGAAGTGGGTGGTGCAGCTGGCGGTGAAGAGCGATCAGTAGTGTGGAGAAAATTAAAGTTATCAGAACTAGAGTAATATAGAGAATCCTCTTCGAACTGAACGTGTCTAGATATATGAATCCGACGAGATGCAGGATCATAACAATGATAACCTCGATATTCCGGACTAATTCCTAAATAAACACAGGGAACAGCTATAGAAAATAATTTATCATGTTCGTGAGATGACAAAAAAATGAAACATCGACAACCAAAGATGTGAGTCAGATCATAGTGAGGAGTATGAGTATATACGTGACTATGAGGAGTAGTACCAAAAAGAGAGCTAGATGGAGTGATATTAATAACGTGAACATCAGTGATAATGGCCTCAGCCTAGAAACGACGAGGAACAAAGTAAGAAATGAGCAAGGATCGAACGGTATCGAGGATATGATGATGTTTACATTCAGCAAAACCATTCTGCTCATGAGTGTAGGGACATGACTGTTGAAAAATAGTCTCATTAGAGGCCATGATAGTGTGCATGGTAGAGGATAAATACTCTTTGGCACAGTCAGATCAAAAATTTTTAATACGAACTTTCCATTGAGTGAAGATCATAGCAGTGAAGGCTTGATATGCAGCGGGTACCTCAGAGCGATTTTTAAGTAAATAGACCTATATATAACTAGAGAAATCATTGATATAACTAACATAATATAAATAGCTAGATGAAGAAGATAGAGGAGCTGACCCCCAAATATCGGAATGGGCTAAATCGACTAAGGAAGTGGAGGCAGATGTACTGGTTGGAAATGGTAGAGTAATAAATTTAGCCAATTTATAACTAGTACATGACTCAATACGAAAACTAGATGACACTGGACTAGTACTCCGGACTGGATAAGACTCTCCAGTCTTTTATTGGACACATGACCAAGTCGTCTATCTAACAAATTGGCGGGAAGTGAGGTAGAAGGTTTTAATGGACAAATAGAAGCAACAAGAGAATGTGGACGTATAGACTCTAGAAGGTAAAGATATTCCAAAAAATACAGCTTGTGCCTCCTACGACCAGTCCTAACAGTCTTGCCCGTCTGTGGATCATGCACAAGACAAGTATTAGAAGAAAATGAGACTAGTAGTCCAACCATGCATAAAGAACTAATAGAAATTAAATTCAAGCACAACTGAGGAGCCACATAGATGGGACCAAGTGTTATACAACCAGATGTGTCATTTTATGGGGTGATAGAGCCATACACAGTGATAGACAATGGTTGTCCAGCAACCGCGTAGATAGTGGGAAGAGAAGATGAAGTGAAGACAGATGATAAGAGGGAGGCATTACTATAGGGTCGAAAAATTGATTGAGATTGATTCTCTTGTTTTAAGAAAATTGGGTTCAATCACGTGGTACGAAACCCTTACAATCACTCAGAAACCCTTACAAATCACTCACACTCTCTCTCAATTACAGATGAAGAGATGATTAATTTAGCTCTTTCTTGTTTAACGTGAGTTCTTGGTGGCGAAATGATGCTTCCCCCGATGCTTGAGTCGAGATTGCCTTCCGCTGACGATCAGAACAAGATTGCCGAAGCTTCTGACGTTCGTTAGAATTCTAGAATCAAGCTTCAAATTCTAGATCTGTACGCAGGAGCTTTGATCTCTGATGATTACCAAAAGCTTTTGAAGTCCGAATCAACCAACTAACCTTTTTCTCTGTAGCCATCCATGGCTATTTATAGGGTTTAAGCACATAACCGACATGCTATAATCATAGAGGGGCGTAACTGCCTCCTCCAAATCAGCGCATGTCGTAACGTGCTCCTGAAGATTAGCCCACATGGCTGACTATGTCTTCGGAGCCGTTATAAGTAAATCTCATGTTGACGATGAGCCTCGTCTTTGATTGACACGGAGTTCGTCAAATTGGACGAGCCTCGATACGCAGCGAGGTTCATCTTATAAGGCAAACTTTGCAGTAAGCGAGTTTCTTCTGGCGAATTTTGTCTTCACTGACTTCGTCTGAAGAATTTCGTCTTCACTAACGAACTTCGTATTTGATAGCTGAGTTCAACTGCGTAGCAAATCTGGTGGATTTCCCTTAGATGAACTTCGTCTTCACTGACGATGAACTCTGAACCTCATATCTAATGACGAGCTTCGAACCTTATTTCTAATGACAAGCTTCGTTTTTTATGTCAAGTCTTCCAATAATGAGCTTCGAACCTTATTTCCAATGACGAGCTTCACACCTTGTTTCCAACGACAAGCTTTGTTGTTTGAGATGAGCTCCGTCATTGTAATGACCCTCGTCATGCTTGTTATGAGCTTCAACGCTCCAAGGCCAAATGATTAGCCGATGATCTATGAAGATCCATGAGAGGGGAGGAGAGATAGGCTTTTTAACTAGCCTCTCTATCTCCTCTTCTTCTTTCATGTTGATCATGCCTATTTATAGGCTTAGGACCATTATGGAGTGAGTTAAGGGTTTTAACTCCTCTTAAAATGAGGGAGTTATGGTCATTAACTCCTATTTAAATGGGTGAGTTAATGGTCATTAACTCCCCTTAAATGAGTGAGTTATTGGTCATTAACCCTCCTTAAATGTAGCATCTGGAGATGGTGACAAATAAGGTTCGTCAATAACGGTTATGCACGAGGTTCGTCAATAATGACAACGACGAACTTCATCTTCAATGACGAACTTCATTTCTGGACGAACTTCATCTTTAATGACGAACTTCGTTTCTGGGCGAATTTCATCTTCAATGACGAACTTCATTTCTCGACGAACTTTATCTTCAATGACGAACTTTGTTGTCGAGCTTCGCTGCGTGGCGAACCTCGTCTTTCGATGTTGAGCCTCGCTGCATGGCGAATCTCGTCTTCTGATGTCGAGCCTCGCTACACAGCGAACCTTGTCATCTGATGTCGAGCTTCGCTGGGTGGCTGATGCGGCATAAACATATACCAAAAAGTTGCAAGTGCACAACTAATCAAGTTATAGTATAAAAAGTTATCGATCCCACGAGGAAGGTGTTTTGTAGGAGAAAATTAAATTCGGTTCTTATGTTGTGTGTGTGACAATTAGGAGTGATGAGTGAATGTGATTATGAAGAGATAGAGAGAGAAAGTGAAAGTGTGTAAATCGACATAAAATGTAAGTGAGAGTGGATGTGATAAAGAATGAATGATTTTCACAAGGAAAGATGAATAAAATCAAGAATCACAAAGGAGAATTAAGAATAAAAAGAAAATTCAAGAAATTAAAGATGACGGATTCAATTAAAGATATGGGTAATCTAGAATTGAATCCACTTCTTAGAAAAGGGTGATTCCCTAGGGGTTCTAGCCTAAAGGCGAATCAAAGAAAATAAAAATGAACAAAAAAAAACTAAACCCGAGAGGGTTCTAGCCTTAAGGTGAATAGTATAAGAAAATAAAATCTAAACTACAAAATAAATTATAAAAAGTAAGCTACAAAATAAATTATAAGAATTAAATACGAGAAAATAAAGACATGAAATAAATCTAATCTATAAGCATGAAATAAATCTAAGGCAAGAGGGTTCTAGCCTCTTGGCTATTTAAACAATAAAATCTAACTACAAGTATGGAAATAAATCTAAACTAATAAGCAATAAAACAGAAAATAAAAAAAACAAACCTTCAAATTAATCTCCATCTTCATCTTCATCTTCATCATCCAACAAAGAGAAGAAAAGAAAAATTTAAAGGGGTGAAAACTTTTTTTTATTAATTGTAACAAAAAGTTATAAGTTTGGAATGTCTTCTCAATTAAGAGTAACCCTCCTCTCTAAATAGAGATACAAAATTTTTTACACCCTTAACCCCTCACTCTCTACCCCTATTTATAGTAAACAACAATGAATGAGAGTCATTGGATGAAGACTTAAGCTCACTCTCTACCCCTATTTATAGTAAACAACAATGAATGAGAGTCATTGGATGAAGACTTAAGCCCTAAGGAATCATTTTTAGCCTTTGAGCTTTTGGGCTTGGATTCTTGGGCCTTTTGCTTGTTGATTTTTCATTGGGCTTCTTGATTTTCCTTTGAGCTTTGCTTCATTTCTTTATGATTCATGCTTCATTGTTTTGGTTCTGGGCTTTTGCTTCATGAGCTTCCGGCTTGATTTTTGGATTGTTCACAATGCGTACAAGAGGTAAGGCTTTGCTTCATGGGCTTTGGCGTTTTGGGCTTTATTAATTCATGGCTTGATTCTTTTGCTTTGGGCTTTTGGATAAATTAACAATTTGATTTTCCAATGGGCTTCTTGATTTCGCTTTTGCTTCATTTCTTCATTAAATCAAGGGCTTTTGATGAGAGATGAGATTTTTTTTAGAATTCATTCTTTATTAACCTGCAATTAAAGATAAAAATAATTATTAGTGGTATATTTATTCATTAAAAATAGATAATAATGGTATAAAATTATAATAAAATATGATTATAAAATACCCCCACACCTAAAAACTTTTGCTAGTCCTCTAGCGAAGAAAGAAAAAGAAAATCATAACTCACTTTCGCAGAAATTGCGGTTGTATTTAGCGCATACAACAAGCCTTTAAACCCCTAGATTACCCTAGAGGACGAGTTGTAGTCTCATGAGAGTTTGCAGTGAATATACCCACAAAATTCGGTCAACTTGCTAATTTAAAGAGGTCGGTAAATAACTAAAACTACTTGATAAAATTAGACAATCTAATTGAAGCTAGTTATTACTCAAGAAAACGTTTTTATATATAACTTCAAAGTGAATTTCCTAGAAAACCTTCTCATTATTGCAATACAAAACCAAGCCAAACTTAAAAATTTAATTTAAAAGTTTTGACAAGAACATGATAACTCTTTGTTTAAAATAATTTTTAAGTTGCTTGATCTAAAAAAATTTCCAAGACCATATATACAAATATAACTATATATAAAACATTTATTAGTATTTTATTATTATTTTTTTCTTTTTCTTTTTTTTAACTCTTTCTTCCTTGGTGATTTTTTTCTACTTTACGGGCTTTCTAAGTGACAATTTAACGAGTTTTGGGCTAATGGATCCCAACCCAATTGGGCTTAGGTCATTAAGTATGGAAATACTCATTGGGCTTAATTACTCGGTCAGCTTAGGCTTTATAAGATAGAATCATCTTGAATTCAAGAGTTTTTTCTTTTGGTGCCTATTTTTCACACTCTTCTTTTGCAATGTTATTTTTTTTAATATGTATATGTATATATATTCTAAAAAATATGTAAATCAAGACACTTTGAAAAAATATTTTTAACTCTAAGTTAACCATGCATAAATTTTATTATTTTAAATAAAAATCTAAGTTAAGGCTTAGGTAAAGTATACTATTTTGAAAATTATTTCTTAAGAAATTTATTTAGAGATATCATAAAAGGTAAACTTAAGTAAATAACAAAATAGGGATTAGAAAATTTAAAATTTATCAAATAAATCAATTATTACATAACTCTATCAATTTGACAAGTGACGATATTTTTATAATTTTTTAAGGAAATGAAAAAATAACAAAAATGCAACTAAAAAGGTAAAATAAAGAGGAAAATAACTAATTCCTACCTCCACAACTAAATTTTGCATTGTCCTCAATGCAAACTCTATGATGCACAAAATAAAGCAGATAAGAAGTGAAGTAGTTACATTTGGTCAGCTAATAAAATCTGCAATTACCTTTGGTCTGAGGAAGATGAAATCAAAAATTTCTTCTTTTTTTTCTTCTTTTTTTATTTTTTTATTTTTTTCTTTCTTTTTTTTACAATTGAATAAGAAACTTTCGAATGTGAGAAGAATAAACTCTTTTTATTATTCTGAAATAAAACAAAACAAACAATATAGAATGAAGGGTTCAACATGAAGAGCTCGTATTCTACATTGAATCCTACCTTATTGTTAAAAACTCTTCCTCGGATTTTAAACAAATTCAGAATAATATAATCAATAATGTGAAATTCTAAGCATTTCGGGATGTTCAATAATTCTTGCAACAAAGTAAGGTATGTATTATTGGTATCATGCATTTTACATTTTTTAATGAACTTAGACTCTTATACTGTGAATTTTTATTTTCTAACAACCAATTCTTCTGTAGCATTTTCCTCAACCCCAAGATTCATGGTTGAGTTCTAAAAATTTGATTGTTGATTATTCTCCAAGAATCTAAGTTCATCAAGAAAGAGTTCTTCAAAATTTAATTCAATGCAGTAAATATTTAACACAGTTTCATCATTCTCAATGACCTGATCTACTTCTTCTAAAAACTCCAACTCTTCATCAAAAATTTCCTTAAAACTCAAATCAGACTCTTCTTCTTCTTCTTCTTTTGATCTTTCCTGAATGTAATTTATTTCTAGAGGCTGATTATTTGGTTGGTCCTCTGGATTGAAGATGTTGAGATCAGCAGTCAAATTCCCAAAGGACAGTTTTATTTGACCAGTTCTACAGTTGATGAGAGCATTAGAAGTGGCTAAGAATGGTCGTCCTAAGATGACAGGTGTCTGTCCTTTGGGATTGGAAACATGATGTGTTTCCAAGACTACAAAATCTACTGAAAAAATAAAATCTCCAACCTTAATCAGAATATCCTCTAACTTACTCATAGGGACCTTGACAGATCTATCAGCCAACTGCAAAGTGCAGCGGATTGGGTTTAGTACACCTAGACCCAATTGCTGGTAGACTGGATATGAAAGCAAATTGACACTGGTCCCTAAGTCTAAAAGCGCCTTATCAATGTGAGTATTACCAATAACACATGAAATGATAGGAGAACCTGGATCCTTACATTTCAAAGGTATGGGATTTGAGAGCATATCACTGATATTAGCGGCTAAAAAGATTTTCTTTAGAACATTTATTCTCCTCTTCTTAGTGCATAATTCTTTCAAAAATTTAGCATAAGATGGAATTTGTTCAATTACATCTAAGAGAGGAATATTGATCTTAACCTGCTTGAATGTTTCTAGGATCTTATCCTCTTGAGGGGAGTGTTTCCTAGGCCCGAGTCTATCTGGAAAAGGAGTAACTGGTATCTAAACCTATCAAAAGCAGGCTCAGGTTCGGGTTCAGGTTCTTTGTCATCTGAGGGGAGTGATTGTTGAATAGATTTATCAGAAGGAGAAGGAGAAGGAATTTGTACTGGATCAAGAGTTTGACTTGGAGGAGTTCTTACTTGATTATCGACATGTCTACCTGACCGAAGTGAATGTATTGCATTCACTTGAGCTTCATAGGATGAACTGTATCCTATGTCCTTAGGGTTGACCACGGGTTGACTCGAAAAATTTTCTTTCTCTCTTTCACTCACGGCACTAGCTAGTTGACTAAGTTGGGATTCTAATCTAGCTATAGCTTGAGTGTTGGAGTTGAGCATTTGTCCGGTTGATTGAATAAAGGAATTCAAAGTGCTGGATGTTTGAGTCAATATATTTGTGGTTTGAGTGGAGGCCTTAATTATGGTTTCCAAACCATTTTCCAAGACATTGAGATGTTTATCCTGATCTGGGTTATGAGGAGTCTGAATTACAGCTTGATGAAGAGGAGACTGATTTTGATATGACAGATTAGGTTGTTGAAATTGTGGATGAGAATTAAAAGGAACTGTGTTCCCCCTAGGAAAGTGTTGGTTTGAAGTGGGATTAAAATTTTGATTTCCTTGGAGACTTCATTGATTCTATGCGAAATTAGGATGATTTCTCCAACCTGGATTGTAGGTTGGAGAAAATGGATCATTCATTGGACGTTGGAATGCAGCGTTTATCTGTTTTAATGAATGAGTGTTTCCTAGAAGAGGGCATTCCTCTGAAATGTGGGTAGGAGACTGACAGTTATGACATCCCGGGACAGAAACATGATTGATTTGAGCTGGAGCTCATTCCTTATTTTCTAAGACTTCTAACCTCCGCAGAATTATCACCATCTTTGCTTCGGAGGCAATGTTCGACTCGAAGAAAAAACCACTAGATTTAGGTTGGAAAACTGACGAAACCATGTCATCACAATGTTCCCATCGCATGGTTTTCTCAGAAAGACTCTCTAAAAACTCCCAAGCTTCATCAACGTTTTCCTCATGAAATCCCCGTGGCACAATGACTCTAAGGAATTTTTTGCAGAATAATCTAATCCTTCATAAATTATTTGGCACAATCGTCATTTTTCTAAACCGTAATGAGGACATTAGATGAGAAGATCTTTAAATCGGTCAAAATACTTCCAAAAAGGTTCTCCCGGGAAATTTTAAAATTCATGATGCTATTTCTTAGCTTCACCATTTTACGGATCGGGAAAATTTTCTTAAGAAAAACGATGATAAATTCCTCCCAAGTTGTGATGGAATTTATGGGTAAGCTGTATAACTATTTTTTTTCTTTGTCTTTGAGGGCAAAAGGAATAAATCTGAGTTCGATTGCATCTTCAGTTAATTCTCTCATTTAAATCATCATACATACTTTCTCAAATTCCAAGATAAAAATATATGCATCTTCAGTTTTATTCCCTAGAAATTTTGGAAGCATGTTGATATAGTACGGTTGAAGCTCAAAGTTAGTTCCATTTGTCTCGGGGAGCCTAATGCAAGAGGGGATTGCATTCCTAATGGGATAGCACATATCTTGGAGAACGGGTGGATTAGGATACATCATTTCTATGATTGGTTCAAAGCGAATTAATCGATGTGTATTATCCCTAATCCACGTTTGCATACACCCAAAACAATTTTTTTTAAGGAGAAAAAAATTTAGTTTTTTTTATGAGAAGAAAAAGGAAAATCCTAACTAAAACAAATCAAAAGCAATCACTTTTTAATCACTCTAACTCTAGGGTTTAGCCTAACTTAACTAGACTTGCTCCTAACCAAAAACTCCTAAAGTGAAAAGATTAAAGTTTTACCCGGGTAGTCAGCCAGGTAAGGATAGTACTAGAGGGTGATGAGAGATCAATTAAGTACATCATTCCTTACAGAGCGTTTTACACAACCCCTAAACCTTGTCTTAGACACCAACTAATCCAAAAAAACTTAAACCGGTTCACTTAAGGATTCTTTGTTACTTATTGAGCTCGAATCCTTAGGGCTAGCGTCTAATGAGTTTTATTAGGCTTGGGTTGTGTAGTGAGGAATTAGTAATTTTTGGACTAAGGAAAGGGTGATGAAATCCCTCACCTTATCTTGATTATGAGGTTTTGCCCTTAAAAATATTTTTAAGTATGTGCCAAATCAAGATGCTCAAATTACTTTGGTGAATTCCTACTAACTATATACAATGCAACCCTATGGATTAAAAGCAACTAAAAAGGATGGTAAAAATAGTTTTTTTTTAATTAGGGTTAACAATCAAACAAATGAGAAGGGGGAAATTTGTCTGAATTTATTATCTTGTTAGTAAATGTCAAAATGGAGGGTGGATTTCATTATGATCGACAAAAATAAAATCTTTTTTTTATAAGTCCTAATTGTCTCTAATTGTGAAAAAGTAGCTAAAGGGTGAAATTGAAAATTCTAGAAAGAAGAGTTACCCAAAAGCAAATCTTCAAATTCTAGATTTCCAATCCGCGATCTTCAAACTCCAAGCAGTTCCTTCACAAAAAACACACAAGTTAAAGAACCAAATTAAATAAAATCCGACTTAAGCACCCTCCCCGGCAACGACGTCAAAAACTTGATGCGACATAAATATATACCAAAAAGTTGCAAGTACACAACTAATCAAGTTATGGTATAAAAAGTTATCGATCCCACGAGGAAGGTGTTTTGTAGGAGAAAATTAAATTCGATCCTTATGTTATGTGCGTGACAATTAGGAGTGATGAATGAATGTGATTATGGAGAGATAGAGAGAGTGAAAGTGATAGTGTGTAAATCGGCACAAAATATAAGTGAGAGTGGATGTGATAAAGAATGAATAATTTTTACAAGAAAAGATGAATAAAATCAAGAATCACAAAGGAGAATTAAGAATAAAAAGAAAATTCAAGAAATTAAAGATGGCGGATTCAATTAAAGATATAGGTAATCTAGAATTGAATCCACTTCTTAGAAAATGATGATTTCCTAGAGGGTTCTAGCCTAAAGGCGAATAAAAAAAACTAAACCCGAGAGGGTTCTAGCTTCAAGGTGAATAGTGCAAGAAAATAAAATCTAAACTACAAAATAAATTACAAAGACTAAGCTATAAAATAAATTATAAGAATTAAATACGAGAAAATAAATACATGAAATAAATCTAATCCATAAGCATGAAATAAATCTAAGGCAAGAGGGTTCTAGCCTCTTGGCTATTTAAACAATAAAATCTAACTACAAGCATGGGAATAAATCTAAATTAATAAGCAATAAAAGAGAAAATAAGAAAAACAAACCTTCAAATTAATCTTCATCTTCATCTTCATCTTCATCATCCAACAAAGAGAAGAAAAGAAAATTTTAAAGTGGTAAAAAAATTCTTTTATTAATTATAACAAAAAGTTACAAGTTTGGAATGTCTTCTCAATTAAGAGTAATCCTCCTCTCCAAATGGAGATACAAAATTTTTCACACCCTTAACCCCTTACTCTCTACCCATATTTATAGTAAACAACAATGAATGAGAGCCCTTGGATGAAGACTTAAGCCCTAATGAATCATTTTTAGCCTTTGAGCTTTTGAGCTTGGATTTTTGGGCCTTTTGCTTGTTGATTTTCCATTGGGCTTCTTGATTTTCCTTTGAGCTTTGCTTCATTTCTTCATGATTCATGCTTCATTGTTTTGATTCTGGGCTTTTGCTTTAAGAGCTTCTGGCTTGATTTTTGGATTGTTCACAATGCGTACAAGAGGTAAGGCTTTGCTTCATGAGCTTTGGTGTTTTGGGCTTCATTAATTCATGGCTTGATTCTTTTGCTTTGGTCTTTTGGATAAATTAGCAATTTAATTTTCCAATGGGCTTCTTGATTTCTCTTTTGCTTCATTTCTTTATTAAATCAAGGGCTTTTTATGAGAGATGAGATTTTTTTTGGAATTTATTCTTCATTAACCTGTAATTAAAGATAAAAATAATTATCAGTGGTATATTTATTCATTAAAAATAGATAATAAGGGTATAAAATTATAATAAAATATGATTATCAGTGACGAACCTTCTCTTTAATGTCGAGCTTCGCTGCGTGGTGAACCTCGTCTTTTGATGTTGAGCCTCGCTGCGTGGCGAACCTCATCTTTTGATGTTGAGCCTCGCTACATGGTGAACCTCGTAAGCGAAGCTGTCAGGCGAGCTTCAATCAGTTGAGATGAGCTAAGTTGTCAGGCAAACTTAGCATTGCAGGCGAACTTCAATGTTCAGGCGAAGTCCAGTCTTGTAGGCGGACTTTAGAACATGTTGCGAAGAACGGGTCATAACTTTCAAACCGTAAGTCAAAATTGGACGAATTATATATGAAAATCGACTATCTCGACGAGACGGAGATGACCAAACCCACCCCAAAGGATTTAGTTTGCTCTTGTCTCCATGTTTGTTTCACCAAATTCCTTACGGTTTGAGACATATTAGCATTTTTGTGTCAGATTTTAACTTCTTTGCTAGGAATTAAGGCAATTTTTATTGCCTACAATTACGAGTCATATGAAAAGAATAGTCATAGTAAAAAATTTATAGATCATTCAATACCAGATACTTGTGTAGTTGATGAGTCAGCAAGGCCAGACAGTGATGTAGAAGTGGTATGCTGAAGAGCATTGTCGACATGAAAGGCGGTGCATGTTTTCTCCCTTCTATTGAAAGCAACTCGCCACGAGTCCACTCGACTACTTGAAAGACACATTGCAAAGTCGACTTGAAACGTGTTACTTCTTGGCGAAGCTAAAGGACTGTTTTCATCTTGAGCCTCTGACAACGTGTCAACATCGTATTTAATGCTTGGCATGTGACATCATGACTCTAGTCCAGATAGTCTTCATGACTCATCGGATCACGTAGGCTCTGCCATGTCATCAGTCTCTTCCTATTTAATGCTGAAGCGACCTTCCCTCCACTTGCTAGCTGACACATGTAAAGCAAGTGCCGACGTGGCCGCCAGCCCATACTTCACCACCGCCTCTCTGCTCTCGGCCAATGTGACCAATTTACCCTTACATCCTAAGTATATATACAGGTACTATTTTATCTTACAAAATGTTGGAATCTTGATTTTCAAATCTAAGCCTTAAGCAATCACATGCACAAGAACTCTTAGTTCTTATTGACCTCACTCAAGTTCATCATCTAACTTGATCGTCGGAGGTACAACGGAGGAGCCAAACCCCACCCTTTTACGAATTTTTACTTGTGCAGATTTTTCAGATACCCTAATTCAAGAACTAGACATAAAGTCAGAGAAGAAAGCGGTCCCTTCATCAATGCTCAACAAATTCGTCCAAACACGGACATAATTGACTGTGTGATCACTAGGACATCAACAAGCATCAAGTTGACGGTGAAGATTTTTAATAGCTTGATTAGTAGTGTTAGAAGTGGTAGATGGTATAGCATTGACCATTAATCCTGGTGCACGAGAGGGTTGAGACTGAGGGTTCGTCGACCATGATCGGTATTTGATAAATGTAATTCAGGATGAAGCTTGAAGCATTTCTCAATTCGATGTCCCTCCTTCCTGCAATATGTGCAAAAGAGATTAGATCGAGCCTGCTGAGAAATACGATTCATAATAGGAGCAGTGACTGGTACAAACAGAATAGTCTCGAGTGAAGAGGCAGAATCATCTGTTGTCAAATTGAGACGTGCAGTCTGCTGCTGTGTCTTATAAGCAGTGAGAGTTCCCATAACCGAGGCCAAAGTCGGAAATTGAGGCCGATGAATTAGTTGGTCACCATAGTTGAATATTCAGGAAGGGACTGAAATAGTTGATGCACCTCGCACCGTTCAAACTAGGCTAGCCAGTCTTTGTATGTGAAATCATGTCTAGGAAGCATGGAGCGTAATTTTGTCCAATAGGCTTGCATTTGACCAAGAGACTGCAGAGAAGAACTACCTTTGCGTTGTATAGCAACGCATTGCAGAAGATATGTCTCCCATGCACCGGAGCACTCTGTGAAGCGCTCAGTGAGACGACTCCACATGGCTCGAACAGAGAGAAGCGAGCCAATCTCGACAGTGATACCAGAGCCAGTACAACGAGTGAGATAATCAATGACACAAAATTCCTGCAACTACCAGTCTGAACTCTCCTTGACATAGAGAGCACGTGCGGTTTAAAGATCAGTATCACCATTGCCAGATGTAACAGTGCTGATAGACGGTAAAACCGGTCCCGAACTAGTGAGATGATCAAGCAGACCAATACCATGCAACGCATTTGTGACAATGGTGGACCACCCCGCCCAATCACTTTGATCATTGAGGGGCTGGAGTGGTTTAGGGATCTTTTCTGAAGGAGTCATATTAACAACAATGTTGTGCAGGGAAGGCCTACTTAAGTGTAACACAAAGGTGGAAGACCCACAACTAAGTGACAATACAAGGGAGGCCCACCCACGACGAATCAACGCCGATGTTGAGATGTCGAGACGTCGAGATGGATTAAAACGACGATGTTGGTACTGACTGTGAAACAGCGATGCCATTTGTTTGAAGCCAAGAGACGGCTAAAAAAGAAGCCGAGAGACGACTAAAACAGTAGCTGAGAGGTGGCTAAAAAAAAGAAGCCGAGAGACGGCTTGAAACGGCAATGCAGTTATTGAATGTGAAACGGCGATGTCGTTCGTGTGAGGCCGAGAGACGGCTTTCACGGAGGCCGCGATGTGGCAAGCATGGGGCGACAACGAAGAGGCCGCAATGTGGCGAGGCCAAAATTTGGCAAATAATTTAACCTTGCTCTGATACCATGATAAGAGAGAGAGAGAGAGAGAGAGAGAGAGAGAGAGAGTCTTTGGATAAATTTCCCTTAGTTAAAGTATTGAATACGTACACCTATATGGGTGAGATGTCCTCTCATAACCAATGTGAGACTAAACCTAATTTCAATAGTTTTCTAATTCTTCCGCCTCCTCGCGTACTTCTCTCTCTTCTCCCCCATTTTCTTTATGCATATCCTGTATCTTTTTCCTCTTATTAATTAATAGCGTTCTTGGGCACCTGGCCCGGTTACTCAAAAAGAAAAAAGAAAATAAAAGAAAATGCTTACGCACACAAAACTCCACAAACTTTGCCTTGATCATATAGAGAAAACTAACCGTTTCAATCCTTTCGAGATTAATCAATCTATTTATAAGATGTACATGAACTGTCATACTTATCAGAAAGCCTTCAAACAATTATAGAAACACAATGTCATGTAACAAAAAAAAAAGTACAGTGCAAATTTCTATAACAGAAGCTTTAAATCCTACTACAAAATGACATGCTTCTCTTCTGTTTTCTTTTGCTAGCCAATTCCTAGTGCAAAGCCATGAAATGAGAACCATAATAAAACCCCATGTCAACAGATGACAGTACTAATGGCAAAGACATACATAACTGAGACAATTAGCCTATACGTTAATAATAGCGATAAAAACAGGTAAAGTTGATGACAGAACATCCAACCACAAAGACAAATTAAGCTAGCTAATTAACTTGAAAGTTGAAACTAATTCTCCATCTTGTGATCAGGGTTTTAGCTGGAGGAAGAACTCACTGTTCACAGATTCATCACTGTTGTAACCTGGAATTTCCATCTGAATCTCCTCAGCTTCTTTATCCGGCAGCCTCATAATATTTTTACCTTTCCCAGAAACATCACCCTCTTTAGTAATTTCTTCCTTGGTCTTTTTCGCAATGAGAGACATATTAGGCCTCTTTGACAAATCGAAAAAAGGGTAAGTCTCCTTGGCAATTCTCGCCCTCTTTGCTTCCCTCTCAGTTGCCTCCAACTTATCTTGCGCTTTCCTCGCCTTGCTATGTGAACTCATGTGCCCTCCATAGGCTTGAGCAGTAGGGAACTCCACGCGACATGTGGCGCATCGGTAAACACGGCTTGGCTCCTTGATTAATGAAGGATACCGAGGGTTCCAACTAACATCAAAATCAAAGTAATTTGGGCTAGTATTAGCTAAGTAAGGAGCAGAATGCCCATATCCAACATTGTACATTGCTTGGTTTCCTAAGGTGAGGTTGGTTGACAATGCAATAGGACGAAAACTGGGCTCCATTTGAAGATTGTACATGTATCTGTTGTTATTGCCAGAGAGGCTTGGTGACTCAAAGAGAATTAATGGTGTGTTCGAGGAGTTTGAAGTGATGGGTATCTGGTTTCTAGTCGAAAATTGATTACAAAGTGATTGATGATTCCCCATGAGAAGTTGATGATAGGTAGGATTGAAGGTTTGTGGCAATGTATTTTGAGATGATGGTATGGAGTTTTCCATAGGCGGCGAGAGTATTGTTGAAGGGGTGGCAATGAAGGGATCAAGGGTGAAAGAAAAATTCGACGCACCAGTTTGGCCTCGAATGTAATTTTCTTCCATGGGTATTGATAAGAAGAAGAGGGAGTAGACAAATGGGGATGTCTGTTCAGGGGGATGTAATGTTGGTTTTTATAAGCTCCTCAGCGAATAAGGTTAAGGAAGGAAATAAATTTTTCTGACATGAGTTTTTGAACTCTTCTGGCACCAAGGAGGAAAAAGACTAGCTCAGTGACTACTCCCCATGCATTTCTTGCTGGCTCTTCGTTGAATTCATATGATTCAACCTCACATTCTTTTGCCTCTGCTGTTGTAATGATGAACATAATTAATTCCTTGTTATAGGCTTTGTCTCGGGTAATCCTCCTCGTCTTTTAGACCGTTGGTTTAAATTGCATGTCGAATACAGCTTTGTAGACAGTATTTTGTACATGATTAATTTTCATTGTCTGAATGAAACATTAAGGTTTTTTTTTTTTGTGTTTTAGGTTCATATATAACCGCTGAATCGAAGATAGAAATGGAAACATATTTTATTTCTATTTCTTACAATAACATTCATACTTCTTTTTCACAATGATAAAAGAAAGAAGAATCATAAGTTTGAGGTGTGACTCAGTTTTGTTTTCGAGTCACAGAGTGCGTAGGGAGGTTGTATTGTACTGCATTTGGTAAATGAGAAACATAATCCTTACCAAAAAACAAAGAACCATAACGGCTAATTTTGAGCCTTCAGTTCCCTAATCTGAATTTTTCTTGTTTTGTTCATGAATGATTCTTCTGATGCGACGACAGAACATGGACCAAACTTAAGGGACTGTTAGTACAATAATCCTCATCAAATACACGCAACGGTCATAATATTGGCACAACGAATATTGACAAATACTTTGCATTTGAAGCGAGTAAAAAAGGCATGTTTGTTAGTGTGACGAACAGAATGCGTATTACCATCTTGGCCTCAAATTTTCTGGGTAAAGCATATGGCGACCTCTTCTGTCTTTCTACATACATCACAACAAATTGTAAATTCTACGTGTTTGAAGCAACACTGTGAAGGAAATTGTTTTGAGTACTGAACGTAAGATAAATTAGCACCTAAAGCATGCAGTTTTTTGTTCAATGCTCATGGGGAGATTTATTTTCAAATTATTTTCCAGGCTGTGTTTTGTGTTCAATGTTCGTAATCCATCGGGGTAAATTCCCATCTTTTTCTCAGTAAGAACAATTGGCATTCTTCCTTTTGGAAAGTGAATCTAGTAATTACTTTCTATTGTTTGTTATTTATTAAAATTAATTTTTCCATTGTTCTTTGAATCTGAAGATGGTATATATAGTTGCCAGTCTTTGCATATATTGGAGAAGATTAACATGTTTCCGCTTTTGATGGAATCCAAGCTGCTAGTGTTCAAACACCAGCAAAGAAATGTGTTCTAGATATACAAGGTGCGTTTCAAGTCTGAAGATGAGTTAAGAAATTGCTACAAACTTATAAATATAACATTATTGTATTTGGAGAATAACTAAGGTTAAAGCAATCTTTATGTAAATAATTCTTCCTTGTCGAGTATATCTTTGTTTTTCCATCATTATTATTGTGAGTGAAATGCTTAGCATTTAACTTGCTCGAATTTTTGGAACTGGTTTTAGTCTTAACAAAATATATAGATACTTCAAGGTACAACATCTTGAATGAACAAATGTAGTTAAAGTTATTGTCCTTTCGCTAAGAAAATAAAGTCCCCTCCATCGTAAGTTACCCATGTTTCCATATCTAATGAAGTGAGTTGAGCATGTTTTCTTCAAATCATTAAATTTCTGCTAAATTATCACCTTAGAGAACTAAATTTATTTTAAACATGAGTGTAGAACACCAATAGATAGATATCGAAGCTTCCACCAAAGTTAGAATGCATTGATTGTGCCTGAGATTCTTAAGGATGAAAGAGCACATTTCTGAAGGATTGATGAGTAGTATATATGTTACTTCTATAAAGAAGTATTGTATGCTTCCAGGAAAATTTAGTCCAATTGCCGCAAATATAGGTCTGTCACAGACTGTACCATTTGCCTTATTTCGAGGGGTGAGGAAAGTTACAAGAAAGTTACAAGAATATTGTCAAGTTCTGAAAACCAGTGCTTACATCCTATGGTTAGTATTTCATTAAAAGATTACTTACTCTTAACAAATTTTTTATGCAGCATGAGAATTTCTAGGACCAAAGTTTGCATGCTGTTTGAAAGGAGTACTGAAAATCATGAGTGTTCTTTTTTTAGTTGTCTGTTGTCTTCTTCAATCTATAACTTCGTTAATGGAGTGGGTAGGATTCAAAAGAATTAGTTGTAATTGGGTTCAAATTAAATTTGTATGATCTGATTTGAAGCAGGAAATTTTTTGTTCGTGATGCACAAGGATTTGTTTTGGCTACAACAGTTCTTTTGATCAGTTTTTCTTCTTTCTAACATCGGTTTCATATGAATCTCTGTTGCTTATTCTAATTGTATGTTGTTATATGTTCGTTCTGTCCGTTCTGTCGTGGTACACTTGCAGTTTTGTGTAGGAACTCTCAGAACTTCAGACTTTGTTGTGGTTGATTTTTATGACATTCGGCTTGTTATGTCATGGAATTATTACCCGCTTTTAATTTATCCAACAAGCGCACGACACCTGTATACTGGAGGTACAAAACTTTGACTCGCATCGGCATCACTCACACAGCGATATTATTTTTTCTTTAAATCAGCTTTAAATTCATGGCTGGTGGGAATTAAATTGAATCTGGGTTTGCTCTAAGGACATCTTAAATTCTCTGCCACTACACAAAACTCTGAAGTTGCAGCAAGGTTGACAGTTACAGTTTTATATTCTAACAAACATATTTAGTTTTTTTGGAACCAAGGCTTCGGCTGAATCAGCATATGGAGCTGGAACTTTGTTATCTTCAGTCTAAGCCCACAGTTCTTACCAATATCATCTATGTCACCAAGCATGTATTAGACAACTTCCAAATTTCAATGCTAAACCCCCAACAACCTTCAAAATGCCCCTTTATTTTGTTTTTTGGTTCTCATTTATGGGGTTTATCTCCAAAACTTATTGGGGGGATTTTCTGCATTCCAAAAGTTATTTGAAGTGTAATGCAATTTTGAAAGTCACTGAGGGTTTACTCCAAAACGCTGAAAGTTCTTGGGGTTTAGTGTAATTTATTCGTTTTGAAATGTCTGCGGTGTATATTATGTAGTTAGTGAATTGTTGATGCTTAATGCCTTGTGATAGTATATTTTGTAGACCCAAGCATTCCTGAGTATGGTGATGTACTGAATTGCTCACGGTGAATGAAAACATAAGCATATTGACCAAAAAGGAAAAGTAATAACTAGAGTTGACAAATTTCCTGTCAAAATGTTTCATTATTCAGTGAAAAAATCTAATGGTACAACTCATATAAGCTCAAGACGAGAAACACAAGTGAAACCAGTACTAATTTCAAAAAGAGGACTTTGTTCGCAAGGATAAGAACCACATTCTTGTTACCAGACAACCTAGAAGACAATCTAAAGAATGAAAGATAGAAAGTATCAATTTTAAGGATTTTCCGCAGAAAGAAAGCTGATGGTACAACTCATGTAAGCTCAATACGAGAAATACAGGTGAATCAAGCATTAATCACAAGAAGAGGATTTTGGGCGCAAAGATTAGAACCGCATTCTTGTAGACTTCATCATGAATCCAAAGAAAATAACTTTTGCAACATGGATCACTGTTTTACTAACCTCAAGTAGTAAATTTCCATTTGTAATGCTCTTGCTCAGGCTTCGACGATCACGTCACATAGTCCCAACCTTCATTCTTTCTTTTGTTAGGCCTCAAGAAAAAGCAATTTTGACACCAGGTTATCTTGTTCTTTGCAGATGCTAAATATACATCCCTTTTTGCAACAAGGTCAGCCATGTAGTCGACAACAGCCTGCAATAAAACGAATCGATTAGCCTGGAAATGTCTAAGGTTTTTCAAGGAACGTCAAAGGAAATTTGATCAACGTTTGGCTTCCAGAGCTTGTTTGATTAGAAGGAGAAAATTTAAAAGATATGTTATTTCAGACCATTGAAATTTTCTCATTACTTGACTATAATCAAAGATGATCATGGTTTCATTACCTTTCACATCACTTGGTACTCTACATGTTAATGTGGTGTATGAGATTTTTCGATAGCTCAAGTGTAGAAACGGCGAAAACAGGGTTGAAGTTCAGGAAATTTAACGAAGGAAACAGTTTGGAGGTTTCCCGGTCGACCGCAACCAAGGGTGTGGTCGACCGGAAACGTGCACGCTACAGGGTAGTTTCTGGATTTCTGGTCGATCTACCGCGAGGCTAGGTCCGGTCAACCGCGAGGCTAGGTCCGGTCGACCACGGACCCTGTAATGGATTTTTGGTTTCTGTCGTTCTCTCGACCGCGATGGTTTCGACGGTCGACCGCCAGTCGGGTTTGGGCCCGATTTTGGTTTCCTGTTATGATTGGGTTTGTGTTTTGATATATATTAAAACATGTTTTTAGGGTTTAGTAAGGTTAAAATTGGGTTATTTGGTGCACAGAAAAGAGAGTTTTCTGAGCAATTTGTTTAGGGTTTGTGTGAGAGATTTGAGAGCATTATTTGAGAGATTTTGAGTGATTTTATAATCTCTATTTATATTCTCTTCTCTATTAGTGAAAACTTATCCCCTTCTTGCCCCGTGGACGTAGGCAACTTGCCGAACCACGTAAAATTCGTTGTTTGTGTTCGTGCTGTTAATTTGTGTTTGTGTGACTTTCTCTCTCGGCGACTTTATGTTTCCTCGGACCCCAAATAGAGGCTTCAGAGCCCAACAAGTGATATCAGAGCACCAGGCTACGCTTGGGTTAGGTGGAGGAGTAGATCGCTTTGGAAACTCGTCTAGGGTTTCAATTGAAAACAAAGATGGGATTTTTACTATTGTGGATCTTGTCTTCCGTTTTGTGAGGATGAGATCTTTTGGAGGCTCTTGTTAGGGTTTCAATTGGAGGTAAAAATCTACCTTTCTTGCAGTTTGGATCTATTTTTTAGTTTGTTCCGTATTGGTTTGTTAGTGTTTTGAGGAAGATAGCTGAGAAAGAAGATGTTGAGAGTGGTACTTCTAGCGTGAAGACCGTTTAAAGTTTGAATATTCACTCTATAAAGATAGATGTGAAGAATTTTAATGGCATGAATAACTTTGGCTTGGAGATGTGAAGTTTTGGATGCGCTGAACGCGCAAAATTTGGAAGACACTTTGGAGTTGGACGGAAAACTGAACGACATTAAAGAAAAATGTTTGGAAGAAGATGAATCGGACGACGTGTGGCGTGATTAGGTCTTGTTTAACGCAGGATCTAAAATATGATGTGATCAATGAGACTTCTGCAAAGAAGATTTGGGAGATTCTTGAAGGCAAGTATTTGACGAAAAGTGTTGAGAACCGCTTGCATTTGAAAAGAAGACTTTATTGTTTCTAGTTGAAGAATGGAATCTCAATTAGTGATCACATGAACAACTACACGAAGCTTCTTACGGATTTGACGAATGTGGATGTCATGATCGAGGATGAAGACAAAGCATTGTTGTTAAGTTCCTTACCTGATGAGGAATATGAAACCTTTGTTTTTACCCTAATTAATGGAAAGACATCTCTTTCGTATAGTGAAGCTACCGCTGCTCTTGTGAATTATCAGCTAAGAAAGAAGGATAAGTAGTCTTCAAATGATACAATAGCAGTCTAGCAGATGCATTGATCATAAGAGGAAGAAATCCAAACCGAAAGAATAAGAAGTCACAATCTAGAGTAGAGCATCCTATAGTTGATAAAGATCAGTGCGCTTGGTGTAAAGAGACTGGTCATTGGAAAAAAAATTATCTAAAGCTCAGCGAATGGATGAAGAACAAGCAAAAGAGAAAGGGAAAACAACCATCATCAGAAGCAAACATTGTCGAATCGGATGGTAATATTTCTGACTCATTTGTTTTTTCACTTTCTATCAGTCCCACAGGTTGCTATTCGAAAGAAACCGAGTGGATATTAGATAGTAGTGCAACCTATCATGTGTGTCCTAAAAGAAAATGGTTTTTTAGTTTTGAGAAGCTCGATAGTGATGTGGTGTACATGGATGATAACCGTGCATGCCAAATCCTTGGAATAGGTAAAATTTGTATCAAGATGTATGATGGGATGGTTAGAGAGTTATATGGTGTGAGATATATTTCTTCTTTGAGAAAGAATCTGATCTCAATTGGAGCTTTAATTGCAGAGGGTCTAAAAGTTCGTATTGAGGACATGGTTCTCGAGATTGTGAAAGGCTCTCTAATTGTGATGAATGACGTCAGGAAGAATAATTTGTACTACTTGACTGGAAGTACGGTGACAGGTGAAGCGCTGGCAACTTCTATTGATTCGGCTAGACTGTGACGTTTGAGGCTGGAACATTCTAGTGTTAGTTCCTTGCAAGCTTCGGATATGCAAGAATTTGTGAGAGGTGCTTTGACCTGCAATTTGAAGTCATGTGAGCATAGTGATGTGAGCAAGAAGACCAATGTGAAGTTTGGCATTTCTATTCATCGAGCTAAGGGCACTCTAGATGATGTTCATGTGGACCTTTGGAGACCTTCTAAGGAGGCATCATTGGGAGGTAATAGATATTTGGTTTTCTTTGTTGATGACTGTTCTAGGCATGTTTGGGTAGCAATCAAGTCTCGTTTGAATGAAGTCCTAATAGTCAACAACTGGTGGAAGAAGTGTATAGAGATCAAAATAGACAGAAAGGACAGAGTACTTCGTTTTGATTTTAGTGGGAAGTACATGAGGGATCTATTTTTGCATTTGTTCCGAGCTCAAAACAGTTTGAGATACTTTACTGGAAAGAAAACATTGGGGCAACGAGATGAGGTGACAAATTTAATGAGTTGTTCCTTGCTGGAAAAGGATCAGTGTTAGGTGTCAAGCAGTAGTTTGAAGAAGAATTTTGATACTGAGGCTTTGACATATTCAAGCCATCTTATTCATAGGTTGTCATCTGCTGCGATTGGAGTATTTGGGTCTGTTAGAGCTACTTCAGATTTTGGTTTGCTTCGGATATTTAGGTTCTTAGCATATTATCACGTCGAGGATGTGAAAATTGCTCTGAGTACATATTTGGAATTCAGATGCATGTTTGGCTACATGTTATGGGACTTTGTTTTCAAGAAAATTGTTCTGAGCAGTAATGTCACGTTTGACTCCTAGCAGGTAGAGAGTATTGGTCAGATCAGAGATGTATCACAGCAGGTGAAGGGTAATGTTACTTCACGTCGGGTGGAGATTACTCCACGTTCTCCAGATCATTCTGTATCGTTTGGGATTCCATCGGAGGTGACATAGATTGGGATCATGTTGGTGTGAATACAGATGATGAGTTTGAAGATCAGGATTCGAGTGCAGCAGGTAAGATATGATCGTTGGCTCACCTCAGGTGGAGGTGTTTGGTAATTGTGTTTCTTCTACATATAGGGTTTGAGGGGTTAAGCTCCAAGACAAATTTGGTGTAGAGAGATGCAAGTTTGGAAGAAAGATTATCTTTTCACTTTGAGGCCATTAGGAGTGTTATCAGCTGCAGATTTGTTGGTGATGATCGTGAAGTTGGTGAAGAGTTGAAAATCCTTCTAGTTGATTGAGGGCCTTTGGATGCTATTTGGATGAACTATGTGAGGCTTGATTCATTAGACAAGAGGAAACGTAGGCAGTCATTTTGATGTAGCCAGTTTGATGAGTTCTGTCTGGTCGACCGCGATGATTTCAGCGGTCGACCACCAGTCTGGTTTGGGCCTGATTCTGGTTTCCTGTTCTGATTGGGTTTGTGTTTTGATATATTAAAACATGTTTTTTAGGGTTTAGTAAGGTTGAAAATGGGTTATTTGGTGCACAGAAAAGAGAGTTTTCTGAGTAATTTGTTTGGGATTTGTGTGAGAGATTTGAGAGCTTTGTTTGAGAGATTTTGAGTGATTTTGTAATCTCTATTTGTAATCTCTTCTCTATTAGTGAAAACTCATCACCTTCTTGCCCCTTAGACGTAGGCAACTTGCCGAACCACGTAAAATTCGTTGTTTGTATTCGTGCTGTTAATTTTGTGTTTGTGTGACCTCTCTAGGCGACTTCGTGTTTCCTCGGACCCCAAATAGAAGCTTTAGAGCCCAACAGCAAGGGCGTAGTATAATATTGAAAGTTGAGCAGGTTAATTTGATTATGAAGTTCAGGGAGGTTTTCTGCAATACCCGCCAAAGTTCGTGGGTACTTTTGTCAATCTACCCAAAACTCAAATGATAAAATTATTTCTGGCCATAGAACTTTGGGTCAATTGCAGGTACAGCCTTTTAGTATCGCACTTTGGAATTTATTATTCATGCAGTTTGAATTTGTACGTAGACACCCATTGTTGAAAACTCTTTTTACTCTTTTGCCCTCAAAAACATTTACTAATTTCACCTAGGGGGTAATATCTGTCAAATTTATACCCAGTGTAAAAAAAAGTCAAATAAATAAATAAATTTCACCCAGAGCGCGATACTAGTGGGGTCGATTTGTAATTGCTTACTAAACAATAACAAGATGAAA
>NC_033794.1:127240374-127240849 GCF_001876935.1 Asparagus officinalis
CAACCAAAATGCAACCAAAACATGTTAGCAGAAGGATTACCTGCGCTCCCTTCTCAGCTATGTGTCTCGGTGGCACTTCTAAAGGGTTCTCCTCCGCACGAAGCACACGAAGCTTAGACAGCATCCCAAAAGAGTCAGGCAGCACTCTAATCTGATTGTTGCTCACATCCAACTCTTCTAGCATCTCGAGATTACCAATCGATCGCGGAAGAGCTAAAAGATTAGCAAAATTATTTCCAACGTTCAACTTCACAAGTGCCGTAGCAAGGCATAAGCTTTCTGGAACTGATTCGAGCTCATTGAAGCTCACATCAACCTCCTTCAACTTCGATAAAGAAGACATTGTCGTTGGTAGCCCTTTGATATTGTTATATCGAACTGATAGAATCTCCAAAGACTCGAGTTTTCCTATAGCCTCTGGAAGTCCTTTCAAACGATTATAATCAGCTCGAAGCTCAGCTAATTTAGTACAATT
>NC_033794.1:127240859-127275430 GCF_001876935.1 Asparagus officinalis
TCTCCACATGTAGCACCTTCAAGCTGACAAGATTTCCAATTAGATCAGGAAGTGAGGAGAAATGGTTTGAACTCAAGTCAAGCTCTCCGAGACGCACTAATTTACCGAATGTGGATGGTAATGACGTCAACTGATTCGCTCTCAAGTCTAAATGTGACAAACCAAATAGATGACCAATTGAATCGGGGAGCTCTGCAATCCGATTAGAGTGAAGGTCTAGCTTTGTTAAAGAGGTAAGGTTGCTAATGGTGGCCGGCAATGCAACTATCCTGTTTTCTGACAGATCCAGTGATATTAGACCCGAAAGCTTTCCAATTGAATCGGGTAACCAATCAATTTGATCCATGAGCTTGTTCTGAAGGTTGAGATCTCGAGTGCCTTTCTTTGAAGAGACTTCAATTAAGGCAGCTAACCTTATAAGGCTTAGTTTCTCACCATCTTCTCCTGCAGCAGAAGCTTCATAAAAAGGGAAGAGCAAACAGTTAGCTCATGCTGTGAAGAATTAGATAGCCAAACAATTGAGCAATGATTTGTGAAATAATTCGACTCAATCAAGGACCATCTATGAATAACAAGGCTCTAACAATATGTGCACACATTATGTTCCACTTAACTTTAGCAAGGCAACTGAATTTCAATGCTCAAGCAAAAAAATAAGCCAAACGAAAGAGACACTATTATCTCATAATTTTAGAACAAAGAGCACAAGCTTTAAAATTCAGTTTATCCACATGAAGCTCTGAAACAAGCAAACTCACCAGAAGCTATTGCAGGAATAACTGCAGAATTCATCAACAACCCTCTCGATGTATTCGTATGAGCACCATCTCCATCAATATACACCGTGGACTTTGCTTTCTTCACATAACTATCATCTCTACTAACTCTCTTGGTACTCTTCTCAGTCTCCTTCTCTGAGTAATAAACAGTAGCTGAAGAACCAAATCCGCTCCAAGAACTCGCAGGGATCGAAGGAGAGGACCCATTCGAGCTCGAAGGAACACAACTAGATGCACTCTGAATCAACTCGTCCAACACTGAATGAATGTTCTCAAGATCAAGCAGCTCAAGAGCTTCTCTCTTTTGCTCTTTACTCTGAAAGTAAACCAAATTCTTCTGCATCTCCCGGAGGACAAAGAAGAGCTGCTCAGGGATCTCAATACCTTTCCTCTGCTTTGAAATTGACTCCATTTTTGCTAGCTCCTCCTCCTCTATGCTTTTAACTACTGCCATGGCTGCTTCAACCTCAACAATACTTGGCCTTGGTGGGAGAGACCTATGGAGGTTCATGATCTCTTCAACAACTCCATTAACTGGTTGCAACAAAGGACCCATCTTTCTTCGAAGTTTGAGAAAACCAGATGGAAAAGGACTTATAAAGAGAAACCCACATAAAAAATGAGATGATATCAAAGAACAAGAATAAATTACCGTCTAAATTTCATTGCAAACAACAGGAAAAGAGAGCAAACAGGGTAACCAACAAAGCAAACAAAAAGAGACCTTATCCAACTTTTCCTGTGAAAGTAAAGATAAAAAAGGACCCATCAATTCAATGAATTCTTTCCATTTATCTGCTATAATTCTACAATTGAAAAAAGGACCACTTGACAGTATTTTGCAGTTGCTCGAGTAAGAACAAAAGTCCGAATGAGGGAAAAACAACACCCAGAGAGAAATAAAGTTAGTACTTTCTCAAAACTCACGCATGGGTTTCTCCATATCTCCTTCAATGAGGTCACATGACAGGAACCCACAGAGGAAAATTGAAATTTGTTTTTGTTTTTTGGGGGGTTGGGGGTAAGGAATATTGAAGTTAAGAGGAGGATTTCTTTCTTTCTTATTGTAGTATAATATACATATATACATTCTTTGGATCTCTCCTCCTCTCACACACAGACACACCCAATACCTGCATCTGTTTCTCTCTCTCTGGAAATGGGTAATCCAACTATTTTGTGTATTATTATCCTTCTCTGTAGTCTGTAGAGGGAGACCAACATTTACAACAAAAATAATCAACATATAGAGATAATGCAAAGAACTTTATATTTGAACATTATAAACCATCTATAAATTTGAAAAATAGTAAGCGGAATAATGATGTATCAAAAAAAGAAATATGCATACTGTGTCACATCAAACAACGTACCACATTGCTCTCTCACTTGATTTCTCTAGATATTGTTCGAAATCAAAGATTAGTAAACGAGACATCATGTACTTGGTTCTATGAAATTTTTCATGAATTTTTTGAATGCAAAACTAATAAATTAATAATGTATATTGAGTAATAGGCCATGTTAAATAATCAGGTCAATAATTTTTCATCTCTTATGTATGTACATGTGCATGTGTACATGTGTGTAAATATGAATACGAGCCAACAACTCATTTTGACAATGAACTACGAATAGGTAGACTGTTGCTTATCACATCAGGTGAACTAGACATCATTTTCGCCAATGTTTATAGTTTATTTTGCTAAATAACACTACAATTTACATAAATATTCCCATATAACAAGCAAATTCAAGACACCAACTGGCAAGGGAGAGGGAAGGGAGCAGGACACCAGGACAGTTGGAAGGTGGGGCCCACTGCTGTCATGGATTCACTCAGCATCTCATGGTGGCTCTTTGACAATAGGCCGTAACAGTGTGCATCCTAGCCTCGTCATCTTATCCCCTGCTCTTTAGCAGCTACACCCCCCCCAACCCCCCCCCCCCACCCCCCCACCTCCACCATCATCAACTATTAGACAACTGGACATGCCGAGCTGGAGCATGCAATAAGGTGCCGCAGGTTTATTTCACAAAATCCCTCTCAACTTTGGAGGGTGTTGTAAATATCATCTACGCTTTATTTATCTTACATAACCCTCCAGACTGTGAGGTGTCTCAAAAACCCTCTAATTTTAGGTAATCTCACTTAATCTCCTACCTATAATTTGAAAAAAAAAATTAAAATATCTTTGAGAGAAAACTTTCTAAACTTTATCACCTATCATTTGTAGGCAATATACTCCATCCCCTAAAGTTTGAGTTTTTCTTTCTCAAGAAAATATTAGTTATTTGCAAATTACAAGCGGGGGGTTAGATGAGATAAACTAAAGTTAATGAGAGGTTTTATGAGACACACCATAGTTTAGCGGGTCATGTGAGATACACAAAGTTTAAAGAGCAACATACCCAATGTTTGGGGGAGTGCTGTGAAATTATCCCTCTTAAGTTATTGAGACTGCAATGTACATGTGTAATATCTTATATTATATTATGAATCTTCTCAACTGAAAAAAAAAGTTAGAATGTGAGGAGTAGACAGAATAAGAAGGGGATATATTTTATTTCCACCACTCATGTTAGTGATGATTACTCTTATCTGGTATGTGTTTAAATTAGTGTTAGCACTTAATGATGAGACAGGCTATTGGACTAAGCGAGTTTAGTTTAAGCTTAATTTTTGAATTTGTTATACGTTCCTCAAATGCTGAAGGCTCTTCAATTTAGGTCACAGAGGGAGCACATTGCAAAACTTGTGTTTGGCAAAACCCACCCTAACCAGGGTAATATCTTAACTAGGTTAGAATTGATCCGAATAAAAGGGGGTTCAATCTTACTAAGTCGAACAAGAAGAGGAATTTGAACTAAAAAAAAAAATTGGGCCACAATTTGCCCAATTGTTTTCCAAATGTCATTTCCGCTCCCATTGACCTGGTCAAGGAGAAGTCGACAAACACACCCGAGAGGATTTCGTGAGCAATTTCAAAGATTTGAGGAACTACTGTAAAATTGTTGAAGATTCAAAAGAATAATATTTTTTTTTAAACCCAAAACCATTTACGAGTACAGCTACAGTTTGCAAAAACAGCTGCAGTTACATATTTCGTGCTGCTCCGGTGACAGCTGCAAACTTCATTTTTTTAATGTTATTGATAAAATTACACAAAATAGCATGTGCACATACGCACATACATGTTACTGCTAGCGTATTATACCTTTTTGCACGCGTGGCACGCCACCATTAATTATGAATGCTCACGAATACAAAGACAAGCGCACACAGAGAAATAAATTCTTCATTGAACTCGCAATCTTACTGGTATAAGTTCAGCAACAAACTAAAAATATACAAAACCATACGTAACGAAACATTTTCAACAAATTCAATGTGAAATGAAATATTATTAGTCTCACTAATCACCTTTTTTGGCTTGGAAGATTTAACTTTCTAGAACATTTAACCATATTCTTCTATCACGAAACATTATTAGTCTCACTAAGCTCTCTTCAACAATCTGTACTCCATACAAAGTGATGGATTCAGCGAGTAAAATCTCCATCCTATGCCCATTCTTCTCCTTCTGCCTCCTCAAATGCTCTGCAATCCCAACAGACTTCTCAATTGTCGGTTACTCGGAAAAAATATCTTACTTCTCATGACAGTCTCTATTGTCGGTTACT
The DNA here is from genome assembly GCF_001876935.1 of Asparagus officinalis. Taxonomy (NCBI): domain Eukaryota; kingdom Viridiplantae; phylum Streptophyta; class Magnoliopsida; order Asparagales; family Asparagaceae; genus Asparagus; species Asparagus officinalis. Next base: position 127,245,323 of record NC_033794.1, read on the forward strand.
CGGAAAAAATATCTTACTTCTCATGACAGCGTGACAGTCTGATCGATCTCTTTGGATCGTGGATGGACATGCAAAGGTCTATGATAGGTTTAAAGAGAAGCTTAGGAGGTTTGAGATATTTAAGGACAACCTGAAGCATATCGATGAAACGTACAGGAGAGAGACGAGTTATTGGCTCGGTCTTAATGAGTTTTCTGACATGAATCCTGAGGAGTTCAGGGGGGAGTTCTTCGGTCTGAAGCCAGTGTTCAGTAAGAGAAGGGAACAAGATGATTTCATGTATGAGAATGGTGGTAACTTGGCCCAAATCAGTGGATTGGAGGAAGAAGGAAGCAGTAACTTACGTGAAGAATCAAAGGACAATTTGGTAAGAAAAACTACCCTTCTGTACTAAATCTCTTCGAGCTGCATAATAAAAGCTGAAACTGTAACTGATACAAAGTAATATGCAAAAGTTCCAGTAATCTTACACAGGCCATTACAGCTTGGACTAAAAATTGATTGCATGCTATCTTGAAAGAAAAATAATTATTTTATAACATGAAATGTTCTAGTTTCTACATGTAAAATAAGTGTTAGCATAAATTTGGAGTGAGAAAATAAAATCTAATTCAACCATCTCTAGTCCCTAATATGCTCAAATCTAGTGAAAACTACAGCAACAGAAACAAAACAGAGGAAGTGCAAACACAAATTCAATGGTTTTAACAGAATCGGCAAGTTCTGACGTGGAAACCATGTGTTACTGCATACATGATCGTTGAAAATGAGATTATAAATTCAATGATGGCTAGCTCCTGATTTCGTGAAGTATAGTGAAAACTACAGATACAGAAACAAAAGAAGAACAAAATTATAACCACAAATTCAATGCTTTCTGGTCACCAATTTGTTTTTTCTTTAGCATGACTGTTTTATGTCGAGAATGAAGTTTGCTTTAGAATTAAAAGAATCTGGAGAAGCAAATATCGGACTAAATTACAAATTTAGAAGATTTATACAAGATCTTATATGGTTCAAATTCCAGTAGAAATTCATTAGGAACCTGGAAAAGTACACTAATATACTGGAGTTTGGTTCAAAACTACTATTTGTTAGAATCTACATTGGGGATGAACAAAATCACTTTGAAACCTTAAAAGAAGAACAACCACTTGTGTCTTGTTGCTAATGGACAGCGCTCAGTATAAAACTGTAACCTCCTAAACGTTACAACTGCTTTAGAACTTTGGTATAGCGCAAGAGGCATTAAGATGGTAAAAAGAGTCATCTAGATTTAAATTCCACTAGGTGCACATCAAACAAGTAAAAAAGCACCACAAAAAAGCTCATGTTCAGCCTATACAAAGGATACTCAACCTGTGGGCCTCGCTAGGAAACTTTTATAACCTGACAGACTTTAAGAATGTTAGTCTCAAGTTTTACAGTGGGAATAGGTTTTTCTATTTACTAACCACACAAAGGCTATACATGTTTGCAGGAAGTTGTTGGGCTTTCTCGACAGTAGCAGCTGTTGAAGGCATAAATCAGATTGTGACAGGGAACCTAACAGCTTTATCTGAGCAAGAACTGATATTGTGATGAGCCATACAACAATGGTTGTAATGGAGGTCTGACGGATTATGCCTTCAGGTTCATAGTCTCTAATGGTGGAACCCACAACTACCCTTGCCTCATGGAAGAAGGCACATGTGAAGAGAGGAAGGTAAGTCTTTCAAGAACAGAGCTCTAATTAATGAAAATATGTACTCTAATATATAAACTGATCTAAAACGTGGACCAACTTCTGTTTGTTTGATTTCAGAGAGACATGGAGGTTGTAACACTCAATGGCTATGAAGATGTGCCACAGACAGTGAAGTGAGCCCACTTAAAGCACTGGCCCATCAGCCTGTAAGTGTTGCAATAGAAGCTTCAGAGAGAAATTTTCAGTTCTACAGTGGGGTAAGAATTTCACATGAAATATTAAAACTCCACAATGTGACTTTTAGACTATTTGAGTTTATTTCTGAAAGTATGCTGATGATATTGCTTAAGGCTGAAATGCCAATAAAAAAAGAGTTTATTTCTGAAAGTAACATGATTGCAGGGGGGTTCTAATGGAACTTGCAGAACTGATCTGGATCACAGTGGCAGCCGTTGGATATGGAACATTCAAAGGCCAGGATTACGTTATTGTGAAGAACTCTGGGGGTCCAAGATAGGGAGAGAAAGGGTATACCAGGATGAAGAGGAATACTGGGAAATCCGAAGGGCTCTGCGAGATATACAAGATGGCTTCTTATCCTACTAAGAAGTGATAAAGTTGTTTACTGTAATTTCATTATATTTGGGACTTTTATTATTTGCTTCCCATGTTTTTTTCCCCCTGCTTTCTAATCCTCTATCATCAACGGGTTTCAGAATTGATGTAAACATATGATATATTTTTTCTTAATAAAAAGGTTAAGTTTGTGATATAGTTCCCAGTCAAAATTTCCTAAGAAACTCCGGAAAAGAACAACAAACAACTTCAGAATTAGAACATAAGTTTATTGAATTTTCCAATTGCATATACCACCTTTGTTCTCTTCGGCACAGAATCCCATCTGCATAACCTAGGATGGGAAGGAGAGGATAGGAGAGGAAGAATGGAGGGAGGCTCATCAAACTAATTATCGAATCACTAAACTGTCTGCAGATCTTTCATCAATGACCAAAATTTTCATTGATTTCCACTTTGTATCAATCAGTGTTCTAAATATCAGGTACAGGATCATGTGGGAAGGAACATTCCATTCGAATGGCAGGTATCGAAGATATTTAGTAAATACTAGTATAGTGCACATGCGTTGCACGTGGATACATTTGTTTTATGTTCTAATACTTTACATAATTCATTATTTAATTAATTTAATTAATGGAAGAGTTTCATTTTGAATATAATTATAACAACATTTGAGGACTTATTTGTAATTTTCTTACAATTTAGATCATATACTTCTTTCAATCTTCTTCAGATTTAAGTTTTGAACTATATAGGGTTTTTTTTAAATATAATTAAAATTTTCTTCAGATTTTTCTATAAATATATGAAATTTTAATGGTCTTTGTGAAAATTATGAAGATCCATGGTTGTTTGTGAAAAAATTCAGTGTTATTTTGTGAACAATGGCAAATCATGGAATACTTCAAAGATACATTTTTTTTAATCTTAAAAAACATAGTTCTATTTACTTTATAATTTAAGATAATGAATGGCATTTAATAACTACTGGTAGTTTTATGTGCAAATTTAGAATATAGTTTTAACATTAGGGAGGTTATAATATACTTATTATATAAAAAACTTTACCCAAAAGATAAAAATTCCAAGTTTATTCTTTACTTTTATGTTAAGTGTGTCATGTTATTCCTGTTTATATTAATTATCTTTATTTTTGCTAATCCATTATAACAAAATAAAATTCTCACTTTCACCTTCTCTCCCTTCTATTATCATATAATTAGTAACATGCTACAAAAAATATATCTACTAAGTTCATGGATAATACAATATTTCTCTCAAATCACAATTAAGTACATAGTAATAATTATAGAAATAGAAAAAACCCCCCCCCCCCCCAAATTAGACCTCAAACTTTAGCCTTAATCCGAATTCTCCACATTTTCTTGTATCAATCGTATCCTCAATCCACATATAGCCGTCAGTCTAACAATCACATCAGTATAAAGTATAATCCGAGTAAAATTCAGTACTTCATCAACACAACTTCAATCGTCTTCACACCCCCTTTGTCGTTATCTTTTCTGAAGGGATAATGTTTTCAATGGCGAGCTTGTATCATCCAAATAATATCATAGTAAAGTCATGTGATGAGTATAGGATGCTGTTAGAGTTGTAAGAGGTGAGTGTAAATCTAAATCATCAAATTAGTGAATTTATATAGGTTGCAAGTAAGGGCTATTACGATAAATAAAAAAAGCAAGCTCTTTGTATTCTGTAACAGTCAACTGTAATTGTCATTTAAATAAAAACTACAATTGAAAATGTAACTCTCATTTTAATGGACAATTAATAGGAGAGTTATGTCATTATTAAGAATGTATGCATGTATATGTATGTGTTTATATGCATGCAAATTTAAAGTTCAATACTTCATCAGCACAACTTCAATCGTCTTCACACCCCCTTTTGTCGTTATCTCTTCTGAAGGGGTTAATAAAAATAGATATTAGTGGACAATTAATAGGAGAGTTATGCCATTATTAAGAATGCATGCATGTATATGTATGTGTTTATATGTATGCAAGTATGTGTTTTATGGATGCATATATGTAGTTTGGAGGATATTTTTGGAAGAAACGTTTTAACATACCAACACACTTTTATAATAGTATTAGATTGGAGTGTATGTTAGATAGTATACGTAAATATCATAGAAGTCCTATATAAAGCCTAAACATACCAAAATATCAAATCATATAAAAATAAGATATATTTAGGAGACAAAGAAACTAAAAGAGACATAGGTAGGATGATGGCATGTATCAAAGATAGTAAATATCAGAGTGTCATATTGGATATTGTATATAAATTCCATAGAAGTACTAAATAAAATCTGAACATGTAAAAAATCAAATGATATAAATAAGATATGTTTAGGAGACAAAGAAACATAATGAGATATAGCTAAGAGGAGCCAAGGGAAGAGGAGCCAAGGGAAAGGCAGAGAGAACAAGAAAGAGGAACTTATCGGTGGAAACATGCAGTAGAAAGTAATAGGGTGACAATTTCCAAGGTTGAAGAGAATCGACTAGAGAAAGATAAGGTGTGGGTCTTACTGGAGTCTGAAGCCTTAATTGTCATATTTTGATATTATATAAAGCGGGTTCAATTGCGCCCTGGCCCAAAACCCGGCCTCCAAAATAAATGTTGATCCAAAAGCCTACATGACATATTTTGACCTGTTTTTATGTTGACATGGCGCGTGTATCAGACAATTTTATTGTTGTTGTTTCTATTCGTTCTTTTTTTTTTAAGCCCCAAACATACTTATTATACCCCAACCTATGTCAGTGACTGGAGTAGTATTAAACATATATCAAGTGCACATTACTTGATTGTCAGTTCTGAGGTTTTACCCTGTTCACAAGGAGTTACTCTTAAATTTGGGATAGTATCAAATGGAACCAAAAGGGTTATAAATGTGAATGAGACTCGGCTTACAAGAACTTTCAATCACATCTGATTGCGTTAAAACATGTACAACATTGCAGTTGTTTACTCACGGTAGATAGAGGAATAAGAATGATGAGAGAAAAAAATGTGATGCTGCAGGTGGATGCCTGAATGGTAATTGACGAGAGGGTGGATATATGTATGCATTGACAGATGACATGCACTATGTATTGTCAAGAACCTACAATTATCTACAAGGAAACAGGAGAAGAAGACATCAATAAAATCAAATCAAATCAAATTTTACGATGCTAAAACCAACAACTTCATTATTACTTAAATTCAACTTTCCATCAGCCACTTGTTTCCATATTACTTAGCAACAACATATAGTAGAATACAAAAACTGCACAAATTTTAACAAAAATGTAACTTTATAAATTATTAAAGATAATTCCATCTGTTATAACAGGATTCAGTAAGCTCATCTACAATGTTTGAGTGAGCACATAAGTATCTACTCCCACCAAAAACAGAATAGGCATACCATTTATTATTTGTAAGAAGATCCCACCCATTCACTGCAGAGTATGCATACTACTTATGTCTGTGGGAAATGCTTACGAGAAGAACTGAAGAGAACTCCAATGGAGACTGTCTCAGTAATTCAACACCTCACTGTATTTGAATACACAGTCATAGAGCCTTCCTCCCAAGAATTGAGCAACCTCCGGGTGCTTCACCTGCCAAGAATTGGCAAAGAAAGGGAAAAAATAAGCTTCCAAACCCTCATAATTCTGCACTTTAGTTAATATAAATAAATAAAGGCAGATCTAAGAAAACAAATACCATTCCAATCTTGAGTGAATCACATTTTAGTTGAGCATATAAGTTTGTTTCTATTGCGCGTCCCTGCATAAATAGATAGAGGTTATCGTTCAAACATAGAAATAAGCAATTAAATACTTTGACATTTTGGCTCTTAAAATATAAATTTGTTCCCTTTATTTGTCTACTGGTAAAGTTTAATAGTTTCTATCCACTCTTACCATTCCCTCCAACATAACTAAATCTGCATCGCCTGCAAGATAAGCCAACTCTGGTGATACATTTGTCAGGTCAATTACCTGAAAATACCAGGAGAGATCTAACTGTTTAATCAATCATACGTCTCGAAATGTAAAAACTACAAACAGCAGGCTGCTAACATTAAGTTAATGTTCCTCACCGGCAAATCATTGCCAGAATTAATAATGAGAAGGCCAGATGTATCAACACCAACAATCTGCTGATTTTCATCCTTTAGCTGAAAAGAGACATGACAACATCAGAATCAGTTGTTTTCAGCATGTAGAAACACAACATATGAAATAAAAGCATCACCTTCTTGACAATTTCAACCAGTTCAGTGTAAGTTACATCATTGATTGAAGGCAAGTCATTTGCTGCTAGAACCACCTGCATAAACGCAAAAATAAAATGCAGTGCTAATCTTGCCAGGCAACAGAAGCTGGACATGTCTAGGAAATATAGTGAAGTTCAAAAACTAATGATCATGAACAACAAAAGAGATATGATGAACTTGACTCAGTTGACTGTTGATACAAAAGAGCGAAGCTTGCATCTCAGACATTAAACTCCACAAATCAGGTTACTAATATGAGTGACTAGATTTGAGTTTTCATTTGTGAATCAAAGAATTGTGAAGTATAAAACATGAAAAAACATTTAATTTATGATACCATAATAGTGCCGTGAGCTTAACTCAATAATTTTATGCAAATTTTCAGAAAAAAATTATTCTGTTAATTGTCACAACAAATGCCTGCATATCATAGATAACAAGGTTTTCCCTTCATGGCAAAATGAAGATCTCATTCAATCTATGAGAATAAAGATATTAAATAAATGGTAAGTCAATTACTGAATTACTAACCTATAACAAGTGCATGTCAAAAAGGAGCACACAACAAGAAAATTGGCAGCACGACAGCAGAATACTAGTTGGCATAGTCATTAAAAGGAAATAGTGAAACTATTTGGTGATATAAGGTCTAACCTTTGTACCATGTCGAAGTAACTCTCTTGCAAATGGCAATATGCCCAATATCACATCAGCTCCAGAGTTATCAACAAAAATGACAGCCTGTTAAAGCAGAAAAGGGAAGGAAGCTGAGATACAATACAGGAACTACAATAACAACCACATGATATCCATGTAACATCCTAATGCAACTAATGAAGAATTTTGAAAAGCAAAAAAAGATTATGTGATGTGCCTTTCTATGTCAATCTTGAGAGGTGCATTATAAATCTTTCATGAGGAACCTTGCACATCTAACGGAGTGCTCATATTTATACGAAAGTGATACAAGATCAAGATAGACCTATTCACATATGCAATTGACTTTAGAAACCTTTTTAGTACTATTGAAATATTTTCTTTTGAAAAACGGTAAATAGATTTCTTCCAAGTATTTTTATGCGGGTCTTAGCAAAATAGGATTGGGTTATTTTGGAAAAGCTACATACAAATTTAACTAAAGTTCCTCTGTGCACCCACCACTGCTATGATAGTAAATAAGTGTACATATCGCTTTAAAAAAACAAGGAAAAGCCCTTCATACTTACAACAGGCATTGATTTAACGTTGAAAAAGATTCTACTACAAGCCTGAGCTAGATTCTTACATGCATCTTTAAGAAAAACACTATCAAGTTATTTGGTTTTTTTTTTGGAAGTGAGTCCAACAGTTTAATTTTTCCCACTAGGAGATGAAAAGTAACTCCGACATCTGCCTCTTAGAGTTGTGCAATTTTAAGTGATAAAAAAATAAGAGTGATTATATCGCTTTAAAAAAACAAGGAAAAGCCCTTCATACTTACAACAGGCATTGATTTAACGTTGAAAAAGATTCTACTACAAGCCTGAGCTAGATTCTTACATGCATCTTTAAGAAAAACACTATCAAGTTATTTGGTTTTTTTTTTGGAAGTGAGTCCAACAGTTTAATTTTTCCCACTAGGAGATGAAAAGTAACTCCGACATCTGCCTCTTAGAGTTGTGCAATTTTAAGTGATAAAAAAATAAGAGTGATTAGACCAGTGCTCTAAATATTAGTAAGTCGTGGTGCTCAGGGCCCAGGGGCTGGATTCAGCAGTCAGAAGCTTTGGATCGTGGTAAGTGCTTGGCCTAAAAGCACCAAGAAATCCCCTTTTTTAATTGTCAAAGAAAATGAACCTATTACTATATAAACCCTATATTCCACGCTAATCCAAAGAGTTGGTTTCACCCCCACTTACCCCCTCTAGTTACTGCTATCTCATGTCAGATGTCCCGCTTTCAGCACCAATTTTTGGCTTACCCTCTCTATCTCACTTGACCTCCTCTAGACTGTCGCAGTCCTCTCTCTCTCTTTTTTCTTCCTCTCAATATCTTCTGTGGTTCTCTTCTTACAGGTTCAACTCGCAATCTCATTTTTCATGGGTTATCTCACTGCTTCATGACTTCATCACATCATCATAGAGGATCTTATGACCTCCCTCAACCATCTACCACTATTTGGTGGCAAGTGGCAACTTCAGGCATTTCTTTAGAATTCATTTTCAATCAAGTTAAGTAATTATTAGAGTAGTATATTAGTGATTGTACATTCAAAATATGTATAAGTGATAGCAGTGCAGACTTTGGTTAAGTGATTTAGTTTTCTAAAATAAAATTTAACAGTACTAATATAATGGTAAAACAGATTTCAATTTACTAAAATTCATCATTAAATATTTTAAAAGATTTCATTTTTTTCGTAATTTAGATAAAATTTAGTAGTACTAATACAATGGTAAAACAGATTTCAATTTACTAAATTTCATCATTAAATATTTAAAAATATTTCATTTTTTCAGTTTTCACATTTTTTGAATATAAGAGTAAAATGTATAGTAGCAAATTATTGATCTAAAGTTTTAATTTGACTAGTATGGTAAAGGGAGATTAGACTTTGATTAATAACCTACTTGGACTAGGTTTCTAAGATCAAAAATTTGAATTAATGAACTAACTAGTTTAATTACTGATTTCATAAAACATAAACTGATCATAAACTGAAATTATTAAATTGTGATAATCCAACAGCTTAAGATCTTAACTTAGATTTTTTATAATTTTACCTTACATCCTTGATTTTGGTTTATATGACTAATAGGATTGTTATTATGCTTGAAATTTTTTTCTCATGTGATTTAGTTTGTTAATTGTTGTTGTTGAGTAATAATGATTTGGTGTTATATAAGTAATTAGTATGCAGTAATATTTTCTCATTTTTGAAAATTTTTCCATCAAAGAGGCTTGGAACTCAGAAGAATCAACAACTAATGGTCTTTAACTAAACATTTTTACCTTTTTTATACTGGTTTAAATTCTGTTTATGGGCCGGCCATGCTACTTCAGATGTTTATTTTGCGTTCTCTTGTTTTTATGGTCAATACCATTTGGAGAAGTTTGGAAGAGCTTTGATCATGCACTTAACAGTAGTGCTTACTTTTCATTCATAATTTTGACTTGTATATGTTAATATTGTACACTATGAATTCATTCAATCTCAATGTTATTACATTAAACATTTGCTCTGCTGAAATGTTGAACATAGACATCATGAACTATAAGATCCATTGACATCAGCAGATAAATATGCTTATTTGTCTAATTTTTCCTTTATCCTTATTTTTCTGTCTTTTTTAAGTTTATGTTACCATCTGCTCTTCTACAGTACACGTACTTCGTTATTTTTAGATTGACCAGGCATTTTTGCCACTTAAGCCCCATTGAAGTTATAAAAGCCTAAGCTTTGTCACCTCTTTGCTCCATTTTATTCGTTACACAACCTTGGATAAGTTCTATGAGACATCTGTCAACTCTCAGCATAACTTCCTTTCCTACTTCTGTGAGGTTTTGCAACCAAAAAAGTACAAGAATTTAATTTTGGGATTCAGCATTTTAGATTATGAGAAGTATAATAAAATGGTTTCATTTAAAAAATCCAACACATAATATTCAGTTAAAACAAATATGCTGAGATAAAAAGAAATCCTCCAAGTTTATTGCAGTCACTGATTCCATTGTAATCAATCACAAAAGCGGAAGTATGGCAAGACAGATTACCTTTTTCCATGACTTTTTAATCCATTTCGTCTTGAATGTGTCCAAATCATCAATTACCCAAGGTCGGGAGACAAGATTTTGACAAGTTGTCATAAAAGACATGCCAACCCTAGCAAAAACTTCTGCAAGCTACATTAACAGAAACAAGAAGAATATGTGACAAGCTATAAAGATTTAAAACATAAATTTTACTTTAAAAGGTTATACTACAAAGGAACTATTAGAAATAGTGTGCATTGTCTATCTGCAAGCTAAGAAATTTTGATTATGACACGAAAATTTTGATGGCCACACTTGATTTCAGAGATCTCACTACAAATAGTAATGTGAAGTGTCCTACTATGGGTAAAGCAAAAAATATATATGCAAGACAGGAAAATCATATATTACTAGAAGTTTTTACCTAACCTGCAGTTCTTTGATTCACAGGAATTATCAATGCTTTGGAAGATCTAAACATTGTTAGCCCCTTGATGGAAGTTCACACAGCTAAGATCCATGCCTTTTCCATGTTTAATGGCCATGCAGTAGGTTCACAAAGCCTCTCGTCACTGACATAACTTTGATTACAACATTACAGTGAAGCAGATAAGAAAGCAGAACCACAATATATTGAAAAGTAGCAACCCTCAGGATATTACAAGTTCAAGATGCTAGATGTTTTTTTAAGGGTTATATACCTGTACGATTAGAAGAGATGAGATATTTATCTCAAAGGCACTGCCTTTTCTTATATCAAGCAGACCAGGACGATCTTGTTTTCAGTTGATTTCTAGATTCTATTCCAAATCTCATGAAATTTATTGCTGTTGGCATGATTCTTTCCATGGTTCTTTAATCATTAAATGATTATCCTGTGTTGCTAAGTACTTCCAAAGTAAAAAGATTCTTCTGGCAACAGAAATTCTGGGGGGGCACCTAGACAGCAGAAACATGTCTACTATGAAGCTGTATCTATTTTCGAATATGAGTTCAACATGACGCCACTTCTAGGAAAAAATATTGGACACTTATTTCAGCCAAGCTGAATGTTAATTAGAAATACAATTTCAGATTGTTTGACATTCAACGCACTCCTATAATTCTTTGATAATGCAACGGACATACTGAAATATGATTTCCTTTTTTATACGTTAAAAAAATTATTTATGGAGGATGCAAGAGTAAAAGTTCATTTTGGCATATTAATATAACTGTTCTATGTTTCAATGAAGGAAGTTAAACACATTAAGCTCGTCTACAATAAGATGAGAAACAAAAGCCAAACCAATTGCCTAAATAAAGTAAAACTTTGAAATGATGTGATCTTAAAAACCCAATAGACTGTCAACTAATATGAAAACTAATCTTTATAACAAATGACATAACTATCTGACAACTAATACAAGATAATCAAAAGTATCAAAGAATTTTTCATGGAACCAACCATAGCCATGAAATGGTTCTCCCACTTAAGTATCTACGAATTTTTCATGGAACCAACCATAGCCATGAGATGGTTCTCCCTCTTCAGTAAATATACCAAATATTCAAAAGTGGCATTCAAAAGGATATTTATGAAATACAGCATATGTAACCTTAATAGTTTGTACCTGTGCAGATCCCAAATCAAATATATTGCCCGCCAAAATACCCTTAATCAAGTTCTCAACACGCTCGCCATCATCTTCAATAGCATCATTAAGTTGAACAACTCCCTCAAAGAGTGCAATAGCTTTAGCATTCTCCTCATCCTAATATAGATTGGAGCACATCAGTAAATTCATAATCTAAAAAACAAAAGCATTAAAAAGGGAACCTGGAGTTTTTTTCCCCTGAAAACATACCTTAACCTTTTTAAATATGTCTCTGAAACCTAGTTCTCTAAGGACCTGCTCACGAAGCCTGCAAAGAAGCTAAAATAAGCAGGCAATATTAGTTACAACTTGATACTGACTTTTTATACACAAAAACAAAATTCATAAATTTTGGGAGGAAAATCAACTTTTAGCTTCAAAGGGATATGAGAACTAACTTATAACAGTTTGCTTACAATGCCATCTGGGGGGCCACCATGACTCTCAGGATCCTTCTTTATGTCTTCAAGAATTGCTGTGTACCTATCAACACCACAAGACAACAAACTAGACAGACTTGAGATGCTTATAATGACATTTGCCTTGCTTCAATCTGATGTTATTGCACTATTATCACAAATAGAGAATAATACAAGATAATTGTAATGGATCAGAGAAATTAATTTAAGCAACATGTCTATGAATAATTGGCAGTTCATGATCAGCTGCATAAGAAGATGACTGACAAACCATTTACCAAAGTAAGCATACTCTTAAAGAAACAAATGAATTATCAATTTAGCTGATGTCAACTTAAGCATATTTAAGCCCAACCGCATCTTTTTTGGTCAAGGAAGGGAAAAATAAAAATAATATATTTGTACCGATGAGAGGGAAGGAGGGGGGAGAATAATATAATTGTACCGAAAGGGGGGCCATAAACGAAATTTCAGATAGCAGTGACATCCCTGGATGAAATAAGTCAATTAAATATTCTGCTAATATAAATCAACAAGTCCTCAACGTAATCCTAATTTAGTTATTAAAGAGACAAAGTAAGATAAAAGTGAAAACACAATCAAGCATGATTATATGGCTTATTTAAAAAAAGGCATTACTTTGAAATTGCACGAAGAGAAATATGGTAATCTATACAACTTGTATATCTCCAATATGTTTTTCCATAACATGTAAGCTCTTTAAACGAGAATATGTGAAGGATATAAATGAGCATGCATACCCTATCTTCCTTTTGCATGAGTCAGAAACATGTCAAATATGAAAAGTCTCCCCTCATGTTAAAAAATTACTTATGTCAAATTATTGAAGAATTTTCAAACTAATTGGTTTTCGAGTGGTAGCAACTACAAACTTCTGAGTATGTAAATGAAGATCTCAAGGGGTCTATCTTTAGTTGAATAATAAAAGCACCTCTGAGCAAATTTTTCAGCTTTTTCGGGGGCATCCACAACTGTACTGTCATTCTCAGCCCTTTGCCTGCACCAAAGCTAGTTCTGGTGAGTATTGCCTAACAAGGAAACAGTAAGACAAAAAAAAGTTATGCCAGAGCAAATTCATATGTACAGATACAAGTCAGGAAATATTTCAACGGAAGTCAAAGTCATGCCAGAACACATTCACATTTACAAACATTAAGTAATTTATCTACAAAAAAACTTATCAAGAAGTTTACTAAGCAAAATGAAACGCAAAGTGTCAGATGCATCATGCCACCCGTGTCCAGAAATCAAGCCTGACAATTTTAGGTGAATGAAGGATAATCTGCTATGAAGATGAGATGACCCAACGTTACAACTAAATGACCAATTGATGAATAAGGTGGATGAAAGAAAAGAAAGAAAGACTTCATAATAATCACATGGACCACAAGCATAAGATGGTACAATAATCACATGAAAACTTCCAAGATGCTTCACCCAGGAAAAATAAACATTCAACAAAAAAAACATTTACCTTTTAGCATAAATCAAAGTAGTTGACCAGTCAAAAAGAATAGCTTGCTCACAAGTAATACATTTTTGCATATTTGTGTAGAAAAAAAATTCTTTTATATATCGTTGCTTTCACGACACATGCAATCTGTTTCATTGTTGTCCGTGGACATTTCTCATCTATTGATATGAAAATTTATATTATAGGAGAAATTTTCAAAATAGCCTCATTCCCAAATTTAATCCCAAAAATCGACCCAATCTAAGAATATTTAGACATTGACCCCAATTTTTGGCCACGTCAGCATCGTGGCCAGAAATTGGGTCGTTTAAAAAAGAAGTGAACTTCTAATTAATCGGTGTTGCCAACCCTGACTAATTAGAAACTCTTCTAACTACGAGCGGGGTTAGCAAAAGTCGTCTTAGGGCCAAAGTAGTTGGGGGTTCCCAATCCCGACCAAAATTATCAGTGTTGGGAACCCCGACCAGTTGGACGAAGCAAATTTACCCATTAATTCTTTCCTCCTACTCTGTAATGCTCTAATTTTCCCATTTTCTGAGTTTCGAGAAAAAAAGGGGTTAAAAAATAGCGATTAGGGCAAGCGAGAATTCAAAAGATCCACAACGGGGAATCATCGTCAGTAGCAGCAGCAGCGCGAGGAACTCAAGGGAATTGAGTTGTGTTGCTGGCCTGAAGTGCTAACTGGGCTTAATCAGGGCCCTGAAAATGGAGTCTTGCTTCTCCTTTGACGGCGGCAGCAGTAGCGCCGTCGAAGGAAGCTCGATGCCGACATCGCCACTACTGTCGCCGGGGTCAAAGAAGTCGAGGAGGGGAGGCAGCGGAGGGAGGAGGAGACCAGGGTGGTTGTCGCTAGAGTGGGAGCACTAGCAGCTCATGCAGAAGATCCCTAGGAGGAGGTTTCTTAATGGGGCAAGCTCTGTTGCTTCTTTGTTTACTCAGTAGGGCTAGAGGAGAACAAACCAGGATGATATGATTGTTTGTGAGGTTTGACCTTTAGAAATCTCATCAATTTTTGCCTTGTCGAGTGGGTCGGGTGGGCATTTTATAAGTGGGGGGCCCACCATAAGTGGGTGGGCATTTATAAATTCGCTAAATTCGCCTCGGCGAGAAAGCCATGCTCTGCCAAATGGTCGGGGTTCCAAACCCCGACAATTTTGGTCGGGGTTTGTCGGGGTTTGGAACCCCGACTATTTTGGCCCTAACATGACTTTGCTAATCTCGTTCGTAATTAAAAGAGCTTCTAATTAGTTGGCAACTGTCAACCCCGACTAATTAGAAGTTAGCTTTTTTTAAATGACCTAGTTTCTGGTCGTGATGCTCACATAGTCAGAAACTGAGTCGGTTTCACTAAATAACTTTGAATTGGGTCGATTTTTTGAATTAAATTTGGCAATGGGGCTATTTTGAAAATTTCCCCTTATATTTACAAGGAGAAAATAGACGAATTAAACACCAAGGGAGCTTTTGTGGTGAAGAAAACTATATGATGTAGGAAAATGATGAATTCTATTGCACAAGGGAGGTTATATGGTTCTCAGCAACTTCTTAGGTCCAAAGTTCTATGAACATTTCATCCTGCCCCTGTATAATACTCTAAGTTGGGTCAATTTGTCATGAATCGTCTTTAACTGTGCCAAAATCGAGCCTTTTTTCTATTTCCGAACCTAAAATTCCCAACTTTCAAACATTTCCAACCAAAACTCATACAATGTCATCACATCAAGTCCAGTCCTTCACAAATTCATACAAACACGTAATTTTCAAAACCCTAAGTTGATAGCAAACAATAGCAGTTGCTCACCTGAACGAGGGCACGGATTTCAAGAAGAGATCGATCCACTGGATCTCGACGGGAGTGGGCTCGCTAGGGTTATCAGAGGGGAATCTGTAGGGAATCGTGCAGGCCCTGTAGTTGGACTCGATCGGGGTCCGGAGGAGAGGGAAAGGGACCAATGGAGATTCGCTCTCCATTTCTCAATTCAAGCTCTACTTCTTTTGCTAAAATTTGGTTAGGGTTTGGGGCCGAGGGCTTTGGATTTTTGATCGGATGTCCTCGAGCTATTCCAAGAAAAAAGGAATTTTTTTTTTTTACCCACAAGCCTCGTAGAAATTTTCAAAATAGCTCCATTCCTAAATTTAATTCTAAAAATCGATCCAATCCAAAGTTATTTAGTGAAATCGATGCAGTTTCTGATCACGTCAACATCGTGGACAGAAATTGGGTCATGTAAAAAATGCGAACTTTAAATTAGTCGGGGTTGGCAACCCGACTAATTAGAAACTCTTCTACTTACGGGCGGGATTAGCAAAGCCGTGTTAGGGCTTAAATAGTTGGGGTTCTGAACCCCGACCAAAATTGTCAAGGTTGAAAACCCTGACCATTTGGCAGAGCATGACTTTCTTGTCAAGACAAATTTAACGAATTTATAAATGCCCACCAACTAATGGTAGGGCCCGCCCACTTATAAATGCACACCCGACCCACTCGACAAGATGAAAATTGATGAGATTTTCGAAGGTCAAACCTCACAAACAATCATAACATCCTGATTTGTTTTCATGTTGCCCAACTGAGTAAACAAAGAAGCAACAGAGCTTGCCCCATTAAGAAACCTCCTCCCAGGGATCTTCTGCATGAGCTGTTGGTGTTCCTTCTCCATCGACGACCACCCCAGTCTCCTCCTCCCTCTACTACTTCCCCTCCTCGACTTCTTTGAACCCGGTGACAGCGGCGGCAATGTCACCATCGAGCTTCCTGCAATGTCACCATCGAGCTTCCTCCGACGACGACGACGCCACCGTCAAAGGATAAGCAGGACCCTATTTTCAGGGTCCTGAATAAGCCCAGTAAACACTCCAGACGAGCAACGCAACCCAATTCCCCAGAGCTCCTTCTCCCACTGTTGTTGTTGCTACTGACGATGATTCCCTGTTGTGGATCCGTCGGTGATGTCTTTTGAATTCTCGTTTCCCCTGGTCCCTATTTTTTAACCCCTTTTTCTCAAAATTCTTAGAAAACATGAAAATTAAAAGCATTATAGCATGTTCTGAGGGTTGGGCTGTTCACCCATTAAAAGTGGTATGTGAGCTGGGTTCTCAATACTTCTATCGTTCTATTCCCACAGGGGCAGAGAGTCCGTCGCTATCTCGGCTGTGCTGCCGGAGGCTCTGGGGAAGTCGGAATAAGAGAGCACTCATCTTAGTGTGGGCTTACTAATTTGTCCCTGACATGACTTTGCTAATCCTGCTCGTAGTTAGAAGAGCTTTTAATTAGTCAGGGTTGCTAACCCTGACTAATTAGAAGTTCATTTTTTTAAAACGACCTAGTTTCTGACCATGATGCTGTCATGGACAAAAACTAGGTCGATTTCTCTAAATAACCTTAGATTGGGTCGATTTTTGGGATTAAATTTGGGAATGAGACTATTTTGAAAATTTCTCCCACAAGCCTTTTATAGTTTCACCTAAATTGCACTAAAATGCCCCGGTTGTAAGTGTTGATACTTAAGTTTCTAAACAATACTTACAAAAATCCTGAAGTTTTAAAATGTTGCACGTTGATGATTTCTATTTATATGGAGCGTGATGTTCTGATACATTTCTATATCATCCAAAAGTTTCAACTAATTTACAAGTAAAACTCTCATATGCTATACTACCCCTTTCTAATCTAATTAAACTAGTATTTTAGCATGTGCTAAGCACGACCTTGTCTTCATGTTCTGATCTTACCTCCACGTTTCGATATGTTGCTTACGAAAAGGACTCTCTAAAACACATTTACCTTTTCCAATCACCATTTTATAGTATTCTATCCCGTTCGAGAACGGATATACCTCCCTCTTCGAGGCATAGACATACCTTTCTTTTTTTGATATCTCGCTTTTTTTATGGAATTGATATCTCACTTTTGAAAAGAATATCAAAAATACATTTATATTTGTCGCTTTTGAAAAGAATATCAGAAATACATTTATCTTTTTTAATACTTATGTTATATATTTATATGAAATCATCTTAATAGTAGTATGAAGACAAAGCTGAACATTTTGATAAATTTCTGATAGTTAATATTATGACAATATTGCATATATTAGTAATTCATGATTTGAAAGTAACTACAAATTTAGCACATAAGCACGGTCATTTTCTCAAGATTGGATATCAATATCGTGCTCGGATACTTACAAAGACAAGTATACATGACAAAATACCTATGAATGTTAAGCAACGTTATATATAAGTTACGAAAAAAATATCATAATCAACTCTTTAGCTAATTAGGATGTTATATGTGATATTAATTATTATAATTCTAATTACGAGTATAAATGATGGATTTTTATTATTTTATAATTTCTTTGAATTTTATTAATAGTTAAATCTTTGGTATAAATAAATAAACATACCCCAAACACAAACCCAACCCAACTACAACCTAAACCGAACCCAAATACAAACCCTTACCATAACCATAATAGTAACGTAAAATTTATTAAAAATGGAAAAACTAAGAACATTATAATTAAAATTGTTAGGTCTTATGTTTATGAGCCTACATCTCTAATCTTGTTTTGATAATTTACAAACAATCTCTAATATCTTTTGTCTAGTGTTTGCATTTGCCTAGTAGGTATTCTAGATAAACAACATAGTTGGAGGTTGGTTGGACTTGCACTTACACCATCATATCCATTGGAGGATGGAAGGAACATTGATTGAAGTCATCGCAATTCAAGTCAAGATTTATATTGCTTCATTCCCTCAAACCAAAATCGAGCTTAATGAAGATTTTCATCTTGAGTACATTAGTTTAGGTTTATATTATGTGTGTTAATACTTTAAAGCTCAAACTACACACATATATGTTTTGTTTTTATCGTAATATATGTTTTCGAGAAAATAACTTGTTTATGGATTAAAGACTTGATTATTAATGTTAAATATCTTTTATAAAGACCATTAATCCATTTAAAAGAAGTTTTAAAGTTGTTTGAACTCGATTTGTTAAAATTAAGTTTTTAATAAGTTCGTGTTCGTGCATGTTTTTGTAAAATAGATGAGTTTTCACAAATAAGAAATACAATCTGAGAAATTATTTTTCTAACATGTTCTATGACATGTTTATAACCATTTCCCAAAATTTTATCATTTTTGGAGTTGATTTACTATGTTAAATCGATTTTACAAAATCAAGTGTTTCAGCAGTTTTCAGAATCTAGAATATATGTTTTCAAATAATTATTTATCACAAATAGGAATGATATTTCATAAATTATTTCTCTAATATGTTTATCTACATGTTAGAAACTTTTTTCAAAATTTTATGATTTTTAGAGTTGATTTACCATTTTTAATTGATTTATTATTTTTAATTGATTTTACAAAGCGAGATACGCAAAATTCCAGAAACTACCGTTACTGTTCCTACGGCTAGTTATTAGTCGACTCACACTTGGTATAAGTCGACTTATCAGAGGTTTTTGGCCTATAATGGCTAGTTTTCTAGATTTTATTATTTTGTGATTTTTCTAGGGGTTTGGGCTATTGTTTTGGGTGTTTATAAATACCCCATACCCTCTAACTTCTGAAACAACCAAGAAAGTGTTTAATCAAGCTTATAAGGGTGTTTAAGTTTTCTTAAGAGTGTTTTAATTTTGTTTATGTGAAGGGGTTTTCACAAGAGGAAGAGGTGATCATTTTCATTGTGTTTGTGCTTCAATCTACATCTCTCTCTCTCTCTTGTTTTCAGAGAAGTTTTACTAAACTTAATTTCTAGCTTATATTCACATTTGTTATTGATTATCTTTTCATTAAGTTAGATTCTACATTAAGTTTAGTTTTGATTTTATTGATACTCATTATTTACACACACCCACTTGAGATTAAGTATTTTCATACATAGTATATTAGGGTTGTGAGAGTGTAACTTTGAGTGTGGGCTTAATTGAGTCCTCACATTGTTTAGAGAACAAACATTTTTTATTGTGCTTAATTGTGAGATCGCATTGTAATACACAAGGACATTGAGAGTAGTGTGTGGTGAGAGACGGTGTCGATTTCAAGAGGAGTGAGGTCGGTGGTAAAGCCTAGAGAGAGGTGGTAATTCCAAGCACTTGAGAAAGGAGACACGAGCTAGGCCAACACTAGAAGGTGTATTGTGTAGTTGCAAGTGTGAGTGATTGTGATAGCTTTTGGTGAGCTAGAAAACCGAAATTGTGAGGTGTAAACGTTTTCATTGAATGTGGAAAACCGGTTGAGATAGCGGAGTTCTCCTCGAGTGTGAGGAGCGGAGACGTAGGTCGGAAGGACCGAACTCCGTGATCATTTGCTTGTGTTTGCATTGCCTTTTGCTCACTATCTTGTTTATCTTATTTCATGTTTATTTCACTCTTGTGTTATTTACATATCCTTACACATATAAGTTGTTGAATATCATACTTGCTAGGATACAATTGTTAATAAGTTTTAAATTAGCATGAATATCAGATTAGATTAGCATATTACCCTATTCACCCCCTCTAGGGGTAATTTTAAAAATCGTTCATGGATTAGAAATATACTTACAATAAATCCCTTGAAATTGATTAAGAGCGTTGCAGAATCTTGAGTTTAGCCCGTGCTAAGCATGGTTTTACCTATTTGTTTTGAAGTCTGGATAAAAAAACTCACAAAAAACATAGTTATCTCTTCCAATATATATCATTTAGTTATCTCTTCCAATACATATCTTTTACTATTTTCAACCCTACAAAGATTAAAACACACAATTTACGTTTTGCTCTAGCGAGAGCTAGAATAAAAATAAGAGTATCAAACCAAAACAAAAGTAAATATCAAGAATTAAATTAATAAAAGAACAAAAATTAATATCATATTTACCTTTTCTTTTTTCATCTCTACTTAAATATCTTTAGTTTTTATTTTAGAAAAAGTATTGTTGATATATATCGGCTAAGATACATTTATGGCACTTGTTGTTATTATTATATTTTTATTATTTTCTTTGTCAATTTAGCGAATGAAAATGTCAATATGATATTCTAAGATAAAAATTCAATATTTTTGTTTAGCTCATAAAGTAAAAAGAGAAAAACAACAATTTTTCAGAAAAATGGAAATTTAAAAATTTACATTTTCGCTTTCTTATGCATTAAGCAGTAGAAAATGAATGTTGGAATATAAGATTCGGAAACTCCTAGAATATCAGCTCATATTCATGGTATTCCTACAAAATAAAGCAAATAATACATCTTAAAAATATTAAAAAAGATAAAATTAATAGATAAATAAAAATAAATATGAACTTTGAACATGAAATTAAAGACGGAGCTTAAGGAGGTATTCCTACAAAAATAATGCATCTAAAAATATTTTTCAAATGAAAAAAATTATAGCTTACAAAATCTAAATACGAAATTTGAACCTATTGAAAAAAGAGCTTGTGGAAATATTCTTGCAAAAGCAGTGCAAATAATGTATCTAAACAAATTTAAAAGGGAAAAGTTAATAGTCTTATTTTCACCTCCCTAAGTTGCGCAATTTGAGATAACCCCTTTAACTTCAAAGGTATATATCATGAAATCCTCTTTAAGATGTAGAAATAGTTGTATCTACTCTCCCCTTTATCATGAAGGTTTACCGGCTCTTTTATTGATGGCAGGAGTGTTAGATCTTAATAAAAAACTTGAGATCTAAAACCATATAGCCATGATTAATTCGAAGAGATTAACAATAATCAAAAGAGCGGAAGCTTATACCTGAATCCATAGATGAACCTTGAGATGGGTTTTGGATCTTCTAACATTAGGGTTTCTTTAAATCCGAATTTCTCTTATTAGATGTGGGTGTAGAGAATTAGAGAATGTAACCCTAGGTTAGGGACCATAACCCCTTATTTATAGATGTTGTACTTTTGTAATTTAGCCCCTCAATAAATTACAATTACAACCTGGTATCTGCACATATAACCCCATGACTTATTTAAATACCAAATTAACCCAACTTAATTGATCACTTTAGTGGGTTATCCTGAAAGATAGCAATACACATTGATTAATCATATGTGCCCACAAATAGATTTATTAGATTAAATCCAACAATCTCCCACTTGGGCACCATATGATTCCTTAAATTGTGTATAACCTTATGAGCTCAAAAATTGCTATCACTGAAAAGGTATTTCCGAACAATCTCGTCCATTGACTATATCAATATAGGATCAAAGCGGCCTTCGTCACATTTATCGTGACTCGACCCATCAATGGTCACATATACCAATACAATCAAACGACATAGATCAATCATGGATGTGCAGCATGAAAATTACATGCAATGTGATCAGTACATGTCTATTTTCAACTGGTCCTCCTTAGTGAGGTCAAAACCAAACATAATGTAACAGAGTGTCTTAACTGAAAACTTTATTCTGATCAGACAATACAAACAAACATAAAGCACCACAAATACAAACTCCCACTAAAACATAATATCCTCAAATAATACCACACCCATATGAGCAGTATGCTCATGAAAGACCTTAGGTGGCAGTCCCTTAGTAAGAGGATCAGCTATCATGGAGTTTGTCCCAATGTGCTCTATGGATATCTGTCCACTCTGTACCCTTTCTTTCACAACCAGGAACTTAATGTCAATATGTTTTGACTTAGTTGAGCTCCTGTTGTTATTGGAATACATTACTGCAGATTTATTGTCACAATATAACCTTAGTGGTCTTTCAACATTTTCAAATGCACAGTCCCGTGACAAAATTTCGCAACCATATTCCCTGATTGAATGCCTCATAGCAAGCTACAAATTCTGCTGCCATAGTGGAGGAAGCTACTAGTGTCTGTTTGACACTTTTCCATGATATAGCTCCTCCTGCTAACATATAAATGTAGCCTGATGTAGACTTTCTGCTATCTTGGCATCCAGCAAAATCAGAGTCCGAATACCCAATGACCTCTAATTTCTCTGATTTTCTGTATGTGAGCATGTAATCTTTTGTTTTCTGAAGATACCTCATAACCCTTTTGACTGCTATCCAATGATCCATACCAGGGTTGCTTAAGTATCTGCCTAACATCCCAACAATGTACGCAATATCCGGACGCGTACATACCTGAGCATACATTAGACTTCCTACAGCCGAAGCATAAGGAATCTTCTGCATTTCCTGAATTTCAAGGTTACCTTTAGGGCACTGATTGAGACTAAACTTGTCTCCTTTAGCAACAGGGGTGTCACCTGGTCTGCAATCTTGCATGCCAAACCTTTTAAGTACCTTATCGATATAGCTCTTTTGTGATAATCCAAGAATACCCCGAGAGCGATCTCGATGTATCTGGATCCCTAATATAAAAGAGGCGTCCCCAAGATCTTTCATCTCAAAATTCTTTGATAGAAATCTCTTGGTTTCGTGCAACATGCCTATATCATTAGTGGTAAGCAAGATGTCATCGACATACAGAACCAGAAAAATATACTTACTGTCACTGAACTTGTGATATACACAGTCATCAACAATGTTCATCTCAAAACCGAACGAGATAACTATTTGTTGAAACTTATGATACCATTGATGAGGAGCTTGCTTGAGTCCATAGATGGATTTCCTTAATTTGCAAACCATATTCTTTGGGTCTCCTGACACAAAGTTTTCTGGTTGCACCATATAAATCATCTCATCAATGTCTCCATTGAGAAATGCAGTCTTAACATCCATCTGATGTAACTCAAGATCATAATGAGCAACAAGTGCCATGATTATTCTGAAAGAGTCTTTCGATGAAACCGGAGAGAAAGTCTCTGTATAATCAATGCCTTCCTTTTGAGTATAGCCTTTAGCCACAAGACGTGCCTTATACCTCTCCACATTACCGTTTGCATCCCGCTTGGTTTTAAAAATCCATTTACAACCAATTGGTTTTGCACCTTCTGGTAATGGGACAAGTTCCCAAACCTTATTGTCTTGCATAGACTTGTACTCTTCATTCATGGCATCAATCCACTGTTGAGAGTTAGAACTTTTCATGGCCTGAGAGAAGTTGATTGGATCATCTTCTAACATTCCACTACTTTCCTCATGTTCTTGGAGAAATACAATATAATCATCCGGAATAGCATTTCTCCTTTCTCTCGTGGATCTCCTTAATGGCACTGGTTCTTGAGGTTGTTGAGTTTGTTCTTCTGGAACAGGGAGTTGTTCAACATTATCATCTTGAGGTTCCGGATTTACTTCTTGAGCAACAACAGGTATAGGAACCTGAATATTGTCAAAAGTAACTGTATGGATTGGATCTGAAGCCAATTCCTCCTCAAAACTAATGTCTCTAACCTTATTTCTCCCCCCAAACTCAACATCCTCAAAGAATGTTGCTGTTCCCGTCTCAAAAATGTTCCTTATAGTGGGATCATAAAACTTAAAGCCCCTAGAGCGTTCAGAGTATCCAATAAAGTAGCTGCTAACTGTTTTGGAGTCCAATTTCTTTTCATTTGGCCTATAAGGCCTTGCCTCAGCTGGACATCCCCAAATATGTAAATGCTTTAAACTGGGCTTTCGACCAGTCCAAAGCTCATAAGGTGTTTTAGCAACTGCTTTACTTGGTACTCTATTCAGAATGTAAGCTGCTGTCTTAAGTGCTTCTCCCCAGAGTGACTCTGGTAAAGAAGAATGAGCAATCATACTTCTTACCATATCCTTAAGAGTCCTGTTTCGTCTTTCAGCTACACCATTCATGCTAGGTGAACCCGGCATGGTGTACTGTGGGACGATACCGTATTCCTCTAGGTATCTAGCAAATGGTCCTGGACGTTGTTCACCTGAACCATCATATCTACCGTAGTACTCACCACCACGATCAGATCTGACGGTTTTAATTCTTCTGTTGAGTTGATTCTCAACTTCAGCTTTATAGGCTTTGAACATGTCCAGAGACTCAGATTTTTCATGAATAAGATATAGGTGCCCATAACGTGAGTAATCGTCTATGAATGATATAAAATATTGTTGACCATTCCAGGATTCCGTAGGGAATGGCCCACAAATATCCGTATGTATCAATTCTAAGACATCCGAAGATCTGTTGGCACCTAATCTTTTCACTTTGGTCTGTTTTCCCTTGATACATTCAACACATACGTCGAAGTCCGAAAAATCAAGGGAATCCAAAATGCCATCAGACACAAGACGCTCAACTCTACCTTTTGAGATATGACCTAAGCGCTTATGCCATAATGTCGCCGAATTTTCCTTATTTAATTTACGCTTAGTACCACGTGATTCCACATGCAAGGATTCATTGTAAGAAGCAATTGTATCAAGCAAATATAGGTTGTCATAAATACTCAAGTAACCGGTTCCCACAACATTTGAATTAAAAGATAAACTGAATTGACTGTTTCCAAATGAACAAGAATAACCTGATTTGTCCAATACAGAAACAGAAACCAAATTCCGTCTAAAAGACGGTACTACAAAAGTATCTTTTAAATCCAAATAATAACCAGTTCCTAACAACAACCTAAAGTGCCCAATTGCTTCCACATCTACCGATTGTCCGTCGCCCACAAAGATGTGTCTTTCAACATCACTTGGCTTTCGGTAGCTCAGGCAACCCTGCATAGAAACACTTATGTGAGTAGTAGCACCAGAGTCTAACCACCAAGTGTTTCTAGGTACTGAAGCTAAATTAACCTCAGAACAGACCAAAGCAAGGAACGTACCCTTATTATCACGCCAGGCGTGATATTTTGTACAGTCCTTCTTTACATGTCCAGGCTTCTTACAGAAGAAACAACCCTGATTATCCTTATGTTGTTTCTTCTCAACTGGACTCTTAGCAGCTTCCTTATCATTCTTCATTTTCTTGCCCTTATCCTTAGAGACATAGGCCAAATGAGCACTTTCTGTCTTATCTTGCTTTAACCTGTCTTCTTCTTGCACACAGTATGAAATGAGCTCATTTAGAGTCCATTTCTCCTTTTGACAGTTATAACTGACCTTAAATTGGTTAAACTGTGCAGGAAGAGACAACAAAACCAGATGCACTAATAACTCGTCACAAAGATCGAGTTTAAGTGCCTTAAGCTTTGAAGCAATATGAGACATTTCCATAATGTACTCCCTGATATTTCCCTTGCCCTTATACTTCATCGAAATCAAGCGAGCTAAAAGCGTGCTTGTTTCTACCTTATCGTTTTTAGCAAAACGCTTCTCAATTTCGGCTAGGAAATCTTTAGCTTTAGTAATCCCTTCGGATTCTATGCCCCTGAAGGCTTCCGGAACGCCGCGCTTAATGATCATAAGACTCATGCGATTTGAACGCTCCCACTTCTCATGCTCCTTCTTTGCATCAGGAGTGCTATCCGCATTGAGAGGTTGGGGTTGTTCAGTTCTTAATGCATAGTCAAGATCCATGCAGCCAAGAACAATTAATATGTTCTCTTTCCAAACCTTGAAGTTTGTCCCATTTAGCATGGGAATTGAGTTGATGTTAGCAGAAATTGTTGCAGCAGATGCATTAGCTGAAATAAAACAAAAATGCTCACATCAATAACCATAATCAATAAAGTTCAAATTATGACAATCCCCATCCAAGATATCGGGCACAACATTAATATCAAGTCTTTGGACAGTAATATTAACTTGTAAGTGATACCTTGTTGCAACGATCAAACATTAACAATAACTCATGTCAAATAATAAAACTATCTTTGGATCGATTCATTATTCACATGTAAACCTTATAATTGTCACACGCTTATCATCGCAGATGTGTATACAGTCTAAATAAATATTAACCTTCCTTTGGGCCGATTAAATATTTACACGAAAGCATACACACAAACATCTCACATTCCTCATGAACAATCTACACAAGAGAGGTTACTTTGGCAACTTCTTGTTTCAATTAATCAATTAGAGTGAGAGACAACCTTAATTCCTTAGTGTCATAATATTTGAATTAAATAATTGATTAAAAACCAAATTAGATTTAAATTAAAAGGTTTTAATTTAAATCAACTGAATTTCCAAAAAAAAACTTAATTGGGGTCTCATAGCTTAATTAGGACCCATAACTTAATTGAATAAATTAAGTATACCAAAGTGGATCCATAAAAAACTGAGGCTTAACCATAGTGAACACGAAGTTCGCTTGACTTCGAACGCGAGGTTCGACTGTATCGAGTACGAGACTCACTTAAGCATGAACGCAAGGTTCGTTTGAGAACGAACGCGAGGTTCGTTTGAAAAATGAACGTGAGGTTCAACTTGAGAACGAACGCGAGGTTCGTTTGTTTGTGGAAAAATTTGCAGTAAAAAGACAATAAAGGAAAATTTGATTTGTATTCCTTTAATCTCAGTTACAATTGGATTTCCTGATTACAAAAGAGAAGAGAATGATCTGGATTCTCCCCTTTGTTTAATTCTGGGTTCTTCACGGCGGCGATGAGATGCCTCCCTCGATTGCTCGCGTCGAGTTTGTTTCTCGTTGACGATCCGACGTTTTGATTCACTGGAACATGATCTTCTCCTCACGATTTGACGTTGTGGAGAACTTGCGTGGCAAGTTTTAGAACTCTATGAAAGAGTTGATTTAACCGAAAGTCGGTTATAAGCCAAGATGAAGAAGATCTCGTTGCCGATCTCCAAAGCTCCAAAAATGCTCTAAAGATCCTGTTGACGAGCCAAGAAGTTCCAACCGACCCCGAAAGATCCAGCCCCGAACTAAGTTGATTTCTTAGTTATTTATAGGGGATTAAGAGGTGTAACCACCTCCTTAATTCGCTCTTAAGTGGGGCTAATGCGATGTAACTGCCCCTTAAATCACTCCTGAGTGGAGTTGTGATCCCCTCAGATCGTGGGAAACGGTTTTGGAACCGTTCAGCTCGTGCTTGAACGAGTCAAACGCAGATCCTGCATTCTGGCATGAATTCTGTGTCCAAACGCAGTGTCTGGAAGCTTGAACGCAGTGATTGGAAGCTGCGTTTGCAGCGGATGAAAGCTGCGTTTGGCAGCGGTATAGAACTACGTTGGGCAGCGCTTGGAGCTGCGTTGGGCAGCGTCGGGCGGCGAATAGAGCTGCGTTGTGCAGCGATATTGAGCTACGTTGTGCAGCGATGTTGGGCTGCATCAGGCAGCGATGTTGGGCTGCGTCGAGCAGCGATGTTGGGCTGCGTCGGACAGCGATGTTGAGCTGCGTCGGGCAGCGATGTTGAGCTGTGAGCTGCGTTGGGCAGCGATATTGAGCTGCGTTGTGCAGCGATGTTGAGCTGCGTCGGGCAGCGATGTTGAGCTGCGTTGGGCAGCGATGTTGAGCTGCGTCGGGCAGCGAATAGAGCTGCGTCCAGTGGCGATTTAAGCTGCGTTTGCAACTTTTGGAGTTGCATTTGAGCTGCGTTTGTAACTTTTGGAGCTATATTTGAGCTGCGTTCGTGGCTATGAACGCGGTGCGTCTTGATGCTGGTACACGGGGAGGACTTCCACGTCTTGATTTGAAGAGACCATCGATTTGTAGTCTCTTACTTTAGCTCTTTGATATGCAAGAGTCGTCAGATTGTAACTCTCGATGTTGATGGTGAAGGCTGTTAAACTAGAGCTCTCATCGGTTGTCATGAAGGTCGTCAGATTGTAACCTTCAGCGATCTACGTGAAAGTCTTCAAATTGTAGCCTTCTGGAAGTCGTCAGATTGTAACTTCCATCATCGGTGTTTGATGGGGATCAGCTATCTATTGTGATTTTTAGACAGCCTACATCGTTAAAAAAAAGATGAACGCGAGGTTCGACTTGTTAGACCCTAGAGGGGGGTGATTAGGGTCTTATGCTAATCTAATCCGATTAAATGCCAATTAAAATTAATTAACAAGTATATTCTTGCAAGATAGATATACAAGAGTTATGTGCAAGAATAAGCAATATGAACAAAGGTAAATATCCTAGCAATGAGATAAACAATAAGATATATCCTATATGATGAAATATATATGCAAGGATATGTAAACTAACACAAGGGGTAAACAATCTAAACAAGATAGTGGATGATATAGATAATGAGCTAATGACAATGGCGATATAAGATATGAACATAAATATGAATGAACGCCAAAGCACACTCAAACAAGCAATATGATCACGGAGTTCAGACCTTCCGTCCTACGTCTCCGCTCCCCACTCCCGGGGAGAAATCCACTAACACAATCCGGTTTGAAAGCCGGAACTTCTTCTACACACTCGGTTTTCTAGCTAACCGAAAACTCTACAACTCACACTCTTGCAATCACACTCTACACCCACTAAGTGTTGGACCTAGCCGTGTCTCCCTCAAGTGCTCGGTTACAACCTCTCCCTAGGCACGTCAACCGACGCCACTCCTCTTGGGACGATCCCCGACTCTCACCACACACTCCTCACTCGGTGTACAAGTGTATTACAAAGTGATTCTCACAATAAGCACAAATATGACAAATGATTGTTCTCAAAACAAGGTGAGAACTCAATTAAGCACAACTCTTAGTCACAAACCCACAACCCCAAATTATACTATGAATGTAAATACAATAAGCTCAAAAGGTTGTGTGTGAACAAAGAGATATAAATCAAAACTAAACTCAATGTAGTTCTAGCTTAATAACAATGATAATCAAATATATAAAAAAGCTAGAAATAGAGTTTAGAAAACTTCTCAATATATCAAGAGTGGAGGGAGAAGAGTTGGATGCCCAAACACCAATAGATGATCTCCTCAAGCTCTTGTAGAATTGAATCACAAAAACAAACTCTCAATTTGCTTAAAAGCTTTTTAAACACACTTAAACCAAACTAAAACCCTTGTTAAAAACTTTATTAAACTTGATTAAAAAACTCTCTTAACTACTTTGAAAAGACATCAGCAATGGGGTATATATACCCACTCAAAGCTCAGCCAAAAACACCCAAAACAAAAGACCAAAAGACCCAGCCAACGGTACAAAAACTAGCCGTTGGAAACAGTAAAAGCCATCGTCGGTCGACCGGAAATTCTGTCGGTCGACCGATTTGAGCTCTCGGTCGACCGGACCAAAATTCGGTCGACCGTTATCCAGGTCGAAAACGAGAAACCACAAGCTGACATCTTCGGTCGACCGGTGCGGTCGACCGATGGAGCTCTCGGTCGACCGGACCGGTCGACCGATGACTCTCTGGAAAAATACTGACGAATGGTCACTAGACCGGTCGACCGTACCGGTCGACCGAAAACTGACATTTCCAGAAAAAT
>NC_033794.1:127279275-127291708 GCF_001876935.1 Asparagus officinalis
GAGTTCGGTCCTCACGACCTACGTCTCCGCTCCTCACCTCGAGGAGATCTCCACTATCACAACCGGGTTTTCTACGTTCACCCGAATAACGTTTACACCTCACACTCGGTTTTCTAGCTAACCGAAAACTTTACAATCAACACACTATTGTAATCCCACTCTACACCCACTAAGTGTTGGACCTAGCCGTGTCTCCCTCAAGTGCTCGGTTACAACCTCTCCCTAGGCACGTCAACCGACGCCACTCCTCTTGGGACGATCCCCGACTCTCACCACACACTCCTCACTCGGTGTACAAGTGTATTACAAAGTGAATCTCATAATAAGCACAATATAACAAATGATTGTTCTCTCTAACAAGATGAGAACTCAATTAAGCTCACTCTCAATGTCACAAACCCACAACCCTAAATTATACTATGAATGTAAATACAATAAGCTCAATAGGTTGTGTGTGATCAAAGAGATAAAATAATATAAACTCAATATGAAATCTAGCTTATTAAATTAAGAAAAAACTTATAAAATGCTAGAATTGAGTTTAAGGAAACTTCTCTATAGATGACAAGAGAGAGGGAGAAGAATGAATGCTCAAACACCAATGATGATCTCCACTTGCTCTTGTGAAATTGTCTTCACAAACCAGAACACTTAAATGCTTAAAAACTTCTTAAACCATACTTAAACAATCACTAAACAAGTTTAAACCCTTGTTTAAAAACTTCTTTAAAAACTTCTTGGCTAGTTAAAAGAAAACAACAAAGGGTTATTTATACCAACACAAAACCTCAGCCAAAACCCGACCGGTGCGGTCGACCGAAATCTGACATATTCAAAAACTGTTTTGCTGATTTTAAAACGCTGTTTAAAAATATCAAACAAATTCCAAAAAATGTAAAACTTTGGGGAATGATTGTAGACATGATAATAAACATACTACAACGAAAATTGATATTTTGATATTTTGACTTAAACAACACCTCAGGTTCGGTCGACCGGTACGGTCGACCGAAAACAGATATGACAGAAACTGAAACCTGTTTTGCTGGTTTTAAAATGCTGTTTAAAAATATCAAATAAATTCCAAAAAATGTAAAACTTTGGGGAATGATTGTAGACATGATAATAAACATGCTACAATGACTGGTTTTGAAAAAGGACTTCCCAAATGAAAAATATCATCATTTTACAAAATAGTCCAAAACATGAAAACCTGAAAATTGATATTTTGATATTTTGACTTAAACAACATTTTGAAACCTTATGAAATGATTGTATAGACTTGATAAAAGATATAACATGTTGTTATGAAGTCTATAATCTAGAAATACAATATTTTCATAAATTTGCATATTCTATGCAATATATTGAAAACACTAAATATGATTTCATTAAATATAAGCTTGTTAAAGGTGAAATCATATATAGGCATATAAACATGAAACAAAATAGTATTTTCCAATTTTATGCATTTGTTTCATATATATGTAGATAAACTAAATCACAATAATAAATATGAAACATGTAATTTCATATTTATAAACATGAAAACCAAAACTTGTGTTGTATATATATGTGACTACATATATATACAAGGAAACTAATAAAATGTGTGTGTATAGATAATTGAGCTTAGAGTATATAACACACATAATATAAATCCTAAACTAAATTACCCAAGCTAGATCTTGATCTTCATTGTAGCTCAACTTGGTACACATGCGGATGAAGCTTGAACTTGATCTTTAACTATGAATTGCATGTTGCTTCACTCCACAATTCCGCCAACCTCCATTTGATATCGTCGTTATGGCGCAATCCATCCATCCTCCAACTACGTTGTTTGCCTAGAATAAATGCGAAAACACAAACACTAGACAAACAACATTAGAAGTAAATTGTTTGTAAATCATCATCAAAATAAGAAGGCCAACACGACTGAAGCACGAACGCGAGGTTCGACTGAAGCTCGAACGCGAGGTTCGACTGAAGCACGAACGCGAGGTTCGCCTGAAGCACGAACGCGAGGTTCGACTAAAAAACGAACGCGAGGTTCGCCTGAAGCTCGAACGCGAGGTTCGACTGAAGCACGAACGCGAGGTTCGACTGAAGCTCGAACGCGAGGTTCGACTGAAGTACGAACGCGAGGTTCGACTGAAGCTCGAACGCGAGGTTCGACTGAAGCATGAACGCGAGGTTCAACTTAAATACGAACGCGAGGTTCGACTGAAAACTGAGCGCGAGGCTCACCTTAGAACTGAGCGCGAGGCTCATCTTAGAACGAACGCGAGGTTCGTTAAAATTGAGCTTGACGCTCACCTGAGTTGAACGCGAGGTTCACCTTAGAACGAACGCGAGGTTCGTTAAAATTGAGCTTGACGCTCACCTGAGTTGAACGCGAGGTTCACCTTAGAACGAACGCGAGGTTCGTTAAAATTGAGCTTGACGCTCACCTGAGTTGAACGCGAGGTTCACCTTAGAACGAACGCGAGGTTCGTTAAAATTGAGCTTGACGCTCACCTGAGTTGAACGCGAGGTTCACCTTAGAACGAACGCGAGGTTCGTTGAGCGCGAAGCTCGGTTAAAATTGAACGAACACGAGGTTCGTTTGAAGCTTACCGCTTTGCCAAAATTTGAGGTAACCACCTCCTTAATGTTCGCCACGTTTCACGCACGCACGAACCCTTAGGGTTTCAAATTGAAACCGCCGCCGACAAACCCAAAAATCTTTGATTTTTATTTTCAAAACAGATCCAGAATTGGAAAAAATTGAAGAAAAAATCAAATAAAAATCCAAAAAATTCCAAAAAGTTACTGTTCATCCGAAAAAAAACTTTGTTGTTCATCCGAAACTTTTCGTTACTGTTCATCCGAACAAAAAAAACTGAATCTTTAACCAGAGATTTAAGATCAAAAAACCCAATAAAACTTAAATCCCTAAGAATTAATCAATGTGGCTCTGATACCACTTTGTTAGATCTTAATAAAAAACTTGAGATCTAAAACCATATAGCCATGATTAATTCGAAGAGATTAACAATAATCAAAAGAGCGGAAGCTTATACCTGAATCCATAGATGAACCTTGAGATGGGTTTTGGATCTTCTAACCTTAGGGTTTCTCTAAATCCAAATTTCTCTTACTAGATGGGGGTGTAGAGAATTAGAGAATGTAACCCTAGGTTAGGGACCATAACCCCTTATTTATAGGTGTTGTACTTTTGTAATTTAGCCCATCAATAAATCATAATTACAACCTGGTATCTGCACATATAACCCCATGATTATATTTAAATACCCATTAACCCAACTTAATTGATCACTTTAGTGGGTTATCCTGAAAGATAGCAATACACATTGATTAATCATATGTGCCCACAAATAGATTTATTAGATTAAATCCAACAATAGGGGAATGCATGGGTCCTGATGAAAGAGGACTGGACGTGCAAAAAGGTTCGGAGACCCGTAGGATTTTCAGTTAAGCCCCTTGATTTTTAGTTATTTGCATATTAACAGCCTGAATAACCTATCATGATGGCTAAGGTCGAGATTGAGCGTTCACCGTGGTCTAGCAGTTAGGACATTGGACTCTGAATCCAGTAACCCGAGTTCAGATCTAGGTGGGACCTTTCTTTTTCTTTTTCTTTTTTCTTTTAACTTTGCCAAATTTGGTTATAATAAGGCCCCTGGTATTAAACTCTATTACCTTTGTGACACGGGGGACATGGGACCCACCCATGTGTGTGGTTTGTGGTTTCCGCGTGAACGAAGTCGAAGCCGCGTGAACGCCCATGAAGAAGGCCCACCCGAATAAGAATCATATATATATATATATGCTTGGTACCAAGCACAAAATTTGTGCTTGTTAGTGTGGTGTGTTGCGGCTACAGAGAAGGTGCAAAAGAAAAGAAAAGAAGAGGCTTTTCTTTTAGGGTTTTTTGTGCATCCTTTTTTAGAGAGATTTTGTGAGGGATTTGAGAGTTTGTTTGAGGGTTTAGTTTGTGAGTGATTGTAAACCCTAGTTGTAATCTCTCCCTCTATTAGTAGATCTCCCCCCTCCTTGCCCCGTGGACGTAGACAATTTGCCGAACCACGTTCAATTGGTTGTATCGCTATTTGTGTGATTTGTAATAGCTTTTAGGATCCCTCGACAGGTCAGCCCTAGAACTGATGAGAGGAAGAGCCGATATCTCACTTGGTTGAGATATTCGCTTCAGATTCTTGTTTCCTTGGTGAGACAAGAATTCTTATTGCGACCTGACTCTCTTGTTGTGCTGCCGAAGTGCTGCCGAAATTTCCGCTGCGCGCAACAAGTGGTATCAGAGCCCAGATTCCAGATCTAGGGTTTTGGAGTTTGGTGGAGGAAGATTTTGTTTGAAGCTTGGTTCTTGGAGTTCTAGGCTTCGGTGGAGATAGCATTAGGAGTTGCCGTTGAAAATTTCGCTTTCCTCGTGTGGATAGGAGATCTATTTGGAATCCAATCTAGGGTTCAGTTGGGTGGTTCCTAATTTCTATCAAATTTGTTCTTTCTCTATAATTTGGAGTTAGTTCGCAATGGGAGAAGAAGGTGAAAGCAGCAAATCGATGGCGAGTACAATACAAGTTGGTTTTCAGAACACTAAGATTAGTGTGGTGAAGTATAACGACAAAATCAACTTTGGTTTGTGGATGAATGACGTACAGGATGCGCTCAATGCTCAGAATCTGGAAGAGACCATCATGGTCCACGAGAGGCCACCTAAATATGAAGAGGTGATATGTGAGAAGATGAATAGGAACGCGTGTAGGGTGATCAGGTCCTGTTTGGAACAGGAACTGAAATATAATGTGATTGGGGTGACGTCTGTAATGAAGATGTGGAAAATTCTCAACAACAAATATCTCACAAAGAGTGTTGAGAACAGGTTGCACTTGCTGCGAAGACTCTTCAAATTTTAGATGTCCAGAGGCACCTCGCTAGCGGCTCATGTGAACAATTATACTAAGTTGTTGTCGGACTTGGTAAATGTTGATGAGAAGATATCGGATGAGTACAAGACAATTATTTTATTGGACTCCTTACCGGATGAGGAGTATGATACATTCGTGCTCACTTTGTTAAACGGGAGATCTTCTATCAGCTATAGTGAAGTGACTAACGCTTTGACGAACTACGATTTGAGGAGGAAGGATAAGGAGACTTTCCGCGCTAGTACTTCAAGAGAGGCCTTGTCGACGAGAGGTAGAAGCCCATATCCGAAAGGTGGTAATAGAGGGAGGTCAAAGTCTAGAGGCCGCCACCAATTAGTAAAGAACCAATATGCATTCTGTAAGGAGCAGAGACATTGGAAGAGAGACTGCCCGAAGCTCAAGGAGAAGGAGAATGGCAAGAAAAAGGGCCCGAAGGCCAATGAGGTGAACGTTGCGAAAGGCGATGATTCCGATGATTCGTGCTTTTCTCTACTGATTACTCCGGAGGTGAACCATATGGATGCATCAGATTGGATGCTTGATTCCGGCGCTACTTATCATGTGACCCCTAGGCGAAACTGGTTTGCATCTTTTGAGAAAGTCGACGGGGGTGTTGTTGTCATGAGAAATGATCAATCTTGTGGCGTTTGTGGGATAGGTACCGTGCGGATTAGAATGCACGATGGAGTAGTCCGTGAGTTGAAGGAGGTGAGATTTGTTCTTCAACTGAAGAAAAATCTTATCTCAGTTGGAGCTTTGGAGGCGAAAGGATTCAATGTGACTTTCGAAAACGTTATAGCGAAGGTTACTAAGGGATCATTGATGGTGATGAAGGGAGTCCGCAATCGAAATTTGTATTATCTGAAGGGAAGCATCGAGATTGGCCAGGTTGCTTTGACTATTTCAGAAGCGGACATGAGCAGACTTTGGCACTATAGGTTAGGGCACATAGGTGAAAAGTTACTATAGGTATTATGCAAGCAGGGGCTATTGAAGGGAGCCAAGAGTGGGAAGATTGAGTTCTGTCAGCACTGTGTTCATGACAAGAAGACAAATGTGAAGTTCGAGACTACCATTCATCAGACGAGGGGTATCCTGGACTATGTGCACACAGACGTTTAGGGTCCCACCAAGACTGCATCACTTCGTGATAGACATTGGTTCGTCACTTTTATAGATGACTATTCTAGGCGTTGTTGGGTGTACACCATGACGAAGAAGAGTGAAGTCCTAGATTTGTTTGTGGAGTGGAAGAAGAGATTGGAACTGCAGACTAGGAGAAAGATCAAGACGTTGCGATCCGACAACGGTGGTGAGTATACTTCTGACCCCCTTCAGCAGCTATGTCGAGACGAGGACATAGAGAGATACTTCACAGTTAGTCATACACCACAGCAAAATAGGGTGGCAGAGAGGTTGAATCGGTCTTTACTGGAGAAGATCCGATGCTTATTGTCGCAGAGTGGTTTGGAGAAAATCTTTTGGGCTGAGGCACTTACATATACGAGCCACCTCATTAATAGGCTGCCTTCATCTGCGATTGAGGGGAAAACCCCTATGGAGATGTGGTCAGGAGAGCTAGCACACGACTATGATCAGCTCAAGGT
Organism: Asparagus officinalis; assembly: GCF_001876935.1. Lineage (NCBI taxonomy): Eukaryota > Viridiplantae > Streptophyta > Magnoliopsida > Asparagales > Asparagaceae > Asparagus > Asparagus officinalis. Next base: position 127,285,835 of record NC_033794.1, read on the forward strand.
ATTTCGGGTGTCCTGCATTTTATCATGTTAGAACTGATAAATTAGAACCTCGAGTTAGGAAGACCATATTTGTAGGATTCAAGTGTGGTGTCAAGGGATACAAGCTTTGGGATTCGGTTGATAAGAAGATTGTGCTGAGTAGGGACGTCACGTTTGATGAGGCTTCTATCTTGAAGCTTTCCAGCTCTCATCAGGTGGAGAGCGACCCGACGGAGGAGATATCACAGGTGGTGGAGATCGATGCAGCTCCACATTGTCCAGATGGTACAGTATCCATTAGAGTGCCGACTGAGGTGACGCCAGACGAGCACGACGGTGACACGGAGGATACGTGTACTAATATGCAGGATCAAGGACCGACGGCTCAGGTTCAGGATTCTATTGCGGTTCGGAGACATATGAGAAACATACAGATGCCAGCACGGTATGCCGACACAGTTGCGTATGCACTTCCTGTGAAGAGTATCGATGAGTTGGTGCCTACTACATTCAGAGAGGCCGAGCAAAGTTCGGAGACTGATTCGTGGCAGGTGGCTATGCAGGAGGAGATGGAATCTCTTCATAAGAACGATACATGGGAGCTTGTTGAGCTTCCAAAGGGGCGGAAAGCAATTGGTTGTAAGTGGGTATACACGAAGAAGGAGGGCATTGAGAGCACTCCATTAAGGTTCAAAGCTAGGTTGGTTGCGATGGGCTATGCACAGGAGGAAGGTATTGACTATAATAAGGTTTTCTCTCTGGTGGTGAAACACTCTTCGATTCGGATTTTGCTAGCTTTGGTGGCACAATATGGTTTGGAGTTAGATCAATTGGATGTGAAGATGGCATTTCTTCATGGTGATCTTGATGAAGAAATATATATGACTCAGCCATTAAGATTCTGAGCTATAGGAAAAGATAAGTTAGTTTGCAGATTAAAGAAATCGCTATACGGTTTGAAACAGTCTCCTCGACAGTGGTATAGGCGATTTGATGGTTTTATGATTGGTCATTCGTACACTCGGAGCCAGTTTGATCCTTGCATGTATTTTCATAAGTTGAGAGGAGGTGCGTACATTTATTTGTTATTTTATGTCGATGACATGTTGGTTGCTTCTACTTCCAGGTCGGCTATAGATGAGTTGAAAGTTCAGCTTTCAAATGAGTTTGAGATGAAGGACTTGGGCGAGGCGAAACGCATTCTAGGGATAGAGGTCGGCAGAGACAATAGGAATGACAGAATTTGTCTGACACAAGTGGCTTATTTGAAGAAGGTTCTACAGCGATTCCATGTTAGCATGGATACGAAGCCAGTTGGTGTACCTTTGGGAGCCCATTTGAAGCTTTCAGCTGGTCTTTCACCAAAGTCAGTTAAAGATCGAGAGTTGATGTCGAAGACTCCATATGCGAGCACGGTTGGGAGCTTGATGTACGCAATGGTAGTACGAGACCAGATTTGTCACAGGCGGTAAGCATAGTTTCTAGATACATGCTTGATCCAGGAGTGGGCCATTGGGACGCCGTGAGATGGATTTTAAAGTACATTCGAGGTACGCTCAATGTTGGTTTGGTTTATGAACGGGACACTACAGGTAGGCAACTATGTATCGGTTATGTTGATTCGGATTATGCCGGGGATTTGGATAAGCGTCGGTCTACGACGGGGTATGTGTTCACTTTGACCCGTGCGTCGGTGTGTTGGAGATGCACCTTACAGTCGACGGTGGCTTTGTCTATGACGGAGGCAGAGTATATGACAGTTACGGAGGCTGTGAAGGAGGCTATTTGGCTTTGAGGAATTTTGGAGGAACTTGGTATATCGCAGAGGTCTGTCACTATTCATTATGATAGCATGAGTGCTATCTATTTGGCGAAGAATCAGGTTTTTCATGCGCGGACGAAGCACATTGATGTTCGTTATCACTTCGTTCGGGATGTTCTTAAAGATGGCGATGTGGAGATTGTGAAAGTCCACACGAAAGATAATCAGGCGGATATGCTCACTAAGGTGGTTCCGAGCAACAAGTTTGATCATTGTCAAAACTTGTTGCATATTCGTGATTGTTGAGGCCGTTGACGGCCATTTGGATGAACTACGGGAGGCTTGATTCCTTGGACAAGAGGATACGTAGGCAGTCTTTATGATGCAGCCGGTTTTGGATTAGTTGATGTTGATGGGGGTGAGATTGTTTGGACTCTCATTTTGGTTCCCGACAACAAGTTGGGACATTTGGTTGCTTTGGTGTCGGCTCAGTTTTTGAGAAAACTTTACCTAGGTGGAGAATTGTGACATGGGGGACATGGGACCCACCCATGTGTGTGGTTTGTGGTTTCCGCGTGAACGAAGTCGAAGCCGCGTGAACGCCCATGAAGAAGGCCCACCCGAATAAGAATCATATATATATATATATATATATAGAGAGATTTTGTGAGGGATTTGAGAGTTTGTTTGAGGATTTAGTTTGTGAGTAATTGTAAACCCTAGTTGTAATCTCTCCCTCTATTAGTAGATCTCCCCCCTCCTTGCCCCGTGGACGTAGGCAATTTGCCGAATCACGTAAAATTGGTTGTATCACTATTTGTGTGATTTGTAATAGCTTTTAGGATCTCTCGACAGGTCAGTCCTAGAACTGATGAGAGAAAGAGCCGATATCTCACTTGGTTGAGATATTCGCTTCTTGTTTCCTTGGTGAGACAAGAATTCTTATTGCGACCTGACTCTCTTGTTGTGTTGCCGATCTAGTTTCTTTTCTGTTTTGATCCTGAGGCAAAAACTCCCAACTCAAAATTAGCATACAATGGTCCAGTAAAAACATGAGAAACATATGCATCATATGCATGTATGTGTATGTCTATTATCTATACATGTATATATAAAACAGTTAGTTATAAATAAAGCTCCTAGACAATCAATATCATCTAAGTTACGTTCTCACTCAAACCTGCAAGATCCAAACACTTGAAAAACAAACCTTTAATCAAAAACCTTCAAGTTTCTGTACAAGCAGTGCAATTTCACTGCACATATTAAATCGATGAGGATTCAAATTAATACACGTTCAACCCTCGCATAAACAGATTAGACCCATCTTATTGTTCTGCAGCCACTTTTGCCCCCGAATTTATTTCTTCGCTTTGGAGAATCTAAGGCAACGATATTTTTCGTCGATGATAGTGATTCTTGGTTTGATGCAGCGCTCGAGCGCCCTCTTATCTTTTCTCTACCCGACTCGTCCCCATCTTCAACCTCGTCTCCTGGCCAGCCACAGGTTTCTCAAACTTCTCTTGAATATTGAGTAGACAGCCTTATATGTGCAAGAGAATCTCGGATCTTGCAGTTGTCAGCTGCAATACAAACCGTCGGTATTAGAAGAGTTCTTACACTTGTTGGAAGTAGAAGAACCCTGTTACCATTTATCAGTATACAATCAGAGTATCTGAAAGACTGAAATCCTTGATGTTGATCGAATTCAAGACCCCTGGATGATGAACGAAGAAAATTATCGGGCTTTAAAGGCCCACTGACGCAGATAGACCAGACTAATCTGGTTGGGCCTAATTGATATGTGGTTTAGTCCCATATCGGAAAGAGAATTCAATTGATCTATTAACTAGTTTCGAAAGAACACAGCAAGGTGATAAACAAAGGATTGAGACTGCAAACTTTCCCCACATGGAAAAGAGAGTTACATGGATATATAGTTGAATATGCTTGGCCTCATTATGTAAATAGGAAATACCATTTTTTGCATGATACATAATACATTGATAACAAACCATTGGGAATGCAACTTTTACGATAAAACAAATCATGGATTTCCATATGATAGTAACAATGGTGAACATACAGAAATGGTTCACATATCAAGCATTTATCCTTGATTTTGTAATAGAGTGAGGACTTAAGATATGTCTTCACAACAAAAAAATGTCATTAAGAAAAAGGATAAATTTACTGAGATCAAGTAGGACTTACTTATGCATCTCCATCCTCAAAGGCTGCATTTTCAACGTCTTCACAAGAAAAAGGGCATCCCAAAATCCTGATCCAGTAGGCGAGCTTTCGACTGAACTACTCCTGAATGCTCAATGACTCTAAAGATATCCTCATGATCCCTATGATAGCATTAGGTGGAAACAAGATTTCCTCTATTTATCTCTCCTTGTTGTTGTAACACCCCCTTCACCAATAATCTCCACATGAGCAAGTTCCATCCTTAAAATGGTGAAACCGAACTGGATCCCTAATTACAATTGTCTTGCCTTCAGTCTTTGCCACAAGCTTCGCAAATGTGTGACAATCTCCACATATCCTTAGGTTCTTCATGACCCTGATCGGCTTCCCCTCAGTTGAATTCATCAACCCAAATGCAATTGCTAGCTTCTCGCTGTGATACCGAATCAATTCCTCCTTTTGCTCTCTCCCGAGATCATGAAGTACAAATTCCGTATCAGGAACATAACCAACTCCTTTTATTCTACTTATCAAACGGTTCAATTCTCTTACTATGAGATCTCCTTGAGGGTGAGATAAATCACCCACAGTAAATACGTGGATCTCCTTACAGATCTCAATCCAGCTGCGTCCAGGCTCTTTCCTCACTCCCCGATCCCTCATCAATCTTCTCAAATCCTCAACATCGTTCCATTGGCGACTATCAGCATATATATTAGATAGGAGTATGTAAGTCCCTTCATCTCCTGGTTCACGTTTGAGTATCTCTTTAGCTGCATATGATGCAATATTTGCTTCTTTATGAACTCTACAAGCTCCAAGTAGAGTTCTCCATATAACAGTATCAGGCTCAAAATCCATCTCCTTTATAAATTCCACAGCTTCTTGGAGCTTTCCTGCTCTTGTGAGAAGATCAACCATGCACCCGTAATGCTCTCTAGTTGGCTCAATACCAAAGAGCTTCTTCATTGAGCGAAAATAGTACCACCCTTTATCAGCCAATCCAGCATGACTACAAGCAAACAAAACCCCCACCATTGTAATATGATTTGGTTTAGGACCAATAGCCTCCATCGATTCGAAAAGGCTCAATGCCTCCAAGCTCTTTCCATTTTGAGCTAATCCTGAAATCATTGTGCTCCAACAGATCACATCTTTGTCAACCATTCTCTTAAACACCGAGTCCACCTCCTCCAAGCTCCCACATTTACAATACATATCGAGAAGGGCATTGTTCAATATCAAATCCTGTTTGCGCTTCAAAACATGGACGTGCACTTGCTTTCCCATTTCCAACAACACCATACCGGTACAGGCTCTAAGAACGCTCGTCAACGTCCCTTGGTTAGCAAGAAAACCGAACCTCTTCATCTCAATAAACAGGTCTATTGCTTTACGCCCGTCTCCACTCTGCGCAAACCCTCCTATGATCGAATTCCAAACCACAAGGTCTCTAGTTACCATTTCCTTAAAAACCCGATACCCGCTTTCCAACTCCCCGTACTTAGCATAAATATCAACAAGTGAGGCCCTAACAAACACATCCGACTCGAGCCCGTACTTAACTATCCAACAATGCATCGACCAAAGCGTCTTCACCTCATCACAAGCTTTAAGTATCGACGAGAAAGTGTACATGTTGGGTTTAATTCCCTCCCTCTGCATTGAGATCAACAGCGCAAGAGCTTCAATGTGTAGTTTTCGATTGGTTAATGACGAAATCATGGCGGTGAAGGAGACGACGTTCCGGCGAGGCATTCGGCCGAACATGTTGTGGGCTTCTTCGAAGAGGTCGAATTTGAGGTACATCGAGAGGAGGGCGTTGGACAAGAAGAGAGCGGGTGAGGTGCGGGCGTAGGAGATGAGGTGGCGGTGAACGAGGCGGCCGGAGGCGGGGGAGTTGGAGGAGAGGCAGAGGTCGATGAGGTTGAGGTACGAGG
>NC_033794.1:127291720-127311895 GCF_001876935.1 Asparagus officinalis
AGTGGGTGGGAGTTTGGGTGTGGGTTTTGGTGAAGATAGCGGAGGAAGGGCTTCGCGCGGTGCATGAGAGCGTGGGCTGGGAACGAAGGCGATTTTGGCGCGAGTTGTTACGACGGAAAGGGAAGGGGGGTTTATTTTGCAGGTGTACCCCTGATCATAAATTAACTACATTCATTGCTTGATTTTTTTTTTTAAATAAAAAATATTTTTAAGTCGATCCCTTTTAACTCCGAACTAAAAACCAATACTAGCTTCAAATTATCAGGTGGATTAAACTCGACAAATCAGATTTTGTATTCAATGCACTACGTGAGAATATTTTAAGAGGAATTAAAATTGAACTGGGGTTAATCATAATTAGGCAAATAACCACGTCCGAATTTAACCAGGTTTTGTTCAACCCGACGCTAGTCTGGGCTATTTCCGGATTAGTCCTTGATATGCCAAAGACCCTTATAAGAAAAGCCAGTTTTTTTTTTTTATTTGTGCATCAGTTCTTTTAAAAATACAAAAAAAAATATCCTTACACTTTAAAAAAAATCAAAAGAAACGCATTTAGGGGCTGTTTGGTTGGTTTCTTTTGCCCCTGATTCCCTGCCAAAACATCTTTTTTAGGGGCTGTTTGGAAAGATGTTTTTTAGGGGGAAAGGGCTGGAAAGCCTGCCAAAACCCTGCCAAAAGTGTTTGGCAGGCTTTCCCCCTATCCAAATCGCAAACAAACAGCCCATTAGGAGAGTTTTGACAAGAAAGCTGTCAAAACTGACAACAAGCCGTCAGTTTTGATAGGAAATCAGGGGAAGCAAAACAAACAGTCCCTTACACTTGCTTGCTGCAACAGATAGTTAATTAAGAAAAGGCAGAGTTTTGGTCATGTAGGGCACAATTTTGGTAATCCGAAAATGCCCTTGGAGTTTCTGAATGCTTGAGACTTATTATTAGGGGCAAAATATTAAAATTCTATTAACGCGACTACGTTGCTCTTTCCGCCCGAATTCCGAAAAGAAATAGAGCTGGAGTTCATGCCTGTATCCATCCAAATCACAACGAGACAGATGAACGCGAACATCATTATCAATTTTGACACAAACTTTTTTCTGTATACATTTTATATTTGCTTCGATATTAAGGTGTTGATAACATTTTTCTATTGACAAGTAAATACTATGAAACGCACGCATCGCTTAGGGGCCGTTTGGTTCATGCGAAGGCATTGGGCTTTGGGCAGAAAGCCTGCCAAAGTGTTAGTTTTGGCAAGGTTTCTGTCCAAAACTAACACTTTGGCAAAACCCTGCCAAAAGAGGCGTTTTGAGCAGAAACCCTGCCAAAACTAATACTTTGGCAGGCTTTCTACCCAAAGCCCAATGCCTTCCCATGAACCAAACGGCCCCTTATAATCAATCACAGCTGAAGTAACTAAAGAAGAAGCATTCCATATGTAACAGGTCTATAGCAACAGAAGGCCCGTAAATATTTCTGCAGAATTGCCGGCAAAAACAACTACAATATCTGAGAATTCAAGGATAGACACAGAATTTTTCTTACACGAAATCACAACAAGCTACAATTTCATAAGAATGGCATCATGAAAAAACAATTCTCCCTTAAAAGCCAAGGACAGGTTATTCCTATCATCAGAGACAAAAACTCTAACGTGAAGCAAAGATGACAACAAAGAACTCCAGGAAAGGGCCGGGGAAAATGGAAAAAAAAAACTGAAAAATTCGAGTTATTTAAAAAGGAGGGAGGATTCTTCGATGGGCTTGGGAGTCTCTCTCTTCACATACATCTTCTCCAAATCGTTCTTCCAGCAACCGCCACCTCCACGCTTGTCACGGGGCCCCAGTTTCTCAACTGTGAAGCTCCATCCTTCTTTTTGTCCGTCTCCTGCTGTATTTATGGCATTTCACCTCTCCTGCTACCTGGAGGAAAATAAAAGGAAGGCAAAGGTTTTCTTTAGCCAGTTCAAAGTTGACGAAGTTGAATGCTATGTTTAAAAGATAAGGCCTTTTGCACAAAATTAGCCTTGGTTCAGTACTATATCTATTTCAGACATGACGATACAAAATGCTTGATATGGTGAATATAGATGTAAATGCAACTCCTGACCAAAGGGTCGTGGAATTGTATGGGCTGTACATTACTAGAAGGGCTATGCCTATTGTAAGAAGAGAGATGGGTAATACTTGAAGACAAGACAGACACAAAAAGTCTATATATACCCTACACATTTTCCTAATGTCGCTTTTCACATGAGATTAGTAACATCTTTACTTAAACGAGGTTTTATGCACGTGTAACGCACGTGGTTAAACACCATGATTAAGTATTTTTGGTTTACTTCCTTACTAAAATTTGATCATCGGGTCCACTTTGATGGTTTTTGCTCACCTATGTCTCTAAACTTCAGAAATTATGATTATTTATTTTATTTGTTGTTTGTTTAAATAAGCTACACGTAATTTAAATTTTCATGTTGATAATTGAATTGATAGGGGATAAATGTAATGCGAAGCCAATTTGAATAATGATGTTATTTGGACCGACATGAAACCAAGCTTGACCTGAGAAAGTATAGTGTTGGAAAAACAAAAAACACTTGAAAAAAATAATGTTATAAAAGGAAAATGAATAATTAAAGTTAATTAGACAAGATGAATGGTTAAAGGTGGGCTAAAACGACACAAAAGAGAATATGTACTTTGTTCCTAATTCTTGAAAGACTTTAAAAAAAATTATAAGCTAAAGATTAATGCTAAATTTAGTATACGTTTATATAATGAATGCATCCACTAAGCATATAAAAGTACTAAAAATAGTTCATGAAAATCTCTTCTAAAGATTCCCAATTTACTCAAAAAATTTAACCATTCCAAAAAATATTTAAAAAATGTGTCTTTCATTCCTTCTGTTTCATTTTTTGTTGAGCCGACATCAATCATTCTCCACCTTTATTTTTTTCAATAAAAGTAGACTACTTTTAGATGCTGAAAAGGGACAGTAAACTTGAAATTGTAAGTTAAATTAATATATCTTAATGAAAGAATATAAAACAACTACTCTTTTCTTTGCTAAGTTTAGAATTTTTAATTATTTTTTTGTGAATTTGAATTTTTTAGGGAGTTTTCTGCAAAATTTAAAACTTTGATAGTGTTTTTGAAACTTTTAAATTTTAAGTTGAGTTCTTGTAATTTCCATGTTTTATGTGTTGGTGGTAAGTTTTCGAAAGTCAGGATATTTCTTGCAACTCCGAAATTTTGAAAGTATTTTTTTTCAATTATTAAAATTTTGGATTGTTTTTTGTAAATTTAAATTTTCAACAGCCTATTGATAATTTTCAGATTTGATATGTACTGGTTATAAGTTTTGAAATTTTAGAGATTTCTGCGATTTTTAACTTTTGAGAGAGTTTTTTGCGATTTTCACAACTTTGAGGTTATTTTTTTAAAATTTTAAATTTTTATGTGCCTAATGGTAACCCTTTGAATTCATCTTTGTTGTTTACAAGTGTTGATATTTCAAAATTTTAGCGTTTTTTTTATTATTTGAACTTTTGAGGATGTTTTTATAATTTTTGAGGCTGCTATTTTATATTTAGGTTAGAAAAGTTCAAATTCTTTGGAGGTTGCTATTAATTTTCAAATTTCATATTTGTTGTTTTAAGTTTTGAGATGTCAGGATGTTTTGTGTAATTTTAAACTTTTGAGGGTATTATGTGCAATTTTCAAAAAAAATTGTTTATTATAATACTTCTAATTATAACATATTAGTTTTTTTATTTTAACGAACTAATACCGTGGAGCTATTTCAAGTATTTTATTAATCTTTTTTTTAATTGTTGACCTGTAGTTAGTTCATATGGAATTAGGATAGGGTATAATTATGAATAGGATAGATTAAGATTTAAATAAAGTATTCAAAATAGTTAAGGGTAATACTGACTATGGAAAGCTTTTTCCGAACTCGTACTTTTAAAGGGAGTATGATTTACAACTTGTAACTTGCCATTTGCATTTAACTACTAGAAAGTAGTGAAAACTAACTAGATCGTGATGTATGCTTGTGAAAATTACCTAGATCCTGATGTATGTGACCCTTCAACTCACAACTATTGAAGGCCATTTTCTCTCAAAAAAAAAAAAACTATTGAAGGCCATCATGACTCACCACCTCTTTGCATCTTAATGTGTGCCTAATGAGTTCGGCTGCTTACAAACTTCAAATATTATAAAAGTATATTTATGTCTAATCTCACTTATATTACTTTTCTAACCTAAATATATGTCACATGTAGAATTCTTGAGAATAAGATGTGCTATAAACTACACAATTGTGCGAGTAAGGTTAAGAGTATGGATGATTTCTTAGAAGCAAAGAATGCTCAGATATTAGGTAAGAAGCCAAGTTTGCACCATATGTTGGTTCAATCGCCTAAATCAATCTATGGTGGATTAAAAAATAATGCATGAAACTATTAACTTTGAAAATCCCATTTTCTTCCAACTATACTGCATCAAAAAATGAGAAAAAAGAAAAAAAAAAAACTGGGGTTTAATGCTTTAAATCAAAACTTATACTCTAGCAAGCCAATCAGCTTAGCAATTTTTAAATGTATTAAACTGCTACTTAAGAAGAATCAATATCTTGAAGGTAGAAAAATTAGATTTGAGTTAAAATCTGACCTTGCTTTCTTTTAGACACAAGTGTCTACAGAGAATGCAATTCTTCTTTTAACAGGTATGATCAAGAAAATAAGGGGGTACAATGCAGATATATGTACACAAACAAAGTAGTCGAAGTAGATCATAGAAACATTAACATAATTTTCAATGAGAAGATTAAGGATCCAGCTGATGAAAAATCAACAACATTTACTTGTCTGTATGGAAAAATATCACTGTTGAATTTCATGTTAATCTTTTCAATATACAAAATTGCCTTTTGCTTAGTGTTTGTACTTGTCGCATGCTACTCTTAATGAGATTTCACTTTTCTCATGAAACAAGAAATTATTTGAAAGCTAAATAGATCTTCATATTTATAAGTAAGCCCAAGTGACTATAGCTTTTTGTTCTTCATGAATCCAAGTAGTTTATGAATTTCAGTATAAATTGGCACCTCCCTAGGTGGCAGAGGAACACAGAGGAACACACAAGTCTGTCATCATAGCTGCTAGTGATAAGGAAATCGTTATAGACGTGAATGCATACCATCATTTTAAAAAAATCGTGAAAGCTTAAAATAAGTATCTCTAGCTTTGTCGGCTAAACTTCAAGTTAAATTAGGAACCAAGAATAAAACACCACAATAACAAAAGCCTTTATCAAGTCCAGGTCGGCTTACAAGAGTCCTTCACCATTTTGATCTGCTAAGGCCACCCAATACAAATACCATAGTGTTGCAATTTCAGCTATGCCCAGGATGTACATATTAATGAATTCAGAATAGTTGGACGGTGAGTGTGCATAAACAAGCTGACATTTACACGTGCTGTGATGAGGATAAAGAAAACCACACTAAGTGCGAAACTTACTTTTTTCTTGTTGAAATTCAAGCACAGAACAAACTCTTCATATAGCCTCTGGTCTTCCTTCATTGAGATCTCATAAAGAACCTCATCAGGGTCTCTTGTGGTGCCATCCCACCCCTCAGGCATGACCTTGAAGTCAGGTTTATATGCGAGAGATGCAACATGGAACTCCCCGTCATGGGAATGGAAGAATCTGCAACAGGAAATGGAGAAGCATTTACAGACAATGCTTTTACACAAGTAACAATTAAATTGCCAAAATTAACCTGGAAACCACTAGATTTTGTGTGCAAATTTGTGTTTCATGAATGCCTGTGGCTGGGTCATCACTGGACTTATAGGTCGGTTTTTTCTTCCCCCTCTTTCTCTCATTATTTACGGGACCTGAGATACTTCACAATACCCATTATTTATTTCCCAGCCAGTTCATTGATTAGAAAAATATTGGACTTGAATGATAAAGAAATTCACCTTGATTCTCAATAGTCATTCAAAAGTTCCTGTTGGCTAAAAAGGTCATCATCACCATCTTCATCCATATATCAAATGGATGTAGAGCTTTTCCTTTATAACTCATATTTCTTTGTTACAGATTGTTGCTTCATTAGGTTGTTTCTACCCAAATCATTTTACAATTCATTTCTATTTGGTGCTACGATTACTATTTTATGGGCAGGCAGCATGTTAAAATGTGAATAAACAATCATATATCATACTAATATTAAAAGAAAAAACAGCAAAGATCTCTGCACATACTCCGAAAAATTATTAAGCAAGATCTCGACCGAATCATCCAGCGGCTTCCCAGCCCTCTCCTCCTCCTCCTCCTCCTCCTCCTCCATCTCCTTCAACCAAAGAATGGCATGCACCCCTCTGCCTCATAACCCTATAATCCTTCGCCAGTTTTCTCGACTGTGTTCACCTCCGGGTCCTCCTTATACAAGCTATACATCTCCTCCTCCTCCGGATCCTTCAAGCACTCCCCTCTCGCCCCCGGCTCCCTCGCTTGCTTCATCAGATTATAAGCCTCCATCATCCTCTCACCCCACCCTCCCACCCACAAACTTCCTCCTCTCCCTGTCATCTTTATCCACCATTTTGACTCTTCGTCCATCGAGATGGCGATCTCTCAAGCGGATGACGGCGGAGGGATCTTGGGGGTGATCGCCGGCGGCGGCGGTCCAAGGTTTGTCTTGCGCAGGCGTCGTTATTGTTGTCGCCGGAGGTTCAGAAGAAGCTGATGGGGGAGGAAACCCTAGGTTGGTTGACTCGGCGGCGATGGAGGAGGGATCGGAGACTTGCGAGCATTGTAATTTTTCTTTTTTTTTTTTAATTAGGGTTTTCGTTTGATTTCAAAATGGGGGCTTGATTTTAGAATCGATGAGGAATAGAGTGACAAAATTGGGTTGAGCTTCTGTTATGCGTGCAGGGTTTTCGCTGGTTTAGGGTTTATGCCGCCCTTTCTTCTTTGTTAGGGATTGTTTGGACTTGAACGGGGTTAAGGGAAGTTAAAAGGGAAATGAGAGAAGTGAAGGGAAGGGCTCACCCTAATTTGGGCTAATAAATTTCATACTATTAAGGGGTGAACCAAAGAAACCAGGGTGAATAACTTTTACCTCCTAAATGTTCCCAAACAAGTTGAATGGTTCTCCTAACTTCCTTTCCCCCTTATTCCCATCAATCCAAACAAGCCCTTAGATAAAAAAAAACAGCACTTTGTTAGCTTATAGTTTCCGTAACTTTGCAATTATATACCCTGATTTGTTTCTTGCAGCGTTTATATGTTCTAAAGTTGTATTAAATTTGCATAGTAGTATCTTCTATTAAGGAAATTTGAAAGCTTTCCCTCGAGTGACACTCATATGCTATTTGATTTTCAATTTCATATGAGAACATGTGGGCGAAAATTTTCATACTTGAGGAGTACAGAGTAGTAACGAAACAAAAATTTTCATACTTGCAGAGTACAGAGTAGTAACGAAACAACTCAGCGTATAAAAATGCTGCGAAAAATAAGTGAGGAAATATAAGTGCAAAGCGGCACTGCTACATTAGGAACTTGGTAAAATATCACGCCTGAATAAAACAACTAGTGAGATAAAGACTGTTAAGATTAAACTACCCCACGCAATACATTTCAAAGTGCAATACTACAGGAGGCCTATGTGCAATTATCCCTGTGCCCTTGCCATACCATAATACAGTGCGAATCAACACCATGCAATAATAATACAACAAAATCCCACCAAAAGATTCGACATCAGGCTTTTTCACAAACATTAAACAACAGATGATTAATGACTAAGACGAGGTACATCATACGTAGTCCTTCACAAATACATCTAAACCACAACCATGACGCTAAGAAAACCCTAGGATACGGACACAAGCTAATAATTGAACAACAACATCAACAGCTAAAAACTCACAAACATCATCAGCGCCTAAGCCTACATCAGATCAGATAACATAATAAGAACAAAACAACCAAGTTCTTGAAGAAGCTACAACGTTACAACGAGAAGCAAGGGGGGTGGGTTTCCATTTCATTTCCATGGCATGCTACTCATCCCCTGCTGGACGCTGTTATTGCACGTGGTGCCCGTGCTCTGGTTCATCGGGCTGCCAGGGCCGCCGCCGGAGGACTCGCTCAGAGTGCCTCGTGATGGTGGGCCTGGCGAGCTTTCCCGGGACGGAGGAAGGCTCAAGGGGAATGGTGTACTTTCGTTCTTTCTTTCCTTCAGCAAGAAAACTGCCCACCACGACCTGCAGTGAAAGATCTTGTACTTTTTCATTTCTTCAGAAGGAACACAGAGAGACAAATAAAATTTCATGATATGTTAAATCCAGATCTTGTACTTTTTTTTGGCGGTGCCCCCAGACTTTAATTGGTCCCCTTCTTCAGTCTGGTCAATATGATTCCACAAGATCTATTTTCGTTCAAGTAAAGGATTCTAGCCAATCGAAAGGATTTACCAATCAATCTAGAGATTATTTCGATTCCATTAGAAATGAGGATTCAGGACAATTTGAGTGCAAGTGCTTTGGAGCCTTCATATATTAAAGGGTAAATTGCACACAACCCCATCATTTATATCTCTCATAGCACTTAACACCTCTCAACTAATTTATTAGCACTAGGGCTAAGTGCGGGCATCAAGTGCAACTAGAGGAAGGGAACTTTATGGAATTTACCATATACTAAATATCTAATATATGTTAATTATATTTTTTTGGCCCTACTGTGAGGGCAAACAACCCCTACAACAAATATATGTTAATTATCAATTATTAAATAAAATATCAAATATTAATTAACAGTATTAAACATATTGTTAATACATTATGGTAAGTTTATACAATATAATATACTATCATATGCTACGTTATATTGCAAGATAAAAAACATATAGGGAAAACGGTTCCTAAGGTGTCACCTTAGATTTAATCCAAGGTGGCACCTTTTGATACATGGATTAAACTAGTAATCCATTCCAATGGATGATCCGCTCTATTCATTGTGATCTAAATGTCTCAAAACATCTACAAAACAAAAATCATGATGTTTTAATACTTTTGAAACATTTTTTATTGCCTCTTTAGTTGTATGGTCATAAAACCGATAAGTTTACAATCGCTTAATGCATGAGTAACTATAATCCAATATGCCTAACTTTTTGTTTATATATCATCGAAAACATATAGATCAAAATGAATGGAGCGGAGGAAATAACTTAACTGCATATAATATAGTTTTGAAAGTGCCACCTTAGATATAACAATTTCTTATAATAGAATATAACACATTATGTTATAGTATAATCCGTCAATATAATATACCATATTAAGCAAGTTTGATACGGTAATTTAGGCTTAATTGATACATAAATATCATATTTTAAAAAGATGCTACGCCATCAATTTTCCCACTCCCACTCTGATTGTTCCATTCCTAATTTGAAAGTGGCTCACTAGCCCAATTTACCCCCACTCAACCTGTTCCAATAAGTTAAAATTGTCCACCAAGACAACAGTCCCACTTGTCAGCAAAAAAACAGCACATGCCTTTGTTTAAAATATATCAGACTCTTTGTCCATATAAACGTAAGTAATGCATACATTACAAAACAAATTAAGCAGATTTTGGTGAACTGATAAGGCACTGCTAAACCCAAGTTCTCAATAATTTTAGTTTACAATAATTGTACATGGAAAAAAATCAAGTATTAACTAAGAAATCCGTACTGAAAACTGAAACTGACCTGGACAGGTGATGCAGCTGTCAGAAGTCCTGCCACTCCGCCACCTAAGACACGACCATCAGGACTGAAACACTAAGCCCACCAGTTCTACTACGCTGGCCACCACTCTCTGAAAGCAGAAAGGAGCCTGAGAGCGACAAGATTTCAAACCGTCCCTGTATTTGAAACATAAAAGAAACCTTTAGCGAGATGTTACCTTGTTTTACAATCACAGAAGGTAAAAGTAGTTGAAGAAGCAGGCACCTCTACTCACCATTATTCTAGTTTTATATGAAGGACAGTACATTAAAGTTGAGCTATATGTCAAAGGCCCATTCTTACCAATGCAACTCTCCTACCATGAATTTCCCCCGCTTAAATTGTTGTAAACTTCAAACATTTACATTAATTTTTTTTACTGAACCTGAACGTCCAAGCGGTGTTAACAACTAGCACTAAATTACAGTCTTAACCTTCTTCCTAAATTTTTATGTAAGCCACGAAATGTACAACATGAAGGGCAATTATGTGACATTTCTGTTAAATCTAATATACCTGTGCTCTGCCTAATCAAATAAAAATTTCAGGCCTTTACGGGCAAGGCATACAGTAGCCAAACCCAAAATAGGTCAGGTCCTAGAAAGTAAGGGCACAAGCTCTTGAAACCACAGGTCTTCATCCTTCTCATACTTTTCCAAAAAAAATATAATAAATAAGAATGACAAAATGGAGAAAGTACAAATTTAACTTGCAGGAGACACATACACAAAAGAAGACTGTAATTTCTGCTGTAACCAACCTCCAAAAAAAAGCACACATACACAAAAGAAGAAGGAAAAACCAACCTCCAACAAAAAGAAAAAAGAAAAAAAGAGAAAAGGAAAAAATAATTAATTAAAAAAAGAAAGGTCTCTTATCAAGTACTGTTCAAAGAAAAATGATATAAACCTTAATCAGCATAGGCGAACGAGAGGAGACAAATCATAGAAGGAATCTACACTACCACCAAACATAAGGGGCGGAGCTAACCTCATAAGTTACAGTTCCACCAGAAGTTGCTGCCTGACGAAGAGTCACATTAGATATTGAACCGTTTGCTGAAAGAACGCAGACTGCACGGGTGTCGTTCTGAGAAAAAGACATGATCTTTGACGATACATCCTACAAAATGGAAGTCTATAGTTAAGCAACTAAATGCCTTAATTCACTATTAAATTTCAAGATGCCGTGAAGTCAAAGAGACCTCTAGTGATGCTTCCTCTACATACCAAATAATATATGCAATAGGGAAATTTCAATAAAAATTATTTTTAACTATTAACACAAACAAGGCAAAATTCACATTCTACACCCAACTTCTCTCAAATTGGCTAATATCAGTGATGTTCGTAGACTTTTAAGGCCTGAATTTTGCGACAATAACAAGTTTAGAGATGAGAATGAATGAAGGATTCCTGGGCTGTAAAAAGGTTAAATAATCATATGAACAGACAATTGAAAAAAATTGAAATAAGAAGAGTTGAATTGCTGCTGTAACCATATTCTAAACACATTCATAATGTAAAGATAAATTATGTGAAATAGAATTTATTTAAGTAAAACTATTGCCATAAGTTTCTCTTGTAATTACACTGACACTGTGTATTTCAGCTGATTACATTCCTCCTTACATAATAATAATAATTAATGACATCTCAGAGCAACTTGACAATATTATTGTTGGTAGAAACATTTCAACAAAAATGAAATGTCTCGATCATCTGAAGCCGATTATTTAAGAAGTTATGTATAACCAGTCTAAGAACCAATAAAAATAAATACTAAGATATTCCTGCCATGCTAAGAAACAAAAACAGTAACATTGTTAAACTTCATTCAAAAGCTAAGATTGACATTTTAAATAGAAAACAAATTTACCATCGGATGAAAAGGCAATCATCACATTTTTATGATAAAGAACCTCCACAGTGTTTTACCCATCAAGAAGGAATTTCTTTCCAAATTCCAATTACTCACATTTCACATTCTACATTTACATAAATGAAAGCTCTTTTAAGTCAATTATATGCTAAACATATAATGGATATAGAGAAGAAAGCCGTCCTCGACTAGAATTAGAGGGAACAAAGGCGAACTTACTTGGTGACAGTAAAGTGACTGTTTCACTTTACACCTTCGTTATTAAAGGAAAAGGTTGCAACTTGTATCAAAGTCAGTATCTATAAAACTAATTTAGAAGTACAAATATCAAGCAATATTGATCCTGTCAGACAAAAAGGAAATTCTAATAAAGGAGTGAAAAACATCCAGTACAAATTACAGAATACCAAGATTGCGTCACCTATCCTCATACAATAACTAACTAGACTATCAACCATATTTTTCTGCAAGTAGAGAATTTAAATCAAATGAATCATTACAAAACAACTTTCCAGAAATGCAAAAATCACTCTCAATACTACTGATTACATTAAGTGTCTAATTTAATGAAGAAACATGAGCAATAGATACCAAATATAAGATCTAAAGCATCAACTGTAGCCACACACCAGAAATATTGTTTTAAACGCATTATTGTTGGTAGAGAAATACCAACAGCCATTAGTAGCATGCAGTAGAGGAAACCAATACCTCTCCAGCCTTAACGGTGATAATATGAGGGATAAATCCTGTCCCTGCAGACCCTGCAAATGATCCAACAGATAAGAAATTTAAACCGTAACTAAAAATGTACAAGCATAAGAAACAAAGACATCAAATAATATCTCAAACCAAAGATTCAATTTGACAATTATAGTCAGCAAACATAAAATAGATCCAACAAGAACAAGTAATTGTATTAAAACAGATAAAAACATTTAGCAAAGAATTGTACACTGAATAATACTTATTTCAGATCTATCATATTTACTTGGGAATTTTTTTGTTAAAATATCTGACCCGCCAAATGATGCACCACCATATTCATGTATGTCTGCCGACCCCAAACATTTGGGATAAAGGCTTGGTTGTTGTTGTTGTTGTTGTTGTATATTCATGTATGTCTTTCTACACTATACTTACCAAATTCATCAATTACAAATTATCTAAAATAACTATTACCCCGAATTTATAATCTAGTTACCACCATAATAACAAGACCAGAGGGTACAAAGTAGTTCCATGACACTACAGGTCCTGCATGTCAGATTTACCAAAACAATCATAGTATAATATAAGAAAAAGATAGGCTACATCACTCAAGCCCCCATATTTACTGTCAGAGCTAAATCAAGGCATTCCAAATCTGTGATTCATATAAAATTCCATTACATGACAAACCAAACACAGCAACAAAAGGGCAAGTATAGAGATTACCCAGAGCATCCATCTGCACCTTCCTCCCCGAACCCGGAGGCCGGCCCTTCTTCTTCATGCCATCAGGCCCGCTACCCGGCGGGCCCGACGAAGGGGGCGAAACAGGGGACAATGCGAGGGCCATGGAACCATCAGGCCCATACTTTCTAGGCCTCCCTCTCTTCTTCCTAATGGGCTCGCCCATATTCATGTTAAGCCCGTGAGGAGACGGGATTGCCGGAGACGGCCCATTACTGCCTCCGGTGGGCCCACCATCAGCTCCTCCTCCTCCTTCTTGATATGAATGTGTTTGAGGAGGGGGAGGGGGAGGAGAGCTAGTCGGTATGGGTTTGTAGACGGCGGTGCCGTCAGGGGTGAATGTTAGCCGCATGTTTTGCATTGACGGCGGAGATTGGACGGTGGGTTTCTGCACCCCAAGGGTAAAGGGCTCTCTACTGGCCATAACTCCGGTATCAGATCTCACTTCCATTGCTCAAAGGAGCAAACTTTGCATGCAGCAGTAGCTCAAATCCAAGAATTGGAGGGAAAAGTAGGGATTTTTCGAGGAATGATAAACTTGAAAACCCTAGAAATGAACTTGGCTGCCAAAACAAAGACAACTGAAGCAAACCAGAACTGGAATTGCACTTAAAAGGGAATTTTTGGAGTTTTCTTCACAGTAGAACACTTAGCACTCACTCAAACTCTTTAAAAAAACTAAAATTGAGCTTAAATCAACAAAACCCTAAACCCTAGACTCCAAAATCCATCCTTTTTACCATAAACTACAACAACAAGAACTCACAATTTACAGTACTCGTACAAAATAACCAACAGGAAAATAACTAAAACCCTAGCTCTAAACAAGTTTAAGAAGTCCCTAAAATTAGAACACCCAACTGCAAGTTCTCCCCAGAATTCCTCATTTTTTTGAATTTCAGTGGAAATTCAAGAAATTGGCGGTAATTTTGGAGAAATAGACAGAAAGTTGTAAAATAAAGGGAGGAAAAAAAATGAAAATTTGATGATTTTTTTTAAAGAAGAAGAAAAGGGAATAAAACTCTAGTAACCCTACTCCGATGATTTCAGACAATGGGGAGAAATTTGGGGGAAATCGATGTAATAAATAACTATTTATTTTTCTCTCTCTTTTGATTTTTTGTCTCTTTTTTAAATTTCCAAGAATCCTCGAGAGAAGAGAGGGGCTTTATTAAAAATTAGGAAAAAGGCCGGTAAAGCAGGCAATTTGTGCTTGGGTGCCAAATAGTAGAAAAAATAAAGGTAAATACTTTTTATTTTCTAAACACCCCCTAATCTTTTTGTAATTATGCACCGGTCTACTCTCAAGAGTAGGAAACAATAATTGATGTACCTTGATCTATTTTTTTCTTTTTGCTCCTTACTTTTTCTAGGAATATGATTGTTCTTTGGTTTGTATTGTGCTTTATGCAGGGATGCCATTCGTTATATTTAGTATTCTTTCTTTTTGGGTCCAGATTTTTAAACTAACTTTTTTTTCCGTTCATATCTAGTGTATACGCGTGTGCGAAAAAACATTTTTAGGATTGCTTGTTTATGTCATGTAAGTTTCCACTATTATCATGAAAACCATATTTATCTTGAAAACCATCGTTATGACAAGTATTTTTTCCTAATGCTAGAAATTCTACACTGCGTTATCTCATTCATAGAAAATGAAATAAACGGTACGTAATCGAATAATTAGACTCTCACTAAAAATGCTGATTATGCTAGTAATTTTAGTTCCTGACTCTGAAAATTTGAAACACGCAATTGTTGACGTCGTCGTTCTATCGTTTTTACTTTCTGATTGCCAAACACACTATTAGTTAAAAAGGGTAAATTCTGAAATTCTTCAAGAGGGTTTCCAACGAAATCCCTCTGGACTTTTTCCACAAACCAGAGATGTGTCCAAAAAATCCTAAACTTTCAAGGTTTCCTATGGCCTCATTAACCATGTCATTAGTATAGCCAACCTTTTTTTTTAACTTGTGTAGAAAGTTAGTATTTGTTTATCCCTTGACAAAGAGAGAGTTGATGGGAAATTTTAAAAAGTTTAGAGAGGCAACCTGGAACACCGAACACCCAAAGTTCAAGCGGTTTTGTGAGATACCCCTCCCAAAGTTTAGGGAACTTGGTGAATTCACACCTAACAAAATTCTTGATAACTTATGACTAATATAATAATTAAAAAAAACCACAATTGCTTTTATACTCTTTTGGCATTATGTTATACTAATGACAACAGGCTTATCCGTTATATAAACAAACACCCGTCAATTACTTGCCAATGCCTTCATCGCAAATTAATTGTAAAGTAAGTGTTAACGGATAAGTACGAAAATCAATTTTACGAAACTTGAACAGCACTTTTCCGTTGAGAGAGGGGGATCTTTTTAATGAGGGAGGAAAAAGACAAGGACTAATGGACATGAACCCACACTTTTATCTCTTTTTTTCTTTTCTTTTTTTTAAAAAAAAACCCAATAAGGGTGAAAATGTAATAAGAGAAATGTGAGCACCTATGAGTTTTAGGTACTGGGGGGGGATTTTTTTTTTTAAAATTTTAAATTTTTTGTTTGGCAGAGTCTTATTAAAAAGCGAGGAAAGGACAAGTGCCCCTGCCCATGTGACTTCATCTCATTACAATTGACCCTCAATTACTCCACCATACTATTTCAAATGACAACAAAAGCAAAAGCTAACCAAGATTCTCATGAAACCATGATCACTCTTTACTATCGCTCTGTCTCTTTTGTGAGGGGGGCATTTAACTTTTAGATTTTTTTCTTCTTGTTTTCCTTTCAAAAAAAAAAAAAAAAGTTATTTGCAATTCGTGCTGGCTTCAACTTTTCAAGCCTCACCAGTGCACGCACCTGTATACAACAACCGAGCGCTTTTTATTTTCCGTGATCCTTCTGCGGTTTAAATTGGTTAGGAATACTATTTTACAATGCGAAACAAGTTTGTAAGGCATCGGCTTAGATTATAATCTGAGGATACGCTTTCAAAATTACATTATACGCAATCAGTTTACTTGATCTGCACCGTTTATATTAATCCATATACGCTTTAGGGTATACTAACAAAAAAAAATTAGACATGTTAGATTATAGTTACTCATACATCACGTAATTATAAAATTAATGGTTTTGAAAGACTTTGGTTTTCAGATACTTGTAAAGAGTGGGAAAATTGTGAGAAGGGTTGTAGTACTTGGTAGAGAAAATTGCTTCAACCCCCTCATAATGAAGAGCGCCTGAGCTGTCCCCCATTTTGACTTTTTGGCTGTGAAAACAAGCTCATGATACGCGTACAAGAATAGTACAATTCTTATGGTGCACTCATTAAATGGTAGTCAAGTACCGGTACAGAAAAGATTTTTGAGGAAACATATGCGCAGATATTGGTTCACATCGGAATGATATCCACGCATCATTCCGATCATTGTCGTACTTTGATAGCGACCGTGTTCGCTGAAACCATCACCAACCAAAATAGCATTACATAGAGCCGTATCCATTACAAGGGGAGGTGTATCTAATAGTGAGGCGCAAAATGAGAAACAACTTGGTTTTTGGTGGAAAAAACTATACATTCATTCCTAACTTTAGAGTACAAGGGAAACAAAACAAGCTTGGTTCCTCTAACCGAGCCACCTCTATGTTATTCCAAACTATCGTTTTATGCTTTACCATGGTAAGGGAATTAACCTCATTCGGTTTCCAGGAGGAGCCTATACATCGTGATTTCTTGCTGCTTGAAGTATCGGCGATCTTCCTCATCGACGAGGACAAGGTTCAGGTAGTACTTCACGCTGAATTTGTTGTTGATGTTACGATAAGTTGGAGTTAGTTCATATGGGCTCAAAAACAATCTAATCGGGATTGATTCGCCTGCAATAAGAAGAGAAAATAACGAAAATAACGGGAAGTACAAAGTCTTTGTAAAGGGAATTTAACTAAGCACACAGTGTATCTAAGCAGAGAAATTTGTTAGTGAAAACGTTAAAAGAAACATTAACAATAATAACGAGAATTACAAACGTTTTGTAAAGGGAATTTAACTAAGCACACAATGTATCTAAGCAGAGAAAGTTGTTAGTGAAAACGTTAAAAGAAACATTACTTACATCAGCATGATTTTAATCGAGAAAATATAACTTGAATAACATAATCTGATAGGGGTCAAAATAATCCATATGGAATAATTCAAAACAACTATTTCTGATGCTGCAATTACAGAATATCCACTTTCCATGTTAATCCATCTAAAGTTAATCTCGTCAGAATTAGCAATTAATGAAGAGCACAAGAATTTGATTAAAAGTTCCACGTAATATAACAAATATCTGCTAAATCTACTTATTAACAATCAAAATCCTGTCAGCATTGTCATTTTACTAACTTCAAAATATACATCCATTCGATAAGTTCTACATTTCTTATGCTCTTCTTCAGCTTCAGACTTTATTTTTTTATTATTTTTTAATTTTTATAGTCCTCTTTAACTCTTTGCACTACGTAACATGAGGGTAAATTTTAATTAGGAAATACTTTTTTAATCTCTTTGCAACTCTCCATGTTGTAAAAAAATCTATCCTGAAGGCCTGATCTGTACTGTTTATCTCAGGGATATACTAATCATTGTTAATATCTCAACCATATAAGATATGCATATCACAATTTGATAAGATTTTCAGGGATATCTTCTGTATGCGTCATTGGGTAATGGGTCAATGTATCTTATGGTACAAATAGCATATCTTACAACGACCTCTATAATAATATTCATATGCAACATTTAAAAATAAATAACTTTACTTATAAATAAATTTCAAAAGAATTTGGAAAAAATGTTATGTTTAATTGTTTATTTACAGAATGTACGAAATTAGCGTAGTGCCGTAACAAAAGAGAAAATATGCTCCCAATTAACCTATTTAACTGACAGAAAAATACAACTTGCCAGTGCAATGTCCAATTTTCTTTCTCCATTCACTGTTAGAAGCATCACTAATTTCCAACTGTTAGAAGCATGACCAATCAGACATTAAGTTTTTTGATGAATTATAAAATACACACTCATCAGTTGGTAAATTTTATACTTCTTACTGAATTTGTTATGAAAGGGTCATATCAGATCTGATCAACTTATGTTTTTAGTACAGGTTCTAAATCCAAACCCTACAAATGTTCCAATGATCTGTTGAGTTCTCAGGTAAAAAGGGCTAAAAGAAATTAATTGAAGGATTATGACAATTGTAGATTCTTCCAGGTAATATAACAAATATCTATTGACGGTATATACTGCCCAATGATTCTTCTTTTTAACCCATATCTATTGAAAGTATATACTGCCCAATGATTCTTCTTTTTTTAATTGGAAATATATAATTTACACTTTTTGTCAAGTTGTACATTGTTTATTCAACGTAAGACTTTTTTAGGAATTTGATATCCCTACTCATGACTACAACCCCAAATATGGCACATGATTGAGTTTTGGGTCAAGCCCAAACTTGATCAGTCAGGCTGGGAGCTTGGTTTAAGCCCAGGTCTAACACAGGTCGAGCTCATCGCTGGCCAGGGCCTGCTTCAGGCTTTCCACCAGCACCATTTATGGAGTACATAGATGATGTCACTCCAAATAGTTTCATCACATATTATGTACCGGTCTATATATTCAACATAAAGTGGGATATCCTTTCCAGAAGTCAGATTACATCATTACATTGTATATTTGTAAGCAATATCTTGGTTTTCTCCAGTAATTTTCTGAACAAGTAAAACAACATTTCCCCCCCAACAATGACAGATGACATTGACTGCAGTTTGAAGTATTAGTTTTGAGGATAGTTACATAAGTTCAATGATAGTAGTATAATAATGTATAATACTGCAACCTATCACACTGGTAATATATAACACATCATTGTGTAGAATCTTAAACCACCAATAGCCAGAAGCTATTACAAAAAAACAAGTGACTGTCTAATGAACTAAAACTTGTGATAAAGTCATTAAAAAAACATACAATCTCTTTGTGCTTCTATCAACTCATATTTGCTTGGACACATGTTAAAACTGACATTTTCTACAATTCTCTTTATCTCATACCAGCTCTTGCAATATAAAACAATAAGGCAGAGTTGTCTTGTTGAGGGAGAAAAGAACAATAAGAGACTGTAGTACAGGGCATACCTCTGACAGGAGCACCATCCATCAACTCAAACTTTGCAAGAGTTTCGGTCTCGACATATGTATTAGGACCTGACCCAGTAGATTCTCGACGCCTAATTTCGAGTTCCATATTTTTAATCTTAATTCTTACTAGAAGAAAGTATATCTTGCCAATAATAATATCCTTTAGATGATACCTGAATGATATAAGCTCCATCAGAAAGGGAAGCATATATGACAAACATCATAATAGGTCAGAAGAAACAAAAGTAGATAAGCAGGGTATGTAAAACAGGAATTACTTGCTTTTGTTGTACTCAAACTCAATATGCAAGCAATCTTCAATTCCAACTTCCATCTGCAAGAAACAAACCAACTTAATCAGGATTGAATAAACTAATGAAGCCAAATGTTGAACACATGTGCTAGCAGTAGTATATGCATGATATATAATAAATCAGCTAGCCTTGTCTTCGGATTTGAGAAATCCTTCTAAGAATTAGTAATAAACTTTTTCCAATTAAACCTTTTTCTTCAGATCTACAATGTCTCCTAATTAAGATAAACGGTAAACTTTAAAATAAAGATAGTCCTTCACTGAAAATTAGATAGATTAAAATAAATGTAGATACATTACATCATTATACAATCACAAGCATAGATTTAATTAGATACTAAAATATTTATAGTTACTTGTTGGCTTTACTGTTTGCTCATGATATGATCCTTTACATTTATTTCCCTGGTACATATATAACATACTAAAGCATCTGAAAATCTAAAACAATCACTAACCTTGATGCTATTGTTGATAGTTGGTACTGGAGTATAGTTGCGGACCTGATGAAATAACATCAGAAGAAATTAA
>NC_033794.1:127311905-127320400 GCF_001876935.1 Asparagus officinalis
TAGTACTATTACCAAGTATGCAAATTAGCATGCTTGTGCTGTAACTCTGTAAGTATAAATTAGACAGTTCGAACATCAAAGAATATTACAACTGGAGAGTGTGTTGTATTAGTTCCAAAAAATTCTATCTGGATTTGTATAAGTGAACAGTTAAATGAAGTAGTGTCGTCTTACAATACTGAGAATAGACAGAACATAACTCATAAGTTGCTGAGACATGTTTCCATGACCAAAAGATTTAAAAAACCATGAACAACTACTTTATCTTGCATTTCTACAAGCACAGTTCTAATACTCCAACTGTTAACGAACATCACAAAAGAAATAGCCCAACATAGAAAAATGGTGCTGGGGACTTCATTGTGTATGGTTACAAACAGGATAATAAACTTAACTTGGAGAAAACCACTAAAAGTTCACAAGAATTTCATTACAAGAATCACATTTTTTGATTCACTTACGCAGAAGTCTTGGTACGCCACAATGTTGCTGAATACAGAACGACTGACTGTTACTTTGAGAACATACCTGCAAGCTTGAAATGATCATTCCATTCACTGGTTAAGTGACACATACATTCTAAAACAATGATGCTTTAATATAACAGGTAAGAATATCCGGCTACAAATTTTAAATCATCATGTTTCCAATAGCTCAAATAACCTTCAAGATAAGAACTTCCACCGGAAGGGAAGATAAGGTAACACCATATCTACCTACACTGACAGGCAAATTCTACTATCCTAGGTAAGCCTATAATATGTCAAATAAAAATAATTAAGTATATAGGCAGAGACATATGCACATGCACGCACACACATGATAAGCACAAAAAAATGCTAAATAAATAAATCAACAATCATACAGATACACGCACACATATAGTTCTTCAGAAGCCAAGTGATCATCCAAACAAAGTGATGCAGAAAAGGAGACAAAAGTCACAAAACCATGATCACGGATGTATTGTGTTTTGCTTATTTATAGCATAAATGCAATAGAGCCTTTATAAGTCAAAATTCACCTCTGTTGAACGTCTACTTATAGTAACATGTCCTTTAGAACCGCGGTAATCAGGTTCTTCTAAGTGTACATATAGGTCTATGAGCTCTTGAACTGCAACTCTGCAATAGAAGCCTCCCTAATGGAGAATTTTCTTAGAAAAGACCCTTTTTTAAAAATAATTAGCAAAATCAACTGTTTTGTAAAATTATTAGTAAAATCGACCTTTTATTTAAACAGAGGTCGACTTTGCAAAAATCCGGCTTTAAAATACACAGGACTAGTAGCCCTGTGTATTTAGTTATCATTAATTAAACCTTAAGCATTTCTACACAAAGTACACAAGATGAGCATTTCAAATTAACCGTAATTAGCGACCACTAATTACACGGGACTACTAGTCTCGTGTATTTTAAAGTCAGCATTTTGCAAAATCGACCTCTTTTTCGCCAAGTGACCAAAAAAAGGTCAGATTTTGCTAATATTTTATATAAAAGGGTTAATTTTGCTTACTATTTTTCAAAAATAGTCTTTTTTTTTTTAATTCTACCCTCCCTAACGGATTCACTTATTGTTTATACAAAACATGCTCACTAATTGCAGTCTTCTCGCATGATATCCTTTAGTTTATTTGACCACGTTCATACAAATCAGCTTTCACATTTTAGCAACACTTGTTGAACATGTGTTCCATGCAGCCTAGTCGCCTTGTAAACACTTAAGAATGTCTTACAATCTATAGTATGAACATGTGTTCCATGCAGCATGGTCGCCTTGTAAGGTAAACGTTTAACTTAGAATGTTTTACGATCTATAGTATTCGACAAGTATCTCTACACTCTAACCATCCTACTTCAATTAAATAAATATCCCCTTCAAAAATTCCACTTGAGTCTAATAAAGATACGACAAAGTTTTCTTATACACAACAACTAACTAATCTAACCCTCCTCCATCCTGCTCTAAAAATGGCAGAGAATAAGGCTTTAATCACAACATTGATAGTTGAGTTATGTTAATAGGTTTCAGGGCTGAGTTCTCATTTGGCTCCAATTGGGTTAAAGGTCAATTCTGGCCCAGCATAACTATACAAATTTCAGTTTGGAAATTTTCAAGCCAATCCCAACACAACTTTCAAATTCTCTAACCAGACACATAACTTGTACCAAGTTAGGTTCAAGTACAGAATACTCGTGAATCCTCATATGATATGTGCTTGAGGAAAAGTGTCGTGATGAAGTTGAGTACATCACAACGAACCGAGAACCGGAAAGATGGAAGTGCCTAGGTGTTCCATAAAGAAAATAATGGAAGAGTATAATCTTTGGAAACCATGGGTGTCAAATAACTCTTTCTCCACGGGTTTGCCTAATAATTTTTCATATCTATCGAATTCCTGCGGTTTGTTGCAAGCACCTCACATCAGCAATAGCAAATTTTAGATGAAAGTGTTAATGCTAAGCCTACTAAAACTCCCTTTTAGTCTAAAAATATATGTCACGTTATGACAAAATGTTAAATTTTAGATGAAAGTGTTAATGCTAAGCCTACTAAAATTCCTTTTTAGTCTGAAAATATATGTCAAGAAACTATGCAAGAACGTTCATTATGACAAAATATGTAAAATAAACTATTCTTACTAAATGGGAAAAAAAATTTATAAATAGACATTGTGCAAGCTTTGTAGGAAACAACAACATTTACTTGGCAATATACAAGTATAACTATGGCTTACCTTAACCTCACATTTACCCCATTATATGATTCATACGGCATTTCAACTGTAGAGAATTCAAACTGATAGGTCTTCCTTTCATATAGTTCACCAGGAACTTCTAGCTCGCGCACTGGGAAAGGAAAATGATAGTATGATACAACAAAGTCCTTGATCCTTTTAGTTGAATCAAAACATAAAAGACAAGACAACATTGATATAGTTTAATTTGCATTATAGAATAGGAAGAACATCTCTAAAGATAAGCAAATAGAAACAAAGAAACAATTTCTCACTATTTTCAACACAATAGATGAGATATGGCATCAAAGGAACCAGTATCGGCTAAAACTAATAATAATTAAATAATATGTGTAATGTGTGTCAGAGGAGAGCAGTGTGTATTTTGGTTGCAGTACAACAACCTCTGTAATCATCCTAAGGGCTTCAGCCAAGGAAATTGAGGAGAATAAAAATCATGCATTTAACACGAGGACATTTTCAGAGAATTTGTTTAAGGCAAGCTCTGATGGGTGCTACATTTGAATTATGAATAGGTCAACATAAATATAAATGTCATGATAATATAGGTTTATTTACCGTATATGCTCCAAAAAGCCAATTCCAACAGTTTTTAATAGCTAACATACATGCACAATGACTTATTCTAATCTGCCGAAGTACGAACCTCAAGTATAGACAACAATATTCTCAGCTAGGGAATCTACCCACAGGTGTGAGGGCCACTCAAAAAGAGGTGGTAAAGCTTCTTCTTGTCATAGAAGAACCAGGGGTTCTAATCCTACATCCACATGAGGATACAGTTTTTCCTCCACACAGAAAAAAAAGCGTTAAGACAAGAATAACTTCTACAATCTGCTGCAGAAAGGAGAAGTTTACTTTATGCTTGCTGTTTTCACATTAAGAAACTGAAGAAACAGAAAACCTATAGGTGACAGCATAGTAATTCCACTCATATGGGTGCTTACAGTGACAGGGTGCAGCACTCAAAGTCCACCTTAAGAAACAACATCGTCAGCAACCAGCATATGTATTTAACAAATGACCATGTTGTATATACATGAAGCATCATTTTTAACAATCATACTCTTTGGGAGGACTTTTTGCCATGCATAGTAATTCCACTCACATGGGTGTTTACAGTGACAGCACAGTAATTCCACTCACATGGATGTTTACAGTGACAGGATGCAGCACTCAAAGTCCACCTTAAGAAACAACATTGTCAGTAACCAGCATATGTATTTAACAAATGACCATGTTGTATATACATGAAGCATCATTTTTAGACAATCATACTCTTTGTGAGGACTTTTCTCCATGCATTATGGTTTAAAATCATGCACCATTATAGAAGGGGTTCCATCTATAGACACCTCATCTTTGTCCCAGACTATTATCTCTTATCTCTCACACCAATGCACCATAAACACTCAAGTTACAATATAAATATCCTCCAGAGGCAATCTATGCCCACTTACATGTGTACAAGCAAACATCAGTAAAGTTCAACAAGGAAAATACTTTCTGGCAGTGATTTTATCCAATCAAATGGTATTTTTGTCTTTTTCCTTCCAAGGACACTCCAGAAGTTTGATTCCTCCTTGGAAGTTTTCGCTGACAAATCCGATCTCAGAGCCTTCACAGTTCACATTCAGTCATTGAAGTTGTTCCCAATGTGGATCCTTATTGGACACAATTTGTCAATACTTACCAAGCAAATGTGAATATGAACTACCTCGTCTCTCTATAATACAAAAACTGTAAGGGACTGCATTTAAAATCTACTTTTTCCTCACATGAAACACATCGCAGGAGAAACCCAATGGTAGAGAAACCATATAGGAAAACTCACCTAGAGAAGTGAAGTCATAAAAGTTGCCCCTGTCAAAATACAACTCTGCAAAACAATAAGTCCAAACAGTTCATAACTTAGCAAAGAAGAAGATGAAAAATCAAATTTCTACATAAAAGCATATACTTCCAATTGCATATTCCACAGACTATAGAATAGTACATAAAGAACAAAACTTCAATGGAGACCATCCTACACTTTCCATTAAATCAGATAGCTTATGGTACTTTAAGGGAAAGATATGGCAGTTCTATAGTTCAAACAAAACTAAACAAACATAACCTAAAGAAAATATAGAACTATTAACTAAATTAAATCTCTGTAATAAAACAAATTTAGATTCTATGCTTCGTGCAGCTTAAGTGGAACTGCAGAAATTAAAGACATGTAAAATAACAGCATTTTTCCATGGACATTACTCAAGCCAGAATAGACCTAGGGAGGTTCTCCAAAAGAAGTGCATATGTCAAAGTATTGCCTCACCAGCGCATTGGCTATCATGTTTTAAACTGATAAAACATGATGTAGTGCAATGGTACTGGTAGAATGGTTCCATTTGGACGTTTCACTTTGTTTACAAGCAAAACCATGTTTGATTTGACAAAACTTCATCAACTTTGAGAAAACAGGATTTTTTATCATAAAGTTGGATTTCACAACATACGTATGTTTTGTTTAAAGAAATGCGTATGCAGGTTCATTATACAAAACACATGCTGAATCATTACTTGAGTTCAAATCCAAAAGCTGACAGTAGACTGTTTGCATTCGCACTAGAAACAAACAGAGCTTATGTATTTTTTATTAGGCATCCCACTGAACTCTGTAAATTTCAAGGAGTGAAGAGCACCAATACATCTCATGAATTTCTCGTACACAAGAAAAGAAAATAAATTATGTGCTCAAGTACTTACTACTTACATTAGACATCTTCAACAGAAAAAAACACTAATAAAGAAAGAAAAGAAAAATCTTGGGTGGAAAAGGAAAAGAAGAACCAGAAATTTGTGGAGCCATACCTATCTGACCAAGAAGCTCAATCTTAACACCGGTGTGTTCAACCTTTTTCCCATGGACAGGTTCAATAGACACCTGCATATCACAGATGTCAGAGAAATTCCATGACAGAATTTATTTTTTCACTGGACAGGTTCTATGGATGCTTTTGTTATACAATATGGACCCCAAAATTATCATATAAACATACACTTCAAAGACTTCTCATCTATGCTTCAATGAATTCCTCAGTTCTATTAGAATATAAACATTTATTACTCAACTTCACCCATCGTGAATAGTCCTTAAACAGATTTCTATCTGCAAATGCTTCAAGGAATAGGGACAGAATCCACACCACCATGCAATTTGATAAATGGGGATCTTCTAGGTCACAATAACAAAACAATAAACCCATTCTATCCATTTTGATTAGCCAACTAGCATCTTTATTCTCAAATAAATGCTTAGTACCTCCCCAGCTATGTTCTCTTGACTTTGAAAAAGTGGAACCAATGCAGTCTTTCCATTGTCCATTTTCATGGAAGCCTGTAAAAGAGAAACAAGAAGAAAAATAAGCATATAATTTTATACGCAGACATAGAGTATGGAACTCCCATTTGGACAAACTTGTTGAAGCGCTCAATAAAGGAAGGAAATGGAATCGGTGTTGTTATCACCAGACTCCAGAAGGAATAACAATACTCAATATATTCTAAAATAGATTATTTTCAATTTTAGTCAAAAGAAAAAAAATTAACTGAATTTGTAAGCTAAAGTTTGTCCATCCGAGTACGCATCATGATTCATGATTACTACATATAGAGTAATTTCCAGCTTAATCAGAAACAAATATGACACCATTGAGTTGATTTGGCAATCCTTTAGTAAATATTTTGTGCAAATGATTTTCACAGTATTCGTACATGCTAGATCATTGCAAGTTATCCTGGTTCCTAACACATAAGGATCACTCTTTTCTGCAATGAGAGCACTTTCAGAAATAATAAGTTTTCAGATTTACTGATTGAATGAGAAAAATATATAAAAAATGGCCCCAAGAGACTAATATAGACTAACTCATGCTTGACACCTTGCCAGCTTAATAGGCGTCGAATGGCAATGCTCATAACCTTTCTTGCAGATAGGCTACACAATTATACTGACTATCCTTAAACCTTGTTTAGCCTGTATCAAATATTAAACAACATTAATTTAAGCCTACCTTATCAAGATGCGATAAGTTGATAACTATTTGGTATCAGCTTATTAAGACTCCAAGAGGCAAATATTGTATTGGCATAAACGAAACAGAGGTTGCATAAAAATATCTTTTGTGACAGCCATATAAGAGTAGAAATATAAGACATTAAAAATAATTATAACATCACTCAAAAACAATAATTACTATAGAAAAGTAGGTTTTATCTAGATCCATACATGTGTTGTGTATGAATTCGAAATTCCAATATCCCTCGCTGAGACAGTATAAGGATGAGCTCTTTCTCACCAGCAGAAATTCAATCTACCATATAAAATAAGCTCAAGGTTTTGCCTCAAACCCAGAAGCTGAAAGTACGTTTGGACCACAATCAACCATGGCAACAACCAAGTGAAACTAGAATAGCCATTAAGATCAGGAAGATTGTCATCATAAATGAGTCCCCAGTACATTAGAATTAGATCGCATCCATCATATCCTATGTTTATTGGCATTTGGCAAATCATTTAGGAGCTTCCCTTGCAACTTATCATAATCCTCAAATTGGTGCTAATAAAGGCATAAACAATACTACTAGGTCAGGACAAAAGAAATACTCAAGAGAGAAAACAATGGCCTTCTTTCACCAAATAATAGCAATCCATGAAAATATGAAGCCAAGAGAAAGATCAGTTGTCAATGTTGGGTTATTGATGAATTACAACCCGAACCTTGTACATGTCAAATAAGTCAAAATAGAACATCCGCAAAAAGGGATTAGTAATATATGAAAACTAAACAAATATATTGTATACCGTACCTGTTTACGGGTTCTCCCATCAGAAAATGTGACCGCAATATTACATGGTGACTTGAATGCTCCAACAAGGTAATTCTGGTACAGACAAAGGAATTAGTGCAAATGGAAACAAAATGAGCTATAAAAACAAAACAAAAGAAGAAATTAGAATCCAAAATGATCTGTTGTGGCATTAAACAGTAAAATAAGTGGGCATCCAAATGCACATAAAAAATTAGTGCTAAATTGCTAAATCTTCACATTGAAAGAACACAACAAAATGTTGTTAGGTTTACTAGGCAGGGGCAGCAGCAAAAATGAAAATGCCTATGACCACAAAAGCACAGTCCAAGATACAATATTCCCAAAGCGGTATGCGCACCTTAGGTGAGAGTAATACTGGGAAATGAAAGTGAATGTGCAAGACATGTGTAAGTGTTATTACAAGGAGACTAATCTGTAAAATTCCTTCAGTACATGCATTTTTCTAGCAACTGAGAGAAAATAAGGAGTTACCATGACTTTGAGATCAATTACTAATCTTCGATCTGCATATACACCTGGAGACAGAATCACAACCAAGCTGTAACAACTCATACAAATAAGAAACTAATATTCACATGCACACAGACAAAATAAGATTGAGATACCCAAATCCCATTAATACATGCTTAATTCTCTTACATCTAAGGAAAGTAATTAGTCAAATAAGGAAGTAATCTAGAAAGTAATTAGTCAAGTAGCAAAAGATAACCTAGAAAAGATAATATATAAAATACCCAAATTTGTATTTATATTCTCCCCTCTTTTGCGCCCAATGACACAGAATAGGGATCACCGTTTCTTGCAACAACTACACTATAAGGAGATGGCGCTATCCAAGAGATTATAAGTCGCTTTTCTAATG
>NC_033794.1:127320415-127324367 GCF_001876935.1 Asparagus officinalis
GTATCAGTTTGTGCATGTTTTGAGATCGTTTTTAATCCTACAACAAGAGCGAGAGCTAGAGGGTAAATACAAGCATGTCGCTACATGCCACATATCAGGACGTTTAAGCAGCCCAACTTGTCCAAAATGCCTTAACAGTATCATTTAGTAAGTGATATACATATTGTACAGCTTCCCTGATTGGAGCTATGTGAAGAAAATGAATTCGATCCCAAAATTTTCCTCATTTTCCCTTTTTCCTCTTCTTTTGCAAGTTCCTTCTATTATACTTAGGGGCTGTTTGGTTCAAAACCCTCATTATGAGAAAACCCAATTTCGGGGGGAAACCACTTTTTGTGTTTTCCATCCACTTCTCAAAATTGTTTTTTTTTTCCTTGTTTGGTTGGGGCAAAAGCAACCCCAGTTCCGAGAAAACCCCAATTTTTATTGTTTGGTTGGGCATCTAAAAAATAAGAAAACACACAATTAAGAAACATTTCAATTGTTTGGCTGGGTTAAAACAAATGGAAAAACATCGATGTGAAGCTTGTATGCGGTCACTAAAGCATTAAAATATTCAAATTTATTCAACTTCGGCCCACTTCTGCACAAAATAGTAGGAAATGGGTTTTGCCAAAAAGGAGTGATATGCGCTGATGCTTTGGGCATCCACTTCCCAGAAAAAGAGGCTTGAAACAAACAGTGGAAGTGAGATATATTTATGAAAAAAATCTGATGTGTATTTTCCCAGAAAAGATTTTTGACCGAACCAAACAGCCCTTACTATAATATTTTCTCAAGAGTTTCTCTTGACATTTTGGGCTTATTTCATGTTACCCAATGTATCTCTTACGTTTTACATACTACATCCTAACCCTAGATGCTTCCACAGTCCCGTAGCCGCAATAAAGCTCCCAACTTTTTGAAATACAAACACTAAGCAATGCCATTTTGAGCTCAATTTTCCGACTCTAAACATAAAATTCATCCACAGGGTCATCATATACGGTAATTTAAACTACAGAATCAGGAAAAAAAAAAGCGAACAGTTCCAAATTTGAAGAATCAAGCAGCAGTAACACTAAGAAATCAAGAGTGAGAACCAATAAAAGATTCAAAACCCTAGCTAGGGTTTTCCAGAGAGAGAGAGAAAGAGAGAGATGAACCTGTATCAAGACGACGGTCGAGTTGGAGAAAAACCCTGGGAAGAACCAGCGGGAAGAGACTGAGATCCGATCGGGGGAATCCTGTTACGCCTCGTTTGGTAATGGAAGAAGGAATGAAATGGATTGTACGTGGGAATGGAATGGTCATTCCCATTCTCATGTTTGAGTACTTTTGTAGAATGAGGCTAGAATGAAAATCTCGTTCTCATTCTCATGTTTGGTATCACTTGTCCACAAGTGAGAATGGAATCGCATTTTCTAATAATGTCCTTACAACAACATATATTTTTAATAAGATAAAAATAAACATTAATGATAATAACTAAACAATTTTATTTATGTATATGTTATACTAATTTATGTGCATGTTATACTATTGCGCATGTTATCTCTCAAGTGTATGTTCTATTTATATTTTTTAAACAATACTCACTATTTCTTAGTCTTAAAAAATTAAAGAAAAATAAATAAAAGATTATAGCATCTTTCATAGGTCCAAAAAAAATATAAAGAATGATATCCACAGTTGATGCATATTGCATATGAAAAGGATGTCAGAATTACTAATGTGGAAATCAGTTGATTAATAGGGGTATAATTAAAAAATAAATAACTGATTTGATTCTCTCTTGAATGGGAATGACCATTCCCTATCTTCTCACTTGGAATGCTCATTCCCACAAAAAGTGAGAATGGTCATTCCCTAGGAATGGTCATTCCAACATCTAAAAAGTTGATTTGTTTGGTATGAAGGAATGGGAAGTGAGAATGTCATTCCATTCCACCCCATTCCCGCCTACCAAACGAGGCCTTAGGGGCTGTTCGTTTGTCCAAAAAAAGAGGGAAATCAAAGAATAGGAAACCTATTTTTTGGAAATTTTATTTTGAGGTTGTTTGGTTGGAAAAAAAGAAGGGAATTAAAGAATAGGAGATGAGGATGAGATGAGTTGTCGTCATATTATTGGATGATGTGAGTGATTTTTTAAGAAAACTTGTTTTGATGTTGTTTGGTTGGCTAAAAAAATAAGGAAATGTATTATAAGAAACCTATTTCCTATAATATGTTCTTTTCTTGTGTTTGGTTCATTCTTAAAAATAAGAAAATAGATGAGATGAGATGAGTTGTCATTATATTATTGGATGATGTAACCCACACTTAAGAAAATTAATTTCCTTGTTTTTTTGGAGGAAATGGGTGGCGAAGAAAGTTTAAGGAGATGAGATGAGTTGTCACCATATTATTGGATGATGTGATTGATTTTTATATATGAGATGTGATGAGATGAGATGAGTTGGATGATGTGATGATAAAAATAATATTTTATTAGATGTTGGATGATAAAAGTAATATTTTATTGGATGAGTTGGATGATAAAATAATATGTTATTAGATGAGTTGGATGATAAAATAATATTTTATTAAATGTTGGGGTAAGTTTTAGGGATGAAAATGGTTGAAAATAGGAAATGAGAGATTTCCATGCTCCCATTTCCTATTCTTGGTTTTTAGGAAACCAACCAAACAGCCCCTTAGGCTCTTTTAAGGACAAATTTTCAAAACCATCCGGTTTTGAAATTTATTCCAAAAAAAAAACCCTTTTCAACTTTAATTATAAAAACAAATCCAGTTGGATGAAACTGGGTCTGTTTTTGAAAAAAAAATTCAAACTTCACGGGAGTTCAACTCCCGTGAAGTTTTTTCTCATAACAAAACTTCATGGGAGTTCAACTCCCGTGAAGTTTAAAATTTTTTTTTTTTAAAACAGACTCAGTTTCATCCAACTGGGTCTGTTTTAGTAATTAAAGTTAAAATGGATCGTTTTTTATAAATAAATTTTTAAAAATGATGGTTTTGAAAATTTGTCCGCTCTTTTAATTATACAGAAAGTAGTAGTTGGATCCAATTGCTAGCAGGCGAGCTATTTGACCCGACCCGTTTGGAGGAATAAGGAGGAAGAATTGCATGCCAAATTTACCCCCACAAAAATAATTTAAAATAATTTAATTTTAATATTATATTGACATGTCACAAGTGATAGATGCTCTTTATTATTCCCTGATTTAAGACTTAATCCCAAGAAATCAAGTGAGAATAATAACAGACAGACATCTTATTGTGTATATTTGAGTTCAAACTCTATTAAGCCCATATGCTTT
This sequence comes from Asparagus officinalis, assembly GCF_001876935.1. Taxonomy (NCBI): domain Eukaryota; kingdom Viridiplantae; phylum Streptophyta; class Magnoliopsida; order Asparagales; family Asparagaceae; genus Asparagus; species Asparagus officinalis. Next base: position 127,323,718 of record NC_033794.1, read on the forward strand.
CATCTGCGAATCTATTAAGCCCCCGTGGTTTTTTTTCGACTCTATTAAGCCCCCGTGGTTTTATCTGCAAATCTATTAAGCCATCGTGGTTTTTTTCGACTCTATTAAACCCCCGTGGTTTTCTCTGCAAATCTATTAAGCCCTCGTGGTTTTTTTTCGACTCTATTAAGCCCCCGTGGTTTCATCTGCGAATCTATTAAGTCCCATTTGAAATTCAAAGTACGGGGCTTAATAGATTCGTAGATGAAACCACATGGGCTTAATAGAGTCAAAAAAAAAAAGAATGAGGACTTAATAAATTCGCAGATGAAACCACATGGGCTTAGTAGAGCCGAAAAAAACCACGGGGGCTTAATAGATTCGCAGATGAAACCACAGGGGCTTAATAGAGTCGAAAAAAACCATGGGGGCTTAATAGATTCGCAAATGAAACCATAGGGGCTTAATAGAGTTTGAGTTCCGTATATTTGGTTTGATGAAATTTGGGTTGAAAAAGAAGTGCTTTTATTTGATGCTGTGTAGGAGTACATCGTATTTGCAAATAATGAACGCAGCTGAAAGAAGACTACTTGCGACAAATTTGTACATAAGTCACAGTTAAAAGCCAATCTTTCAAGATCATAATAGCTAAACCACTGAGCCGTTTGGCT
>NC_033794.1:127324383-127325385 GCF_001876935.1 Asparagus officinalis
AGCTGCAGAAGTTGCATCTGCCGTTGCATGCGATGATCCAACCGTGACATTTCCTGCAGGAGTTGCATCTGCTGTTGAGCGCAATGATGCAGCTAAAGAAAGCTTCCACTTACAGCCAATGGATTATACAAATTTGGACTCGAAAGTCCCATTAATTTCCACACATTTGATGAGAAAGAGCGTCAAATCACTAGTTTCTTTATCAATAGCATAGGAATGCAAGCTTCTCACATCATAAATTTCATGTCCACCCAATAAATTAATCGAAATACCAAAACAAATAGTCCCGTCGTACAATATATACAATCTCCGGAAAAGCCTATCAGACATGAACGCCCACGAGTCGAGTCAGATTAAGCAGACATAAAAATTGTCATTTTCTCATTTTTCTTCACTAGCATCTTCACCTTCATCGTCATCGTCACCCTCCTCTTGCAAACCAGCATCATCCCCGATCCCTTCAAGAAGAGACTCAACGTCCTCACCCAACTCAGCCAGTCTCGAGCTCAGCTTCTCCACTTTGCTCTGCTCCTGGCCCAGACAAACTAACAAATCATTAAGCTCAGCTTCACTCTCCTTCTGAGCTTCTTCCCTCGCTTCTTCCTTTATTGCTTCCAAATCTCCCATCCTCAAAACCTTAACCTCTGACTCTAGTCGGCAGTTATCCTGCTCTAGGCTATTGTAAGCATCCGAGAGGCTTTTTAAGTCAGATTCCAGCTTTCCAGCCAAGCTTCTGTAGTTGTTAACCTCAGCCTCGATCTTTGCCTTCTCAGATTTTAGCATCTCAATTCTTCGTGCTGCTTCTACAAGCTCTTGACGGAGGGATTCTGATTGAATCCTCTCTATGCTGCTGCTTGGTTTATTACTACCAGAATCAGATGATCCACCTCCAGTTTTCACGAGTTCATCTGCTAGAGTTGCATTTCGAACTAGCAAGCCCTGAAACAAATTTGAAGATGATTCAGAAGTGTCATTAATCAGAAATAAAACAAACAAGGAAAT
>NC_033794.1:127325395-127344709 GCF_001876935.1 Asparagus officinalis
AAAAAAAAAAAAAAAAAAAAAAACAAGGTTTTAAAAGTGACAGTTATAGCCCTCGTCTTCAACTTTTAGTTAAAATCATCAATTTCTTTGATATATCCGTCAATTTTTGATATGGAATCATATACAAGTTTATATAGCCATATAGGAATGATAGAGGTAATTATCATGTCCTATTACTGAAGTCTGTTACATCCAAACTAACTTCAAAAGTTAAGATGGAGAGAGTCAAGGCCTCACTTCTAAGACCTTAGCACGTATTTCTGCAAACTATGCAAATCTTAAGGGGGGGTTTCTGTAATTTAACCTTGCAAATATTGGTAAGATTAAAGGAGTGTATGTATAAGCTAACCTGCATCTCATGGCATTGCTTTTCTATAAATGACTTCAACCTCTGAATGTAATTTCCAGCAGGTTCTCCATCTTTCTGTTCCAATTCAACTGGCACCGTGGCAACTTTGTTCTTTGTTTGACTGAAGACCTCCACAACTCTCTCCCTGATATCAGCTTCAAGTTTTTTGATGAAATTAACAAATGAGAGGTCAAAAATTGCTAGTAGGACTGGATGCTCATGCTTCTGATGATCAGTGCCATCGTTCTCGAACTCTTGCATGTCCATCACACTAGCTGAAGTAGATCTTGTGAGTGACTTTTGATGTTGGATTGAAGGGGAGGAAATGAGAGAGAGAGACATCTTATTTAGATATTCAAAATTCAAGAAATATGAGGTAAGGCCAATTTTCTGGCATATTGCATCGACGACACCAAAGGCATCTCTACCGCTCTCACTAGATCTGTTGTAGAGAACACATTCCCCAAGAACTAAAGCAGAAAAACCTCTAACACATACACTGGCATTTGGATTTGAGACGAGCTCTATTAAATAAGTAAGATGTGTTGCTGAATCTAGAATGCAGTGGACAGCATTTGGACAATCTGCAAGCCATGTGATCAGCAAACGAAGGATAATTGGCTGGATATGTAAATCTCTAAGGATGGCATTGGTGCCTCGAGCACAATTTTTAATACCTATAGTATTTCAACAAGTGTCAAAGAGGATTGAAACTGGTGAAATCTATAGTTAAAAAGCAAGCAAAAAAATATAGGAAAATGACTAACTGTTCATATGTACCAAGAGTCTAGAATGATTGTATATCACAAAGCATGTCATGTTAGTTCTTTCAATTTAAAGTGAAAAAAAAGAAGAAAATGAAAAATGATGGATGGTGGCCAACTTAGTTGTGCGGGTGTAGTAAAGATGGAAAAACATGTATCTGAGACAGTATCAACTAAGCACTTAAGAATCAGTCAGTTATTTCCTTGGCATCACTACTCTTAACACAGAAATGATAACATATAACGAGCAATATGAAAAAAAAAATAAAATAATAATAATAATAGTGAAATGTAACCGACCTCAAAAGTTTGGGGTAAAGGCTTTGTTGTATGAATAAATAAAAATAAGAAATAAGAGGTTAAGTACTGAACACATACACGTTCCTTGCATTGAGCGTTATCTTTCAGTACATGAGAAAGCACGCTGGAAGCTCTGGAACTTGCCTGCAAGAAAGATACGACAGGGTATATCATTAGTATGTAAACATAAATCGATGCTTTGAAATCACATTAGTCAAACATGCAAGATGAATGGAATAAATCTTGATTCTTAAACACGGTGTCAACTTAAAATTTTCATGGACTCTGATTTATTTTCATGGAGACTCTGATTTAATATCCCATATTACTAATATAGAAGTGAGAATTTGAAGCTTGATACAGATCTTTCAGTGTCCAATCATAGATTCTCTATGTATACTCCTAATATTATATTGCAACTGGTCTATGTATGAATAAAGCAAGGACAAAGTGAATGGATGGTAACAGAAAATCTAACTACAGAGTCCCCAGAGCCAGTTAAAACAGCTTGTTCAAACTAGATTGTTCCACCAACCTATTGGGAACATTCTGGTCTTTAATTAAAAACACTGATGCCTAACTAACATACCAAATCATATAACATCAACCAGCAGAAGTCTACATACCTCAAGACCTTCATTTGCTTCAGATGACACCAAGGCTTGTAAAAGCATACTGCCATATCAGAGAAAAACATAGTTTAAAATGATATTCAAACTTGTGTTGTGCAATGAGAAAACAACTAGCTTGAAATACTAACAAATGAAACAATAAAAATTAGCAAAAGAACCTGGATAACACAAAAAATGAGAATATTTAATTTAGCTAAAGAAGTCGTTATATAATCAGAATGTTGTTTCTCATCTAACCTTCCAAATGACAGGGTACCATCATCTTCAAGAGAAGACTGACTAGTTGAATTAGGCTGCAGAGTCATTGTCGAAGCTAACATTGCCTGTCCATCTGTATTTTTCTGTTTCAGGGATGGCAAACTGAATTATTAATAAGAATGAATCTACAACGATAAAGCAGATAAATTTCTTCCATTACGCAGATAAAGGATAATTGATATCCATAGCCACAAATAAGAAAGAATAATGATTTTCAAATAATTTCTATAGTGCCAGGAAATAGTGAAATACCAAACTTTATTGTCTAGGTTCTAGATATTGAGATTTTTCTAAAACGAATGAAGCTCCAAGTGAAGCATGGAAAAGAGACAACCTCACAGAAGCACTTGAAGACATAGTCAGCTGCTACAAATTCCTCAATGATAGAGGTGCGCAAAAGAATTCGTAGAATGGCATTTACAGCAGGTTCAGCGTGAGGCTCTTCTCCAACCAATTTACTTGCCAAGGAGTCCAGATTTTGAGGATTTCTTGCAACCAAATTACCAATGCATCGCAAAGCCTGAATTTTTGAAGTACATTCAGAATGAAAAAGGAAAGTTAAGTCATGATCGAGTGCACTGTAAATATAAAGGAGGGATTTGTATGCAGACGAGAGCAAACACAAAGAATTACCAGAAGCAGAAAAAAGAAAAATTATTACAAAGAAAGGAGAAAATCCTGAAAACTGATGTGATTTTTAACATTTCATAGTACATTGTAAAGCACACTGTTATAAGTTTAAAGCACAGCAAGAATCCAAGTTTCCAACTACTAGCACAATACCACTTAAATCTTGTGAATTAATCCATCTTAACCTAGTACTTCTACCATGAAGCTGTACCCATAACCGACATGTACCCGACATGTACCTGTACTGAAACTTCATGGACACTCCTTGGATATATGATACATTTATATAGACATGTACTCAACTATATGATATATGATTTAATTTAAAACACTTGTCATACATTCTTGGATGTATATCCTACACTTCATATCCATTTCTTGAAACTCATTATACACAGGTCGGGTTTCTTTTAACACATACCCAAGTTCAAAACTAAGACCTAAAAGGATCACTTGAGTGCCTTGTTAAGAAATGAGTGATTTCCAATTTACAATAATCAACATACTAAAAGAAACTTAAAATTGTGATAGGAATTCTAATTCTAATAACACATGAATTGAAAAACATTACTAATCTCATGTAAATTATCAATTCTATATATATATAGAGAGAGAGAGAGAGAAAAATATGGGTATGCTTGGTACCAAGCACAAAAAGTTGTGCTTGCTAGTGAGGTGTCACATCTCCCTCCACTCATTCAAATGTGGGACCATATTCACATGAGTAATTAGTGGATGAGGATGTGAGGTGTCATATTCTCATCCGCTCATTCTAATTCTCAACCACTCGCCAATCCATGTGAATGTGGGCCCCGATTTCAATGAGTGGAGGGAAATATGCCACCTCACTACCAAGCATAAAAACTTGTGCTTGGTACCAAGCATACCCATTTCTCTCATATATATATATATATATATATCGCGCCGTTTCCATACGACTCATATCTTAAATAACAATCAAAATTAAATCAATGTTTCTTATAGCTGCTGGTTCTCATAAATCACAGTTGATTAAGATAGAAGCCTTGACCAAAGGAAGGACTCTTTTGGCTAGTGACTTAAACCTAAAAGCAATTTTCTTCATATGGCAGAGGTATTAAAACAATAATCCTTGCACGACTCTTAATGAGATTTTACCACTTTCTTCTCCCTTTGGTTCCACTCAAATGGATAGTTTATGCCAAAAGAAATTCTTATAAAATCCTCTGCTGGAATGCTTTTACATTGACCAAAAATTCCTTATAAAAATGAAATTATCCTACCAAACATCGCACAGCAACTGAAGCCCACTGACTTTCAACTCCGAGCATTAGGAGATGGTCCAAAATTTTCTTCTGCAATTGTTGCAAATAAAGAAGGTGAAACTAGTTTAGAATAGAATAATCTTGGAATATTACAGTTTTTTAGTACTTTTGAATTTAGTAGGAACCTGAGCTAATGCAGCTTGATTTGACAATCTATTAGCATCTTTTCCCGGCTCACTCTCTGGACCACCCATCAGGAGCAATTCGACAGTTGCCATTGAATTGAGCAGATTTATTGTCTACTGGAAAAATGTTTCTTCTGATGAGAAAACTTGCAGAGAAGTCTGGCCAGCATGAGCTGATATATTCATAGTATTTTGCTATGACCAAGCTAATGTATTGATAATAAGAAAATATGAATTATCATACCTTTTGCTGGGTGAAATTGTAAGCACTACCCCTCCGAAGCTTTAGTATTGACACTAGGGGCTCAAATCCAATTGTTTCCCTCAGCAATACCTAAATACCAAGACCCAACTGTTACATATGTCTGCATGTGCATGATCTCACAATCATTACACTTGCATGTGCGAGTGCATGCACATAAACAGACAGAAAAAGGAGGAGATTTTTATTTTATTTTTTTTATTTTTTTTTTTGGGGGGGGGGGGGGGGGGGGTTAAAAAATAAGTAGATGTCTATGGAGCACTAACCTGGTTAGATGCACTATTACGTAAGAGATTATTCAGCAACTCAAGGCAATCCTGTTTATAAAAAGATTATCAGAAAACAGCACGACTGAAAAAAAGCTTCATAAGCTAGAATCAGTCAAAAAGAGAGTAACACAGAATAAATTGAGAAACTTAGTTGAAATGCAACATATCAGATATTTCACCAGTGAACAAAAAACATTATTTTTCTTCAGTAGAAGATAGGAGCTCAGCTGCATTCTATAAGAAGAACAAATCACACAAATCCTTGTCCATGGCAGTCAGGATTAAACTATAAAAAGTAAAAGGAATCACAATGACTTGAAATGATTCCTTAACATAAATTTTATTTAACAGTGGGTTTTAACCACAAATCGCATACATCTCCAAGAAGCCCAACGTGTCATATATTCTGATGTTTACTTAAATCCTAATATAAGTTGGAAAAATTCCAAAACGAAAATCTAGAAGTGACGTAGAGTAAAGATAAATTTAGGTGCAGTTTTAACTCCAACATCTCAGTGATAGTGTCTTAATGACCTTCGTGGATTATGGTTATAAGTAATTTACAAATCCCATCTTAAGCATGCATGTGATAAAACCTCAGTTCCATCTTACAAAACATATCGAAGCAAACAAAGACTTTTATCAAAAGAAGAGAGAAGAATGAAAAGATGATATTCTTCTAATATGGAAGCTCAATAAACCAAGTCCAGGGAACAGCTCGAAGATCTTGCATAATGAGATGAACCACATGAATGTTCTTCTGTATCTAACAAACTAAACATGGATCTGTTTACATCTGGAAGCTCCAATCAATGTCTAGATGTCTAAATGGCATTAGAATAAATTAGACCTACAGACTTTGTAACTTACTAAAAAATTATAAAATAGGGGCCAAGTTCTGATCAAAAGTTGCAAGTGACTTAAGAGTAGCCATAGAAACTTCGGTCGTGACGAGAGTCAAACAAATATTAACAAAGTTCATCAGGATTCAACGACATCTAAATTGCGACTAACTCAAAGAAGGATGGACCCAGCCCCATAGGGAAGTGATTATTGTTTTGGGTTAGTCAGAATAAGATATTTAGACTAATATAAAGAATGAATTTTTCCTAGTCCCATAGGTACAGAATGAAATACTTTTTAATGTTAGTATTCACTGGTCTTATTAAGAAAGCAAAGCATAAATAGATGTGTGATGCCAACCCATAGGAAGGTTCTAATTTTTTTTTAATTTTTCATTGGTTGTTAGGACTCAAGTTTTAGGAATAAGTATAAATTGCTTGATATTGCAGCTATCCCATTGCTTTTGTTGTTCCAGTACTTTGTGGTGATAATTTTAAAGATTGAAAGACAAGATCGTTTTATTCATTAGGGTGCATGGATCTGGACTTGGCGCTTCGTGTAGATCAACCACCTTATCATCAAAGGAAAAGCACACCACATGAGAAACAAATGTATGAACGATGAGAAAGATCAAACTAATTCAGTTTGATGCACATTAATTCTCATGTCAGTAAGAGCAATTGATGCTTTATCCCAGATTGCCCAAACGCCAAGAACTACATGAAAACCATTGAGGAGCAATATATAAGTTTGGATAAAGCTTTGGACAGCACCCTAATGAATTGGCTTTCAAGCAAGACATTCAATTGTTCTAAGGATGTGTGTGAGCACTAATATTACCTGAGTACTCCTATCATGAAGTTTTACCTGCACCCAACACTTCCCATACATGTACCCGACATTTCCTGGACACTCCTTAAATATATGTATACGTTTATTCAGATGTGTACTCAATTATACAATGCATGTTTTGATTTAAACACTTGTTATACAGTCTTTGGACATATAATTTATATTTCGCATCCATTTTAAAAACTTGTTGGACAAAGGTCGAATTTATGTCAGCCTATATTTCGTTGGAACTATGATTCTAAAGAACCGTATGCATATCTAGCTCAGAACTATAATTACATTACATATTTTTTAGTCATGACCTTATATCCTACCTTTTACAAATTTGGACACGTTTGTCATGTCCAGTACCCATACCCGTATCCATGCAACTTAGGTGAGTGGGGTATGGAAATGAGGGACACTGCTTCTCAACTCAAGTCCCTAGAAATTAAAATTGTTGAGTCATTCCTAATGCATTTTGCTCATTAGAATTATGGACCTTTAAATTTTTCTTACAACACACATAAACACACATAAGGAAAAATCGTCAATGAATGAACTATTGATCATGTGCGTTCAGAGGGAAGAGAGACAAAACATGAGAAAGTCTGAAAGTGCTTATTTAGCTATTCATAATAAAGGAAACACTGATGAGAACAATAATGTTGAACAAGGAAGGCACAAATAAAATGTGTCGATAAACAAATGTATCTGTCTTGTTAATCTTGCTGAATAGCCTAAATCTGATGGAGCACTCTGGTTGTATTTATAAGCTAGGTTAGGAATCCTTCTGTTATCACTAAAAGAATCTTAAAAGATAAGTTTTCATCCATCACGGTAACTAACTTGATAATGATCATATCTTAACCCAATACTAATCCTTAATGAATAACTCAACTGTTAGTAATAAAATATCATCATAACAAACTAAAATAATTGTTTGTCATGTGGGCCATAATGGAATCAGATTATCAACAATTATCTTAGTTTGTTATTGTGATATTCGATAACTAACAATTGAGCTCTAATCCAATATATTGTTTATAGTGTGGGCCATAATAGGATCAATTTACCAACAATCATCTTAGTTTGTTATGGTAACATTTGTTAACTAATAACTAAATTCTTATCCAATAAGGATTAGTAGTAGGTTGAGATATGGTCATTATCAAGTTAATTTACTTGGTGGATAGAAACTTGTCTTTTAAGATTGTTTTAGTTATAACGAAAGAACCCCTAGGCTAGCTTATAAATATAGCCAAAGTCATTCATTCAGATTTAGACTATTTGATAAAGAATAGGGTAGAAGTTATTTCTATATTTTGCAATAAATTTATTTGTCTAGCAGTGATCTAATTTGTTGTTTGTTCCTGTGTACGCTTAGATTGTTTTTAGTATTTGATCTCATTATCCGAGTTAATACCACTGGAGATACTTATATTTGATTTAATTCCACTGCAAGGTCTGTAATTAGTTAAGACATATAATTGTTTACACGTGGTATCAAAGCTAATTTTGAAAATGAAATCAAATTTCTAGGGAATTCTAGAACATAAAAAAACACTCTAAATCTAAAGTGAATCTTGTATACCAAATCTACCTAAAGGTTCCCCAATTTCAACATGTGAATGCATCCCGTTTCCTAAATAGATGCACCGCTCATTCCCCTTCGCCTTCCTTAAGTTGAGAAAGTCATGTATGGTATTGCAATATGGATTGCATAATCGGAATCAATCCACCATGAATTATTTGAAACTTAAAAAAAGAAAGATTCATGACACTCTAAAGAGATGAAATCACTTTTCTTTATGAGACATTTCTCATACTTAAGACAATCTTTCTTCATATGCCTAACCTTCTTATAAAAAAAGCATTTATCCTTATCGCTATGATTTATCATTGGTACTTAAGACAACATATTCCTTATTGAGAATTATTGTTCTTCCTAATATTTTCTTTATTATAAGTAGTCAAGTGAGCACATTCATGTTTCTCAGTTTTAATCTCTCTTGCTTGTGCACATACATGGTCGGTAATTCATTCACTAATCATTTTTTGATTATGTGTTGTAAGAAAGGTCCATAGTCAGAGAAAGAGAGTTCAAAGTGAAATGCACTAGAGATGACTCAGAAATTTTAATATCTAAGGACTTTAGTCACTTCAATTGAGCCGCAGTGTCCCATATTTTCATAATATGCTCATACTCCCTTAGATTTAGTTGAATGTCTTGTTTAAAAGTCTTTTTCATTTGGATGATGACAAAAGCTTTATCCCAATTGCTCCACAATAGCTTTCAAACAATCCTTGGCCTTAGGGAAATCTGGGTGGAATAAAGCCTTGAATGCTCTTACTGACATGAGACTTAATTTGCAATTTTGCATCAAGCTCAATCCGTTTTATCTTTATTTTAAAATATAGCCGGTTTGATCTTTGTTTAAAAATATAGCCGATACAACTCAGGGATGGCTACAGTTTGGTGACATAAGACATCTACTCTACATCAGATGATGTAATAGTTGAAATAGAGTATTGCAGACCAGATTGTAATCATCGTATAATATATGTTCTATATCAACCATTAAGCTTGACCCACAATGTAATAGCATAAACCTGGCATGATGCCAAGTTATCAACTCAGCTATGAATTGTAAGACCTAGTTCAAACAGATTTCTGGTGATTCTAATTCAGCTGAGAAGCACTCCTTCAGCTAGAAAATTGACTAGCATATGATAAGTACTCAAGAGCCTTCACTCCCTACTCTCATTACATCATTGAGCTTCCAACTGCAAATCATTCAAATCTCCTTGAGAAATTAAGGGTTTATATTTTGTGATATCTGTGAACACTTCTCTCATTTTTCTTTTTTATACCTTTTTTCTTTTTGATTTGTAACAGTGCTGGAAGAGTCTAGGACTGCTGGAGTTGTTAAAGCTGAATAAAAAGCAAAGGTTCTTGTGAAAGACTAACTGTTGGAGCTGTTGCCTCTAAATCATAAAGCATTGGCTGAACAAGACCATTTGCAATACTGCATACAAACTCGGAGCATAAAACTGTCATGTGATAGTCAACATAGGTCAAAATGACAAACCATGATAGTTGTCTCCTCGAATTTGCCTTTTATAGCTCTCTCTAAGTCAGTATCTGTTATTTGTATCACTGTGATTATATTATGTATTTTAATTTGCAAATAATTTGCATTACATTGCATCCAACTCTTTATTGCCTTCCCTCAAAAGCACCAGCCCCCCTCCTTCTATAGTGTGTTTTCACCAATCAGCACGGCATAGATTGCATAACCAACAATTCAAACTTTCCTGCAAAGTAAGTTTCCATACAGTGGCAGTAAAAAGAATAAACACGTGGAAGTGAATAACCATACCTGTACAAATTGTTATTAAGTAGAGATCTAATATCAATAGACTAGTGTAACCACAAACAATGATGTATTACTGCACTAAAATGGAGCCTTCGTATTTGTCATATAAAGTCTAATTAAAATATCAAGTACCCTAAGAACCATACAAGCTGTCCTAGATACAATAAAAAGGTGGGTTTCAATTTTAAAAACTGGAACCACAGGTCATTTTGCCAGTGAAATGACTAGATGACCTCACTGATCTGAGTGTGAAAGAATCACCTGAACAACAACACCTCCATCAGAACCTCCTTCTTCTTTAATAATGCTAAATATCTTCTCAAAGGCTCCCTCAAAAACCACAATCTTTTGAATTTCCTGAATTACAAAACACAAGTTTAGGAGTGAGGAACATGAACTAACCAGACTTATATTCAATATTTGAAGTGGGAACTTGACCTCTGCCTCACGAGTCAAGTAAGTGAGCAGCAACAAGGCTTCATTTCTTATGACCTATCATATTGGTTGGAAGAAAAACAAGAAACGTTGCTTGCAAATAATTCAAGCAAGAAGTAAGAAAACATCCCAGTTTGAATTTCATAACCTAGCAGCAAGAAGGACTAGCTAAACAAGAAAGAAGTAGACAAATGCAAACCTCGCGATCCATAAGCATATCCATAAGGCGGGTTATACCACGAGGAATAGAAAGAATCGCTTCCTGTAACCTAAGATATAAGCACAGGACATGAAAACAATAATGATTAACATTTGTTGGAGACACAAATAAGCACCAGTTGAGAAAAGAGAAAACAAATTGCAGGTTGTATATGAACAATTACCTGCTAGGGGAATGTGTGAGAAGAGCTGTAAGAAGCTGAAGTGTATAGTATCTAACATAGAAATCATCCTCAGACTGGCAGAACATCAATGATAAATCAGATACTAAGACTTCTTCCTAAAACTAGACAGCAGTCATAGAAATCCATAAAAGATAAGGAGGCTGATTGGGATAAACTTACAAGCAAACTCAGAAGAAGAGAGATGCTCTCTGATTCTCGAGAAAGTAGATCAGAGTTTATTGAAGCTGGTTGAATTTCATTTTTCTGTCCATGACCTGTGTCGATAGGAGTCAATGCACTCACAAGAGTTTCAAGGGCACCTCTAATTATTTCGACATCATCACGCTCCTCCTTTAAGACAGACAGGAGTACTGGAAATCCTGTTTCAAGATGAAGAAGCACCTATCATGTCTTCTTTGACCTGGAATGAAATGGTACATTCTTTTTAAGGGAAAGGGAAGAAGCACTACCCATAGCCCCTACTGCCAGCTGAGCTGAACGACTTTCCGCTACAAGTGACTGCAGTTCAGACACTGCTGCACGTCTATCCTCAGCTAGAACACCATTGCTTATACGGTCAAGCAACCGCTCGACATGGCTGTTGAAATAAGGGGAAACCAGAAGTTAGACAGAAAATATGACATGATAAAACAATTCGTGGAGACAATTTACGGATGAATAGGAAGAAATTGATAGACAGCACATGCAAATACTTCAGAAATACAAGCATGCAACAGCCTAACACATTTTACATGAAAACATCTGAGGGTTATGTATAGGATACACATCGTTAGAAAGGTTTTCTTCTAGGCTCTGGGCAACTACCACTAATCGAAGTTCAGAATTGCTAGTTATGTATGGAATTTAGATATAATGGACAGTCAAAGATTTCTTTTTGGAAGGATAATTACCTGAAGACCTAACCCAATGGAAGTATATTTTCTACATAGAAATATTTTCTTCTGCTAGTTCTGCAGCTGAGCGTTCTTGGAGGTCGAGTGAGGGGAAAAAATATATATTGTAATGATATTTATTAAATATTCTGAAATCTTCATTCACAAGTTCTGTTTCTCTTAACCTCTGGAGAATTCACACTTTTTTTCTTTTTGTATGCTTCTCTTATACTATTGCCACAGCTAAGAATTTTTGATAAAGGTATAGTGACTAAAATTGTTCTAATGTACTTTATTAATATAGTGACTAAAATTGTTCTAATGTACTTTATTAATATAGTGACTAATATTGTTCTAATGTACTTTCTCTTAACCTCTGGAGAATTCACACTTTTTTTCTTTTTGTATGCTTCTCTTATACTATTGCCACAGCTAAGAATTTTTGATAAAGGTATAGTGACTAAAATTGTTCTAATGTACTTTATTAATATTCTAAATTCTTTGTTCACAAGTTCTTTTCCATTTCATTGTTGATTCCTTGGGGGACTATGCATTTAACTTCTTATTGTCATATTGCGTGAGTTACCCATAGATATTTCAACAGACACAAGCTGCATAAGAGATACTTTCTCTATTTTATTCATTTATAACACCCTTCTCATTTGTTAATTACTTGCATTTGTCTCAACGAAAACTGGACAAAAGAATAAATTGCTCAGTTGTAAATCCTTAATTAGTGGTCGCAAAAAAAGGAAACCAGTATATATGAGACCTCCCTGCGATTTACATAAGCTGCAATTTACGTTATTTTGTGTTTCCGTCAGCACTTTGAGCGGAATAAATTTGCATTCAAAACAGAAGATACATAAGTTCAAGAACACGGAATGCAGGAGACATATAGACATTGCAATGATCAAAAATGAGATTCAAGGCACATGGTCCAGCATGCAGTGTTTTCATTTTTTTTTTTGGGTTTTTTTTTTGGTGGGGGTTGGGGGGTATCAGAACTAGAGATAGCACATGGAATGATTAAGAAAAAATGACATTCACAAATTCTGTAAGAAAGATATCGCACGTCTTACTAGGGTTATGGGAAATTTTACCTATCTTCATTTGAAGTATTGTCGTTTCCAAAAACCAAGCCACCAACTCCCTGCACAAGACTTTGATGCTTCAGATAGGAAATTTAATATAGATTACATTAAGGTGAATGGGGTGCTGAAAGCCTGAGATATATGCCATAACAAGTTATCTAAAACAACTTAAAGTAAAAGACAGTAAAAGTATTAAAAATTTAAAAGTGTAAAACAGGTTAGCTAGATGTCCAGCCACCTGATTATTAGAAGACTTCAGTTGGAATGCATTGAAATTTCCGAGACAGGTAACAAAGCAAATTGGAATTTAGGAATTCTAGTGTTAATAAAGAGGGTTTAAGCATCAAAGAAATTGGCACGGGTTAAGTCCTCAGGCCAAATTAGTTTGTAATTACTTACAAATCTTAACTAGATTTGGTTAGTTAATTCAGTGTAGTCTGTAGTGATGGCTGGAACATAAGAAGTGCAAAACCGGAGAATCGTGATTTTAAAATAGATCTGATCCTGCATGTATGAGTAATGGAGAGCAATTGAAATTTAAAACAACACAGAAATGGAGGATGCTTTTATGTATTATTGATGAACCATCCACTGATCAAAACTTCTCACTCCCCCTCTCCTTGTTGAAACAAAAGAGCCCGTAAGAAGATAGAGGGGAAATAGTGCAGTAAATGGTCAAGTAAAAGAAGATGATGAAAACAGAGAATCCAGAAAATACTTGTACTGATATTCATATTTGATTTTTCAGAGTTTCAGATGAAGTGTTGGACGGATGAGAAACTAATATTTGCTACGCACTAGTACTACACACGCTGCTTCACATTTTGTAAGTAAATATAATTTAATAGTAGTACATTTAAGTCAATATTCATGCATACAAAATGGATCAACAATAAACTTTCAGTGCTTTTTTTCAATGAAAATTTCCAAGTGATTTGTACATTTGTTTTGGTGTGTGAAAATAAAACTATGCATGATTTATGTAAACTAAAAGCCTTATGGACAAGGACACAGGTTTGTTGTCATTTTTGCTATGGATTGGAGGAGCAGAGTGCCGCACGGAGAAAAATATCACCTACACAGATATCAAAGAGCAGTCCAAAAAATGAGGTTACATATGAGCTATTTTACAGACTTGGGTGTGGATGCAATATTAGGATACGGCTATCTGTCTATATATAGATATATGTATGTCAGTGTTTGTGACACGTGCGTGTGTGTATATATACTGAGACTGATAATCTATGTGACATCAATATATTTTTTTTCATTCAGATGTTATGAGAATTAAAATCCCAATAGATCTTAACTGGATACAATATGAAACTAAACTGACCCCAGACCCGTGTCAAACAAGTTTCACGAGGTGGATCTGAAGTGTAAAATATACATCAAAGAAGTGCATGACGAATGTTTTGAATTAAAACATGTATTATATAACTGACTACATGTCCTAATAAATGTATGCATATATCCAAGGAAATGCCAAGTAGGTATTTGTGTCAACAGTCCATTACAGATACAGTACGCATCAGTTATAGGTACAGCTTCTGGCAAAGTACCCACGCAACATAAACTGTAAATAAATCAATCCATAATAGATAACACATATACTCTGAGGACTCCTTTCTAAGTATTGTGACAGTGTAACATGATATATCAACACATACACACCCCCACATGCTCACGCACATGTGTGCGTGTTGTAGCGTATTTTGAATGTTATACTATGAGAACCAAAAAAACTTAAGACAATTTGGATTAAATTAAATGATATTTAGCATTTAATATTTGAGCCAAGATGTATGAGAACATCACAAATTTGAATTATATGGCACTTAGACATTTCACATTTTGTGCCCAGTAGCATGAAACATCCTGCTATAACTCATCAGATCAAAGACAATTCATAAGGCTAACAATCATAATTGTTAAAGTTTAGTCAGGAACTATGTTTGACTCACAAAGGCATATTTAAGTTATTCGGGACTTTTGGAAGTTTTCTGTAGTAAGGGCTTCATGAAATGGGATGTAAATTATTCAGTCGGAGTTTACTCATTTATAATCTGAAACTTCTAATTAGTGACAATATCAGATCTTATTATATGCATTCTTGAAGTGCATAGGATGCTTGTGGAATTTGTCTGGTAAACTGTCACCGCTTTCATGTCAAACCCATGCTGCAAGTAAGACCGGTGACATCGACAATCAAGTAGTATTCATGAAGTGCGATAAAAAACTACTTTGGCCTGTCTGGACTATCTACATAGGGTTTGGCAAACTGCAATATATTTCTTATATCCCCTTCAAGTAGAAGTTTATGAAAGTTAGGTAGAGATCAATGCTTTTATGGCAGAAACTAGATCTTTTTCCTCTCATCTCATTCTCTTCCTAAAACGACACCTACCTAAAAGATTCCAATAACCATCGAGACCGTCAAAAGCTTCAGCAAATTGTAGCTTACTTTCCAAATAGATGTAAAATGTAAACTGCAGTTTACTTCCATGAATTATGGACCAATTAGAGTTGTAATTACCTTGTCCATTTCCCTATTCTTCACTGCTAACTTCAAGTTGAGGCCTGGTTTCAGCCAATTACATTACATTGACCTTCAATAGTAATCTAAATAACTAACAAACTGAAAGCAGAAAAAATTCTTCCGTTTGTTGTCTCAACTGTAACAGAACAAAAACACAATCAAAACAAGACATTACAGACAAAAGCTAGATAGACATCCTCATAGCATATATCACTAAAGTTCTAAATATTGACCAAAGAAATCTAATAAAATCAAACTACATTATGCGCAGATTCACCTGGGCTACCGCATTGAGATTGATACGCCCGAGCCTGAAAT
Source organism: Asparagus officinalis (assembly GCF_001876935.1). Taxonomy (NCBI): domain Eukaryota; kingdom Viridiplantae; phylum Streptophyta; class Magnoliopsida; order Asparagales; family Asparagaceae; genus Asparagus; species Asparagus officinalis. Next base: position 127,341,005 of record NC_033794.1, read on the forward strand.
CCATCAAATTTTATCAGCGAAAAATCTTAGATACCCTTGCTTTATTATCTGCAGAAAAGAAAGATCACAGCTCTCATTAACAATATTTTGAGATAACCTGAGAAGCCAAATCATAACTCAACCAATCTTGGAAGAAACGCACTGACGGAAACAGTATGAGGTAGATACTGATCTGTATTGTTGAGTCTGACACATCTATATGATATTGTATTTTATTCGTCATACATCTAATTTTGAAAGTACCAATCCATACCAGTTTAGGTTATGGCATTGCAGATTTAAGCCTAAACACAAAACTTGTAGTCACTTTCTAAACTTAAATAGGTTTTCACATGGATTTGGCTAGTGTACTAAGTATCATCTAATAGTTAAGTGACTTCAATCGCTCTTTGGGTCTAGAAGTAAAACGCATTTTACTTGAACAAACAAGATGCATTTATGCACCCTCTCCAACGTTTCAGTTTGCACGTTTATCAATCCACTGAAAACTAAGAAAAATTTTCACATATGGGGTATTTATCAATGGGTGGTACAACTAAAGCTTATAAGTAAAAAGATTTTGACTTGGCCAAGGAATTTTACTCAAAAATATAGCAAACCAAGGGCTAACTATAAATAACACAGAACAAATTAGATGGAACAATACCAATCTCTCAACTTGATAATGTATTCAATGGAAACCCTAATTTGATCTCAAAAATGAACATGAACCCTAATTCAAGATCAATCATTGTGATTTCATCTCACCTGGCTCAGTTCACAAGGGCATTGACCACAGCGTGAGTTTAGACCTCGTGATTTGAAGGAGATTTGAGATGGAGACGACAAAGGATCGCAAAAGGGGAATTAGATCAAGGAAAGAAAGAGAAGATGAAGAGACGGGCGTGGCTTTTAATAGCTTCGAGTGGAGATGTAAACGGGTTGACCTCCGATAGGGTAGTATATATCATCTGAATCCCATAAGGAAATGAATCTGAGTTACTGCAATTAGGGGTGCATTCAGTTCGGATACGATTTGAATATGACACTTATCATATCCATATCCGCTTTTTGAAAGCGGATACGGATACGGTTCGGATATTCATTGGTAAGAAAAAGGCATTATCATATCCGTACTATACGGAAACGGTTACGGTTCGGATATTAGAGAGTCGGATACGGATATTAATCGGATATTTGGGAAACGGATATGAATAGGGTATGACAAATATATATCGGAATTAGGAACTACAAGCTACTAAAATTAGTGCTCAAAAATTTCAACTGATACCTATGTGCCAATTCCACCTGTATTCCCAATACTCACAAACACACAAATAAATAGAGAATGCACATTGATGTGTAACTGTAAGTTTGTAATGTCAATTTTTGAAAATTATATACCACGAGAGAGTGCATATCTGAATCTGTGTAGCAATATTCTGGATTTTTTTTGCTTGCAAGTATATTAATTTTTAGTTATTTGCGAGTTATTAAAATTATATATATATATATATATATATATATATATAATTTTAATAACTCGCAAATAACTAAAAATTAATATACTTGCAAGCAAAATAAATCCAGAACATTGCTACACAGATTCAGATATGCACTCTCTCGTGGTATATAATTTTCAAAAATTGTCATTACAAACTTACAGTTACACATCAATGTGCATTCTCTATTTATTTGTGTGTTTGTGAGTATTGGGAATACAGGTGGAATTGGCACATAGGTATCAGTTGAAATTTTTGAGCACTAATTTTAGTAGCTTGTAGTTCCTAATTCCGAAGCAAGTTTTAGCTTTTAACTTACTACTTTAACTCAAGGTGCATGTGCTCTAGAACTTCACAAAATTTTAAGCTAAATCATTTGTCAAACAAACTAGGTCTTTTCAGTTTTCAGTCAATAAAGGATAGCAAATTAGGGTTTCCACTCAACGAAGGGCTAGCAAATTAGGATTTTTTATCATACAGATCAGGGCTTTTCATTCAACCAATTAGAGTTTCGAATTCACCTTAGTGTTAGAAGAAACCGAGGCGGAGAATTTTCGGAGGTCGCTGTTGATGGTCGGTCGAGCTTGAAGGCGGAGGCTTGAAGTCGGTTGAAAGCGGAGCCTTGGAGACGGTTGAAGTCGAAGGCGGAGGCTTGGAGACGGCGGAGCTTGAAGGCGGAGGGCGGAGGTCGAAGGCGGAGGCTTGAATGGAGACGGCTGAGGTCGACGGCGGAGGCTTTGAGATCGTCAATTTTAGGGCAGAAGAACAGCGAAGGATTTTGATCGATTGGGAAAATTTTCATTTAATTTAAATCGGGTCGGGTAGGGAACAAGATGAGTTGTATCCAAGTATAAAAATTACCGAGTTATACACATCCGGATGTCTGGACCGTATCCGTAAAATCGATCCAAAAATTGTATCCGAATGAAAACCCAAAACTAAAAACAAACCGAAATCTTATCTTAACGGTTGCAATCTTTTCCTATCATATTCGCTTTCTAAACGGATACAGTTGCAGTCGGTCCGGATAAATGCGGATTGTTTTGCACCCCTGACTCTATGAATCGACTAATGTAGCAATCAACATAATCTGTAACACCTAAGAAGAATGAAGAAGAGATCAGAAATGAAAAGGAACTAATGTATCTGAGAATTGAAAAGAGAGTGATGGTGACGAGACTGACAAGGAAGAACACGCGAAGAAGATTGGAGACAAGATTGCGGAGAACGACGAGATCAGTAGCGAACTCATCAATCGGATCAACAGTGAGATCAGAGCTCAACGACGAGATCAGAGATGAGATCCAAGATGAAAACGATGAAGAGATTGGTGACAATAACAACGACGAGGTCGGTGATGAGATCGACAAGTAGATGATGATTTTGGCTATGGTGATTTTATGGAGCCGAAATAGGTTTTTGTTTTTTGGGATTTCTGTGAGAGAGTTGATGATTTAAGCGTTCAGTATAAAGTTCAAACCTGCCTATAAAATTGACCGAAGCAAAATTTGTTTGGCCTATTGAATTAATTTTTATAAACCGTTGTCTTAAGCTTTTGGTCATGGTTAAAAACGTTGCAAAATCTCCCTAATAGACACCCAGCGCTAGATCTATCATATCAGATCAAATATGTGGTAGTGTAAGAATTATGATAAATTTTATTAGTTTGAAGTTTGATGGCTACATGTAATCAACTAATGGGCTGTTTGGTTGGATAGATTTTAAGAAAATCCTATGGCATTTGGTCTGAAATGCAGACCCCACTCTCTGTCACGCCACATGATTTAAGTAGCATGTGATTAGGCTGATAACATACCCTCTTAATGAGAGGTTTTCTAAAGCAATATGTTAAATCCTAAATATTATTTATGCAGAAATTGATATTTTTTATTAAAACATGTCAATTTAAATGAATTTATCTATAGAAAATAAACACAATAAATTAAACTCATTTACCTTTTGTAGAAAGGATGATCTGACCAAGTGCCAGAACAACAATCATAATGCATACCGTCATAGTATCAAAGCTCTAAGAACCCTGGTTCATCTTCGATCCAAATACTTGTAGGTGTCTAAAAATGTCTATATGTTCCCGTATACAGCTCGAGACGAAGGGGAGACGATAAACGTCATCATCCAAGTCGAGAAGATTCATCCGAATGGCCTGTGTACTCACCGGCCACCGCCAAGTGGCTCATACGCTCACCGGCCACCGGAACGGCGA
>NC_033794.1:127344719-127345060 GCF_001876935.1 Asparagus officinalis
TGTCCCGTGCCCCCCCCGCCCCCCTCCAATTGGCCCGCGCACTCACCAGCCAGTTCCAAGTAGCCCGTGTACTCATCGACCACCGGAACGGTAAACTAAGTGGCTTGCACGTCCGTCGGCCACCGTCAAGCGATCCGCGCGTTCACAAAACACACGAAGCAAATGGAGGAAGCATATTAGTCAGCGAAACGACAAAAATATGCGTAAACAACGCAACAAGACAAGAAAACCGGAAAACCAGAATAGCCGCTGGCGACCGAGTCGTACCAAAATGGACTCGGCCAGGGCCAGTGGCTCGGCCTAGGGCCGAGCCACCAAATGGTGACTCGGCCAAGGGCGAG
>NC_033794.1:127345079-127351224 GCF_001876935.1 Asparagus officinalis
CGGAAACACATTTTGTCGGTTTCGACGGGTTTTCACGATATTTTCTTCTGTTCCAGAGGTTCTTAACTGCCAATGTTATCTCTAAACGTATTTGTACAGTTATTAACCGAAGATAAGAAGGAATCCGTCGTTCTTATCCAAAAAACCCCAACCGAAGCCTATAAATACAAAGCTCGGAGGCTCATTTCAAGGGACATGGACATCAAGAGGGGGAGGTGCTGTCAAAATTGAGAGTGAAGCCACGAATTTTAGAGGGTTAGCAGGTCTTGATGAAGTTTATCCATAAACAAAAATTGTAATAACCGTGAATTTTGATACTAGTTAAAATAATTTTCTGGTATTTTAAAATATTTAATTATGATTTTTAAAAGAGTATTTGTATTTTTCTCGATTTTCTACAATTTTCTATGATTTAAAAAGCTGATTATATATTTATTTAAATGATTTTGATATTTATAAATTTTCTACAATTTTCTATGATTTAAAAAGCTGATTATATATTTATTTAAATGATTTTGATATTTATAAATTTATTTTGTGCAGTAAAAAATTTCTAGAATTAATTTATTGTGTTATCGATACTATTACATAATATTTTAAATAATATATTGTATTATTAATATTATTACAAATTATTTCATATAATACATAATATTATTAATTACGTGTTTTGGTATAATTTATTGTATTATTTCATACAAATTATTTCATATAATACATAATATTATTAATTACGTGTTTTGGTATAATTTATTGTATTATTTCGATTGTTACATATTTTCTGTCGTATTAGTATAACTAGTATGTTTTACTGTGTACGTAATTATCCCATAATTATTTGATTTTAAATTTAAGTAAAAATATTTTTATTATTAATTATTCTCGTTTAATTATATAATATAAGTATATTTTGACTATTTCGTATCAATTATTGTAATAGTACAACATGTACGTTTTTAATTATAAATAATTATTTTGTAGTTAGTTTGATTTTTAAATACCCGTAAATATTTATTTTAATTATTTTTGTTTTTAACCCTAACCCTAACCCTAATATTATATATATATATATATATATATATATATATATATATATATATATATATAATAATATATATATTATATATATTATATATATACTATAGTTATACATCTCTTCTCTCTCCTACTTCATAGAAAAACACTTGCCGCCCCATTATCATCTTCTTCTTCTTCTCTCTTCGGTTAATCTCCTGAAACCAAAACCCACCTCCACGAATACCACCCTCCAGCCGCCCTTGCGCCGCTTTGACCATCCCCGTCGCAGCTCTCCATCACCCCTCCCGGCCTCACGCCGCCAAGCCTAAGCTCCAGATCTTAGCCGAACGAACTCCAGCTCCACCCTCCTCGTCCTCGCCTACCTCCTCCAGAACCGCCGTTCCCCCTCGCCTCCGCTTGATCCGTCGCCGACGCCGCCTCTTCAACCTAGTCGCCGCCCTCCGTGAGCTCCGCCTCATCAACACCGCTCAAGCCGCCATTCTCCTCTTTTCCCCCACGTCGCCAAACCACCCACCTCTCTTCTTCGTTTCCCCTGCTGGCAAACCGCCTACCACACACACACTCACCCTCGGTGCACACCTCGCCGCCTGACCCGCCCCCAGATCCTCCCCTCGTCCAGTCACCCACCTGCGCCCCTCAGGGCCGCTCTCCGACCCCCGAGATCCGCCTTCAGTCACTGCGCTCTTCCTTGCTCCGCCACCAGCCTCAGATCGAGCACAACTTCCCTGTTAGTCCAGTCACTTCAACTTTCAGATCCGTCGAGGTTGACCACCAGCGACGCCCCATCGACTGAACTCCACAACCCCTGCAGCAGCTCCCCTACATCAGCCACCCCGAGCCCTTCAACAACCGAGCAGCACCGCCTCCGATGTCTCCTCCATCACACGCCACCTGTTCGACGATATGTCAACGTAGATCTAGTTGCAGAACCGCACACCAACAGCCCTGTCGTTTCAGATCCGTCTCGCAGCGCCATCGCCATCGTCATCAGACCCCCATGGTCTCGTAGGCAAGATCCCTCTTCCCTTTGACTCGTCAATTCAATTTCTGGATATGTTGCGAATTATTTGTGCTGTAATATGATTAGTCATAACTTGTATATTGCGATTATCTGCGTGGGACTATTGATGATGACATTAAATAATTTCAAATGATAAATATAACTTGTATATTGCGATTATCTGCGTGGGACTATTGATGATGACATTAAATAATTTCAAATGATAAATTGATGTTTTTCTAGATTAATTAGAATTATGGACTATTGATGATGACATTAAATAATTTCAAATGATAAATTGATGTTTTTCTAGATTAATTAGAATTATTATCATGAGAAATAATTTTTAAAAATAGTTTATTTTAGAAAACTGGTTTAATTTGAATTATTATAATAATAAATGAGTTGAAAGAATTTATTTCGGAAAATGGGTTAGTTTTGAATAATTATAATGTTAAATAATTTTAAAGAAATTTTTTTGGAAAATGGATTACTTTTAAAGGAATCTATTTTTGGAAAAGATTAATTTTGGAATTAATAAATTTGTGATATTGGAAATTACGAGTTTTCATGTATGATTATTTGATAGTTGTAGTTCCATCTTACACTGTTATTAGTAGTTGTTTACGTTTCCTATTCATGATTCATGACACTGTTACATAGTATTCATTGCATTTATGCCCTGTTATAGTTGAGAATCGCGAGTATGGCTTGACCGTAGTGACCCGTGAGATATGAGTTGTTAACTTGGACTTGGGATGGGAAAGTCTTGGTTCATGTTATCGGATATGTTATTGTTTATTTCCAGGCTCGTACCAGTGAATCGTTTCGCACTGGGGTGGGTCTGAGGAGCAGTGATCGGATATGCTTATTGTTTATTTCCAGGCTCGCACCAGTGAATCGTTTCTCACTAGGGTGGGTCTGAGGAGCAGTGGTATTGTGATTATTGATTATTTCCAGGCACGCACCAGTGAATCGTTTCGCACTGGGGCGGGTCTGAGGTTCTAGTGAGATGTGGATAACCAGATATCCGATAATGTGAACTTTGACTATGTGTGAGATGTGAACCAGTGACCTGTTATAGGATGATTATTTACACGACTTAGATTCTTGGCTAAGTATGATTCTTGTGAGACGTAGATCAGTGGTATTTCTTTCCATACATAGATCGGGGTTAATATTTAATTATCTATAATTCGAGACATATGGTATATACATGAGGGTTTCCTTGTTTGGATTATTTCGCTCGACGTACTACGTCTCTTGTTGTAGATTTTTAAGTATTAATTCCATCTAGTATGATCTTGTTACGTGGATGATTAATCTGATCGCTAGCTGCATGATCGACTTGTTACTTGGTTGATTTTCTTGGATTTATTATGATTATTCTATTCTAGTAGTAAATTATATTTAGATTATTAGTATTTTAGTTGCATATTTCCATTGTTATTACCATCATTTGCATTGGTCGCACGACCGTTCTATTCTTCCTTTTGGGATCTTGCTGTGCGCCATGCACCTGACGTACACCTGTTTTCTCTGGTGTACGTCAGACTTAGGAGAAGAACAGAATCATCAGGAGCCAGAGGATTCTCAGCAGGAGTGCCTTACAGATAGAGCAGAAGAAGAAGCTGAAGTCTAGTCGTCTCTTTTATTATATGCTGGTCCTTGTTTACTTTTGTAGTTCTTTCTATTTCTGTGGTTCGATGTATCTTTGCACCTCTTTAGTATTCACTTGTTCAGATATGTATAAGGGCATGTTTGGCCCGAATATTATGTCTTGGATGATATTCATTTGTGATATGTATTATTTTATTTTGAGTTTGTCTATTATATTCTTGCTGATTGTGATCGGGGACCTGTGACTTCCCATTGTACTTATTTCCAGACGCTTAGCGTATTGGATTGAGAAGAAAAGAAAAGAGAAAAAAAGTAGAGTATATTTCTTCTCAATCTAATACGTCGCGGGCTTGTTCACGTTCCGATTCCCTGGTATTTTGGGAAGCGGGGCGTGACAAAAATAGAGTTTGAGAGATCTGAAACCCCTTTCCCCCATATTCCTCCGGATTGAAGCTTGGTCTTAAATCTCGAGAAGAGTCATAATCTCGCTTGGTCGGGATTACCACTTCAGCGAATACTTCCTTTGTGAAGTAGAGCTTTGATTTCCAATCTGTCAACCGGATCTGATCCGCGGCGGTCCACGGATATCAACGTCCCCAGCACAGGCAAAGATCTCACGCAAACAACATGCGATAAACATCTGTTGTGTGTTGTTTGACAAGAGTTGTAATCTTTATTTTCGTTGTGTAAGGAGATCTTATAAAAAGATCAACTTAATTTTTATTTGAGTTTATTGTAACGATTGAAGTTGTAATAGATTCAAGGCAATGAAATCAACTTTTGACCCAAACAATACCTTCAAGCACATTGTAGTGTCTTGTTAGCTCGATGTTACATGTTTTCTAAAACTACTTGAATTTCTAGTAATTGGTGGGCCTAAAATGCAATTATTTAAAATGACCAAAACATTTAAATATTGAAGAGTACATGTGCAATGAGTGGGTATCAAGGTTGAACTTCTGATTAATTTCTACAAAACATGTGTTGAATAACATCAATAAATAATTTTTACCTCATATCCCGCATGGTGCTTAATATGAAAAACATATTCTTAATTGAACTAAAGAAAGAACATGTGATCAACAGAACTATGTCCTCGAAGAGCCACTAAGAAAAGAAAATAAAAAAATAATTCAGTTGTGAGTAAGAAATAGAATGAGATTTCGATAAAAATCTCACATCTTTATGGCGTCTATCAACTTTTTTTACCAGCAATGGAAGCAACAATGGCATTGCAGTGGGGATAGATCGAATTTTATAAAAACGTAGACGTATATTGACTGTTATCTATGCCATCCAAGTACCATGTAGCTCTGCCTTTCTTTCTTCGGTGGATGACTAACTTTGTTTAATTGAACTTAGCATGTGATGTCATTTAAGGATTGATCTAGTAAGTATTATTTTGTAGATAATATAATTAACAAATGATCGACGATATAAAATTGATGTTTCACTATAGATTAATTTGGAGCTAATTGTCTACAAAAGCCATTATTTGCAGGTAACAGACAGTAGAATTTAAAAGGTCTAATAGTATATGTTTATAGGAAATTAATGTTTCATAGAGGAATAATTTGGAAGTAATTGTCTAAGAAGGCTAAATTTTTATCGGGAGAGAGAAATGACAAATGGAAGATGTATGTTATGTATATTTGATTTCATTTATATATATATTTATAGCTATACTATATACTTCTCTTTATTATGTATTATTACTTATTCTTACATTACTCATGTAAAAGAGGATTGTCATGTAAAAACTTTTGATTGAGAGGGCAAAAACGGCAATCAAAAGTTCTGACATAGCAATCCTTTTTTATTAGTATAGATATAGATATAGATGTTTGCGTCAAAAGTTGGTCTCGTTGTGGAATTCATTATATCTTCGGTCGATTACAATAAATTCAAAAGAAATAGCCTTTTTATAAGACTTCTTTTACACAACAAAATAAAAATTACAACTTTTTAGAAACAAACGCAGGATCGTTGTTTGGATAGCTGCTTGCGTGGGATCTTTGCCTGTGTCGGGAGCGCTTTGACTCGTGGACCACCGAATCACAGATTCTGATTGAATCGTGAGGGGTTTAATGATTCTTCCTTCGTTTATCGAAGTGAGAAATTAAAGCGAATATCTTATCGACGTAAGATGTTCACTCTTCTAAAGATCAAGTCAGAGCTTAGATCTCTAGGAATCGCCAGAAGCTTCTTGAGGATGTTTGTGAAGAAGGAAGACTCTCTCTCTTGCTCTAATTCACCAAAACTCAAGGCTCTCTACTCTAATCTGCTCTGGAAAATGCTCCGCCCATTTCAATGATGGCCATAGGGGGGTATTTATAGCCTCCTCAGACAATAACTGAAGAAATAACCAATCAACAACTGCTTCTTTAGGCGCGGCAGTTGATGCTGTCGCGGCTAAAGGACGCGACAGTCGACACTGTCGCGGCCAAAGGGTGCGGCAGTCGACACTGCCGCGGCTAAAGGGCGCGG
>NC_033794.1:127351235-127359763 GCF_001876935.1 Asparagus officinalis
ACTTCAGCCGCGGCACCATGGGTTGCCGCGCTTCAGTCGCGGCACCATGTACTGCCGCGCTTCAGCCGTGACACCATGTACTGCCGCGCCCATACGCTGTAGTTTTGCATTGTTCTGTGAATTCACATTGTTTTGTGTTGATTCATAGATCCTTTTGCTTCCTTTGGGCTTGTATGATCTCTCATGACTTAGATACTGGTGTTTATCACATTCTCTTTGTCTTGAGTGGTATTTGGATGTCTGTAAGTATTTTTTGACGCCTACAGATACCCCCTCCAAAGTATCTCAGACTCATCATTTTTTGGAGAGGAGTCTGAGACACTTTGGATATGATAAGTTTTCCTTGTAATTTACTTTGGATATGATAAGCTTTCCTTGCAATTTCTCCAGTGCTTTGTTGAGGAAGTTGCGTAACATAGTCTATGGATGGCTTCAATTTTTGACTTCTTCATCTTTTAGCCTATTCAGTGCTTTGTAGAATAGCTAAAATTCCTCCGGTGCTGCGTTTATCGCGTGGCTTTTGTCGAAGTCTTGAATTTGAACTGCCGTCGAAGAATAGAGAAATAGTTTATACTCGTATACTCTATTGGAGTGTTCGGGAAATAGTTTAACCTCATATACCCGTTGAGAGGTAATCAGGTTATTCTTAAGAATATTTTGAGTAATATTCTTCAGAAACTTCCTGTTGAGGGTAGGGAAACAGTTTAGACTCGTGCACCCATTGGAGTAATATGGTCTCTCTTTTTGTTGGTAGAGATGAACCCGAAATCGGAGAGGAAAAATTTTATACTCTATCTCCTGGTCTCTTGTTTGTTGGTAGAGATGAATCCAAAATCGGAGAGGAAGAATTTTATATTCTATCTGCTGGTCTCTTGTTTGTTGGTAGAGATGAACCCAAACTCTGAGAGGAAGAATTTTATATTCTATCTCCTGGTCTTTTGTTTGTTGGTAGAGATGAACCCAAAATCGGAGAGGAAGAATTTTATATTCTATCTCATGGTGCAAAGGAAACTCGAAGTGGGATCTCCACTTAGAGAATCTGGAGTGGTTTGAATAATCCTAACTGTCATAAGGTTTGATTATCCAATTCAAAGTTGGACCTTTCGTTCGCAAAACGAATCGAAAGGAGATTTTGGCCGTGGTCCTAACTGTAGTAAGGTTCGACCAAGTGGGAGTTTTGAGACGATCCTAACTGTTTAAAGGTTTGATCGCTTGATTTATGGACCTCTCGTTCATGGAAGGAGAGGAGATTTTGATTTTGGTCCTAACTGTTTAAAGGTTTGACCAAATGGGAATTCGAGACGATCCTAACTGTTTAAAGGTTTGATCGCTCGATTTATGGACTTCTCGTTCATTGAAGGAATCGAGAGGGGATTTTGGCTTTGGTCCTAACTGTTTAAAGGTTTGACCAAATGAGGATTTGAGACGATTCTAACTGTTTAAATGTTTGATCGTTCAATTTGTGGACCTCTCGTTCATGGAAGGAATCGAGAGGGGATTTTGGCTTTGGTCCTAACTGTTTAAAGGTTTGACCAAATGAGGATTTGAGAAGATCCTAACTGTTTAAAGGTTTGATCGTTCAATTTGTGGACCTCTCGTTCATGGAAAGAATCGAGAGGGGATTTTGGCTTTGGTCCTAACTGTTTAAAGGTTTGACCAAATGGGGTTTTGAGACGATCCTAACTGTTTAAAGGTTTGATCGTTCAATTTGTGGACCTCTCGTTCATGAAAGGAATCGAGAGGGGATTTTGGTTTTGGTCCTAACTGTTTAAAGGTTTGACCAAATAGGGGTTTGAAACGATCCTAATTGTTTAAAGGTTTGATCGTTCAATTTGCGGACTTCTCGTTCGTGGAAGGAATCGAGAAGAGATTTTTGACTTTGGTCCTAATTGTTTAAAGGTTTGACCAAATATGAGTTTCGTGAGGGAAGATTGATCTAAAGAAATGATCGAATCTCATCTCAGCAAAAGAGTATTCGAAAATCATCATGGGGATGTAGTGTTTATCACTTTGTTCGTAATGATCGGGTTATCCCTAAGAAAATTACATATAGCATTCTTCCAAGAACTTCCTGTTTACATGAACCATCCACCCCCAGCTTTTCTCATGAAACTGGGTTTATCATTATAGTCAGCTGCATGATCAAGTTATCCTTAAGAGTACTATGCATAGCGCTCTCCAGGAACTTCCCGTGAAAGAAAGGAAATAGTTTAGACTCATATACCTGTTGGAGTATCGAGGAGCAGTTTATACTCGTATACTCTTCGGAGTGTGGGAAAACAGTTTATACCCGTGTACCCAATGGAGTTGGGGAAACAGTTTATACTCGTGTATCCAATGGAGTATGAGTCATCTTTACTTGGCTTGTTTCGCCGTTATGACGTCGGAGTCAATTAATGCTTGGATTTTATTTTTGAGTCCGAAGCAAATCTCAGTGGGATGAAGAACCCTTCTGTGGTACGCACAGTAGTTTGGATCCGTAATTCTCTTAGCTCCCTCCTGATCTTTAATAGGTGGTAGCTCGATCTTGTCGTTGGCGAGGAGGTATTTCAAGATGGCTGGAGCTTCATCATCTTCGAAAGAATACTCCTTTTGGAACCTCGGATCGAGAGTTGTGTTCACAGGAATTGTGGATATCGTCAGTTGACCTCTCTCAACTTTCTTTCTTTTAAGAAAGTGTTCAGCTTGTTCGCCACGTAATTTTAACTCTTTCCAAGTTTTGGATGGTACGACCCCCAGGGCTTCCAGGACATCGATGGAGAGATTATTGTGACATGTTTGCAGGATAAACTCCTCTGTAACAGGATCTCTGCAATTCATTGCTTTGTCACGGAAGCGCTTGACAAAATTATTAATAGATTCTCCGTCTTTTTGCTTCTTATCCAAAAGGGTTCCGACTGACACTTCGGTATCATCATCGAAGAAGTTACCGAGGAACAAACTTTCCATGTCATCCCAGCAATTGATGCTCCCTGGGTTGAGCCGTCGGTACCAATCGAAGGTGGGCCCACGAAGGGTGCCAACGAATGATCGGACCATTAAAGCCTCGTTTCCAGAGATCATGCCCAAATGAGACTTGAAATAATCAAGTGCTGAATCGGCGAACTCTTCCCCTCAAACGGTGTGAAGTTAATCAGATTGAATTTTGTCGGGTATGGTATTGAATCCCATTCTCTTGGATAGGGACATGGAATACCCGTTTTTTTCACTTCTTGAGCCGTCATCAAAGCGTTGATTTTGTTTTCAAGCTCTTTCATTTTCTCTTCATCGTCTATGTCTTCATTCGAAGGATGTTGAGGAGAATGAGTTAGGCCACCCCCTGTAAGAGGTGCCATTGAACCACCCCCAATATCGTTATTGAGAGGGTGCATTAAACCACCCCCAGCGTTATTGCTATTGGGAGGTGTATCAGCCATAATGACTTCATCCACTTCTGGATTACTATCATCTGCCACATTCTGAGTGTGGCGGCTGGATTCAGCTCGTTGACTGGACTCAGGAGGTTGAGGCCGTTGAGTTAGCAATTCTCTCATTTGTTGTATAGCTAACTCCATCTCTGTCTTCATCTCAGCTCTAATTTCTTCACGTTATTTCGCTAGAACTTCTTGAAGCATTTGAGCAAATTGATCAAAGGTGATCGTGAGTACTTCTCTGGTTTGTCCCATGCTAGACATTGTATCATCAGAAGCGATTGCAGAACAAGTGTCCGAGAATTCATCCTCCGAGGACATTCCTTCCTGCATTCTTTTGTAATCTCTGCGTCTGATGGCTCCTAATTGGAGTCGAGACATCTTTTGAGCAATTCTTGGATTGACTTTTCCTCTCGGGGAAAAGTCGGGATTTGAGTCACTTGAATGCCGCTTAGACTTTCTTTTATCAGCCACATTGATGGTGACTTCAGGGAATTCATCATCTTAGACAGCTAATTTTCTCTTGCGGAAATGTCTCGGCTTAGGCTTCGACATTTCGGTGAAAAGTTTCGGGAGCTCGAAGGCTCTTTGCGGGATGACTCCTCATTTGAAACAGTCACATTCTGATAGCATTGCTCTAATGAGTTGCGCACAGGAACAATGAGAGCTCATTTCCCGAACAGTTCTCTTTCGAGTTTTGTTCATACCCCCAGCTTGATAGTATGATTCATCGGTATGATTGCCGGAAAATCTTATCGTCTGTTGGTATGACCCCCCAGGTATAACGATGTCTTTTGACGGACATGTTTTCTTTTGAGGATATAAAACATTGTTGGCATTTTCAGGACAACTTATTATTGTCTTTGAACGATCCAAGGTTATGTCGGGAGTCACACGTTTAGAACCACTCCCTTGCGGGTGCGGAGTCTTAGCGGGCTCCAAATACTGATTTTGCATAACTCTAGACTTTGGAATCCAAACTTTGTAGAGTTTTGATGGTTCTTTAGCCACCGTTTCTTTCTTCCATTCTTGTCTTTGTTGTGAGAGAGCACGGTCATGAGCAGCGTTTACATAACGTTTTTGTGTACGTTCTTTGAGGGTTGAGCGAGCCCTTTTGACAAGAGTCCATTCATCCGTTGTCAATTTAGCAGAGATATGAGTGATTGGTTGTAGAGACAACTGAACCACTCGATACTTCCTCGACTCTAGGTCCGCACAATAATGAACCTCGTCGGTTTGTTCTAAGGCTTTAGCTAATTGACGAGCGCGGCGTTGGCGTCGCCTCTGACGAGCCCTCTTCGTCAGAGTTAGCGAACTTCGATCGAACAACTCCTTAATTAGGGTGGAATCATTACAAGCAGAGCTTCCGGCTTTGGGGGTCGCCGGGATAATGTTGCGAGGCAAGGCCTCAACAACGATTGGGCGAGAGTCTTCACTTTTAGCCTTCTTTGGCGTGTAAGTCTTCTTCATGTTTTCGCCAAAAGTCGAATTTGTTGTCGAATTCATTATATCTTCGGTCGATTACAATAAATTCAAAGAAAACAGCCTTTTTATAAGACTCTTTTACACAACAAAAAGAAAATTACAACTCTTGAGAAAATAAACGCAGGATCGTTGTTTGGATCACTGCTTTCGTGGGATCTTTGCCTGTGTCGGGAGCGCTTTGACTCGTGGACCACCAAGTCACAGATTCTGATTGAACCGTGAGGGGTTTATGATTCTTTCTTCGTTATCGAAGTTAGAAATTGAAACGATATCTTATCAAGGTAAGATAGTCGTTCTTCTTGAATTCAAGTCAAAGCCTGAATATCAAGGATCTGCCGAAGGCCCCAGAACTCTGCTCTGTCTGCTCTGAAGTGTTCAAAAATGATCAGCCCTGGATCTCTGCTGGAAGCCCGAACCCCCTGTGAAAATGGCCTTCGGGGGTATTTATAACCCTCTGGATGAACAGTGCTCGCGAGACAGCATTTGCTGTCTCGGCGGGCGAGACAGTATTTGCTGTCTCGCTGGGCGAGACAGTGTTTGCTGTCTCGCCCAGCGAGACAGTAATGCCTTCTCACGTTTCAAACTCCGTTATTTTGGCAGTTATCCACGTGATTCTCTCCCACGACGTTTCCCACGTTCTTGAACAGTTAGTGGCCACGTGTAGGGCAGTTGTAAAGGTAGTTTTGACCATCTGAAAGCTGTCTCACGTGCGAGACAGTAAATTCTGTCTCGCACGGCGAGACAGCAAAGACTGTCTCGCGTGGGCGAGACAGCAAAGACTGTCTCGCGTGGGCGAGACAGCAAAGACTGTCTCGCGTGGGCGAGACAGCAAAGACTGTCTCGCTCCTCAGCAACAATCAGGCGAGAGTCTTCATTTTGTGCCTTCTTTGGCATGCAACTCTTCCTCAATTGTGAGATCCTCTTGTACTTGCGAGATAATGAAGATCTTGAAGAGGATGATGAGAGATATTCCTCAAACTTGGTTTGGTCGAATTCGTATTCGACCATGGATTCAACCGGGATCTTGATGATTGGCTGCGACACGACGGTCTCGGCAGCGAGACCGTTGGCTCCCACTGTGGTCGCCAGCTTGTTTGCGTCAAAAGTTGGTTTTGTTATGGAATTCATTATATCTTCGGTCGATTACAATAAATTCAAAAGAAATAGTCTTTTTATAAGACTTTTTTTACACAACAAAAGGAAAATTACAACTTTTTAGAAACAAACGCAGGATCGTTGTTTGGATCGCTGCTTGCGTGGGATCTTTGCCTGTGCCGGGAGCGCTTTGACTCGTGGACCACCAAATCACAGATTCTGATTGAACCGTGAGGGGTTTAATGATTCTTCCTTCGTTTATCGAAGTAAGAATTTGAAGCGAATATCTTATCGATGTAAGATGTTCACTCTTCTAAAGATCAAGTCAGAGCTTAGATCTCTAGGAATCGCCAGAAGCTTCTTGAGGATGTTTATGAAGAAGGAAGACTCTCTCTCTTGCTCTAATTCACCAAAACTCAAGCCTCTCTGTTCTAATCTGCTCGGGGTGTTCTGGAAATGCTCTGCCCCTGTCAATGATGGCCATAGGGGGGTATTTATAGCCTTCCTTGGACGATAACTGAAGAAATAACCGATCAACAACTGTCCCTTTAGGCGCGGCAGTTGATGCTGTCGCGGCTAAAGAGCGCGGCAGTCGACACTGTCGCGGCCAAAGGGCGCGGCAGTCGACACTGCCGCGGCTAAAGGGCGCGGCAGTCGACACTGCCGCGGCTAAAGGGGCAGTTACACCCACGTTCATTCGTATTTGAAACTGTTCTCCCACGACCTTTAACCACCTTTTTCGTGGTTTAACTGCTTGTCCACGTCAGCACACGTTCTATTTCTGATATGCCGCCCGTGGGCTTCAAGAAATCATCATATAACTGCATTGTAACCGCCGCAGCACCCCCTATAATAGCCGCGACACCATGGGTTGCCGCGCCTTGGCCGCGGCACCATAGGCTGCCGCGTCTTAGCCGCGGCACCATGGGTTGTCGCGCCTCAGCCGCGGCATCCTGGGTTGCCGCGCCTCAGCCGCGGCACTATGTACTGCCGCGCCCACACGCTGTAGTTTGCATTGTTCTGTGAATTCACATTGTTTTGTGTTGATTCATAGATCCTTTTGCTTCCTTTGGGCTTGTATGATCTCCCATGACTTAGATACTGGTGTTTATCACCTTCTCTTTGTCTTGAGTGGTATTTGGATGTCTGTAAGCATTTTTTGACGTCTACAATAGATATAGAATTATATGAAAAAAAATTTAATAATAGTACAACCCACTAAATGAAGTAATGTTATTGGTCCAGTTTACTAATTGTAGGGGTTCTCTAAATTAAGAAAAATTCCTCAAGGACCCAAAATATGGGACCAATAGGGGGGACAAGTGATGTGTCCCCCTCCTATTGGATAATGAGTTGACCATCATTAATGATGGCCACTTTACTATCTAATAGGAGGGGGACACCCCACTTGTCCCGCCTATTGGTCCCATATTTTGGGTCCCTGTAGCAAAGCTCCTAAATTAAGGATGTAGCGAATCCAAACGTGTGTTTGAGATGACCCACTAGCACTATCTGTAACAAGCAATATTTTAGAAATCCTAACCCATAACAAATTAAACACCTAGGAATTTTAAATTCCAAAGTGAAATCCATATCCTTAAATTATAAGATTTGAAACAAAACACCCCCGTAATCAATCCCTTTTGAAAATTTAAGATACAACCATTAATTATGCGGTATATATATAGGATGACGTTTGGTTTCACCCACTTTAATTTCCACCAGGCACAGATGACGAAGGAACGTTCTCTCTAACTTCCAACACGCATAACTAAATTACAGCCCATAGATCCATTAATTTACGCGAAGGCGAACGATTAAGCCACTCAGAAGATTTAGATAAGGATCCCTATAAATTAACATCTCACATTCTTCACAGATTATTATTATTATCTGCAGGAAAATAACATCACACAACAACAATGGTGATGAGTACTACATTTTCTTTTACTAATTTTTTTGATTAATTTGATTGATATTTGATTTGATTTGATGCAGCGCATTAATAATTAATTTGTATATATGTTACTTCAATTATTTGATTCGATTTGACACAGGGTGATAGGATATATATAAAGGCTGGACCTGCAGGTGGCAAGCAGGGCCAAGCATGGGACGATGGCATATTTCATAGCGTAACTGCCATCTTTTTAACGTACACAACTTCCCGCATCGTATCCATCCAGTTTGCATACGCCGACGAACGTGGGAATAGGCGCCTTTCTCTCCGACGAGGAGGAGCAGGCGGCAACAGCTTTGAAGCTGTAGGTTCTATATATAACCTAATTTATCTTATATATGTTGTGTCACTTGTGTGGTATAATTAATTTAAAAGAGTCTATTTTCACAATCATATTTATGGCTCCCTGTCGTACGTTCTAAATTTATCACTTCATGTATTTTCTATTAAGTTTTGTTCACACGTTCATAATTGCTGAGAGGTACGTAGAAAGAGATTTCCCCTTCTATATACGTCTCTCAGTTAAATTTTCATGCAAACGAAATACATTTACATACTATTGATATCGAATTAAGAAT
>NC_033794.1:127359773-127378744 GCF_001876935.1 Asparagus officinalis
CCGATAAAAGATACTTGCACTTTTATTCCGTTCATTGATTACGGAGCAATCTTACGTATTTTGCCCAATAGGGCTCGTTCGGACTTCGGATGTGAATAACGGAATTCATTAAACATTAGATATTCTGAAAATTCACATTATGTTTCATGTTTTGTTTCAGATACAAATAACAGGTCCTATAACATCAGTATCCGGATCATACTCGATGATATCGGGCAGGCCGGCTCACGTACAGTCTCTCGTGTTCGATGCGGGTGGCGTACGCCATGGACCTTATGGTTATGCTTCCGGTAGTGTTACTGCTTTTGGTCGTGGTACTACTCAATTTTCGTTTAGTGCTTCTGGCAATCGTATCAGAGGTTTCCACGGCTATTCGGATGGATTTTATCTCCAATCAATTGGTGTTTACATTGACAGCGGTACGACGTCGAGGATGCAAGCTTCCCCTTCTTCGTACCCAAAGCTTTTAGAAGCTCCTAAAGAAGAATCTGAATGATCACCAGAAGTTCGTGTGTGACAAAAGTTTGAATAGATGTTATTTTCTTCTTTTCATCAATTAATTAGATAAAGGTTTTTCGTCTATTTAGGGATTTTATCTTTTTTCCTTTTCTTCTTCTTTTGAGTTAGCGTTTAGGTTGGAGTTCTTTGTAGGGAGTTTGAGCAGTAGACGTAGTTATGTCATGGTACTACTCTGTCTTCATCAGAATTTTTATCAAATATTGGTGTCGTGTGCGAAGTTAAGAATTAATCAAAAGTGCAGTTTACAAGAAAATGTTTCATTTTATTTCTATGTAGTAATGATAGTATAAACTCTCTTGTATAAAGTTGTCACTGCTCTTATTCCTAGCATGAAGACAACACAGGTGATTTTGACGGGGAAGGATCGTCTAGATCCTCAATTGCAGACAATCCCTACAATCCACCAATATCTTTTCATCATTCAGTAGATTCCATGATGATATTCTTTATAAAATTGGTATGCAATACATGTGTTACATGTGATGTTATGTTATAGTTTATAAATAAATGGAAATCATTACATTTTTCTGTTATAACATGTTATAGTATATTATATAGTGATAATTGTAATGTATTATAGTATAGTATATAGAGATAATTGTAATGTATGTTTAGTATAGTGTACATGTGTTGCACATAAATATATCCATTTTATGGTATGAAGTCTCTTAGACAGTAAAATGAGGAAAATAAATACATATTTTTTTATATTAAATAATCTTAAAAATACATGTAGTTTTATGTTTTAATAAAAATTATTTAAAACATTATAATATTATATTACATTATTATTATTTTAATTGTCGATTACAATAAATTCAAAAGAAATAGTCTTTTTATAAGACTTCTTTTACACAACAAAAGGAAAATTACAACTCTTGAGAAACAAACGCAGGACCGTTGTTTGGATCGCTGCTTGCGTGGGATCTTTGCCTGTGCCGGGAGCGCTTTGACTCGTGGACCACCAAATCACAGATTCTGATTGAACCGTGAGGGGTTTAATGATTCTTCCTTCGTTTATCGAAGTAAGAATTTGAAGCGAATATCTTATCGATGTAAGATGTTCACTCTTCCAAAGATCAAGTCTGAGCTTAGATCTCTAGGACTCGCTAGAAGCTTCTTGAGGATGTTTGTGAAGAAGGAAGACTCTCTCTCTTGCTCTAATTCACCAAAACTCAAGGCTCTCTGCTCTAATCTCTCTGGAAAATGCTCAGCCCCCCGTCAATGATGTCCATAGGGGGGTATTTATAGCCTCCTTGGACAATAACTGAAGAAATAGCCGATCAACGACTATCCCTTTGACCGCGACATCCCGGACTGCAGCGGCTATTGGCGCGGCAGCATGAACTGCAGCGGCCACAGGGGCAGTTACCAGCACGTTCCATCGTGCTTGAAACTGTCCTCCCACGACTTTTAACCACCTTTTTCGTGGTTTAACTGCTTGTCCACGTCAGCACACGTTCTATTTCTGATACGCCGCCACGTAGACTTCACATAATCATCACATAACTACCTCGTAACCGCTGTAGCATCCCCTATAGTAGCCGCGGCACCATGGATTGCCGCGCCCAAGCCGCGGCACTATGAACTGCCGCGTCTTAGCCGCGGCACTATGAGCTGCCGCGCTGTAGCCGCGGCACCATGAGCTGCCGCGCCCATATGCTGTAGTTTGCATTGTTCTGTGAATTCACATTGTTTTGTGTTGATTCATAGATCCTTTTGCTTCCTTTGGGCTTGTATGATCTCCCATGACTTAGATACTGATGTTTATCACCTTCTCTTTGTCTTGCGTGGTATTTGGATGTCTGTAAGCATTTTTTGACGTCTACAGATACACCCTCCAAAGTATCACAGACTCATCATTTTGAAGAGGAGTCTGGGACACTTTGGATATGATAAGTTTTCCTTGCGACACTTTGGATATGATAAGTTTTCTTTGCAATTTCTTCAGTACTTTGTTGAGGAAGTTGCGTAACATATTCTATGGATGGCTTCAATCCTTGACTTCTTCATCTTTTAGCTTATTCAGTGCTTTGTAGAATAGCTAAAATCCCTCCGGTGTTGCATTTATCGCGTGGCCGTTGTCGAAGTCTTGAATTTGAACTGCCGTCGAAGAATGGAGAAATAGTTTATACTCGTATGTTCCATTGGAGTGTTCGGGAAATAGTTTAACCTCATATACCCGTTAGGAGGTTCAGGTTATCCCTAAGAATATTATTGGAGTGTTCGGGAAATAGTTTAACCTCATATACCCGTTAGGAGGTTCAGGTTATCCCTAAGAATATTATGAGTGATATTCTCCAGAAACTTCCTGTTGAGGGTAGGGAAACAGTTTAGACTCGTGTACCTATTGGAGTATTCTGGTCTCTTTTTTGTTGGTATTAATGAACCCGATGATGGAGAGGAAGAATTTTATATTCTATCTCCTGATCTCTTGTTTGTTGGTAGAGATGAACCCGATGATGGAGAGGAAGAATTTTATATTCTATCTCCTGGTCTCTTGTTTGTTGGTAGAGATAAACCCGAGATTAGAGAGGAAGAATTTTATATTCTATCTCCTGGTGCAAAAGAAACTCAAAGTGGGATCTTCACTTGGAGAATCTGGACTGGTTTGAATAATCCTGACTGTCATAAGGTTTGATTACTCAATTCAAAAGTAAACCTCTCGTTCATGAAATGAATCGAAAGGGGATTTTGGTTATGGTCCTAACTGTTTAAAGGTTTGACCAAATATGAGTTGTGAACCTCTCGTTCATGGAAGGAATCGAGAGGGGATTTTGGCTTTGGTCCTAACTGTTTAAAGGTTTGACCAAATGAGAATTCGAAACGATCCTAACTGTTTAAAGGTTTGATCGCTCGATTTGTGGACCTCTCATTCATTGAAAGAATCGAGAGGGAATTTTGGATTTGGTCCTAACTGTTTAAAGGTTTGACCAAATGAGAAGTTTGAGAGGGAAGATAGATCCAACGAAGTGATCAATTCTCATCTCAGCAAAAGAGTATTCGAAAATCACCGTGGGGATGTAGTGTTTATCACTTTGTTTGTAATGATCGGGTTATCCCTAAGAAAATTACATATAGCATTCTTTCGGGAACTTCCCGTTACATGAATTATCCATCCTTAGCTTTCTTTGCAAAACTGGGTGTAACGAGGAGTACGTTATCCTCAGTCGCATGTTCGGGTTATCCTTAAGAATATAAGATTCTCCAGGAACTTCCCGTTACATAAATCATCCACCCCCAGCTTCCTTTGCGAAACCGGGTTTAACATTGTACTTAGTTGGATGACCGAGAAGCAGTTTATACTCATATACTCTTTGGAGTGTCGAGGAGCAGTTTATACTCGTATACTCTTTGGAGTGACATGAAGAAACAGTTTATACTCGTATACTCTTTGGAGTTTGGGGAAACAGTTTATACTCGTGTATCCAATGGAGTAAGGTCGTCTTTAATCGGCTTGTTTCGCCATTATGACGCCGGAGTCAATTAATGCTTGGATCTTATTTTTGAGTCCAAAGCAAATATTGGTTGGATGAAGAATCCTTCTGTGGTATGCACAGTAGTTTGGATCTGTAATCATTTTAGCTCCCTCCTGATCTTTAATAGGTGGCAGCTCAATTTTGTCATTAGCGATGAGGTATTCCAATATGGCTGGAGCTTCATCATCTTCGAAAGAGTACTCCTTTTGGAACCTCGGACCGAGAGTCGCGTTCACAGCAATTGTAGATGTCGTCGGTTGACCTCTCTCAAGTTTCTTTCTTTTAAGAAAGTGTTCAGCTTGTTCACCGCGTATTTTTAAATCTTTCCAAGTTTTGGATGGTATGACCCCCAGGGTTTCTAGGACATCGATGGAGAGATTATTGTGGCATGTTTGCAGGATGAACTCCTCTGTAACAGGGTCTCTGCAATTCATTGCCTTGTTACGGAAGCGTTTGACAAAATTATCGACTGACTCCCCGTCTTTTTGTTTTTCATCCAGAAGGGTTCCGATTGACACTTCAGTGTCATCATCGAAGAAATTGCTGAGGAACAAACTTTCTATGTCATCCCAGCAATTGATGCTCCCTGGCTTGAGCCGTCGGTACCAATCGAAGGCGGGCCCACGAAGGGTGCCAACGAATGACCGGACCATTAAAGTCTCATTTCCAGAGATCATGCCCAAATGAGACTTGAAATAAATCAAGTGCTGAATCGGCGAACTCTTCCCCTCAAACGGTGTGAAGTTAATCAGATTAAACTTCACCGGGTACGGTATTAAATCCCATTCCCTTGGATAGAGACATGGAATACCCGTCTTCTTAACTTCTTGAGCCGTCATCAAAGCATTGACTTTGTTTTCAAGCTCTTTCATTTTCTCATCATCATCTATGTCTTCATTCGAAGGACGTTGAGGAGAATGAGTTAGACCACCCCCTGTGTTACTAAGCGGTGCAATTAAACCACCCCCAATGTTGTTATTAGGAGGATCTGTTGAACCACCCCCAGTGTTATTGTCATTGGGAGGTGTATCAGCCATAATGACTTCATCCACCTCTGCTGGATTCAGCTCGCTGACTGGACTCAGGAGGTTGAGGTTGTTGAGTTAGCAATTCTCTCATTTGTTGAATAGCTAACTCCATCTCTGTCTTCACCTCAGCTCTAATTTCTTCACGTTACTTCGTTAGAGCTTCTTGAAGCATTTGAGCAAATCGATCAGAGGTGATCATGAGTACTTCTCTAGTTTGTCCCGTACTAGACATTGTATCATCAGAAGCGATTGCAGAATATGTGTCCGAGAATTCATCCTCCGAGGACATTCCTTCTTGCATTCTTTTGTAATCTCTGCGTCTGATGGCTTCTAATTGGAGTCGAGACATCCTTTGAGCAATTCTTGGATTGACTTTTCCTCTCGGGAAAAAGTCAGAATTTGAGTTACTTGAATGCCGCTTAGACTTTCTTTTATCAGCCACGTTGATGGTGACTTCAGGGAATTCATCATCTTGGGCAACTGATTTTCTTTTGTGGAAATGTCTCGGCTTAGGCTTCGACAATACAGAGACTCTTCGTGGGATGGCTTCTCGTTTAAAACAGTCACATTCTGATAATGCTGCTTTAACGAGTCGCGCACAGGAACAATGAGAGTTTATTTCTCGAATAACTCTCTTTCGAAAATTATTCACAACCCCAACTTGATAATACGATTCATCGGTATGATTGCCAAAAAATCGTATCGTCTGTTGGCATGACCTCCCAGGTATGACGATATCATTTGGTGAATGCGTCTTCTTCTGGGGGTGTAAAACCTTGTTGGCATTCTCAGGACAATTTATTTTTGTCTTTGAGCGATCCAAGGTTATGTTGGGAGTCGCACGTCTAAAACCACCCATTTGCGGGTATGGGGTCTTAACGGGCTCCGAATGCTGATTTTGCATAAGTCCAGACTTTAGAATCCAAACTTGGTAGAGTTTCGGTGGTTCTTTGGTCACCGTTTCCTTCCTCCTTTCTCGTCTTTGTTGTAAGAGAGCACGGGCATGAGCAGCGTTTGCACGACGTTTTTGTATGCGTTCTTTGAGGGTCGAACGAGTTCTTTTGACAATAGTCCATTCCTCCGTCGTGAATTTAGCAGAGACATGAATGATTGGTCGTTGAGACGACTGAACCACTCGATGCCTCCTCGACTCTAAGTCCGCATGATAACGAACTCCGTCGGTTTGTTCCAAGGCCTTAGCTATTTGACGAGCGCGACGCTGACGCTGTCTCTGACGAGCTCTTTTCGTCAATGTCGGCGGGCTTTGATTCGATGACTCTTCAAGTCATTGTGAGCAGAGATGTTGCGAGTAAAATCCTCAGCAACAATCAGGCGAGAGTCTTCATTCTGTGCCTTCTTTGGCATATAAGTCTTCTTTAATGGTGAGATCCTCTTGTACTTGCGAGACAATAAGGATCTTGAAGAGGACGATGAGAGATATTCCTCAAACTTGGTTTGGTCGAATTCGTATTCGACTATGGATTCAACCGGGATCTTGATGATTGGCTGCGACACGACGGTCTCGACAGCGAGACCGTTGGCTCCCACTATGGTCGCCAGTTTGTTTGCGTCAAAAGTTGGTCTCGTTGTGGAATTCATTATATCTTCAGTCGATTACAATAAATTCAAAGAAATAGTCTTTTTATAAGACTTCTTTTACACAACAAAATAAAAATTACAACTCTTGAGAAACAAACGCAGGATCGTTGTTTGGATCGCTGCTTGCGTGGGATCTTTGCCTGTGCCGGGAGCGCTTTGACTCGTGGACCACCAAATCACAGATTCTGATTGAACTGTGAAGGGTTTAATGATTATTCCTTCGTTTATCGAAGTAAGAATTTGAAGCGAATATCTTATCGATGTAAGATGTTCACTCTTCCAAAGATCAAGTCTGAGCTTAGATCTCTAGGACTCGCTAGAAGCTTCTTGAGGATGTTTGTGAAGAAGGAAGACTCTCTCTCTTGCTCTAATTCACCAAAACTCAAGGCTCTCTGCTCTAATCTCTCTGGAAAATGCTCAGCCCCTGTCCATGATGACCATAGGGGGGTATTTATAGCCTCCTTAGACGATAACTGAAGAAATAGCTGGTCAATAACTGTCTCTTTAGGCGCGGCAGCTGATGCTGTCGCGGCTAAAGGGCGCGACAGTCGACACTGTCGCGGCCAAAGAGCGCGGCAGTCGACACTGCC
Source organism: Asparagus officinalis (assembly GCF_001876935.1). Lineage (NCBI taxonomy): Eukaryota > Viridiplantae > Streptophyta > Magnoliopsida > Asparagales > Asparagaceae > Asparagus > Asparagus officinalis. The sequence goes on from NC_033794.1 coordinate 127,366,989, forward strand.
GCGGCTAAAGGGGCAGTTACACCCACGTTCATACGTGTTTGAAACAGTTCTCCCACGACCTTTAACCACCTTTTTCGTGGTTTAACTGCTTTTCCACATCAGCACACGTTCTATTTCTGATACTCCGCCACGTGGACTTTAAATAATCATCAGATAACTGTATTATAACTGCTGTAGCATCCTGCTTTAACTGCCGCGGCACCATAGGTTGCAGCGGTTAAGCCGCGACACCATAGGCTGCCGCGCCTTAGCCGCGGCACCTTGGTCTGCCGCGCCATAGCCGCGGCACCATGTCCTGCCGCGCCGCCATATGTTGCTTGATGACGTGTATATTGTTCTTCTATATCGTCTTGAGTGGTGTTTGAATGTCTGTAAGCATTTTTTGACGCCTACATGTAGTTATTCATTTCTATCGATAATTATAACCTTATTGGAGGAATTCACAATTCATGCACTCTGTTTTTGCAGTATTAGAGGTTATTATGTATATGCTTGTTTTTTGCTAGTTAGTTATTACAAATCTAACTCATTTTTTGTATTATTACATTGACGAATTGGTGAACCATTCGCTAATATTCTAATTCAATCGTTTTTCGGTGAATGGTTTCTGTAAATCTTCTTATGGATAAGTTATTCACAAAATATCAACTATTCATGGATCTTATGAAGCGTCACTATTTATGTTGGAAGCTTGGTTTTTTGCTAGTATGTAGTGAAACACAGCACATGTTCTTTCTACCTACTTTTTCTTTTACTAGTTACTGCAAAAATCTAGCTCATTTTTTGTATTATTACATTGACATATTGGTGAATCATTCACTAATATTCTCATTCAACTGTTTTTCGGGGCATGGTTTCTGTAAATCTTCTTATGAATAAACTATTCACAAAATATCAGCTATTCGTGGATCTTATGAAGCATTACTCTTTATGTATATTGGAAGCTAAGGAAAAAAAATAGTACTATCTATCAGTGTCAATAAAGCATTCAGAATTTATTTGTATAGCGTGACCTATTTTTTCCATAACATTCTATTCATTAGTTGAGGTTGCTGTTGGTTGTAATTCTACTGAAATTTTCCTGCCGTAACATGTATTGAGTTTTACATCATTACAATATATCGTCTTCCAGTCTAGATGTTCTGGTAGATTCTTGGATGTTTAGACATTCAATATCTAAGTCATGAATCATGTACTGAATGCTAAGTAGAAATTACCTATGCTGTTTGATTCTTCTGGTGCTTTCTATGAAATTTTCTCAAGCAATTAACTTCTTGCAGAACCGGCTGCTTGCAATGAACTATATAAATGAGGGCTCTGATGATAAGCTTTTTGAGGCTCACAGGTATTTCTAACTCTTTACAAAGTATATATGCTTTCACAGGATTCCCATTCTGTTCGGTACCTGTTTATGGATATTTCTATAATATGAGATTATCAGTGTATTTAGAAGTCAATTTTCGATAATAGTTGGTTTTTATTCCAAACCTGGTAAGATTCAATCTAGGAGTTAGCTTTTATGTTTGAACTTTTTAAGCTTCATTTTAGATGAATCAACTCTGTTTGATTTTGACTATAGAAGAGGTGATACTTTTCGATCTCATTGAGCGCTTCTATTGTTTTGCTGCCCATCTATTGTGACAGGTTTATGCCACACGATTGCTTTGTCAAGTTAATGAATGTTATTGAATGCCTTGGGAATTAGAAATATTTGTCGAACTGTTCTTCAAATTCGTTGGTCCAAAAGAAATCTGATGAGAGCCTGATAAAATTTATATTGTAGTTAATGCATTATGATTCATTGTTGCTCTGCCGTGTCATATTTAAAAGGATGGAAAACCTGTTTTATAGATGCTTTGCAAATGAGAACTTTTTTTTGCCATTGCAAATTTCCTTGGTTCATTAAGATCGGAGTGTCAATGTTATGGATATCCTCTCTGTTTTTTTGTCTCTTTTTGTGTAGCTGTATTGTGAATTTTTTTATGTTCCACGAAGTTCCTGTATTGAAAGATGCATATATGGTACTTTTGATCAAATTATCTTTGTTGGAAACAAATGTAGAACCATGTCTTTTTAGATGGAATATCTGATTTCTTGCTAAAATTTTCTTATTGAAGTACCATCCGAATGAAATCTGCATGCAATAGACACGAGTGTTATATAGCAGCCTGTTAATAATTTATTTTGATAATTCTGCAACTTCATTATTACTTGTTTAGTTGTTTACAAGTTCAGTGCTGTCATTTTGACTTCAACACGGAGTGAACATATAAAACTACTTCATTTTTATAGCATGCCTGTTAATCATGAAAATGATTATGAGTTTTGTATACCACACCTGTTAATCATTTTTATTGGTAATTCTGCAACTTCAGTATTTAGTTGTTTACAAGTTCAGTTCTGTACTTTTAATTTCAACAGGGAATGAGCACATAAAACTACTTCAGTTAGTGGTACAAATTCATAGTAGTTTGACTGACTGATGTTTAATTGTTCCTCAGGGAATGGGGAATGCGATTTATGAAGCTATACCCTCAATATACCAGTTGGGATAATCCTAAAGATATGGAACGCCCATTAGTAATTGGATATGTGTCACCTGATTATATTACTCACTCTGTATCATATTTCATTGAAGCACCTCTCTTTTTCCATGATTACACAAATTACAAGGTGATTGTGTACTCTGGTGTTGTAAAGGTATGGTTATTTCTCTCATGCACAAGTGTCACCACTTAGTTAACTTGAAGTCTTTTTTCAAGTATCTTGAAGTCTTTTTTCAAGTAATTTACAACACGTCTTTAAGTCAAGTTTATGGGGGCTGTATGATATGTAAACCAATCAATTTTTCTACTTCTACTTTTTTTTTTCTTTCAATCATTTTCAGTAAATTATAAAGTCTCTGTCCTTTACGCTTAAACATAGTTAGTGTCCTTGTGTTTTACTGTGATATTGTAGGCAGATGCCAAAACCCATAAATTCAAGGACAGGGTGCTGAAAAAAGGAGGGCTATGGAGGGATATATATGGGATTGATGAGAAGAAGGTTGCTAGCATGGTTAGGGAGGATAAAGTTGACATACTGGTGGAGCTTACTGGTCACACTGCAAATAACAAGCTAGGGATGATGGCCTGCAGGCCTGCTCCCATCCAGGTACTGCCCTTATTTAAATTCACATCTGTATCACCTTCTCTGCGTTTTTGTTCCTCTTGATATTTTTAAAATTTATAAATTTAGCATCCTTGTCATTTATCATGTTTCCTGGAATTGCTTGAGTCGCTTTGTTTTTTACATACATCCATGTAAAACATGCTCCTTAATGACCTTCACCTCCACAGTTCTTATTTACACTCATACCCCTTGAAACCTCCAGTCTTGTGGCCTAAACACTGTCTGCGAGTAAACTCAACTAGAAAGTGGCAGTAAACTGCCAAATTTTGCTGAGATACAACAGGATATAGGTTGTTCTTCTATTAAAGAGCATCCTTTTATTTTCATGGATATTTCTACTGTGAAGCTATATTAATGTCAGTCATATATTGGAGATGACACTTTTTGTTGCGTACTTGCCATTCCTTTTGTACCTTTTATCATTTTTATCTTCATGTCTATCATGTTGCTTCCATGTCTGCATGCCAACTTGTGCTTCTTAGCTTATTTCCTCATGTTAAAATGAACTAAGACTGAAGATCCGCATGTAATTATTTCCAATAACTACTTTTAACAATGATAATTTTCTTTATGAATCTTAAGGATATGGTAAGAAGTATGATTGCTCATTCTTCTTTACCAGAGTCACTCTGGGAAGAAGCACTAAAGACAGCAGCTTACATTCTGAATAGATACATTCTGAATAGAGTACCAAGTAAAGCAGTTGCTAAAACATCTTATGAGTTTTGGACTGGTTGAAAGCCCGGTTTAAAGCACTTACATATTTGGGGATGTCCAGCTGAGGCAAGGCCTTATAGGCTAAATAAAAAGAAATTAGACTCCAAAACAGTTAGCAGCTATTTTATTGAGTATTCTGAACTGTAGGCGTCAAAAAATGTTTACGGACATCCAAACACCTCTCAAGACAAAATAGAAGAACAATATACACGTCATCATGCAGCACTGTGGCGCGGCAGGACATGGTGCCGCGGCTAAGGCGCGGCAACCCATGGTGCCGCGGCTAAAGCGCGGCAGCCCATGGTGCCGCGGCTAAGGCGCGGCAGCCTAGGGTGCCGCGGCTTAAGCGCTGCAACCTGCAGTGCCGCGGCAATTAAAGAAGGATGCTATGGCAGTTATAAGGCAGTTATTCGATGATTTTTTTGAGTCCACATGGCGGCGTATCAGAAATAGAACGTGTGCTGACGTGGACAAGCAGTTAAACCACGAAAAAGTGGTTAAAGGTCGTGGGAGAACGGTTTTAAGCACGATGGAACGTGCTGATAACCGCCTCTTTGGCCGCGGCGGCCTATACTGCCGCGCCAATAGGTGTGGCAGTGTAGACTGCAGCGGCCAAAGAGAAAACACTCGGTCAGTTATTTTGCCCCCGTTTCAACTGTGGTGCACTGATACCCCTATAAATACCTCCCTAAGCACGAAATAAAGGACAGAGAGCATTTTGGAGCAGAAGAGGCTTGAGCTTTCAGTGATTTTGAAGAAGAGAGAGAACTTTAACCCTTTGACAAGCATCATTCGGTGAATCCTAGAGATCTAAGCTCAGACTTAATCTTTGGAAGAACGAACATCTTACATCGATAAGATATTCGTTTTCAAATCTTTACTTCGATAAACGAAGGAGAGATCCCTAAACAACCTCACGATCTACGAATCGGTGGTCCACGAGCTAAAGCGTTCCCGGCACAGGCAAAGTCCCACAAAAGCAGGAGTTGATAAACAATTTCTGTGTTATTTTCTCGAGAGTTGTATTTTCTTTTACTTTCATTGTAATTTCTTGTAAACACATCAAAGTTTAATGGAATCTGCAATGGAAACGACTTTCGCTGAAAACAAACTGGCGACCACAGTGGGAGCCAGCGGCCTCGCTGCCGAGGCCGCAGTGTCGCAGCCGATTAAGATCATCGTCACCGAAGAGATCGAATATGAGTTCGATCAAGCCAAATTTGAGGAGTACCTGTCATCCTCATCTTCAAAATCTCCCTCGCCCCGCAAGTGTAGGAAGATTTCCTCTCCTAAGAGAGTTTCTAAGTCTTCAATTCCGATGAAGACCACAGGCGAAGATTCTTGCCAAGTTCTCTCCAAGGAATCTGCCTGTAACATTTCTGCTCCGAGTGACCCCGCACCAGTTAAGGAGTCACTGAATCAAAATGAACCAGCATTGACGAAGAGAGCCCGTCAAAGACAGCGTCAACGCCGCGCTCGTCAATTGGCAAAGGCTTTACAGCAAACCGACGGGGTCCATTATTATACGGACCTAAAGTCGAGGAATCAAAAGATGGTTCAGTTGCCTCAAAGGCAAAATAATCACATCTCTGCACAACTTACGACGGAGGAATGGACTCTGGTCAAAAGAGCCCGTTCTACCCTGAAAGAGCGCATACAAAGGCGCCAAGCAAAGGCGGCTCGTGTTCGTGCCCTTCGTCAACAAGCGCAGAGGAACAAGAAAGAAATGGTGCCTGAAAAGCCATCAAAGAACGGCAAAATTTGGGTTCCAAAGATTGAAAACACCCAACAATCTCAAAAGGGTGCAAACTCTGGCCGCGGCAGCTCAGACTGTCGCGGTAACTTATTCGACCGCGGCAGTCATAACTGCCGCGGCACTTTGCTCAACCGCGACAGTAAGGGTCGCCGCGGTACTTCGTTTGATCGCGATGTTCATCACTGTCGCAAGACCACATCTGCAGTTGATCCTGGCCCTTCTACTACAGCATCACCAGTGGAACCCTGGGTTAGCCCAGATTTGTCTAAGTTCAAAATCACTATGGCGGATCGCCTTGGTCCCTCAGTTGACGATCGAGGCAAAGCCCCAGTCAAAGAAGAACCAAGTCCAGCAAACAAACCCTTAGTGGTTTCCTATACAGGGGGTCGTAAACACCCTCCTGTCAGAACTGCACAAGTCCAAAACGAGAGAATACCAGTTCATTCTCGTTTAGGACCTATGAAGACTCCACTCCCGCAAAGGGGTGGATTTAAAAATTCAACTTTGGATCACCCAGAGGCGATGACCAGTCGTCCTGTGCATGTTAACAAAGTTCAAAGGCAAAAGATAGGTTGCTCGAATCACAATAATGACGAGCTATACTATCAGAAGAATAACTCGAGAAAGAGGATTGTCCAAGAGAATGAGTCCCATTGTGCATGCGAGAGACTCATTAAGGCAGTGCTGACAGAATGCGGATGCTCCAAGACTGATTCAACAAGAGTCTCCATATTCCAAAGACTTTCCAATGAAGCGTCAAGACCCAAGATAAGGCGTTTCAACAAGAAGAAACCGACAATCTGACAAGATGAGTTCCCTGAGGTCACTATCAACATGACCAACAAAGGGAAGCAAAAGTCAGTCAATCCCGACCCTGATTTCTCTCCGGGAGGGAGAGTTGAGCGGGGTCTTTCTCAAAGGATGGCACGGCTACAAAGAAGAGCCAACTTACGTCGAGATTACAGGAGAATGCACGAGGGTTTATCTTCAGATGAAGAATTGTCGGACACTTGTTCTGCTGTCGCTTCTGACGACACTGCATCCAGTGTTGGACAAGTCAGAGAATCATTTGCAATCACGCCGGATCAATTGGCTCACATGCTGCAGGAAGCGTTGGCTAAACAACGCGAGGAAATCAGAGCTGAATTCAAAACCGAAATGGAGTTGACTATACAGCAGATGCGAGACTTGCAGGTTCAGCAACACCAACCGGAGTCGAGCCAGAAGGCGGAATCCAGCCGGCGAAATGAAGAGGATGAGACTATCTTTGACGATCCTCCTCCAGATAAAGACAACTCCGGAAGCGGTCCGACCAAGTCATCCACCCAACCTCCACAGATCTACTTGAAGAAAAGTGAGGAAGAGGATAAGAAGATGCATGATCTCGAGAGCAAAGTCAACGCTCTGATGACGGCTCAGGAAGTGAAGAAAACGGGCATTCCATACCCGTACCCGAGGGAGTGGGACCTGATTCCTTATCCCCAGAAATTTAATTTGATTAACTTTACTCCTTTTGATGGCAAGGGTTCACCAACTCAGCACTTGATCTATTTCAAGTCGCATCTCGGCGCAATATCCGGGAACGAAGCCCTGATGGTCCGGTCATTCGTAGGAACCCTTCGCGGGCCTGCCTTCGATTGGTACCGACGCCTTAAACCCGGGAGTATCACTAGCTGGGAGGACATGGAAGAACTATTCCTCACCAATTTCTTCGACGATGACACAGAGGTCTCGATTGGCACGTTATTGGATGAAAAGCAGAAGGATGGGGAATCGGTTGACGTCTTTGTCAAACGATTCCGGGACAAAGCGGTGAACTGCAGAGATCCACTCACAGAAGAGTTCATCCTACAGACATGTCACAACAACCTGTCATTGGACGTATTAGAGGTCATGGGGGTTGTGCCCTCTAAAACTTGGAAGGAATTGAAAGTGAGGGGTGAACAGGCTGAACGTTTTCTCAAGAGAAAGAATCTGGAGAGAGGTCTGCCACCAGCTAATAATCAAAAGCAGAACTTTAATCCTCGAGGCAGAGGAAGAGGGTCCACGGCAGCTGTGGATGCACATCAAACGTCGCAACAGCCGCCGCAACAACAACCGCAGCAGTCATCCTTCCAGCTGGCGTCAAATCAGAATCAGCAGCCCCCGAGGCAGCCCAAGACTTCTGAGCCTAGATTTCCGAAGGAATACTCATTCAAAGATGATGAAGTTCCGGTCATCTTCAAATACTTATTAGAGAACAACAATATCAAGCTTCCACCGGTCACAAACCAAGAAGAAGCTACGAAGATTAATGACCCGAAATACTGTGCATATCACAGAAGGGTTCACCATCCAACTAAGACGTGTTATGTCTTGAAAGACAAGATACAAACATTAATCGATGTTGGTATTGTGACGCCGAAGCCGAAAGAGAAGAAAGTAGGTGCGAATGCGGTGTCTATCAGCTTCGGATCGGTTCCTTTGTCCTGGGAATGCGGTGTCTATCAGCTTCGGATCGGTTCCTTTGTCCTGGTTTCAAGCCGAGCCAGTATCAAAGGTTAAGATGCAGACTGTCAACGATGATCCTTATGGACAGCGCCAAAAGGGGCTTGTATCTCACACAGCCCCAAACGACGAAATCCTTTGGGTTCATCCGGATTTGCTTGAAGATGAACAGTGGACGACCTCCACATCGAAAAAAAAGTCAAAAAGCAAGGGAAAAGAGAAATCCTGTTACGGAGCCTCGGCTATTCCTGAGAAGAACGATGAGGAGATAACAGCTTTATCACTTTCTGATGGAGAACAGGAAGTTTTCGCTACAAGAATTGGGAATGAGTATCATTATAAATATCCTGAGACCTCTAACCCAAATGCTACAACTCTAAAAGAGCTGGGGATAGCTACAACTCCTCCAGTAGCTGCTGAGAAGCCGCAACAACCGGCTAAGCAAAAAGAGAAAGAACCCCAACATAAAGAGGTTCAAATTCCGAAGCAATCTCATTTCAGCCGACCGATTGGACGAGATAAACCGGAAAGCTCGAACGCACCATATCGTTTCGACGTTATGGCTCAGCTGGCCAATATCCCAGCAAGGATTACGCTATACGAGTTGTTGCGCCTCTGTTGCTGCGCCTCTCAAAAGAAACCAGAGAAGCTTTACAAGAAGCTTTGGCTGATTCTGAAGTATTCTTAACTCAGGTCAAGCCAGCTCCTGAAGAGCCAGAATCGTCAGTGCAGCATTGCAATCTGGCAGCCACCAAATTTCCTTGCATTGCTTTCACAAAAGAAGATATGCAAGTAAGAAATTCAAAGCATGATAGACCGTTATATTTTACTGGATATATTGGCTCGAGCATGGTCAACCGGATCCAAGTCGATCCGGGTTCTGCCGTTAGCATCATGCCACTTCGGTTGATGTACCACCTCAGAATTCCCGCCAGCAAGTTAGCCTCCACAGGAACGGTTATCTATGGTTTCAACACAAGCGGGTCACGACCGTTGGGAAAAATCCGAGTGAAGTGTCAACTTGGAGATCTGAAATCTGAAGTCACCTGTTATGTGATCGATGCGGAGACTTCTTATAACTTACTGTTGGGTCACCCATGGATCCACAGTAATCTTATAGTTCCCTCTACCCTCCAACAGTGTTTGAAGTATGTCGACACTAATGAGGAAGTCAAGACGGTGGTCGCGGATAAGCAACCATTCAAGGGGTTAGAAAATTACTTTACTGACTCCCTTCTTTATGGTGCTGAGTCCGATACTGAACCATCGGCCCATGGCACGGACAGCGGAGAAGAAGCTGATACCGAAGCCGGGCTCGATTATAGTGAAGGTCTTGTATTAAATGACATTGAACCTCTTGTAATCGATCTTGACGGTGATGAATCGTCGGACGAAAGTTGTAACTGGCAGCTTGCCGATGAAATAATAAATCATGATTTAGAGTACCAAAGACAGGGGGTGAAAAAGAAATAATCTTTGGAAAAGGGAATCCATCCCCAACTCCTGATCTTTTCTTGGACACCGATTCGGATGAAGAAAAACCCGGGCGACATTTCTCTCGGTACAGTCCGCAAGCGAATGATTATATGGCGAACCGAGGTTATGACCTCTCACTCGGTGAAGGTCTTTATTTTGGTCAAGGTATTAGGGTTCCACCCCGTCCTGCCTATGTACCAAAAGGAAAACCAGATAATTATTACAGTCGTAATAGGGGTCTGGGTTATGCTTCATCATCCGATGACGATTATGGCCAACATATTATTAACCAATTAATAGATAGGAGCGGACATTCATCCGACACCTCGAATTGGGATTCTGATGTGAGCATTGGAGAAAAGTTCAAAAGTCTCATGTCGAACATGGCGACAGTTGATCCTTCCACAACCGAAGAGGACGATCAATTACCCACTTGGGAAGATCCTTGGACGCATTACATGAATATCCAATACGGTGATCGATTTGAGCAAAGAGAACCTCCTACTGAGGATAAAGTGGATCAAGTTAATATGGGTGACGAAAGTAATCCGAAACCTATATTTATTAGTGGTGATCTTCCACCGGACGAGAAAGAGGAATTAATCGCCCTCGTTAGAGAGTATATCGACGTTTTCGCTTGAAACTACAAAGATATGCCGGGACTCGATCCAAATGTAGCAATGCACAGCCTTAACATTAAACCGGATGTTAAACCTGTCAAGCAACAACAAAGACGGTTTCGTCCGCAAATTATGGAGGCGATAGAAGCTGAAGTCAAGAAGCTAATTGATTCGGGATTTGTCAGAGAAGAACAACATCCTAAATGGTTGGCCAATATCGTTCCAGTCCTCAAAAAGAACGGAAAAATCAGAATCTGCATTGACTTCGGAGATCTGAATACGGCCTGTCCCAAGGATGACTTTCCTCTACCGATTACGGACGTCATCATCGACAACACATGCGGGTTTGAAAAAATGTCATTCATGGATGGATTTTCTGGGTACAATCAAATCAAGATGCACCCCCAAGGATGATTTTCCCCTACCGATTACGGACGTCATTATCGACAACACATGCGGGTTTGAAAGAATGTCGTTCATGGATGGATTTTCTGGGTATAATCAAATCAAGATGCATCCGGATGATGAAAAGCATACAGCTTTCAGAACACCTCTTGGCGTCTTTTGTTATACCGTTATGCCTTTCGGTTTGAAGAACGCCGGTGCTACGTATCAACGGGCGATGACGAAGATCTTTCAAGAACACCTTAGGAAGACAGTCGAATGCTACGTTGATGACCTAGTCGTTAAGAGTCGTGATAAAAACGACCACATTAACGATCTGAAGACAATGTTCGAACTTATGAGAACTCATCAGTTAAAGATGAACCCGACTAAATCCTTCCTTGGAATGTCGAGCGGTAAATTTCTTGGGTTCGTCGTCACCACAAAAGGTATTCATATTGATCCTGATAAGGTGAAGGCGATAAACGAACTGCAGCCTCCAAGAAATCTTAAAGAACTCAGAGGATTGCAAGGTCGATTAGCATATATCCGTCGGTTTATATCGAACTTGTCCGGAAAATGTCAACCGTTTTCCAAACTCGCAAAGAAAGGTGTGTCGTTCATTTGGGATGAAGCTTGTCAGAAAGCATTCGAAGATATTAAAACATATCTAGCGAATCCACCTATTCTCGTTGCACCGAAATCGGGCAAGCCGTTTTTGATTTATGTCAAAGCGACGAGCCATTCGTTAAGTGCATTACTTGCACAAGACGACGATAACGGTCACGAACAAGCTGTGTATTATCTGAGTTGTACATTGGTAGGAGCTGAATCCCATTATCCAATGATTGAGAAGGAATGCCTCGCTTTGGTATTCGCGATTCAGAAAATGCGACATTATTTAGTCGGACAGACGATTTATGTCATTTCCAACATAAATCCCGTCCGAGTGTTCATGACCCAACCGGCTTCCATGAATTGGCGGTTGGCCAGATGGGCTTTACTCCTATCACAATATGACTTGTACTTCAAGCAACAGAAATCTGTTAAAGGACGAGCTATTTGTGATCTTCTGACGGAAAACCCTACGAAGGATGTAGTCGAATTGTACGACGATCTGCCAGATGAAACCCACGAAGTTAATA
>NC_033794.1:127379744-127397213 GCF_001876935.1 Asparagus officinalis
GTCTAAAGTTGGGGACATAGGAAGCTGGAACCGAATAAAGGAAGAAGAAGAAACATCGGTTTTTTTTTTTATTTGTTTTTTCCCCATCCGACCCGCGTTCCGCGGGTCGGATTGATGTCCGACCCGCGTGCTCGCGGGTCGGATTAATCCGACCCGCGATCACACGGGTCGGATCTATCTGACCCGCGTGAACGCGGGTCAGACCCACGTTCGTGGCCCGTTTGCAGTCTTTTGCGTCGCGTTGTCGTCGCGTTTTCCGGAAAAATTTCGAGCTTAACCTCCATATCCGTGCGGACAATTTGCATAGTGTTTTTGGCTCATTATTTGAATGTTCAGAGTTCGACTTCAATTTCCGCGGATAATTGAGCGGTAAATTTTTCAGTGCAAATTGGGAATTTTGCGGAGTTCCATCCGTCCTCCCAAATAATTGCCGTAGATATTTTGCGTCTCTTTTCAGAATATTCGAGCCCAATTTATATTTTGGGTTTGATTTCGTGATTTTTTCAGCACTATTTTGGAATATTCGGGACCAATTGTTATATTTTGGGTGATTTCGCGATACTTTTCGGCCTTTTTATCGAATCTGCGATATGCTAAACTACCAACGGGTTAGATGAGTCTAACTGGCTCCCGGCATTTTTGACAGGAGGAGGACCTAATTACGTATAAGTAATTTCTCTATAGTGTGTAGTGTGTTTCAAAACGTCCAACGGGTACATGAGTTCTAAACTGTTTCCCATTTTGACAGAAAGTTTCCCCCCTCCTAGAGAATATTAGGCAGATGAAATTCTTAAGGATAGCCCTACCTGGCACCTCCGGCGGGTAGCATGAGGTTAAACTGTTCGCGAAAACTCGCAGGAAGTAGCACGAGTCTAAACTGGGTTGCTCCTCAGGTAACGGCGAACCACTAAGGTGGCAACGCCTGGTGCAACGTGTAGCCTAGGCAACGCATGGTCAGACGCGTTGCAATTACCCAAAATTCAACTCAAATGACATATCAACAAAAATCCGAGCCCACGCAAATTCCGGTTGCAAGGCTTCAATAACGGTCAGAACGATAAACGCAGTACGAGAAAATCTTAGGCTATTCGACAAAATACAAGAATATGCTAAAATATGGAGAAAGTCAAGAATCGAAAACCATCTGTAGGTCCTTTAACACTCGATGCAGGTGGGGATCCATGAAAATATCCAAAGCGTTTCAGACTCTCTGTAAAAGATGAAGGCGTGAAACACTTTGAGGGGGTATCTGTAGGCGTCTAAAATTGCTACAAGAGCCCGCAGCCGAACAGCTCGGAAGCAAATGAATGGGCGAGTCAAGAAGATTCGTCAAACGCAACCATCGTGCGGCGTCGGTCAACGCGTGCACGTCAATCAGCTCGTGGCGGCGCCAGTCAACTGGGGGGGGGGGGGGGGGGGGGGGGGGGGGGGCCCCCCCACGGACCCCGCCCGACGCCTAGCCACCCGACCCATCCCTACCCACTCCTCCCCGACTATCCCGCCCCCGGCCAGGACCCACTCCGTCCCACCTTCACAAGGGGGCGCGCACGTCAATCAGCTCGTGTGCGGCCGGGTCAACGCCGAGTTCAAACTCGTGCGTGCGAGTCAAGCAGCACGCACGTCAATCGAACGCGTGCGCGTAGCAGTCAAACACACGTGGCACTGTCAAATGCCAACTCGTGCGCGCCGTCAACGCACGCAGTCAATCAGCCCGCTGCGCATCGATGCAGCAGCGCGTATGTTAACAACGGCGTGTTGCGACGATTGGTCTCGCGATGAAGATACAACGTCAACAAATCGAACGATACGACAACAAAGAAAAGATGCCCGGAAGAAAGAAACCAAAAAATGGAGGAAGTCGCGCGAACCGCCGCGCTAAGCGCAGGACGGGAATGAATCCGACCCGCGCGCAGCGCGCGGACGGATCAATCCGACCCGCGGCAAAGCGCCGGGACGGCATCAATCCGCACCGCGCCAAAGCGCGGGAACGGATCAATCCGACCGGGGGCGCAAGGCGCGCGGCTCGGATCACATCCGACCCGCGCCGCATCGCGGGGTCGGATGATTCTGACCCGCGCGGCAACGCGCGGGTCGGATTATTTGACCGCGCGGTCCGAGCACGGTCGGATGTTTCCGGACGCGCGAGCGCGGGTCGGATTATTCCGACCCGCGCGAGCGCGGGTCGGATTATTCCGACCCGCGCAAGCGCGGGTCGGATTATTCCGACCCGCGCGAGCGCGGGTCAGATTGTTCTGCCGCGCAGTCTAATGTCCCAAACACGTTTTGACGGTTTTTAATTGGTTTTTTGCAGGGTTTATCGGTTCCAGGGGTTCTTAACTGACTTGAGATCATCCTCAAACGTGGTTAGGCTGATGTTGACTAAAGATAGAGCCAAATCCCTTGTTCTTATCCAAATAACCGCATTTTGAGGCCTATAAATATGAACCAAAGGCCTCCATTTTCTGGATCTGGAATTTTATCAAGAGGACGAGGTGCTGCTGGATTGGAGAGTGAAGGAGCACGAAATTTCAGCAAAGGACAGCGAGATCCCGGCGAACTTCGGAGCAAAGGAGAAGCCGTTCGAAGGATCCGAAGCTCGTACGTCCGTTCCTTGAGATTTGGCTTTGTCTTAATCTCGAGAAGAGCCCTGATATCGCTTTGTCGATTCCAGGACTTCAAGCAAATACCCCCTTGGTGAGGTAGAAGCTCTGCCAAATTTTCTGCAACCGGATCTGATTCGAGGTCGTCCACGGATTAACCCGGCACCGGCAAAGAACCCACGCAAGCAAGAGCCGATAAACGGATCTTGCGTTTATTTTCAAGAAAGTTGTAATCTTTTGTTCTTTTGTTATTTGAATTCATTTGTAACGCTTAAAGTTTAATGAAATCAATGACTAAGGTGACTTTCGACGAAAACATGTTGCTTTCTCCTCCTTTGCCTCTTCTTTTGCTGAGGTTTCATCGTCCCATTTTGCTTTCCATTGATTACCAGACAATGAAAGGAATCTGCTTCTATTGAAGAATATTGTTGAAGATTACTTGGGAATTGGGATGCTGATTTGAGTCGTTTATGTTGACCATCTACGATATATGTAATCCACATGCAGATTTGGTGGGATAGGGTGTGGGATTGTAACCCATGTATGGAGATGGATGGAGCCACTATTTCATCTAAATGTGATACAGAATTGAACAGCTAAAATCTATGGGACATAGATAGAAATAGTGAAATGCATAACCTATGTCATGGGGCCTACAGAGTGCTAGCAACCTGGAATAGTAAATAATATTATCAGGTTCTAGAATTTCCTTGCAGCCAAAAAAAAAAAAAAAACACACACGCACGCGCACACAAAAAAAAAAACAATAACAAACCAACAAACAAAAAAAAAGTGACAGTTGACTTGAGCATAATACTTTTCACAATCCAACCACAATCCTATATATTTTTTAACTTGGACATCAAACTATAATAATAAGAAAACTTGCAACTTAATTTTTAATTTCCATTTTAGTTGGTTGTTGATGAAGCTTATATTTTGTTGACTAGTGTCAGATTACAAATGATGGACTATGACACACTTTTGGTTACAAGCTTAATGACTATTCTTGCTTCTCAATGGATGTGTCCAACTATCAAGATAAAATGTTGGGTTTCTCACAGTTCTTAGGGGTAATCTAAAGACATTGAACTTGAATTTATCTTACAAGTTTTGTTGCAGCACAGTGGTTAGGCCTCTTTGCAGTGTGCAAGAGGTCAAGACCTTTGGGGTTCAAGTCCTGCTTGCACTAGGCTATGAGCCTTTGATCTATTTTCCGGAAGTTAGATAAACTAAATTAAATATTATGTAAAATGAAAAAAAAAACTCTTGAGTAAATATTTGTTTCCACTTCGTTAGAGGCAGCTATGGAGCGGGACTCAAGTAGTTGGGGCACATTTCGATGCATTGAGTATTGAGCATGCCCATTTAACTTTTGCCTGTGTTTGCACCACTAGCGCATACCTACATTGGCGTAAGAAACTTTAGAATTTCAGATGGTCACTTGCCTAGGCTGGGATAAACTTCTTAAACAACTGTTTATTAGGGATAGTGGTTCTAACTGTATGAACTTTGCTCATGGAATATTCTAATGTACATGTCTGTGTCGAGGGTACTTTCGGAGCGTCAGCTTTTCTCAATTTCCTGTTCAGTTAAGTTTATCGGTGCAGTATCATTTCATTTATTTATGATTATCACCATTTCAATGCGTCTAGGTCGCTGTTTTGACAGGTAGCTGAATCTTTCTTGTTATTTATGTGTATTTGCCGAGAAAGGACACTAGTTAAATTGCTATGGTTCTGTATATGGAGATCATAAAAAATATTTTGAAAATAATTGGTTCATTTCTAAAGATTAAAAAAATGCTAATCACTAATGATTTATTAGTGTATATGATGGGCAAGTCCACCAAGTGGTATTGTCTACCAATACTTGTTACTTGAGTAGTCTTGGATAAGCTTGCAACCCAGTTTAAAATTAAATTCTTGCAGTTTTTTTTTAACTCAGATTAAAATTGAATTCTTGCAGTTTTTTTTAACTATACTTTCCATGTGATCTTTTGTAATGTTAGTTTTTGCTCATAAATCTTTATTTGCAATTACGCTGCAAACTGACATTTACTATGGTTCTGATATTCAGGGGTGAAATTCCAAGATGCAGTTGTAGAAGTCGCATGCTCTCCATGCACTCTCTTCCGACTTGAGTTATATGGTGTGGAAAGAAAAGGCGAGAAGAAACTACAGAAGTTGAAAGAGATTTAGTTGGACTATATGCATTCCCTTTTTCTTTTCCCACTATGTATATCTGTTGATAAGCAACTTATAAACATAAGAATACTTATATGGTATAACTTCTACGTATGCACGAATATGACTTGAGATAAAACATGTTTATTTGAGGTTGCCCTGCGTTCAGAAACTGGTTCATTGTTATCTTACTATGTGCTAGCATCTTACTTTGTGCTGATATCCTTATTTTATACAAGTTGCAGTACCTTTGGTTTTCATGGCTGATCCCATGATTGTGTTTTGGGGTAAACATGAGCATGATGGTTTATGTGCGAAGCTGTGAGAAAACAAAGTTTTTCGGGGCAGGTTTTTTCTAGATAGAATTATATATGGGGGAAATAGATCGTGACATGTTTTGTGCTATCAATTCTTAATCAGTGCGATTAAAATACAATATCAGTGTCGTCACTATCAATACTGCATCAGTGCAATAGGACTATCGTATCAGGCAATCGGTTTAAGATGCGCCGGATCCTTGTTATGACTTCGTGCTGCACCTGCATGGTAGTGCGGTCCAAGCCATTGGTGCTGCCAAATGGTGCTTCGTATATTTGGACCGTGCACGATCAGAGCGCATCATCTGCTGCATCGAAGGCATAGTTCCTTATGAGATGGATGGGCGTGAGAAAGATCAACCACAAAAAATGATCGAATCGCTAAGTACCACCACAGATGCCGGCTCTTTTTGGTAGGGCGTGCATCGCGCGGTATTTCTTGAAGGCTAGGTTTTTAGATTTTCTCCAGGACTTGAATGATAGTTTTTTGATTTTCTCCAGGACTTGAATGATGCGTGAGAATATACGCATCGTACGTCCTAAGGGAGAAAACAAGAGGGAACACAACCGATAGATGGAAACACACTCTATTGAAGTTCAGATACCCTACAAGTTGAAAACGCAAAAGACCAGACGCCTAGAAGAATATATTCGCTAAATGATATACGGAAAATCACCTTATCTGTATCATTATGATGTCAGAACATACAGGCACGGGTCATAATCCTCGTAAAAAGCCAAAAAAACAATAACAAATATCGTGTTATAGCGCCCTCTTAAAACCATCGCATTATAAGATCGATTGACATTGATACCTGAAACACAAACTTTCCTGATAATAGGTTCCCTCGTGTAGGTACAAACAATGAATACGCCGCCGTTAATCCACCCCTCCTCTCTTCTTTCTGAGCATCGAAAATAATTTCTCAATGCAAAGAAACATGCATTTCTATTGATCAATCTTCTCTGATGGCATTGGATGTCTCACGCAAACAAGATCATCCAATTTGTTTCCATCCATCTTGTACATAGAAACACCACCCATTTGAAAGTAGTGTTCCTGTGCTTCCCTTCTTAAGCTCTCAAAGGGCTTCACTTCCCATTTGTTATAGTTGGATTTTTTTCGAGTTTCGCTCATATCCGAAGATCCTGAGATGGGCCCACTGCTGCTTGCAGTACCCCATACCTTACAGCTGACAAAGGGTCCCAAGTCATTAGCTTCACTCGACGAGCTTTTCTTTAATCTCAAAGCAGCAGCATGAGCATTCCTGATGACTTCTCTGCTGGGCACATCAGACCAGTCTTGTTTCCTCTCGGCTCTCATTGGAGAATGGATCCTAATAACCTACAGTAGCAAATTCAGATAGAAACATCGATAAATAGAGATGAGACTTTGAAAGAGATGCAGATTGAGAATTATCTTACACCCAGGCACTCCAGAAGCTGATAATAAGCCCTGCCTTGTAATGGATTGTGTCCTTTCCTTGGAGTGGAGAAGTAGCGTGTCCTGTATAGATTATACATTAATCATCAGGATTCAGAAATTACTGAACAGATTTGAAGTTAAGAGAATGAAAGAATTCATTTGAACCAAAGATGATATATGCGCTTCATAAATACTAAATATGCAACTAGGAATACCATCAAATATCCTATAGTTTCTTAAGACAGACATAAATGGTTAAGTATTGAGTTCTTAGCAAACATTTAAGGTTCAGATAACTTTAAAATTTGGAAGTTCAAATGTGGGTAGTTAAAATATTTCTTCAGGCCTTCTTTGTTTTTTTCACCCTCATTGAGGGGATCAGTTTCTGAAGCCGATGACAGTTGACAAAACATGACATTAATAGTACAGCCTACACAGTTGATTTTGCAACAGGGATATGGGACACATTTCTTCAGTCTGAAATATTTGTTTTGAACTAGAATCCAGCTTTAGTAACCATTGTTTAGCCAATAAATTATGTCTGCAGTGCACGCACTGGAGAGAAGATTAGTCAATCAAAGAATTTATGTACATACCTGAAGGCTTTATTGCACAACATCTTAAACTAACCAACAATGACGCTATCAAGTCCCTTACAAGTTATGACCTAGAGGTGATTTCGGATGGAGCAGATAAAAGTATTATCATTTTCACATTTATTTCTTTTAAGAGACACCTATGCAAAATGAATATTATGGTGATCAAAGTTGATTGAAGGCTGAATCCAGATTCGGATTGGACTCAGATACGTAGTTAAATGTTGATGATAGAACTAGACAAATAAAGAAAGAAAAATGAGTTGCACCTAAAAATTGATGTTCTCTTCTCTTATGCTAAAATGTATTCCCGTCTTTTAATCAAGATACTAAATCACAGAAATCCTCTACTCAAAATGTATATGGCAGTAGGATAGATACAGTATATTTGGTTTCGTATTCGGATATCCAGGATATTTCTATCACTATCATATCCATATCCATATTTAAACAAATGGGCATCGGATGCAATGTACATAAGCATTAAGAAAATGGAGCATATTTGGATCAAATTATCCATGTTAATTTGCTCCTTATAACTCCATACCGGATTGTCAACCATGGAATGACATGTAAACTAGTTGATGCTTTCGCATGCTGAATGTGAAGATATATTCCTGTTGTTTCCCTTTTAAATGTCTTTATCAATTGTTTTTATGAATATACACATAAAAAAAGCCTTTGACCATCTTCATTTATCTATTTGGTGATTCTTTTTTCATGCTATAAGTTTGAAAATAGTCTCAAGAAGGTTGATTATCTGTTGACAGCGAAATTCTATCCATTAAGTGCCCTAGATATCCAAGTGCTAACTTGACGCACTAGGGTATAAAATGGAGAAGATACAAGTGAGTATTTGCACATGGAAACTTTCTTATCATTCAAAGGACACCCCTCTATAACTTCTTCCACGTGATCTAAAATGAGTTTTCCAAAATAGAAGTAACAGTTGACTTCTAAAAATCAAGCATCTGAGCTGATGAGTGTAAACTAACCATTCTGTATAGCCAGGATCCACAGTGAAACCATATATGTTCACAATGTCACACATGGAAAGTGCTAGCTCTATGGACTTCATTCCAGTTCCTTTAGCCCCCCTCCGTAACACTATGCCTTGGAATAAATACACAGGATTTGGAAGCTCCTGTATCACCAGGTATTTTACAAGATTAAACTTCACCCAACTCTTGACACATATGACTAAATGACATATAAACATCTTCCAATAATAATATGTCAAGGAGAAAAGTTATGAGAAAATTCACAAATGCAATTAAATTATTAGATCTTTACCTTTATCATTGCATTAAAATCTCTATGGGTCACGCTTTTAATTATGAGCACCTCATCATCTGCAATGAATGAATTGTTTAATTCAGTACTGTAAAAGCTGTTATGCATTTTGTCATAAACTTACCAATTCTTCATCCTTATCAGGATAAGCTTATAGGTCGATGGTACAAAAATTTGCCGCAGCTAAGTGGAAAACAATAAATATATATCCATAAGAATCTGAACTTACCAGATCCATTAAGAATAGCAGCCATATTACGAGCAGCACCTCTTACCACAAGACGAAAGTCCCTTTTCAGGCCCACATATTTAGCATATTTCTGTAAAAATCACAACACTTGGTAATTACTTGACAGAAAAAATGATTCTCATGACTGCAGGATAGTAATGAGTTCAAGACTTATTTTATTTGTGGTTCCGGGTAGGACTAAATCAGGGCTCGACTCAGGCAAGAAATCAGGCTATTTTAGTAGAGTGGTTCCACAAAGTTCTATGTTTTGTCCAAGTCAATGTTTTAAGACCATAAATTTAGCTGCTAATCAAGCTGATTAGCTAGCTATCATGCCTTAAGAACGTAGTATCTTTCTAGAGTCCTTTTCCTTTGTTTTCTTCTTTTCGACCATTTAACACAACAATTTCATGATCCAGTGAAATTATTCAAATCCTAATCTAATTTAAGAATTCTAGTTCGAATTTCAGAAGAACCAAACTTTTGGTCCCAAAATCCTAGTCCCTCTTTAATCCTTAAACTTAGGATTCTTGGCCAATTGTTGAACTTACCTAGAAGTCCTAAACCACTAACACCCGCGTTGTTCGAGGATGTCTAATTGGAGATATTGTGTCAGTAATTGAGATTTCAGCATAGGATTCTTATTCTTTTATATAGGCAAGAATATTGCAAATATATTCACAATTGTGCAACAGTAAACTTCAGACAAGAATTACAGAAAGTTACCTCATTTACCGGAGCTTCATTATCTCGAAATACAGCATCATGTTCATCAATCTCTTGTCCGAATTCTGTCTTTAGGAGGTCTCCTGAGTTTCCCACAACTGCACAAGTTCTAAACTGCCGGGGATGGAAAGGAGGCTTTGATGGTAAAATCATATTAAGATGCTCCTCACACAAGGAACGATTGTAGCATTTATCTGCACCTCTAGAACCCAAAATAAGAGATTTGTTTAGTCATTGATATGCCACATATGCATCAGTTGAACATCAAAACAAATATGAAAACAATAATGAAACTTGATAGCTTAATATCTTACAACTGCGCAATCCTCTTTGCAGCATAGTCTAACCATCCATCTGGTCTGACATCTAGATATTCTCTTGTTAAGACTGTTGTCATATTGCGGTACTGGGAATTTCAGCAATTTTAGCATCAGACTTAGTTTTAGCAAAATACTTATCATCTAAAATAAAACTAACCTGTTCCCACAATAGGATGGCCTCACAAACATCATAATGGTATTCTAGCGGCTCAAAAATTTTAAATTGTGCATTATACTGTAGAGAAAGAAGATGACATCAAGATTAGAGAAATAATATCAATTACAGAGTAACTTCTTATACAAATGCGAAAGAGAAAATAAGAAGCTAAAACCATGGAACAAAAGCATGGAGCAGTGCTTGACCCAGGTACTGTTTGTGCCAGGTGGAAATTTGAGCACCAATTTGCAGTGATCAATGATATCTGCAGTCAGACCGAGTCCTCTGTTTGCCTGAAACAGTTCAAGGTCAGCCATCCAATCCAAAATTAAGAAACATCACAGTTAAAACTGAGAGTAAACACACAACTTGTATGTTCTTTAATTACAACAGGAATCAATGTCTATTACTGCTTTGACATAACTTTTTGGTTTGATTTCCATGCTTCACTGCTTTTTTACATTTAAGGTTTGGAGAACCATTTTATGGCATCAGTTCAATCTCATCCACCCTGTCCTTGTCATCACTCTCTTCCTCTTTTTTTCAAGTAATAGGTAACAAACAAATTATATCACTTCTAATTACTGCAGGAAGCAATGTTCTTTAACGTCACTTAGGGATGACAATTCACTCAATAGACAATGGTGTTTGTTGGAAATTTACAGTAAAAAGACAATGAAAGAAAAATTGACTTGTATTCTCTCAAAATCAATTACAATTTGGATTCCGATTACAAAAGAGAGGAGAATGAATTTGATTCTCCCCTTTGTTTAATTCTGGGTTCTTCACGGTGGCGATGAGATGCCTCCCTCGAATGCTCGCGTCGAGTTTGCTTCTCGTTGACGATCCGAACGTCTTGATTCACTGGAACGTGATTTTCTCCTCACGATTTGACGCTGTGGAGAACTTGCGTGGCAAGTTTGAAAATAACTCTTAACGAGTTGATAACTCAGAGCGAGTTTTAGAAGAACTCGCAGAGCAAGTTTTGAACTCTGATCGAGTTGATAACTCTGAACGAGTTTTAGAAGAACTTGCAGAGCAAGTTTTGAACTCTGATCGAGTTGATCACTCTGAACGAGTTTGACCTCTTGAAAAAGAGTTGATTTGAACCGAAAGTCGGTTATAAGCCAAGGCCGAATAATTTCAAAGGCTTCAATTAAAAGCCTTCCAAAATGATTCAAGAGCTCCTTCAAGTCGTTGATCTCCAAAGCTCTCTGTTGCTGCCAAGTCCCAGATCCAAAGTATGCCAGCCCTTTTGACCGAATCTCCCTTTGTTGATGAGAAAAAATTCGATCCCAAGCTAGCCGAAGACCGCTTCTTTGCTGCCCAAAAAAGAAGGATCCCCCCAGAGCCCTGAACTCAGTTGAGTTTCCCACCATTTATAGGGGATTAATGGTGGTAACACCCCCTTAATCCGCTCTTAAGTGGGACGAAAATCCCTCAAATCGTGGGGAAAAACAGTTCCTGGAACTGTTCATTGCGTGCTTTGAACGAGTCAAACGCTAAAAAATAGCGTTCAGTGCCCGAACTCTGCGTTTTTAGACTAAAAACGCAGAGTTGGGCCTATTTTGGTGGCTGAACGCACAGTTGGGCATGTTTAAGAGATTAACTCTGCGTTTTGATGTTGAAAACGCAGAGTTAAGCATGTTCTAGGCTGAAAACGCACAGTTCGTGCTGTTTTAGAGATTAACTCTGCGTTTTGATGTTGAAAACACAGAGTTGAGCCTGTTCTAGGCTGAAAACGCATAGTTCGTGCTGTTTTAGAGCTTAACTCTGCGTTTTGATGTTGAAAACGCAGAGTTAAGCCTGTTTTAGGCTGAAAACGCACAGTTCGTGCTGTTTTAGAGATTAACTCTGCGTTTTGATGTTGAAAACGCAGAGTTAAGCCTGTTAACGGCTAAAAACGCACAGTTGTGCTATTTTAGCGATTAACTCTGCGTTTACCAAGCCGGAGGCTTTGGTTCGCTTCCTCCGTTTTGCCAAATTCCTTACGGTTTGAGAGATATATGCGTTTTAATATGAAGAGGGCGTCAATTTGTAGTCTCTTTTGCTGGAGCTTTGCACAGATCGTCCTCTTGTAATCTTCGTCTTGGCTCCTTGAAAATATGAGAGTCGTCAGGTTGTAACTCCCGATGTTGATTGTGAATGCTGTTGGATTAGAGCTTTCATCAGTTGTCGTGAAGGTCGTCAGATTGTAGCCTTCTACGTGAAAGTCCTCAAATTGTAGCCTTTTGGAAGTCGTCAGATTGTAACTTCCATCATCGGTGTTTGATGGGGGATCAACTATCTATTGTGATTTTTAGACAGCCTACAAATGGCTTACACAATTTGTTTGATTACTTTGCTTTTAAACTAATTGGATTAATATGTTACATCTCCTTCAGGCTTCAGCCCTTCTCTTCTTTACTCTCTCCCTCTCTGGAAGTAAGAAGAATAAGTCAACATCAATTTGTCGTAGAGGTAAAGATCTAATTTAGCTTACGAAAATTTTGATTGAAGGTTATATTTTGAGATTAAACATCAACACCGACTGCTACATACCATATCTGACATATAAAAATCCTCGCAGATACTCCTTTCCTCTAACTTTCTAGCTAAATTCAACTGTTTATTTCCAACACATATGTTACATCAAAAAAAAATTGTGTACGTGCGCGCACGCGCGCTAAATTTGAGATTTTAAAATGGGATTTTCCATGAAGCTTATTGTTTGATTCGTTTAGGGGCTACTACGTAAGTTCATCAAAGTAGAGTGTTACAGATAACATCATTGTCGAGCTTCCTCTTTATAACCTTTTACAGTCCGCCGGAATTAAAAGAAAAGGAAATTTCTTTTTTAAAATGAAATTGTCCTAAAACCGACAGATCTACTTTACAACCAAGAGATCTGAAGTAACTTCTCCAAAACATGAAACCAGATCATGAAAACATACCACGCATTGCTGAACTCGAGATTGGAAATGCGACAGGATCCGTACATCCTCGCTGTTGAGATCAGAGCTGCTGCGGTTTCCTACAGAGATCGAGAGTCAAGAATTAGGGCGCCAAGTCGTTTCAGATTTTTGATGTTTCGAGTTAGTAAGCAAACTTACGGGTGAAAAGGGAGGACTGGATGGAGACGAGGATGACGGTGAAGACTAAGGCGGCGCCGAGGAGGAGGACGGCCGTCGGCCGCTGAAGCAAAGAAGACGACGACGAGATCTTGGACCCTCTCATCACTGCATCGACGGATCGTATCGGATCGCGGATCGTTTCGGATCTCGTGTCGGATTGGATCGTAGCCCCCGCGTTTACTGGTGTCTTCTTGGTTTTCCAGAGAGAGTGTTCCTTAGTCGCTTAAAATTGCTTGAGTCCGGTTCAGATCGGGACTGGCGAGTTGTGGGAAGCACATGTTAAAAATCAACGGTTTAATTTTACAGAACCCCCCTGAGCTTTGGGGGTGTTGCACAAAACCTCTACAAACTTTGTTTATCTCACATACCTGCCCTGAACTTTTTTATCTCACAAAACCACCCTGAACTTTAGTTTATCTCACCTAACCCCCCTGTTTATACTTAGCAACTAACTATCATTTTTTTCGAGAGGAAAAAAAACCCTAACTTTATAGGAAGGAGTATGTTGCCTATAAATGATAGGTGACAAAGTCTGGAAATTCCTCACTCAAAGATATTTTAATTATGTACAAATCACATGCGTGGGGGCAGGTAAGATAAACTAAAGTTCGGGGATGTTTTGTGAGACATCCCTAGTTTAGGGGGTTATGTGAGATAAACAAATTTCAAGGGGATTATGTGCAGCGATCCCCAAATTGCACGCAGGTTATCAGAAATGCCCCCCTTAACTTGTGGACGACTAGATAAGCTCTCGTAACTTTCAAAATATCATAAGACACCCCTTAAACTTAGAAGTTAGCAGAAAACCCCCTTTTAACTTTATGGTTTCATCATTTAAGAAAAAGAAGGAAAGAAACCCTAACAGCACTAACTGTAATTTTTCACATGATTGACATTGACCCATTCGTCAAAATCTTACTAGACCAGATGACTACATCCTCCTCCTGCCTCTATGACTTTCTATAGAGGGCCCTCAATAGGAATTTCTCCCAATACAATGCATAATCAATCGCAAATCAACATAAACTGTAAAAAAAGTGACAAGCTGATGATAATTTGAAAGATTTCTCAGGAGTACCTCCAGTACTTGCAAGCATCATAACATCGAAAATCAGCAAGGACTTGCAAAAACTTAAAGATGACAAACTGATACACATCGAAAGGTGCACGAGCAGAAAGCATTAGGAAACACTATCGAAAGATAGCAACAAAATAACATTGCTGAGAACCGGAAAGGTTTCTGTAACTTGTACACAAACAAGACTGGATTATTTTCGCAGCTTCAAAATACATGATACAAAAACGGTGTTGAACGAGGAAACAAAAAATCTCAAGACAGAACATGCAATTTACATTACATACTCAACAAGATCCAACAGAACTGTAGGAAAGAATCTTTCTACCTCAACAACAATGATATGCATGACGAAAGAAGCAATACACGTTTAAGAGGCACACACCATTGCCTATTCACAAATGTTGCCAATAGCACAAGAGACTCAAATCTCAATCTTTCAATCTTCTCAGTGAACTTCATTCTTCATTCGAAGCCTCAGTAACCACATTGGGGACCTCAGGAACTTCAATTGGAGCAACTCCAGATTCAGCGGAGTTGAGAACAGCCTCAGTATGGCCTTCTACTGCTCTCTCTGAAGAATGAGCTTCGTTTCTAGCGGTTTCTTTAGGAAGCATGTCTTCGTTCGTGGTCTTATCGCTGATTCCTTCTACTCTAGGTTTACCAGTTTTTTGCTTTTGGTTCGAGACTTTAGGTTTTGAACTGAGGGGTTTTGTCTCAGAAGTTGAAGCCCTTAATTTCTGAGAAGGTTTCTTTATAGCTATTGAGCCACCTGTGCCATTTGTTAGACCCCCGTTCAACTTCGTAGGATTTGTTCTGGGAGATGAGATGCTACCTTCGGGAGAACTGTTAGCAATAGCAGTGGATGGTTTATGGCGTCCAAGCTTTGGTGATCTTGCACGTGTTGGTGGAATCTGCTATATGGGCAACAAGAGAGCACAGTAGTTAAGATGACATGGCCAAAACTCTATTTTAGGGTTTTACTTGACTTGCAGCACTGACTAATAAGGGAGTGTCCACTTGCATGTAAATTGAAAGATAAAGTGACTCACCTCTAACACTCAAGTTATTTGTTTACATGAAAATAATAGTGAAAGTGAAATGTAAAAAAAACATGCCACATAGGATTTAATGCAATTTTGCATGATTTAAAGTCATTTGCAAAAAAAAAAGTAAATTTCACACTTTCAATTCACTCTCAATTTGCCAAATACCCCTTAAAATCAGGAAGTGGAAGTGTTGGAGAAAGTAAATCAATGAGCTAGTCTAGTCATCATATCAAGTGCATACACTAAAGTTTGAAGTTCCGTAGGTATACATGTTTTATGTGATAAACATAGTTTACTTAGGCTGAGGACGATTCATGCCACTACTATACATAGGCACAAGTGTTGAAAGGATTTTCACCCTACAGATAAATGCTAGGCACTTTCATATGAAAGATGTCCATGGTTTAGATAACATTGGCCCAGATGCTAATGTTAAATTTTGACTACATACATATGAAAGATTTTCGCCCTACTATACTTAGGCACAACTGTTGAAAGGATTTTCACCCTACAGCTAAATGTTAGGCACTTTCATATGAAAGATGTTAACAGTTTAAATAACATTGATCAAGATGCTAATGTTAAATTTTGACTACATACGTATACACATATCAACAGAAACATCTCAAAATATGGTTGTACGCATGTTTGTTAGATTCCTTAAACGAGAAGATATTCTTACTCCAAATCTTATAATTAGTTCATATTTACATGAATACTTGTTTCATTGGTCATCTCCTGTTAAGTGAATAAGTATTATATCCTTTGTTACCTACCGCAATTCATTTCCGTTTGAGTTGATTGCTAGACAGAGCCCTTATCCATCTATCTATCTATTATGGTCCTACCATCACTCCTACCTTGTGCAACTATTAGTCTGCTGCAAATGTCAGACCCATCTAGAGTCCTAGACTATTAACCACTTTTTTGTATCCTCAACTAAAGCCACCAATATATCTTAAAAGGTGCACTTCTTTGTCATCCTATTATTAGAAACACTCTTATTCATAATTGACATCTTTAAATTTCATCCACCCCCGTTAACTCATTTTAGGGTATCTTCTTTGTGTTGTGAAACTCTGGATATTTTTCAGCAAAACAGCAACCTAAAAGGAAAAAAAAAAAAGACTTTGGGGGTATCAAAAAGTTAAATAATGGTGTGATTTGGGTATCTAAGTGCAAATGACCCTTCATAGATTAATGGATGTTCATGTCAGATGGAAAATTCAAACAGTCAGCAACAAATATAAACTTGGGCGTACCATCTATTTTGCATAAAATAGAAAGTCCCGCTATTAAAGAAAATTGCAGCAGAATCATTAGTATAAAAAGAGGACCAAAAAGTATATATATAATAAATGTATACTTAAGAAGCCTTTGCTACAGCCTACAGGGCCATTAGTTGGGGGCAGTACATTTTTTCCCTTTTGCTTTTTTTTATTGTTTTAGAGTTTCTTAATTTGATATTAAATCATTCTCTGTAATCTCCATGTGACTTTATACAGTCCATGATTCACAGCTGATGATAAGTTGCTTGACAAAAAAGAAAACCAAAATTAATAATTTCCTTTGTAATAATATTACATGGATATCAAAAATCTTTCCTCAATGCATAAATTTACGAATATTAAGTAATTTTAGAAAAGCCTTCCAAAATTTCATTAATAAAAATCAACTTTCAGTTACTACATAAGCTTTCAGAACAACTGCTCCGCCTACAAGACAATAATTTAAGCATTTTCAAGATTTCCAAATTTTTATGAAAATTTTATAGAAAAATGGCTCCCCTAAATTTATTTATATGAACTCATTTCTTAGTTGCCATGAATATAAGGGTGTGTTTGGATAGGTGTAGTTGGAGCACCATGTTGTTCTAACTATATCCAAATTCCAACTTACATTTCTGGCTGAGTGTTGTTGCAACACCAAAAGGTTGCAAAAGAAAATAAGACAAAATTATGGGAGTTGCAGCCACATTCAAATTAGGCTGTTGCAACAGCAGGAGCCAGAACTACATGTGGCAAATGCATTTGTTGTTCCAACTATCTTTAAACAAACACACCTTAAAAGTCTTGGCACAACTGCCCTTCGCTATGTGGTAATTTTTCTTTTAAAAGAAAAGTATTTTCACGATTCCAGATGTATCCCAAAAATAATTTGGTAAAAGTAGATCCTAATGCTGAGATAGATTTGAGCATAGAGAACCACATGAAAGAAATCAAATTATACTAAATATCTACTAATCTTAATTAGTAAACAGTTTATTGACTATGTTCTCATGTAAATATAATGTAAGAGTAAGAACATACAAATGAGCAAAGCAATAAATTAAAAGTGAACTAACTTTATTGTTGAGTTCAATCATTAATGTTGCAACGTGAC
>NC_033794.1:127397223-127411565 GCF_001876935.1 Asparagus officinalis
AAATTGAAAATGCAACAGAAAACAAAAAATAGTCAAAATGAAAAAGATAAATGGGCCACATATATGCTACATGAACTACCACTAGATAGACAAGTGTTGAGGCCCCATCCAGGTAGTCACATAGGAGTAGATGGACCTCAATGCTCCTATCACTTTCGAATTTCTTACATAATGAGATCTCCATGAAACTACAATAAACAAGGAGCATATCAAAATATAAAAGTAACATTTAACTTAACGTATGGTATAAAAATTGTATCAAACATAACAAAAGAAAGACTTGGTAAGTCAACAGTCATGATATAGATACCAAACATAAAAAAAAGAAAAAATTTGATACGTCAACGGTCAAGATATAGATACATGTTTCTACCGAGTACCTATAGACTACATTGTTAAGTCCTACTATCAGCAGAGCAGTGCAGAGGTGAGTTAAAGAGTGAAAAATTGCCTGTATCTCATAAGGCATCCATAGTCAAGCATGAAATGTATAAAAATCACACAGGTTACCTTCTTCAACTCGACCGTTGGGGGACTAGGTTCCTGGTAAAAACTTGGCATTGGTGTCGCTTTAAATGTCAAACTCTTCCTAAACTGTCTGATTTCTGCTTCTTGGCTCTCCTATATTACATAATTTCATACAGAGCTTAGTTAATATTTAAACAATCATATATTATTCCAGGAGGAGCTCAAAGGAACGGACAGCTTTCTACCTTAGACTTTTCCTGCAAGTTAGTCTTTTCCATTTCCTTTGCGTGGATCTTCTCCTCTAGCTTCAAGTAGAACTGAAGAACCAATTCCCATTCACTATTTGGTCTCTAGTGAAAGGAAACACATGTATAAGAATAAAAAAGCTTGTCTTTTACCTCCTTTCGTTTCTCAGCACGCTCATCCAGTCTGAAAGAAAAACCAGAACCAGTGCTCTTCCTGTGAGGCATAACACGTAGAGTTATACTTCTGAACATAGAACACCAAGAAAGTGAATTCAAGTCTAATTGCAGAACAAAATAAAATAGGTTCAACATCCTATAACAGGAAAGATGAGCAAGGAAGAAACATACGATGTAGTGGAGTTGGCATCATCATCACTTTTGGCTGGTATCGTTTGTTTCAAGGTCTTCAACGATTTCATACCACCATTATTGGACCTGCTATGAAAATGTTAATCCTTGCAAGCCAAGTAAAGATCATCTGACCATCTATTATTAGTTAAGTGCACAGAACATATGCAGTGATTAGTGTTACTTTGGAAACAAAGTGCAACAAGAAAGGCCTAACCCAACCACAGATGATCAAAATATGTAATCACCCATTAAGTCAGGTGGTGCTCTCATATTCAACATTTTCCTATTATTTGGATCATTGGGTGAGTATTTGAATTGTAAAACAAACTATGAAAAGGATAAGTTATCCACAGGCCATATTTGAAAATTGAAAATTGAAAATTGAAAATTGAAAGTGCAAAACATCATCAACCACTAATCCAGAAGAGCCCAGAAAGCTTCTATATATGCAACAAAAAAAGGCCATGCTAGAAGAGAAGTCAGTTGTGAAACCATAATCATGCTGAATTCGAGACAAACTTAACAGGCTGATTGCAGGGAAGGAGTTCAGTAATGTAAGTAAGACTGAAGATACATTCTATGGTTGTAAGAATAACTCCATTTACAAACCTATAGAAAGCCTTCTTGAACGACAAAAAAATATAACTTCATCAGGCAAATTTGAAGACTTACCATCGGCTTTCCTGCCACAACATTCTTCCTAGCACTATTTCCACCTGCTTTCGTGTCCATAGTAAATAAGAAAACAATCTGAAAACAAGAACAATCTTACTAAATAGAAGTAACTTGGTAGATAGCTAACCATTGGTAGTTCCTGTGCCATTCATCAAATTGTTGGTATCTCCTTTTGCCTGCTTAACAGTTACTGGGCTCTTCCTCAATGCACTTGCAAGAGAACCCTTAGCGGGGAAGGAAAGGCTCTGGGAAAGCCCTGCCCTAGGATTTTTCCTTATCCCAGAAACCCCATTTTGACCAGCTCCATCCTTTTGTGCTTTTGAGGACTCACTTTTCTATAAAATATACGGTTCACCATGATAACAAGTTCCGCACAATTCAAGCTCTGATAAAGAAAAGCAAATGGACATTCAATAATGTACCTTTAGAAAAGCTGACCCCTTGCTTTCCGGAGCCACTGCAGTAGCACCTTCAGTCTCAACTCCAGAAGTAGTATGAGCTTCAGTTTTAAAAGATGGGTCTTCAGGTACGCCGTTATTTGCTTGCAAGGCTTCAGTTATACTGGGGATAACCTCATTTTCCCCATTAACTTTCGAACTCAATTCCAATGCCACTGGACCTTCCTCCAAACCCCCATTTCTAATCGCTTCAACTCCATTCACAACTTCCATTGCCATATCTAAGGGGCAAATAGGAGACTGAACACTGCAACGAATCAAGTTGTTCTAAAGATCAGCTCCTTTTACTAGTCCCTTCTGAGGCACTACAATATCAATACAAAACTAGGATAAATTCCAAATAACCCCCTCATTTATACCTTCAGTGACACTTATCCCCCCTCAACTATTTTAATAGCACTTATCATGCTGGGATTCACATTTACGAAGTCTAAATTGCAGAAAACGCCCTTCTGTCTTACGAATTGAGGGGATGCTAAGTACTAACAAATGAGCAACCTAAAACCTAAAGATAAATGACCAAATAACTGCAATGCCGCAATATTATTCACTTAAAAAACAGTAAAGAAATCATACCTAAGAGTGTGATCGAGCATTAGAAGCCGAATTCGCCCAATTAAATGAAATACAAACATCAAACAACAAAATTCTCACACTCCACCAAAAAAATCGAAAATTTCAAGAATCCAGAATCAGAGCAGAATCTAACAGATGAAGAACGAGTAGATACTGATCGAATCATACCTACTGACTCCAAATCCCAAAGCTAGAGCACGAGATCCATACGCTTCAGACGATCCACGAATCTAGAACCAGCAGCCATGATCCGACCCACTTCGGAGAGATCGAAGCTTGGCGGATCAAGATCGAGAGATCGAGAGATCTATCGACTCCCTCGAAACCCTAATTTACCTCCTCGGCGATCTCAGATTCTCCCTCTCAAGGCTCCGACTCCGTCGCACTGAATCAAATCACTGGGCCCGGGCGATTTTTTGTTTCAAACTAAAGAGATAAACGAGCACCCTATTCACGAAACTGCCACTTAGTCACCTGACTAAAATACCCCTGCGTTTATTCCATGTTAAACGACAGTTGTAGGGGTATTTTGGTGAAGTTGGGGTGCGTGACCATGTAGGGAGAACGTGGGTCTGTCCTTCTTGCTGACGTGGCTACTTGAGCTGGCTATGTGAGGATCCAACGGCCCGTAACGGAGAAAGGATGAATCCCGACCGTCCGTTTTACCCGGAACATTCCCGCGTTGCGGCTGCAAATATTCCGGTTGGTGGTGGGTTGCCATCGCGCTGGCGTTCGGTGAGGAACCGAACGTTGGAGTCGGACGGTCTCTTAAGTACAGTCTGGGAGTGGGCGCTTTCTGCATCTCGACCGTCCGTCTGAAACATGCTCTCGTGCCGTCGATTTATATCTGACGGTGGGTTGAGCCTAAGTAGCGGGGCGCGCGCTGATGGGGAGCTATGCGGGAAGGATTTGGTGGTCCACATCCGCAGGTCGTCCACTTGTAATCGGCAAGGCGGTGTAGCTTGTGCGGGTTGAGTCGACGCTCTTTACGATGGCGCTGCTAATAGCAATTTTTTTACCGTTGTTTCAAATGCTCACGGGATTATAAAAAAGGTGTATCTGGAAGTGTCTAATATATATATGGGAAAAATGCTTCCGGCCCTCAAAAGCCAAGTGAACATGTTTTCCACCCTCAAGACTTGGTCAATGGGTGTTTTACCCCTAAAAATAAAGATTTTGTTTTCTGAGCCCCAAAACACAAAACTCAAGACATTAAAGCATGTGAAGATCATAATACCCTTCTCTCTCTCTTTCTTTTTTTATTAAAATATGATGAAGATTATTTTGTTATTTTTCTCTCTCTCTCTTTATCATGATGTACCAAAAGGATAGTTGAAATGATTGATGAGGATTATTTTATTATTTTCGTTTTTTATTATTTTCGTTGTTTGTATTGGGAGGTTGTTAAAGTTACGGGTTAATTGTTAAGGTTACGAGTTAATTGTTAATGTTACGGGTCAATTGTTAAGGTTATGAATCATCTCTCTCTCTCTTTCTTTATTATTAAAATATGATGGAGATTATTTTATTATTTTTATTTTCTCTCTCTTTTTATCATGATGTACCAAGAGGATAGTTGAAATGATTGATAAGGATTATTTTATTATTTTTATTTTTTATTATTTTGGTTATTTGTATTGGGAGGTTGTTAAAGTTACGAGTTAATTGTTAAGGTTACGAGTTAATTGTTAATGTTACGGGTCAATTGTTAAGGTTATGAATCCTCTCTCTCTCTCTCTATCATGATGTCAATTGTTAAGGTTATGAAATGTTTGTATTGGGAGGTTGTTAAAGTTACGGGTTAATTGTTAAGGTTACGAATTAATTGTTAATGTTACAGGTCAATTGTTAAGGTTATGAATCATCTCTCTCTCTCTTTCTTTTTTTATTAAAATATGATGGGGATTATTTTATTATTTTTGTTTTCTCTCTCTCTCTCTTTATCATGATGTACCAAGAGGATAGTTGAAATGATTGATGAAGATTATTTTATTATTTTCGTTATTTATTATTTTGGTTGTTTGTATTGGGAGGTTGTTAAAGTTACGGGTTAATTATTAAGGTTACGAGTTAATTGTTAATATTACGGGTTAATTGTTAAGGTTATGAATCTCTCTCTCTCTCTCTCTCTCTCTCTCTTTCTCTCTCTCTCTATCATGATGTTTCTTTGATGATATGAATCTCTCTCTCTCTCTCTCTCTCTCTCTCTTTCTCTCTCTCTCTATCATGATGTTTCTTTGATGATATGAAATGATTAAAGAGGATTATTATTTTATTATTTTTGTTTTTTATTCTTTTTGTATTTTTAGAATATTCGTTGTTAAGGATAACTATTGGTTGTAAAGGTTATGCATTGATTGTTAATGTTACGGGTTGGTTGTTAAGGTTAAGGGTTTGTTGTTAAGGTTATGGATTTGTTGTGTAGGTTACGGATTTGTTATTAAGGTTACGGGTTTAATTGTTAAGGTTACGTGTTTAATTGTTAAGGTTACTGGTTTAATTGTTAAGGTTACGTATTCAATTGTTAAGATTACAGGTTTAATTATTACGGTTACGGTTTATTAATTGTTAAGGTTACGGTTTAATTGTAGGTTACGGGTTTAATTGTTAAGGTTACGGGTTTAATTGTTAAGGTTACGGGTAAATTGTTAAGGTTATGGATCCCTTCTCTCTCTCCCTCGTAACCTTAACAATTAAACCCGTAACCTTAACAATTAAACCGTAACATTAATAATTAAACCGATAATCTTAACAATTAAACCCATAACCTTAACAATTAAACCATAACCTTAAAAATTAAACCGTAACCTTAATAATTAAACCCGTAACCTTAACAATTAAAATCGTAATCATAATAATTAAACCCGTAACCTTAACAATTAAACCCGTAACCTTAACAATTAAACCCGTAACCTACAATTAAACCGTAACAATCTTAACAACAATTTAAGGTTACGGGTCAATTGTTAAGGTACCCGTAACCTTAACAATTAAACCCGTAACCTTAACAATTAAACCCGTAACCTTAACAATTAAACCCGTAACCTACAATTAAACCGTAACCTTAACAATTAATAAACCGTAACCGTAATAATTAAACCCGTAACCTTAACAATTAAAGACGTAACCTTAACAATTAAACCCGTAACCTTAACAATTAAACACGTAACCTTAACAATTAAACCCGTAACCTTAACAACAAATCCGTAACCTACACAACAAATCCACAACCTTAACAACAAACCCTTAACCTTAACAACCAACCCGTAACCTTAACAATCAATGCATAACCTTTACAACCAACCATTATCCTTAACAACGAATATTCTAAAAATACAAAAAGAATAAAAAACAAAAATAATAAAATAATAATCCTCTTTAATCATTTCATATCATCAAAGAAACATCATGATAGAGAGAGAGAGAGAGATTCATAACCTTAACAATTGACCCGTAACATTAACAATTAACTCGTAACCTTAACAATTAACCCGTAACTTTAACAACCTCCCAATACAAACAACCAAAATAATAAAAAACGAAAATAATAAAATAATACTCATCAATCATTTCAACTATCCTCTTGGTACATCATGATAAAGAAAGAGAGAAAACAAAAATAATAAAATAATCCCCATCATATTTTAATAAAAAAAGAAAGAGAGAGAGAGAGGATTCATAACCTTAACAATTAACCCGTAACATTAACAATTAACTTGTAACCTTAACAATTAACCCGTAACTTTAACAACCTCCCAATACAAACAACGAAAATAATAAAAAACGAAAATAATAAAATAATCATCATCAATCATTTCAATTATCCTCTTGGTACATCATGATAAAAAGAGAGAGAGAAAAAAATAATAAAATAATCTTCATCATATTTTAATAAAAAAAGAAAGAGAGAGAGAATGGTGTTATGGTCTTCACATGTTTTAATGTCTTGAGTTTTGTGTTTTGGGGCTCAGAGAACAGATTCTTTATTTTTAGGGGTAAAACGCCCATTGACCAAGTCCTGGGGGTGGGAAGCATGTTCACTTGGATTTTGGGGGCTGGAAGCATTTTTCCCTATATACATATAGAGAGAGAGGGCAAAATTCCTATCAACTTAAGTTGATGTCCACCAAAGTTTCTAGTCACACATATATTAATATAAAACACATTTTTATATAATACATAGATCCCTAGACAATATGAGTGGTTAAAAACTTTGGTGGACACACTATTTGTTATCCACTTAAGTTGNTATATGCCAAAATTTATTCCCAGCATTAACACCAAGCGTTTGATAACATCAAATGTTATTCATAAATTTACTCGATTTATTAATGAACCTCGAAGCTTCCCCCGCTCGAGATGGATAGATTCCTTAGGGGCTGTTTGGTTGTATGTTTTTACTATGTAAAATGATGTAAAGTGTAAAAAAGTGGGTCCCAATGTCAGCTTTCATCACTTTCAATTGTTTGTTTGTAGTTGTGAAAATAATGTAAAGTGATTTCATATGCTGATGTGGTTTGTAAAGTGATTTCATGAAAAAAAGACATGATTTTAGGAGAAAGCTAACATTAAAGTTAGGAAAAAAATAATAAAAAATAATTCCAACCAATATGATCATTTGAATAGGGACCACTTTTTACACTTTCCAAATAATTCCAACCAATATGATCATTTGAATAGGGACCACTTTTTACACTTTCCAAACAAACAATTAAAGTTTTATTTTACAAACCAAACAAGTGTTTTATGATTCCAATGGAATCAAAAACAAACAAAGAAAAGTATAAAAGTGAAATTGATGAGGTGGACAACAACTTTCCAAGTTGTGTCATAAATACACAACTTTACCAACAACAACCAAACAGCCCCTTGCTCTCCAGTGATGTAAATAATCAGCAGCGGCCTCAGCTGTGAATCCCTGTCATTTGGTAACGGTGTCTCCTAGTTATGATAAATTGGAGTAATTAAGAACTTAACTCCAATAAAAATCCATGCCAGCTTAACATCACCTATAAATTTGATTAAAAGTTCTATGTAAAAAATGCATGTCTGATTCAGGAAACTGCCCTCTGTAGCCAAATCCCATGGACCAAAAAGACTTTTGAGTGATTAAAGCAGATCCTCTTAATGAAGACAAATTCATTCTGATAATGGTTAAACAAAGAGCAATAGGAACAGGATAATAACTGGAATCATTCATTTCTAACAAGTAATAAGAAACTTTACAATGCTTACTCATGTATGTTTATAATTTTACAGCCCTAATAGGAAATGTACAAAAAGTAGGGGGGGAATTTTCTATGGAAAAAGGTCAAAACTCATTGCTGCTATGAGTTCAACCAAGCTTTAATGCTTCCCTAAATCCCATGCTGTAACTATCCTGTAAACCTTTCTTGCCAAATCCAGCATTTCCTTTTTGCATCATGGCGACAAACTCATTGTAATCAATCCGCCCATCCTACAAAAAGAGCACAAAGGAATGTTCTTATTTAAAAATTTTAAGCTGGAAAGAAGAAAAGGTAAATAACAGCAAATATCACCATGGTTTTTAAAGAAATGACGGCCGATCCTTCCAAGGTTTTTAAAGTGACAATTTTTTCCCTCCTTATATTCAACTTTTAGTCAAATAATCATCATGTTTTTTATATAACCGTCAATTTACTTATGGGTAAATTTGACAAAAGTGCTTTTTAAGCTTGGCAGATTTTGAGATAACCTCCAATTTAAAAATGTCACTTAACCCAATTTAAGTTTGGGGTGTTTCAGAAAATCTCCCAAACGTTTTCAAAAATTTCAACCAACCCTCAAACAGTGTTAGGTGGACCGGTAAAAAAAAGATCATAATACCCTTTTCAAACTAACATCTAATATTAAATAAAATTAATTAAAATCCCGAAATTAGACCAAATTATAGGGGCTTTCGTGAAAATTACCTTTAAAATTATAAATAAAACATGAAAAGATTTTTTTTTCATCCTGCAAAACTTCAGCGGAGGTCCCTCATATATTGCTTAAAAATCATCTAGGCCTATGCATGCTTGAAAGTCGCTATTTGGGGTCTTTAACGTTACATCTGTTATATGCGTAGGCCCTTTTTTTTGCAAATTTATGTTAAATCTCACTGATGCGTCAGTAACATGACAAGACAAACTTGTAATTACACCAATATTTGCTGACTGGATGCTGTCCATGTAACCGACACATCAGCAAGATTCAAAAGAAACTTGTGAAAAAAGACCTAAGCTAAGACAGGGGTGACATTTAAGACTCCCACTGATTATTTCCAAACATAAAGGACCTAAACAATATTGAAAAATACATAAGGGACATCTACTGAAGTTTTGCCTTTTCTCCCAATCTTTTGGTGGATTGGGCACACATGATTTTCACATGTACAATCAGATCTAAACTAAAGCTGTTTTTTTTTTGGAGGGGGGGCGGGGCGGGCGGGAGGGCGTGCTGCGGCTGCTGTTTATCCCAAAAAAGGTTTCATAACAGGGTTTTGTGAAATTTTACCCTATAACAATCATACAAAGTTTATACATGAGAGGTAATTGTTGTGTCCAGTTCCTATAGTTTTCATATCTGCTTTTATTTCTGCATTAGCTGTAAACAAATTTAAAAAGAACTATCAAACTGTCACATAAAAAAGCTTAAAGGTACCTTTTTCTGAAGCATGCAAACCTTACGGGATTTTTTAATAACTGAAATTCTGAATAACTTACGCTATCTTGATCTACTTCTCTCATCATATCTTCTATCCGAACATCTTCAACACCAAACTCATCACAAGCTTGTTGAAGCTCGTCTGCAGTAATGAAGCCACTTCCATCTTTATCAAAATATGAGAAGGCTGCAAATAAATGGTCCTGCCTTTCTATCTTGTTCATATGTAGGGTGGCAGCTATGAATTCCCCATAGTCTATGGTACCATTGTTATCCACATCCGCCTGCAGCAAAAAGTATTTTCCTTGCATAAATCTCACATTAACAAGTTTAGACTGATTTCAATTCTCAAACATTATATCTCACAAAAATTCAGTAAATTTATGGAAAATAAATTTTTATGGTTTAATCAGTTGAACCACCCATGTAGTTTCATTGGTGCAGATAGAACCCCTGAGTTAAAAATTGACTCTTTTGCGCTTCGACAGTCACTAATTTCACCCAGGGCCAATATCTGCCAAAATTTCACCAAGGATAAAAGAGCAAAACAAATCAACCCCAGGGGGTCAACCTGCAACAATGAAACTACAATGGTAGAAAGTGCAAAACAATGATACTAGAAGGGGTCTATGCGCAATTAACCCTTGTTCATTCACCTGCAGTCCAAATTTTATTAGGGTTGATGAATGTAGCTAGGTTACATTATCTCATTATATATTGTATGATGATGTCCATGAAGGATGTCTGCATTTCAAAGATAAGCTTTGAAACTGAAAACGTACTGCCTGCATTAGGGAGTAAATTTCTGATTCCTTCATGTGAGCACCCACTCTCTCCAACCCAACCTTTAGTTCTTCAAAAGTAATTTGTCCACTGTTGTCGGTGTCTATCATCTTGAACATTTCTTTGAGGCCAGCGATTTCCTCTTCAGAGAGGCTCTCAGCAATAACCTGTCAAACACAAGTTACTATGCTTAGAAATTTTGATGACTATGCATATTTAAATCATACTTATAGTAACACGCATCTAATAAAGGAGCTCAAATAAAAGACAAACGATAGAAACGATATCAGTCATAATCGAAAGACTACGATGTTCTATGGAGAAATGCAGATGGATAAACAACGCTGAACCATAAAAAACACATAGATCATAGGTATCGGTACATTTGTTGCCAACGAATAAAGAAAATTCTGTTTCTAGAGAAATTTCTGTCATGGTAATTACATGAAGAAAGCTTACATTGTATTTGTGAACAGATATCAGAATATTTAGAACTATGAGCATCATTAATATAGAATACCTTGGTCGCAAATCAATAATCATCAATCTAAGACTTCCCCTCCACAAAGGGTCAGCCGGAAAATCAACCATATTTATGATTTGGCCAATTCATAAATAAAAGTAATTATCGTGAATTCTTATAGTTCTTTTCTTAGTATGGTCACTTTTGTTTCTAATTCCACATTTATGTTCAAACCGAACGGCCAGTAAACATATGATGAAAATTTTAATTTATTAACGTCAAGAAAGGCAAGCAGCGTCAGTTTGAAGATAAAAGCTTCTCCACATGATTTCAACTGCAGCAATAAAATCATTTTTATAGCATTCATATTAACTGTCACCAATCTCTCTTTCAACTAGATTTCCTAATTCTCTTCAACAAATCACTATACTTTTAAAACTTACTCTAAGGGCCATCTTTTTGAGTTTATTCATTGCAGAAAATTGCTTCAAACGAGATAAAACTGCAGCATCTAGTGGCTTATCAGGAGCCAGACCACCAACTTGAAGCCATGGATGACCTGAAGGAAACCCGAGTAACATGCTAAATCACTTGATAATTCATATAATTTCCCAAGAGAAATAATATTCGAGCTAATTACAGACAAATCAAACAATAACTCACAGAGAACTTCATGAGCAGTCAACCTTTTTTTAGGGTCTCTGACAAGCATTCTCTTTACTAAATCTTTGGCACCTTCAGAGATGCTAGGCCATGGATCTGTCTCAAAGTCGAGCTTCCCATGTAAAACCTGTTCGAATATAGCTTGCTCGGTTTCTGAAATTTATGCAAAAAAGAAAACATAACTTCAATTGAAGAAAAGGTATTTTCACTTAAACACCCAAAGTTTACTCTATTTTTTATTTAGATAACCCAAAGTGCTTTTTTGCCCAAAAAATACAGCAAAGTTTTAACTTTGATAAGCCAAAGTTTTCTTTTGCCCAAAGAGTACCCCAAAGTTCAACAAAACTTAACTTTCAAACCCTAAACTTTAACAAAAATTTAACTTTGATACCCAAACTTCAACAAAAAAAAAGCTTGGGTATCAAATTTAACCTTTTCTTTTATTAACTTTGGGTTATTAAAGTTAAAATTTGTTGAACTTTTGGGGTATTTTTTTGGGCAAAAAGACAACTTTGAGGTATCAAAGTTAAAAGAAATTTTGACCTTTGGGGTTTCAAAGTCAAATAACTCATTAAAGAAATAAAGTGCAACATTAACAAAGTTAAACATGAGCAAAAGCTGGACTACAGACCTCCCCAAAATGGGGGCACCCCACTAAGAAGGATGTAGATAATCACACCAGCGCTCCACACGTCAGCTTCGGGACCATAATGTTTCCTCAAAACTTCGGGTGCAACATAATAGGGGCTACCAACAACGTCCGTAAATTTATCTCCTGAAACAATAGAGCTGTCAATACAAGATCAGACATATATAGAAAATGCAGTATCATACTTTGCATCATATAGAATAGAAATCACCATTTCAATGTAAATGCATCTAGTTTTATAAGCATACAAGCCCATATATGCATATATGCACATATTTCACTTTCGAGAATGTTATGATGTTGGACAATGAGAGTAAATTTGGTAATAACAAGAAATGATGGATCATGGTATCTCCTTGATGAAATTATTGTTTGGCAGTTGTGGAATTAATAAGTGGTTGATTCCCTGAAACTGATGTGTCGATGTGATCAAAAGGACGCTAAGTTGAAAAAAAAGGAAAAATAAGAAAAGGAAAAAAAACTGATGTGTCATACAAATGTGTGTTTTTGTGTCATGTCTATATAGGGTGTGCATGCATGCTTTTTTGTCTATATATTGACAATATGTGCCTGAGTTTTGATTCTTTTGAAAATGAAATGATTTCACAATTTCCTTTACGAGCCTTGTAATTAAAGCCTGAATAGGGGAAGATTTCGAATTTTCTGAAATGCAAGATTGAATCAAGTGTTGATGATTCCCGATACTAGCACTTTATGTATCCTTTATGTTTGTTAATAATTGCTACGAAGTAGTACACGCTGTTGTAAAGTATAATGCAAGCTAGTGGCAGTTCACTAGAAAACTTGATGATAATAAGGTAGTATGAAGATGTTAAGCTCCCAACACCATTAGCAAGAGATCGACTTGACAAATCAGAATACAAGAAACATAACCAGCCTTCACTAGGAACAATATCAACCATACAAACACAAAACTAGCTCCGTGGATGTTTCCATCATATCCTTCCATAATTTTCAAAGGAAGCTCACTGAAGTGAGAATCCAATATTTATTCCAGGATGAGACACTAAATTAAGATTCTGATATTTTAACAATATCAATCTCTTATTGTTAGTAATAAAAAGGAAATGGTTATACGATACAATTGGATATTGACCTATGTATTTGTCTCCTGGTTTTTCTACCTGACATCTAGTTCACAGAACGTGAGGACAATACAAGGTTACAAGAGGTTATCCAGGATGATCTTGAATGTCTTTTTCCCCCTTTTAAATATGTGGGAAGCCAAGTACTTTTCTTGATTTAAATTTCATGAAAGGCTATGGCTCACACAATAATCCCTCCCATACACTAGCTTTGAATGGGACCTACAATTCTCAGGGGATCTTATTTTGCTATACTAAATTTCGATTAATCTTTTAGGTGTCGTGGATGCTACCACTAACAGTGTCCCAAATGTACAATTTTTTCACTGATCGTCTATATAAAACTTCAACCATAAAACCTCCATTATTGAGCGTCAAAAGATGTAACGAGAAAGCATCCCTTGGTAAGAAATTTCCATTTGTGACATGTACATTGTAAGTAAACCCACCTGCTTGCCATCTTATTCTCCATAGTTTCCTTACTAGTTGAAATCCCACTGCATATCCATCATGTGGATCCTAACTCCACCAACAAATAAGCTATTTGAATAACCATAATCCATATCCCATACCATCCATGTCCAAATGTCATTACTTTCCAATTTGAATTGGGGACCATTTACTAGCAAGTTTAAACATCTAAGACATGTAACATTATACAACAGCTAACAATGGAATCTGAGAACATCTTTTTCCTTCGAAAATACTTTGACAGTTCACTATACTATATTACATTGGCCGTCATAAGTATTGTCATGTATTAATACAAAGTAAACAAGGATCAATTAATTAACTCCTCACAAAAAAAAGCATGATACAACTTTTAGTCCTAGATTAATGAATATTCAATATCTGGATGTCTCGAGTATCAACCATTATTAGAGAAAGACCACCTAGATCAATTCTCTTCTAAACTCAGTCTAAACTTCTCGACGAACAAGAATCACATTCTCCTTACTCAAACTAAATAAATCATCCACTTCATAACGGTGCTCTTAGTTCTCTCCTTTTATATCCGTTTATTTGTATAATGTCTATCGAGGCTATTTGATTCATAAAATATTAAAAATATAATTATCATCACAATTTACAAAGTTGGTCTCTGCCAAAATTCTTGCAATCAATTTGATTGTAATTTTCTTTTGTAAAAGATGATCCTCTTTTCTACCATACTCACAAATTGCAATGAACAAACAGTTGAACACAAAACTATAATGATCAACCCTCATCATAACTTCC
>NC_033794.1:127411575-127414793 GCF_001876935.1 Asparagus officinalis
AAAGTTTAAAACGCAGACACGCATTTAACAGGAACTATAAAAAGGGAACTCAACCTGGAGTTCTGGTGCAATAGAAGCAACTTCAAGACAATCAAGTTGACTGTAATTTTTATTTTTATTTTTTTATTTTTTTATTTTGTG
This sequence comes from Asparagus officinalis, assembly GCF_001876935.1. NCBI lineage: Eukaryota > Viridiplantae > Streptophyta > Magnoliopsida > Asparagales > Asparagaceae > Asparagus > Asparagus officinalis. Next base: position 127,411,717 of record NC_033794.1, read on the forward strand.
GGATACACGAGGGAAACCTTGGCAAGGCACAAGGATCCCTAGGCCGAGGCCCGAGCTCCACCACTGACCCGTACCAAGTAAAACCCTTGGTGTGTGTGTCCCACCTTCCATTTCCACACTACAGGTTAGGCATCTCTTTACTAAATCTTTGGCACCTTCAGAGATGCTAGGCCATGGATCTGTCTCAAAGTCGAGCTTCCCATGTAAAACCTGTTCGAATATAGCTTGCTCGGTTTCTGAAATTTATGCAAAAAAGAAAACATAACTTCAATTGAAGAAAAGGTATTTTCACTTAAACACCCAAAGTTTACTCTATTTTTTATTTAGATAACCCAAAGTGCTTTTTTGCCCAAAAAATACAGCAAAGTTTTAACTTTGATAAGCCAAAGTTTTCTTTTGCCCAAAGAGTACCCCAAAGTTCAACAAAACTTAACTTTCAAACCCTAAACTTTAACAAAAATTTAACTTTGATACCCAAACTTCAACAAAAAAAAAGCTTGGGTATCAAATTTAACCTTTTCTTTTATTAACTTTGGGTTATTAAAGTTAAAATTTGTTGAACTTTTGGGGTATTTTTTTGGGCAAAAAGACAACTTTGAGGTATCAAAGTTAAAAGAAATTTTGACCTTTGGGGTTTCAAAGTCAAATAACTCATTAAAGAAATAAAGTGCAACATTAACAAAGTTAAACATGAGCAAAAGCTGGACTACAGACCTCCCCAAAATGGGGGCACCCCACTAAGAAGGATGTAGATAATCACACCAGCGCTCCACACGTCAGCTTCGGGACCATAATGTTTCCTCAAAACTTCGGGTGCAACATAATAGGGGCTACCAACAACGTCCGTAAATTTATCTCCTGAAACAATAGAGCTGTCAATACAAGATCAGACATATATAGAAAATGCAGTATCATACTTTGCATCATATAGAATAGAAATCACCATTTCAATGTAAATGCATCTAGTTTTATAAGCATACAAGCCCATATATGCATATATGCACATATTTCACTTTCGAGAATGTTATGATGTTGGACAATGAGAGTAAATTTGGTAATAACAAGAAATGATGGATCATGGTATCTCCTTGATGAAATTATTGTTTGGCAGTTGTGGAATTAATAAGTGGTTGATTCCCTGAAACTGATGTGTCGATGTGATCAAAAGGACGCTAAGTTGAAAAAAAAGGAAAAATAAGAAAAGGAAAAAAAACTGATGTGTCATACAAATGTGTGTTTTTGTGTCATGTCTATATAGGGTGTGCATGCATGCTTTTTTGTCTATATATTGACAATATGTGCCTGAGTTTTGATTCTTTTGAAAATGAAATGATTTCACAATTTCCTTTACGAGCCTTGTAATTAAAGCCTGAATAGGGGAAGATTTCGAATTTTCTGAAATGCAAGATTGAATCAAGTGTTGATGATTCCCGATACTAGCACTTTATGTATCCTTTATGTTTGTTAATAATTGCTACGAAGTAGTACACGCTGTTGTAAAGTATAATGCAAGCTAGTGGCAGTTCACTAGAAAACTTGATGATAATAAGGTAGTATGAAGATGTTAAGCTCCCAACACCATTAGCAAGAGATCGACTTGACAAATCAGAATACAAGAAACATAACCAGCCTTCACTAGGAACAATATCAACCATACAAACACAAAACTAGCTCCGTGGATGTTTCCATCATATCCTTCCATAATTTTCAAAGGAAGCTCACTGAAGTGAGAATCCAATATTTATTCCAGGATGAGACACTAAATTAAGATTCTGATATTTTAACAATATCAATCTCTTATTGTTAGTAATAAAAAGGAAATGGTTATACGATACAATTGGATATTGACCTATGTATTTGTCTCCTGGTTTTTCTACCTGACATCTAGTTCACAGAACGTGAGGACAATACAAGGTTACAAGAGGTTATCCAGGATGATCTTGAATGTCTTTTTCCCCCTTTTAAATATGTGGGAAGCCAAGTACTTTTCTTGATTTAAATTTCATGAAAGGCTATGGCTCACACAATAATCCCTCCCATACACTAGCTTTGAATGGGACCTACAATTCTCAGGGGATCTTATTTTGCTATACTAAATTTCGATTAATCTTTTAGGTGTCGTGGATGCTACCACTAACAGTGTCCCAAATGTACAATTTTTTCACTGATCGTCTATATAAAACTTCAACCATAAAACCTCCATTATTGAGCGTCAAAAGATGTAACGAGAAAGCATCCCTTGGTAAGAAATTTCCATTTGTGACATGTACATTGTAAGTAAACCCACCTGCTTGCCATCTTATTCTCCATAGTTTCCTTACTAGTTGAAATCCCACTGCATATCCATCATGTGGATCCTAACTCCACCAACAAATAAGCTATTTGAATAACCATAATCCATATCCCATACCATCCATGTCCAAATGTCATTACTTTCCAATTTGAATTGGGGACCATTTACTAGCAAGTTTAAACATCTAAGACATGTAACATTATACAACAGCTAACAATGGAATCTGAGAACATCTTTTTCCTTCGAAAATACTTTGACAGTTCACTATACTATATTACATTGGCCGTCATAAGTATTGTCATGTATTAATACAAAGTAAACAAGGATCAATTAATTAACTCCTCACAAAAAAAAGCATGATACAACTTTTAGTCCTAGATTAATGAATATTCAATATCTGGATGTCTCGAGTATCAACCATTATTAGAGAAAGACCACCTAGATCAATTCTCTTCTAAACTCAGTCTAAACTTCTCGACGAACAAGAATCACATTCTCCTTACTCAAACTAAATAAATCATCCACTTCATAACGGTGCTCTTAGTTCTCTCCTTTTATATCCGTTTATTTGTATAATGTCTATCGAGGCTATTTGATTCATAAAATATTAAAAATATAATTATCATCACAATTTACAAAGTTGGTCTCTGCCAAAATTCTTGCAATCAATTTGATTGTAATTTTCTTTTGTAAAAGATGATCCTCTTTTCTACCATACTCACAAATTGCAATGAACAAACAGTTGAACACAAAACTATAATGATCAACCCTCATCATAACTTCC
>NC_033794.1:127414803-127415993 GCF_001876935.1 Asparagus officinalis
AAAGTTTAAAACGCAGACACGCATTTAACAGGAACTATAAAAAGGGAACTCAACCTGGAGTTCTGGTGCAATAGAAGCAACTTCAAGACAATCAAGTTGACTGTAATTTTTATTTTTATTTTTTTATTTTTTTATTTTGTGGGATACACGAGGGAAACCTTGGCAAGGCACAAGGATCCCTAGGCCGAGGCCCGAGCTCCACCACTGACCCGTACCAAGTAAAACCCTTGGTGTGTGTGTCCCACCTTCCATTTCCACACTACAGGTTAGGCAGACGTATCGAACAAGGGACTTGGGGTGTTTGTAGTATTACCATTGCGTCCCTTGACCACCTGCACTACCCGCGTTGGGTATTGTAAGTACTTCTGTTTTTGCAAAAGACGATCTTTTCATAACTAGCTTACAAAGTTATAGTTATAAGCTGCACTTGGCTATTTATGCATCAACCATCACACTCCAAACAACCACGAAAACATATATACCTGGCATGAAGAAAATCGACAGACCGAAATCAATAGTCTTAAGCTTAGCCTCCTCCTCCGTACTCACAAACAAGAAATTCTCTGGCTTGAGGTCCCTATGCATCACTCCAAGCGAATGACAAACCTCCACAACCCCAACAATCACCCTCCCAAGCTCTGCCGCCTTCTTCTCTGTATAATGCCCCTTCTCTATAATCCTATCAAAAAGCTCCCCACCCGCACAAAGCTCCATCACCACGTGCACCGCCAAAGAATCCTCGTAAGCCCCACATATCGATATCACATTCGCGTGCCCGGACAAATGGTGCATTATTTGAATCTCTCTCCTCACATCCTCAACATCCTCATCGGTGGTGAGCTTCCGCTTTAAGATTGATTTGCAAGCGTACTCAACGCCAGTGGTCTTGTGGACGCAGAGGTAGGTGATCCCGAACTGTCCCTGGCCGAGCTTGCGGCCGAGGGTATAAACGTCCTTTAGGTTTTCGGTCTTGCGCTTGAGGACGGAGTCGACCTGGAGTCCGGCGGCGCCGGAGAGGCGGCGTACGTGGTGGGGTTTCTTGGGTTTGGGTTTTGGGTTAGGGTTAGGGTTAGGGTTAGGGTCAGGGTCGGGTTGGGGAGGGGGGTGATTAGATTCAACCTTAGCGGGTTCGGGTTCCGGGACGGCGACGGGTTTGGGGGGGCTCTGGGGGTTTCCTAGGGGCTGGGTTG
>NC_033794.1:127416074-127422192 GCF_001876935.1 Asparagus officinalis
CGGTCTTCAAGAGGTCGCGGGAAAATAGGGGGCGGGAAGTGGGACTGAGGGGTGATTTGGTCATTTCGGGTAGGTTCTGGTCGGGTTGATGTGTGAAAAAGAGATTTGGGGTAAATTGCAAATAACCTCGTCATCTATAAACTTCATAGCAGGTAACCCCTTTACTCATTTATTAGAGGCTTTTAACTGCATTTAATTTAAATACCCAATGGTTTCTGCTATGTTGCGCTTGTATATCCTCACTTGGTTATCGCATCAGTTATATACCCTAAAAGGTTTAGAGATTTAAGTGCAATTTTTAAAACTATAGAGATTTAAGTGTAAGTTTTAAAAACTCGAGGATATTAGATATACACGAGACAAAACAAGTGAGGGTATATAAGTGCAAAGAAAAAGAAAACATAGGATATTTAAGGTCAATTAAAGATTTTATTAGAAAGATAAATTACATGTCTCAGTCCTTTACATCATGAACTCAAAGGAGCTACGTGGTATTAAATTGGGAAGAGTGCGTATAAATAAAGTGGGTTATCTTCAGTTTACCCTTAAAAAAATTTCTAGCTTAAAAAAAAGGTGATTTTCTGGTGCTGAAAAATATCACGTAATATAAAAAAATGTATGTAATTTAACGATAATTATTGTAAAATCAATAATGTAAAGGACTTCGTTACTTTATATGTACATCTAATGGAAAATTTTCAGTAAAAAATGGCAAAAGAGGTGGGTTCGTTGGTGGACTGTAACTGGGTCTATTGCGGATGCACAGCACAGCAGCCCGTGATCCTTCCACCGCTGAGAGCGGGAGGTTTTCGCTGCTCTGTGAAGCCAGCCTGACGCGGTGCCCTGCCCTTCAAGAAACGAGTGAGCCCAGCCTTCGCTCGGCCCACACGCATCACTGCCCAACTTGGAACGGGCGGGCCAGCAGAGAGTGCTGCACAACCAGGTCCAGTTACAAGGCCCAACGTTCACGACCACTTAATGCCCCGCTTGGTTACAAGCCCACGCTACTGAGCTCGGCGATCGATGCAGCGTGGGTACAGTAATTTAAAGGACACGATATATTAACAGACAGGCGATGTGGGACTAAATGACTCTCGAAATGCCCGCCTTGTGAGGTGGCTTGGCCAATTTTGGCACCTCAGGCGATGTGGGACTAAATGACTCTCGAAATGCCCGCCTTGTGAGGTGGCTTGGCCAATTTTGGCACCTGACCTTAGCGTTCACGGTTTCTTCTCCAAAATGCCCGCCTTGTGAGGTGGCTTGGCCAATTTTGGCACCTGACCTTAGCGTTCACGGTTTCTTCTCCACAAATATCGAATGCTACCCAGCACGTTCAAATTCCAACTGAAAAGGGGTCTTGATAGCACTCTATTCGGTTTCGTAAGAAGGAAATGTGAAAAGCATGTATGAATATGAAAATAAAAAAAAATGTAACGTTTAACAATAGGTAGGTTAGGTAACAAGCTGATCAGCTAGGTAATAACCAACAAATAGAGTCGTAAAAGTTAAAACATTTACCACTACATAGGTAGGGCCGTAGGGGGCACTAGGGAAAAAGTAAAGTTCAAGAGTCTTCGTCAAAGGAAAATTATCAAATTGATATTCCAATTTGACCTTATTTTTCAACATAGTATTCATTTTTGTCTCAGCGTCCATATGTTATTTTAACTTGTACCCAAATGACAAATAATAATGGAGCCTCTTTGTCACTAGTGGCGAGAATTCTGCCCAACTATACCTTTTTTTATAATTATTTCCAACCCGACCATCTTCATTCAAGTCGACACCAATTTGAATTAGAATTTAGGTTCTAATTAGAGAAATTTGAAGAAGGAGGGGGCTTTATTGATAAGAGGTAAAGAAAGAGAGGACAATTTTATTAGGTAAAAGAGCGAAAGAAATTTGAACCGGGCAAGATTGAAGGAAAATGAGAGTGTAGATTTAACACTTTTCACTTGATTGTTTATGCATAAAATTAGACTTTATTTTAGAATCTATCTTGATAACCTATGTTTTATTTAATTAGATTGACAGGTTATATATTTTTTTATTTTAAAATAAATTAAAAATAAATTAATTTCTAGATCTAATAAATAGTTATGTAGTGAAATCTCTTGTAATTTCTAGTTTAATTCTCTTGTTCTATCTCATTATTTCTTAATTTCATCAATTGCTATATTTTCTTTCATTTTCTATTTTTTTTTTTACTTTTTCATTTTTGGTCTATCTCTTTATTTCTTAGTTTTATTAGTTGTTATCTTTTCTTTCATTTTCATTTTTTTACTTTGTATTTTCTTTCTAATTCCTTTATCTCTCCATCTTCTTTCTCCTTTTCAACCTATTTTTTTATAATTTATTTTATTTTATTTTCCTCTTTTCTTTTCTTTGTTTGCATTTCTGTTCTCTTCTCTCTCTTTCTTTATAGTTTTCATTTTATTTGCCCTTGTAAAAATTCATAAATCCACTTTCAAACCCTTTTCATAAAAATCTCTTTTTCTAAAACACTTAATTAAAAAAACTCCAACCTAAAAAAAAATGAAAGAACCCCTTCAACACATGCTCGTTCTTATATATAATAAGTTTTTAGCACAATTACTAGGGAGGGAATTGTTTTCTATATATGTATAGCCTATGATGGGCGGGCCAGCATAGAGCACTAGAATATCCAGGCCCAGTTCTTCATTAAAAAAACTCCAACCTAAAAAATGAAAGAAACCCTTCACCACATGCTCATTCTTATATATAATAATAAGTTTTTAGCATAATTACTACGGAGGGAATTGTGCTAGCCTATGATGGGCGGGCCAGCATAGAGCACTACAATATCCAGGCCCAGTTACAAGGCCCACCGTACACAACCGCCTAAAAACCCCGGTCGGTTACACGCCCACGGTACTGAGCTCGGCGGTGGTCGCGTCGTGGGTACCGTACTTTATAGGACAGAGTATATTGATAGATATGCGATGTGGGACTAAATGACACTCGAAATGCCCGCTTTATGAGATGGCTTTGGTACTTCAGCATTCATTTAGTTTCACAAATCTCAATTCCTACCCAACACATCATAATGCCAACTGTAGGGATCTCGATGGCAATCTACCCGGTTTTTTAGGAAGGAAGAGTGATAAGCATGTACGACGAGGAATCAAAATGTAACACATGACACGATAGAAAATCTAAACAGGCTTTGACAACAGGGTTCGGTATTTTCCGAGCACGCTGATTTCGAAAAAGAAAGAACTAGACTCTGGTCATTTAAAATATATTAATAAAATTTATAGTTTTTTTAACCAAAATACATACCTTTGGATTTGATGAACTTGACGGGTCATCACGGTCTCTAACACTCTTGCTCATGTTTTTTAATTGTTGAAATTTTGTGTTCACGGATAATTGAGGGTAAAAAGATTTTATAAGATTTGAGAATGCGCAACTAGCCGTTAAACTAGCCATTAAAAAGTGATGAGTATGGTAGTTAACACCTTTCTATAAATTTGGCATATGTAACCAAACAAAAGAAAAGAAAAACTTGCTATTTCTATAAATTAATGGGCTCATTTCCTTGTTTTGAACCAAACAAGTAAAATACAAAAAACAAGAAAATTGTTACTTTTTGACTTCTCAAAATTTCCCATGTATTTTTTTTAAGAAATACAAGAAAATCTATATTTTTTTTGTTTTTCTTTTCCTATAATTTATAGAAATTGAATCAAACACCCCCTAAGTGACAAACTTATGTGCTAGGTAATATTCTACAAGTAGAGTCTTCGATCACTTACCCTTGTATGTAAACTTCCATCTTATTGATGTTTGTATTTTATACTCTAATATGTTACTATAAGTTGCAGTTTCCATGCACCGATATCTGAACTATTTTTACTTCTCAATTAATTTTGCTTGGATTATTTTTGGCATTGTCTCTATATTTTTTCACTATACCAAAAAACCAAGGTATTTAATGACTAAGTATTACAATTCTAAACTCTAATGGCTAATTGCTATATAATATTCTGAAAATTATTAAAGCAAATGTTCTTATCTAAATCAAATAAATAAATCAGTGGTCTTAAAAGATGTTTCTACCAATAACTTTGTTGTCTTTTGGTCCATTCAGACTCTCACAAATTATTTGATTTTTTTCCCTTAGAGTCTTTCACATTTATTTTGGCATGTTCATTATTTGATTTGATCCTTCAACGTTCATGCATATATTTTATTCTTTTACATCAGTCTTCACATGTTCGTTATTTAATTTGTTCTTTCAATATGTTGTACGGAGCAAACCAGCTTTTTCCTTCTTTCTCCAAATCAGGTGCAACAAGTATGTTCAAAGCAAATCAATTTTTTTTTCAATCACTTTTTTTAGAAATTCTGCATTGATGAGAAAATATTGGTTGTTAAATTGTTAATTAATTATAGGTTAGCTTCAGAAACTTTCCTAACCTTGGAGATGTTTGTATATAAACTACATCAGATATTTTTATTCGAGAAAGTTTCCTTAAACTTTGGAGTGTTTTAACTAGGCCTTTTTCTATTCTTCTAAATCCCCTAAACGTTAGAAGTCTCATTGATCTTTAGATTTTCTCACCAGATGTTACATCTGTAATTGGAAATAACTCAAAATCTTTTTGCAAGGAAGAACTAATAATTCAGTCATTTTCCTTTTAAATACAATACATCCCCTTTCTAAATTAATTTGGATAATCTTCACTACAAAAAAAAGAAAGAGAAACAACTACTTTTAATCATAAATATTAATTATTTAGTGTGTGATTGACATACATTCTAATTCTAACACTCATCGCACCCACGCATAGTACACTCATTCATAGTTTGCACTCAAAGGAAAAAATCATAATCATCCACTAGATGATCAATGGTTGTTATTAAACAATAGTTCGTCCATTGTTTTTTTGTTAGTGGAGAGGAGCTGAATCCTATCTTCTTTGAAGGACATTTTAGTTATTTGCCAATTACAAATAAGAAATCTAGGGAGAAAAAGGCAAGTTTTTCAAATTAAAACAATTGATGAGATTATCTATAATACCCCTAAGTTCCTAGTGTTTTTTTTTAATATCCCACAAATAAATTATTGTATTTTACTAAATATTAGATTTTATATTGATATATAGAGAAATTTTTATGCCTAGGAAGGCACATGAGGAGGAGGAGGAGGAGGAAAAGAAAGAAAAAAAAAGAGGGTAGACATAGACTTCGTGAGACAAAAAAAATTGTAACTATAATTAAACAAATGTAGTGGCTTATTTTAAGCTAATCAGCCTTTAAGTGCCTAAAGGTTTATATGCCCTCACATATTATTAGCAAAACCTACGTACCCTAAAGTTTTTAAAGTTTTATTTAGAAATTCTGCATTGATGAGTAAATATTGGTTGTTAAATTGTTAATTAGTTATAGGTTAGCTTCAGAAACTTTCCTAACCTTGGGGATGTTTGTATATAAACCGCATCAGATATTTTTATTCGAGAAAGTTTTCTTAAACTTTGGAGTATTTTAACTCGGCCTTTTTCTATTCTTCTAAATCCCCTAAACGTTTGAAGTCTCATTGATCTTTAGATTTTCTCACCAGATGTTACATCTGTAATTGGAAATAACTCAAAATCTTTCTGCAAGGAAGAACTAATAATTCAGTCATTTTCCTTTTAAATACAATACATCCCCTTTCTAAATTAATTTGGATAATCTTCACTACAAAAAATAAAAATAAAAATAAAAAATAGAGAAACAACTACTTTTAATCATAAATATTAATTATTTAGTATGTGATTGTCATACATTCTAATTCTAACACTCATCGCACCCTCGCATAGTACACTCATTCATAGTTTGCACTCAAAGAAAAAAAATCATAACCACCCACTAGATGATCAATGGTTGTTATTAAACAATAGTTCGTCCATTGTTTTTTTGTTAGTGGAGAGGAGCTGAATCCTATCTTCTTTGAAGGACATTTTAGTTATTTGCCAATTACAGATAAGAAATCTAGGGAGAAAAAGTTATAAGTTTAGGTAGGTTTTACTAGACTTCCCCAAGTTCAGTGAATTTTTTTGGTTGGTTGGGTTTTTTTGCGGGTGTGGGGGGTTGGGGGGGGGGGGGGGTT
>NC_033794.1:127422646-127430371 GCF_001876935.1 Asparagus officinalis
GGGGGGAGTTTTCTGAAAAAAAACAATTGATGAGATTATCTATAATACCCCTAAGTTCCGAGTGGTTTTTTTAATATCCCACAAATAAATTATTGTATTTTACTAAATATTAGATTTTAGATTGATATATAGAGAAATTTTTATGCCTATGAAGGCACAGGAGGAGGAGGAGGAGGAGGAAAAGAAAGAAAAAAAAGAGGGTAGACATAGACTTCGTGAGACAGAAAAAATTGTAACTATAATTAAACAAATGTAGTGGCTTATTTTAAGCTAATTAGTCTTTAAGTGCCTAAAGTTTTATATGCCCTCACATATTATTAGCAAAACCTACATACCCTAAAGTTTTTAAAATTGGTATCATACTACCTTCTGTTACGCAAATGTGAGAGTATTCTATTGAAAATTATCATGTGACACTCATATGCTAATTTTTAAACTCTTTAACCCTTAAAATTTAAAGTAGAACTGGGGCAGGTTAAAAATAGAATTCAGACGGGAGTATCCTCGTGTTTGTACTAGGGGTGGAAATGAACCAAATAATTAATAAATGGTTCGATAATTGTTCGAATAACTATTCGATCATATTCGATTCGGTAGTTCATTTACCACTAAACAAATATTTTTTAGTATTCGGGTTTACTAAAGAATAGAATTTAACCAGATGTATATTCGATTCGTTTATCTATTAAATATTCGCTTAAAATTTGATCACAACTTATTATTTGTATTATTACACATATGATGTTAAATTTTTAACTCGTTTACCATTGTTACTTAAGTTTTATGTACTGATTTTAAGACTTAAATAATCTTAAATCCATTTTCTAATTAAAAATTTGATTAAAATATATATACATCATATATTATAAAGGAATAATTTTTATTTATGAATTTTAATACTATTTGGAAATCAAATTCTTTAGCGGAATAAATATAGTTTGATATTCGATAAGTATTTGTGAATATTCATGAATATTTATCAAATACCAAGTATTCGAGTTCGAATTCGAAAAACTAGATATGTGAATATTAGAGTCCACATTCGAATTCGATAATTTTAAACAAATACAAATACGAACACCTTAGCATTCGATTCGATTCGATCGTTTACCACCCCTAGTTTGTACTACACAAGACAAATTAGTGTACTTAACTACGAAGTAGGCCAAACTGTAAGGTACTTAAGTGTTAATTAGCCAATTTTCACGACTAAAACACCCCTTGATACCACAAGTCCTTTCCCCATCACGTCACAAGAATAAGAACTAAAAAAAAAATCTCTCTCTTTTCCTGCGAGAAATTCGACGGGAACAAAAAAGTACAACGTAGGAGAACATAATAATATTATACAACCAGTGGGGCCCACACGGACCATGAGCCCTCTGACGTCAGCGACAGCGACGAAGGAGAGCAAAACTCCAACAAAGGATTTCAATTTTCAAAAGATCAAACGCGTCTCCCAGAGCTCAGAAATCTGCCCTCTCTCTCTCTCTCTCTCTCTCTCTTTCTTTGAAATCTCCGCCGTCGTGGCCACAAAAAGTCGACCTTTTTCTGGCGAAGAAATCGAGGCTCAGCTCGTCGGCGGGCGAATTAGGAGGCAGATCAGCTCGTCGGAGATCAGATCTCGTTGAGATGGCGAAGGAGACGGAGTACTACGATGTCTTAGGAGTCAGCCCCTCGGCCACCGAGGCCGAGATCAAGAAAGCTTACTACATCAAGGTAATTGACGCCATTACTTGGATTTTTGCTGATTTCGTGTGTATTAGGGTTTATATATGAGGTTATTGTTAGCTACCAATGTTGAGGGATTAGGGTTCAGCTATTTTTAGGATTAGTATCTAAGTTAGCTTTGAGGGCCATTGGATCTCAAAATAGCTGTACTTTGACTATTTTTAGGATTAAGATATGCATGGTTTCATGTCTCAGGTAGTTACTCTTTCATTGTAGACGGGGATTGTAAATGAAAAAAAGAGAGAGTACAAGAACATGAACATCCTTTAAATGTATCATCACCATTTGTTTCAGCATCATAATGTAAAGCTTCGAGCAAGGTGAATAAATTTTGTATGAGTTGGTCTTGAATTCCTGGACAGGCTACTATAGATTATGGTCGTTCTGTTTAGACATTGAGACTAGCTATCAATTTTTGGTCAACAGATCACCAAACTCCACTATGTGTCTGGATGGAGAAGCTAGAGGGGCGAAAGTCGCAGTAGGGAGTTACATGTATCTCTGAGACATGATAAAATTCTGATGAGCTATGCATAAATTCTTACATTCAAGTTCATTGATTTCTTTCTTGGTCATTGTTTCTGTGGGAATATCAAGGTTATCGATAGCAGATAGCGTTGTGTAGCGGTGAGACATCGCTAAGGCTATTTGGGCTATTGCGGCGAAATAGTGGTAAAAAGTACTAAATCAAATAGTAACTCATTGCGTGGTATGGGATATGTGTATGATGGATATCCACATCTTGCATTAAGACTTCACACATTTGCCCAAGTGTTTTTGGCGTTGAGCATGATTTTTGTCTCAAACATTTGCCCGAGTATGCATGGATACTAGCTTAAGTTAATTTTTAATGGGAAGCCTCAATTACTGGGGACTGATAGTTATACAGTAAATTTTGAATCCTTCTGATCTTCGGCTAGAGACAATGATAGTGATGCCTTACCTTCATCTGCTTGATAAGGCTTGTCCTTTTAGCTTCTTACAAACACATTTAAGAGATATGCTTAGTTTATTCTGTTGTATCAGTGAATTCTTCATTGCATCTTAAGGTGATACGATAAGAGCTGGACGGACGAATTAGCCAATCCACAGATTTGTGATAAAATCGTCGCTGTTGTTGTGTTTACAGTAGGTTCAAACCATAAATTCTTCTCCTTTTCTTTTTTAAAATTTAATCTCATACATATAACTTACATATATGTACAACAACAACAACATCAAAGCATTTACCACAAATGTTTGGGGTCGGCTACATGAATCCTATTCTTCCATTCCATTTCATTCTCGATATGTGTAAAACATATGCTTTATTTATTTTTATCAAATTATCTAGTCACCGTACCAATTCTGGAAATTTCAGTATGTGCGCATGCCATCACATGTATTTTATTTCTTCATGCAGCACCTATTGTTCAAAACTACATTTAAGATCTATTTTGGTAATTTAGAACTTTTAGTTTATTATTGCTTGAAGTCTATTAATGCAAATGTTTGTTGGAAAAGCAGCTTGCCCTCTATATGTTACAGTAGATAGTGTTGCTTAGGGTTCAGCAATCTTTATGTTCCTTTTAATGCTATCTAGTATGTTCAGCTACATGTTTCTATATAAACTCAGGGTTATTATATTCTTTCTGGACTATTTCTAATCTACTAGGCTTAAACTGAAATCTTCTTTGTGGCTTGTAGGCGAGGCAGGTCCATCCAGATAAAAATCCAAATGATCCCCTTGCAGCACAGAATTTTCAGGTAAACTTTCCATTTTAATAGTCCTAATGGTCCTGATGATTCTTGTAAGTCAGCCAGGCACACATTTTCTTATGGATATGCATACAAGGTAAATATAGACCAAATAAAATTCTTTGCATATGTTAACTGCTATTCTAAACTTTTAATAGGAAAGATGATATTTATTGTTGATTACATCTTTCAAAGATGACCCTTATACTGAATGCTCACCTAAACTATGCCTGAACAATATAACAAAGTTGATGCTTGAGATGCTTTCGAATTTCAAATCATTCTTTATCTGAAATCATCTTTATATTTACTAGACACTTTTCTAGAGTACTAGCATAATGTGCTATAACTTTAAGGCGGAGATTTATGTCTGCAACATGAACTTATTTTATTAGCTTGTTGGAAAGTAAACTCAGTTGATGTATATTTGTGAAGTAAAACTATAGCCAAATAAATAAATGCATCAGACGTTAAATCTCTTCCATTAGGAGAAGTGTCCATCAGATAGTCATATAAAATTTATCGCTCCCTTGTTTATCTGAATATCAGAAATATTCAAAGCCATTTCCTATCTGCATTTAGTGGATGCATACATTTGACCGGATATGTTCTGATATTTAATATTCCCTCTATTTATGAACTGACAAATTACATATATTGCAGTGTCTGGAAGGCTTGATTTATATATAAGTGCTTTTGTAGTGCATATATAAGTGCTTTTGTAGTGCATGGTAAACTTTATTGTATTGCGCAAGAGGGTTGGGGGTTCAAATCCTGCTTGCATTAGGCCACATTCTAGTTCTAAAAAAGCAGGAAAGAAAAGAAAACAAAGGCGATAATTGGATGTTAAAACTTTTCTGGGAAGAGTCAGATCCATTATAAGTAGAAGAGGACTTATTTTGTTTAACTGATTTTAAAAAAAAGAAAAAAGGAGTTGTAAGTTATGGCTCTTCTTCGAGTAAAAAAATAAAGAATTTACATATGTTTTGGTATTTGGATATACAGATAGCAAGCTAAATGGTTCTAACAATATGTGAGAATGCTTATTCTGAGTTCAGATAGGGTTTGCCAAAATTTGGATGCAAGCTATACTTTGGGCTTCTAGCATGCTTCTTGGTGTTGGGGCCTAAACCAGTACAGTATCAGCTTCCAAGTTAGATAATCAGACACCATAACAGTTTAGATGGTAGAAGTTATATTGAACTGGACCTGGCCTTGAACATATATATTATATGGGTCCTCATAGAGGTGTTACAAGTTGGTAGTTGATACAGACCTGCTATAAAGTAGTTATCTATACAATAAGAGCATAGTGCCCAAATACTTACCTGCCTTACCGTAGGTTTTCCTCCCCGACTTTTGAGAAGTGCAAGACCTTCCCTTAAACTCTCTTCTCTAATAGTTTCTTATCACCTTTTGTGGGATATTTGTTTTCCACTGTAGATGTGGCATTTCAGCTTTTCATGTGCTCATTTAGGCTATATTTGTCTAACCATTCCAAATTTTTGTTTAGGGTTAAATGATTATGAAATGAACTGAATTATAAGATGAAGTACTGATCACGTTATCTTCACAGCATAATGTGTTTCCATTTGATTATAAAGATAATAAACCAAACTTTGAAGGAAACAACACTATCATAGTGTAAATGTGTTGTGCACAAATAATATTATATTCTATCTTGGTATAGTTTAAAAAAGTGAATTTGGCAGCAATATTCTGTCACAAGGGAACTAGTTCAACTTGGCACATGAACTAGGCAAACTCTGCCTAGATCCCGTGGTCACATGTAGCGACTCTGGTCATGTATTAGAGACCTTATCTGTAGACTGGATGGCCTGGAATAGATGTATTAATTGTGTAGGATCCTGGTTTGGGTCAGGATCAAATAGTAACCAGACTCGAGCAACCCAAGTACCATTATATCTTGAAATATGGTGTGAACATTGTGTGGATGCTTTAGGTTTTCAAAGTCAGATATGGGTATGAAGGATATCCAGATCATGTATACTTCTATCAATTGTACATTAATTCATTAAATCAGTTTTGAGTTCTTGGGCATAAAATCGTTTCCTCAAATTTTCATCTCTTGGGATTTGATTCATAGCACCATTATTGATCCTATGGACTTAATACCTGTCTGCACATGAAAATATAATTAAACTAATTCTTGTGAATTGTATCACTTATTTCTTGGAAGGGAGCATCAAAATAATTGCTAGGGCTTATCAATTTCTTCTCTTTAAATGCATCATTGACCTAAATCTTCCATTTGAAAGAAGCTAAAATATAAGCCTGATTTTCCTTGATGAAACTTCTGAATAAAGCAAGCTCTCTTCTGTTAAGATATAGAGGACTGCTTGGTCAAGCTTCATTAAGGAGTTGATTTTAAGGTGTTAGCATTATATTATTTTCAGTTTACATGACGACTTTGTGAATTCTGGGAAAACTTTTAATATGAGACTTCTTACCATTTAAAATATGCTTGCTGGTATAAAGGTATTTTGAACATTGTGTTGCTTTATTTCAGGTGTTGGGTGAGGCTTACCAAGTTCTAAGTGATCCAACACAGCGTCAAGCTTATGATGCTTATGGGAAATCAGGCATTTCAACGTGTGTTTTCAGCTTGGCATGTTACTTATACAAAGTTAAAGACGCAAAATTCTCCTAAAAATTGGGATATCTCATGTGCTAAAAATGTTGGCTGAACACAAACACATTGGTGCAAGATAACACGTGGAGAATTTACACGAAAAACAGAAGTGTCTCATCTACATGTGTTTAGAACATGTTCGGCACTTGCATGATGTGTTAGTTGTTGATGCACCATAGAAATGTCAATACTGTGCTGTGTTGCTAATGCGCTGTAGCTAGTGCATATGCAGTTGCGGGAAAAAGTGCTATCAAGTAATTAGGTTGCCCTTTTAATTTTCTTTGAGATAAAAGCACTAACAACTTAATGGTCTCTTCTCATGTTGCAGAGACGCTATTATTGATCCTGCAGCAATCTTTGCAATGTTGTTTGGTAGCGAGCTTTTTGAGGAATACATTGGTCAACTTGCAATGGCATCAATGGCCTCACTTGATATATTCACTGAAGGGGAACAACTTGATGCGAAAAAATTGCAAGAGAAGATGAGGGTAATACTTTTAAGTTACTTTTTTGTTCTTCCAAAGTTTATAAATGCACTTTTTCGTGTTCAGAGAAGTTTCACCATTTTCTAGTCTTCATAAATGAATCTAATTGACTCTAGAGTATTTCCTAAACATAGTTCACCGTGTAAAACCTTGATTTAAAATGTCATGGCTAGATTTTTTTAAAAAAGTTCTTCACTTTTTGTGAGATTATGGGTTGGGTGATGCGGAGGTGGTGGAGCTATGATGATCTATAACTGGCTAAAAGATATGGACATTGCAACACCAATAAAAGGAACAAACACTGCCTTTTCTATTTTCTCGGAGATAAACGATTCTTAAACTCTTGGGTATTGTCACTTAAATTTCATAAGCATTTCCCTTATTAAAATAGAAAGATTGAACTAAGAGGTCTTGTGGATCTGTAACTAATTATAAAGTTGTAGTTTTCTAATAGTTTTTTGTCTTTATTGCTCAAGAATAAAGAGAACCTGGTGTAAATGAAAAAAAAAAGAAATAGAAGGGATTGGTTACTATTGTAAGAATAAGATGATGGTGTTGAACTAGATAAGTGACGCGCTAAAAATTGATTGGGTATGAACAAAGAAACTTAAAATGTTGATTTGTTGTTAATGTTCATTCTCCTTTTGACCTAGATGGTTTCTTTTGTTCTCTTCTTTCATCCTTGCCGCTGTCTCCCTTCATCATCTTTGTATATCCTTTACTAGCCTGGATGGTTTGTTAAGAGGATGTGGTTGCCTATGTGCAAGAGATAGTCCCTCGAAGCTGCCAATAAGTGATGCCCTTAGGGTCATTTGTATTGAAGCCTACTCCTAGATCATTATGCCATGATCACTCTCAAGTTAGAAGACTCAAGAAAGCTAAGTTATCAGAGACCAAAGTTATAGCCTACAGGATCATTTGTTTCTAGATGTGAGATTGTCTCCGTATACATTTAGCCTTTTGCTCGGACTGAGTTTTCTCTTTTTTCTTGTGTCTGGTATCCTAGTGTGTACATGTCTCCCTGGCCCTCTATTCCTTCTCTGTTTTAGCATAGGTTTACCTTCATTAGTTATCAGATATTCTGAAAATTTTCTCAAGTACATCTCTGTTCAATCCTGC
>NC_033794.1:127431577-127435132 GCF_001876935.1 Asparagus officinalis
AAACTAGCAGAACTATTGAAAGATCGACTGCATTTATATGTTCAAGGGAACAAGGATGCCTTCATTAGTCATGCTGAAGCTGAGGTGTCAAGGCTTTCAAATGCTGGTAACCATTATTGGTCTTCATTTTACCTTTCATCTCTATTCTATTACAGTTTGATTTGTTTTTCTATGATATTCAAAATTGACTCAGGTAGAATTCTGACACCTCTCACGGGGGTTGAGGTCAGTTATGGTTATAGGAAACTTGGTCTCGTAGGTCGCTTTGTGCTTAATAGATTCTGATGACAGGTTGAAATTTAGGCTGGAGACTGAAATAAGATGATAGCATTCATATCTTAATTAAGTCCTTCCATGAGTCGTTTTTATACTGAGCTGTACAATCTGAGGGTGTAGTTCATCACATATCTCAGTTGCTTGACCATAATACGATATTTGGGTCAACTTGATTCCTGAGGTGTGAGATTGAAACCAATAGACTTCCAGGAAAGCGGACTACTGCAGGGACTTTGAAATACAAATAGATATTTGATTATCACTTCTTAACAGCAAAGTTTTCTTATGTCGCATCTTTGAGCGATGGACCGATGGCAAATCCTGTTAATGACTTCTTCTTTATGTCAACTTACTTTAAGGAGTTCATGTTCACTACTGATTAGAGAAAATTCCTGTGGAATTTCCTACACTTTGAAAATTTTGGAGGTGCGTCTGTAGATTTTTGTCTGTAGGGTTTTGAGAATATGTTTGCCAGCAAAAAGGATTTTTCTTGCAATTGGCTCAAAGCTTTTTGGGTTCCTTCATTTATTTTTTGTTCACGTAATTTATGTCTGTCCCTTCTTTAATTTATTTAGGGTAATTATTATGAAAACCTCCTTCAAGTTTGGTCACTTATTAGCAAGCCCTCTTAACATTATCTTTTCTTCACAAAATACCCTGATTTTTGAAAAAACTGTTAAAACCTATTTATATTTCAAAACTACCTCTTCTTCTTCCTCTTAGCATCGATGTGATTAATTTACTAGCAAAGATGGCTCGGCTCAATCATGAACAACATCATTACTGGTATAATTAGAGAAAGGATTAATCAACTCAATGTGTTCCTTTAACTAAATAGTCTAAATTTCACATTCATGATATCATTCTCTTTTGTAAGAAACTAAACAAGGGAAACATGAAAACACCATGACTAATAGAGAAGCAAAAAAGTTCAAATGACATTCCTCAATTCTCCTCAAGTCAATACGGTATCACTCTTACTCATTGTATGGCTACCAAAAAGCAAATTGTTGCTATTAGATGGAACCCATTTTTCTCCGCAAGACAAAATATTGAGTGAAAACTGAAAGTCGCACTAAATACAGACTAAACTCAAGGGGATAGAAGAGTGTAGGCTGTCTAAAAATCACAATAGATAGTTGATCCCCCATCAAACACCGATGATGGAAGTTACAATCTGACGACTTTCAGAAGGCTACAATTTGAGGACTTTCACGTAGAAGGCTACAATCTGACGACCTTCACGACAACTGATGAAAGCTCTAATTCAACAGCCTTCACAATCAACATCGGGAGTTACAATCTGATGACTCTCATATTTTCAAGGAGCCAAGACGAAGGTTACAAGGTGGCGATCTTTGCAACGCTCTAGCAAAATCAAGGAGCCAAGACGAAGGTTACAAGGTGGCGATCTTTGCAACGCTCTAGCAAAAGAGACTACAAATTGGCGGTCTCTTCATATTAAAACGTATATATCTCTCAAACTGTAAGGAATTTGGCGAAACGGAGGAAGCGAACCGAAGCCTTCGGCTTGGTTCAGATGGCCCCGTCTCGTCGAGATAGCCGATTTTCATATATAATTCGTCCAATTCTGACTTACAGTTTGAAAGTTATGACATGTTCTTCGTATCAAATTATGTTCTGAAGTCCGTCTGTAAGACCGGACTTCGTCAGAATATTGGACTTAGCTTGAAGCTCGCCAAGCCCGCCTAAGGTTCGCCTCTGCATTACAGAGTCAACGCACAGGTCGAACCAGCGTTATAACCTCAAAACGCAGAGGTTATCCTTGTGATATAACATCAAAACGCAGAGTTACGGCCCAACTCTGCGTTTTCAGCCTAAAACGCAGAGTTCACCTCTAAAACGGCCTAACTGTGCGTTTTCAGCCTAAAACAGGCTCAACTCTGCGTTTTCAGCCTAAAACGCAGAGTTCATCTCTAAAACAGCACGACCTGTGCGTTTTCAGCCTTAAAACAGGCTCAACTCTGCGTTTTCAGCCTTTAAACAGGTCCAACTCTGCGTTTTCAGCCTAAAACGCAGAGTTCATCTCTAAAACAGCACGACCTGTGCGTTTTCAGCCTAAAACAGGCTCAACTCTGCGTTTTTAGTCTAAAATGTAGAGTTCATCTCTAAAACAGCACGACCTGCGCGTTTTCAGCCTTTAAACAGGCCCAACTGTGCGTTAACAGGCCCAACTGTGCGTTTTCAGGCCTAACTCTGCGTTTCAGGTCCAGAAACGCACAGTTCGGGCCCAGAACGCTGTTTTCAGCGTTTTGACTCGTTCAAAGCACTAACAGAACGGTTTAAAAACCGTTTTCCCCACGATTTGGGGAGCTGTTTAAGAGGGGGGCGGTTACACCCCACTCAGCCGATTGAGGAGCAAATTAAGGGGGCAGTTACCACTCGTAACCCCCTAAAAATATCAGAAACTCAACTGAGTTCGGCTCTCTTGGATCCTTCTTTTTGGGGGGGAGAAAAGAAGAGATCTTCGGCTAGCTTTTGAGGGAAATTGTTGGAGTTTTGGAGACCAGCAACAGAGATCATCTTCAAGATCGGCAACATGAGCATTCCCTTGGCTTATAACCGACATTCGGTTCAAATCAACTCTTTTTCAATAGTTCAAATTCGTTCAGAGTTATCAACTCGATCAGAGTTATCAACTCGATCAGAGTTCAAAACTTGCTCTGCAAGTTCTTCTAAAACTCATTCAGAGTTATCAACTCGTTAAGAGTTATTTTCAAACTTGCCACGCAAGTTCTCCACAGCGTCGAATCGTGAGGAGAAGACTACGTTCCAGTGAATCAAGACGTGCGGATCGTCAACAGAGAGCAAGTTCGACACAATCAATCGAAGGAGGCACTCCATCGCTACCAAGAAGAACCCAGAAATAAACAAAGGGGAGAATTAAATTCGTTCTCCTCTCTTTTGTAATCGGAATCCAAATTGTAATTGATTTTGAGAGAAATACAAGTCAAATTTTCTTTCATTGTCTTTTTACTGCAAATTTCCAACAAACAAAGAGGTTATGATCTTAAAGTGAGTTTTTCTTTGTAAACAGTTGTTGCTTGGGTTTGATGTGAAGAGAAGGGAGATGAGATTTTGCATTACTTTCAGGAAGAAGAGTTGCATTATTAGGGGTATTTCATAGAAAAAGACAGAAATTGAATGTGTTTTAAAAGTTTTTTTTAACAACAGAGGGTTTTCATGTGAAAAATAACGTTAGGGGGTTCCTAATAAGGGCTAAACTTGAGAGAGAGAGAGAGAAGGGGGGGGGGGGGG
>NC_033794.1:127435142-127439276 GCF_001876935.1 Asparagus officinalis
ATAATGATTACCCTTCTATTTAAACAGTGTATTTCACTTGCACTTATTTTGACATTCTACAGCATATGGAGTTGATATATTGAACACCATCGGCTACATATACGTAAGGCAGGCAGCTAAAGAGCTTGGGAAGAAAGCAATGTATTTGGGCGTGCCTTTTGTTGCTGAATGGTTCAGAAACAAAGGACACACAATTAAATCACAAGTTACTGCTGCAACAGGTAACAGCTTACTGAGTTCATAATGCATGTTCCTAATTGTTTCATATGCATTTAGTTGTCCATCCGCATCAATATATGTCTCATTTCTGTCATATCTTGGGTTTATGTATGCATTGTTATATTATGAACATGTCTTAGCTGTCCCCAAAAGCTAGCATGTAAATTTTTTCATCCTTTGTGGTTCTTTTAGGTGCACTTGCCTTGATGCAGCTTCAAGAGGACATGAAGAAGCAACTCAGTTCAGAAGGCAATTATACGGAGGAAGAGCTTGAAGAGTACATGCAGTCTCACAAGAAAGTGATGATTGATTCCTTGTGGAAGCTTAATGTTGCTGATATTGAGGCTACCCTCTCCCGTGTCTGTCAGATGGTCTGTCTTATACTCCACAACAAAATTTTATCATTTGTGTTTTTGGAGTTCATTTCCTTTGTCATAAAGTGTTAATCATGTGACCACATTTGCCACTATGATTCCAGGTGCTTCAGGATAATACAGTGAAGAAGGAAGAGCTCCGTGCTCGAGCCAAAGGGTTGAAAACTCTGGGAAAAATATTTCAGGTTGTTTTCAATATTTAATGCCTTCTATTTCTGGGTTGTTTTGCAAATTTTGTGCTCGCATAATAACTTGGAGCAATTGATAAATATAATTCAGAGTGTCAAGTCCAGCGGAGGTGACGCTGAAGTACCTTTGACTGGTGATGTTCAAAAGTTAAATGGAAATGACCAACGCAAAGATGGCAGCTCTCCTGACGTCTCACCTAAATCCCCCATTGAACAGGTTTCTCAAACATCCCTTCCTCCCCAGGTAACTAACTGCTTGTTGACAATTTCATAATCATTCATTTAGTAACATACATTTTCTTCATAAAAAAATTCCACTAAACTGAGTTCGAGGTTTGAGGACTTTGAGCATTTTCAGTTTTTTGTGCTTGTAATTCTTTTAACTTTGTGTTGACTTTGGTCAGCGGGGGAAAAAAACCCTAAACAGGGTCCCCAGCAGAAAATCATATAGGAAGCAAGGAGATTTTGACACATGTTCTGGTGTGCAAATCATATAGTTAAATAACCATCCAACTTTAATTTTTTTTATTGGATTTCTAAGTAAGGCACCTGTCAAGATCTCCTTCCTCCTTATATGATTTTCCATAGGGACCAGTCTTAAGGATCTTTCCCCCCTTGTATCACCAATTCATCATTGGGTACAAAGAGACAATAAGCTGTTAGTTTCTGTGCCTTATGCCTCAAAACATGATTGAGGATGACAAGGAACTCGAAAACATATGATTTTGTGGAACAATATGTTTATCCTTTGTTTTATTCTTTACGTAATAGAGCCCGTATGTTGAGGCCCCACATTTTACTGGTGCTCCGCATAACTACAACTTCCCAATGCCCACTGCACCTCCTGGAGCACAGAGGCAAGTGTGATGAGCTCAGCAGTTAACGGGAGGAAAAGCCAGATGTATCATGTATTATTCAACTCTTCTGTATGATTAGTAAAGTATTGGGAGTTGCAGTATTGCTTCCATATCTTGTCTTCTTACATGACACATACATCATCATAGTTCCTATGTTTATGTAAAAGCAGTGGTTATTATTTTGTATGTGGGTGGGATTAGAGGTTGTGTGCATCTTTGTATGTGTTTTGGATGTTTGTTTTTCTGTTTTAGGAACAGCAGCAGCAGCAGCACCGTGGGCATTTATATGTTGGAGGAGTTGCTCCCTGAAGCTGCTAAATTGTTTTCAGTAGGCGAGGTTGTAAATATGTTTTGATAAAACCATACATAGTTCATGATTTTGTTATTCCTTTTGTAATTCTCGCATAAATTAAGTTTCCAGAGCTATTTGCTGTTGGTGTTTTTCTTTGGGGTTGTTAATGCTGGTGATTTTCGTTTCTGAGCTTCCTGGTTTTAGATCTTCCACCGTGTTTAAATGGAGAGGAATGCGTGCGGAGAGGAGGGAAATGGGAAATTCACCTGCTTTGTGAGTATTTGTTGGATTCTGCCAGTGCCGTGCAATATCATGATATTGCACGGGGTTGTGCTGAATGCCAACCGTTGGGAATCCTTAATTGTAGAAGGCTGCAGCCGACTTGTGAAGAGCGATTGGGAGTGGAGGGCAACGTTTGTGCGGTCGCACTTGCATAAACCGTGGAGACACATTCCTGTGCGAATCTTTGAAGACATGCCCATTGCAACTAGTAACCTCGTTTATGGCGATCAAATTGGCGTAACACTCCCCCGTCATGTTAGAGGGGAGTGATTTTTTACTTCTTGTTGTGCTGTTGTTTTTCATTTTTTCCTTACAATATCACCAAAAAGGGAAAAAAGAAAAAGAGAGAAAGAATATACAATGCAATATGCCAAAAAAGATTGGACCGCTTGCACAAATACATTACTTTATTGGAGGATGGATAAAAAAAAAAGATTTAACTTTTCTCTATAAGGATTATCATATTTTGATCTCCTAATGAATCACAAGACAGAGTTGATAGTGATGATGGCAACTGAGTCGGGTATCTGAGTTTCAGTAATGAAACCCCACAAATTTAACCCAAATCCAACTTACACGCAATGTCTTGCTCCGAAATCAATTCATAGACCCAACACATCCCGAAGTTGTGATACGATTAGTAGCCAAAACCGGGCCCCTTTCCACTTAAAAAAAAAGTAGTGGAAAGATAATTATTTTATCACTTTCCACTTAAGAAAAAAGGGAGCGGAGAGATCACTTTTTACCATGATATCACTCTTTATCATAACTATTACTTTGTTTAATGAATATCTATAGTTTAACTTTTTACCATTTTGCCTTAGCCAACTTTTGCTTCAAAAGTCTCTGCTAATTGGTCGGGGTTGGGAACCCCGACTAATTTATCCTGTATATTTTTAGGGGCGTGCAAAATAGTCGGGGTTGGCAATCCCGACTATTAAGAAGCAAGATTAAAAAAACCGATCCATTTCGTGGCCACGAAATGTGTCGGTTTCTGTAAATAAAATAAGAGTGAGTCGGTTTTTTAAAATAAAAGTTAGAATGTGTTTAAATGGAAAATTTCTTCTCTAACTGTGCTGCAGAAAGCGGGTCGGGTTACCGGGTAACGGGATTAAGGGGCAGGGCCGTGCTGTCTTCGGGCGTAAGCTGGTCGGGATACAGAAAACAGGGGCCCTCCTTTCTTCCCCGGCTTAAAATAAATAAATCGAAGGAAATCTGGGCCCGAAGCAGAAAAAAGCCCCAACGAGACGCTGCAAAATCCAGCTCCTCTCCACAACACACGAAAGCCTCGATATTTCGTTCTAGCATCCTCCAGCAGCGCTCACGGTATTTTAAACCTCTAATGATCTGCTTTGCTTCGGCGCTACAGCAAACGCAGCGGCGGCGGCAGGCCGACGACCAGCAACCGCCAGCTCCGCCGACGATTTCGCCAGCCGCCACGTAGCGGCCAACCTCCGACGGACGGAGGTAGGACCGTCGAATCACCGGCTTCCAGAGCCGCTTCGTCCGTCCACAGCAGCACCGCCAACTCCGCCGAGGCCTGCACCACCATCGAACGCTCCGGCCAAGAGTACTTCGACGCCGTCAAGACCAACTCCTGCAACGGAGATCACGATCCCAGATCCTCCTCCACCGCCACCAGTCCGACCCCAGCCTCCGTCCGCACCGGTCCTCGACCCCGATTCCCTCCTCGATGCCGAGAAGCCTACTCCTCCGTCGCACCCCCCCTCACGCCGCCACGTCTCCGCTCTACCTCGACTCCACCGAGTCCGCCCTCCGCCCTCTTCCTCTCCTCCGCCGCTCCCTCGACCTCGCCGCCTCCATGCATACTCCCCACCGTCGCTGACGCTCCTAGGTCTCGTCCGCCCGCCGAACGGCGCCCCGCGCCCTGCTCCGTCCCAGCGCGACCTCGGCCCTCGACG
>NC_033794.1:127439301-127467802 GCF_001876935.1 Asparagus officinalis
CTGAGGACGAATTACTCGAGCTTCATGCACCAGCTTAGGTTCCTCGACGACCAGATTGTGCTGTGCTTGGCTGCGGTGAACCGTGCGAGGGCGTTGCTCGTCCAGCAGATACATCGTTGACCACCGACGCCCAGGTAACTGACATGCGCCCTCGTGTATGAATCTTGGGTAGTTTATGGAAAAACACCCGTGAACTTTGGGGCTTTTTTTTCAAGAAAACTACCGTGAGCTTTGAAAATCAGAGAAAACAACAGTGAACCTGTCACACAACGTGCCCATGACTAACACCGTTTAACTCTGATGTGAGACGTGTGCTAAACCGTATACATATTAGTCATAGTTTCGATTATTAGATTATGGATTTGTGGTTAATTTTGATGATCAAGATGTCTAATCTTAGCTTTTCAGTTATATGAACATATTAACGAATTTTTTTGTATCCCATGAGCTATGCTTTTCTTAATACTATCTAGTTTTCTCATATCCGCTTATATATCGGTAACCGTATCCGATTTTAGCGCATATGGATATAAAATTTTCTTATCGAGGTATATCTGTATCCGAGATGGGTAAGTATATGGGCACATATCGCTTCTCTACCTAGCCCTATCCCTGATCACCCGTTTGCCGCTGGTGACCCCGATCTCCGACAACACTACTACACCTCTCTCTCCCCCTAGCCCAACCCTCTTCTCATGCAGCCTGCCTTTCCTCCCCCACGCTAGCCCTAGACGCGACCCCCTGTCGCTGATGATGACTCTCCCCCACCCTAACTCTACTCTTAACCCCTGTCACCCACAATGTCTCTCTTGAAACATAACTTGATAACTAGAAGTATATATGCAAAGGGTCACAAAAGTTTATATATATCAATTGACGCAATCTCATTAACCTATATCACTTGTCACTTCTCCAGGTTCTTCCTCTTATTATTGCTTGAGATGCAGTGTTCAAGGAATTTTGATTCATCCAACCAAAAGACATGCTCATTACAAGATGATTTTTGCAGTGATAATGTATGTACCTCATGTCCATGCTCTTTGTATAATATAGTCACTTGAGGAGCAAACCTAAGGATTCAATGAATGCATGAATATACTATGTAATACCTCAATTCCATGTAATTTATACATACCCATCCTTTTCCTCCTTCAATGTCACTACAACATATTCAACTACAGAAAAAGAAAAGCAAGGTAAAAAATATATATAGGTTCTTAAGTTCTTCTAAGCTATTGTGTTTTATTTCATTTTCTTTCATTTTCTTGTACTTCTTTTATCAGTTTATGCAATTTTTTGTCTTTTAGATGTAAAAAAGGATTTAATATGACGGGGAGAGCTGAAAACAAAAAAAAATGGGAAAAAGCCATTCGTGCAGTTGATTCTTCCAATCAAGATGGGATCTCTGAAAGTCCATCATCGCCTTTCATCCCTGTCACTAAACTAATAGCAATATTATCCAAGTCTTTGGAACATGGAAAAAAAAAAATCTCCTTAATGAAAGAGATTCAGAAGAGACTGAAGAGTTTTATGGTAAGCCATTAATTTTAGTAAATTTTCTCACCCCAAGGATAAAAGTTTGATAATGACTACGGAAAATATAACTTTTGATCACTTTCCATCAACCTGATGTTAGTATATGTCATGTAGGATCGAGAAGACGATGACTCGCCATGAAATGACTAGCTAATCTATTATCGGGGATGATGATTTGCTTGTTCCAATCATCAAAACTAATAACGCTTAGGTATGCATAATCTATTGCAGAACTTTATCTTTTTGTCATTTTTCAATACATTATTAACTTGGGCATTATTTGTACACATCTGACTATGTATCTAAATTAAACGTGTTGTAACGATTTAGAATACAAGTAAAATTTGTCAGTTCCTTTAAGAATAGTAAAACTTGTGAGAACTACAATACAGATGTTGTCTTCTTATAAATTCAAGTTCTTAATGTACTATTATTGTAATTGATCTGAGTTTATCTTAGAGACATGATTATTTTTGTAGTTAGGTTAACATCTTTAAAAGATCATGTGTATTTGCAATTGGTCCAATCATTGGCTTTAACAAATAACATCATCCATTAATTATATTCATAATACTACTTGATAAAAGGTTGATACGCTTATAGGAAAAAAACCATCTAAACTTCTCTTGATGTTTTACATTCTTGATTATTCGGTTAATATTCTATTCTCGCAGTTTAGTATTTTATTCCAGAGTTACTGCGCATTTCAAGCTATTGTTTGTCTCTTGTTTTTGCCAACAATCTTATTAGAGAAATAAGTATCGTTAGTAGTTTTCTTTCTCTTCACGATCAACATTGTTAAAATTTTAATATTATATTTTCTTTTGCAGTTAATGGCGATAACTGTACAACCCCCAAATCAGATTGATGCGCCAGATGAGGTCAAGGAAATAAAATATGAGTGTTGGAAATAAAACGAGTGTTATGTTACGAGGACAATGAAAAATAAAGGAATATTTTGTCATCTCACCGTCTCTACTTGTTCTCCTTTGTTTTCGTGTTTCAACTATTGACAAGTCAACTTTAATAAAATTTATAATATGCATATGAATTGTGATGCAATTGAAGCACAATCCGGTCCCAATCCAACTCTATCTGAATCCGTTCCGTTCAAAATGTGCATATGGACATGGATATATTGAGGCCTTTGGATGTTGCCAGATACATATCCGAATACACAAAATTATGTGTAAACCTAGACCGAGTGTACTAAGTTCTACCGCTAGATTCTCAAATACAAATGATAGTGTTAGATCAATAAAGAGTGTAGCTTCTGAACATACTAGATTCGTATAAATATCTTCGAGAGAAGGCAATGCTTCAGATATATATTTGTCCTGGTAATTGCCTGCCATCGACATCTAGCTAAAAAAAAGGGGATTGAAGTTGAATTCAGGATGGTTAACGAACAAGTATGTACCGATGCATCTACATAGGTTGTTGACGTGCCAGCTGAAATTGGCGGTTCAAACATTCTGGAGATTAAAGACTACGAGTAATTCGTTAATAGCGAACAGTCTGGTAGTAAATCTTCATGTCGATGGCTCTGCTCTTCGACGAACTCTGAAGTCCAAAGTAAATTTCTATAATAAAATTGGAATTGGTCGATTTTTTAAAAAGGTTTGGTTTGGGTTTTTTTTGAAAATTTCTTCTATACAAGTCAAAACAAGTGAGGGTGTATAAGTGCAAACAAAAAGAAAATATAGGATATTTAAGCCCAATTAAAACCTTTATTAGAAAGATAAATTACATGTCTCAATCATTTGCATCATGAACTGAGAGGAGCCACGAGGTATTAAATAAGTTTAGAAGAGTAGGTATAAATAAAGTGGGTCATCTGTAGTTTACTTTATATGTACATCTCATGGACAATTTTCAGTAAAAAATGGCAAAAGAGGTGGGTTCGTTGGTGGACTGTAACCGGGCCTATCGCGGATGCACAGCACAGCAGCCCGTGATCCTTCCACCGTTGAGAGCGGGAGGTTTTCGCTGCTCTGTGAAGCCAGCCTGACGCGGTGCCCTCCTCTTCAAGAAACCGTTGAGAGCGGGAGGTTTTCGCTGCTCTGTGAAGCCAGCCTGACGCGGTGCCCTCCTCTTCAAGAAACCTTTATTAGAAACCTTTAAATATAGGATATTTAAGCCCAATTAAAACCTTTATTAGAAAGATAAATTACATGTCTCAATCATTTGCATCATGAACTGAGAGGAGCCACGAGGTATTAAATAAAGTGGGTCATCTGCAGTTTACTTTAAAGATAAATTACATGTCTCAATCATTTGCATCATGAACTGAGAGGAGCCACGAGGTATTAAATAAAGTTCATTTGCATCATGAACTGAGAGGAGCCACGAGGTATTAAATAAAGTGGGTCATCTGCAGTTTACTTTATATGTACATCTCATGGACAATTTTCAGTAAAAAATGGCAAAAGAGGTGGGTTCGTTGGTGGACTGTAACCGGGCCTATCGCGGATGCACAGCACAGCAGCCCGTGATCCTTCCACCGTTGAGAGCGGGAGGTTTTCGCTGCTCTGTGAAGCCAGCCTGACGCGGTGCCCTCCTCTTCAAGAAACGAGCCTTCGCTCGGCCCACACGCATCACTGCCCAACTTGGAACGGGCGGGCCAGCAGAGAGTACTGCACAACCAGGTCCAGTTACAAGGCCCAACGTTCACGACCACTTAATGCCCCGCTTGGTTACAAGCCCACGCTACTGAGCTCGGCGATCGATGTAAGGTGGGTACAGTACTTTAAAGGGCACGATATATTAACAGATAGGCGATGTGGGACTAAATGACTCTCGAAATGCCCGCCTTGTGAGGTGGCTTGGCCAATTTTGGCACCTGACCTTAGCGTTCACGGTTTCTTCTCCAGAACTATCGAATGCTACCCAGCACGTTCAAATTCTAACTGAAAAGGGGTCTTGATAGCACTCTATTCGGTTTCGTAAGAAGGAAATGTGAAAAGCATGTATGAATATATGAAAATAAAAAAAATGTAACGTTTAAGAATAGGTAGGTTAGGTAACAAGCTGATCAGCTAGGTAATAACCAACAAATAGAGTCGTAAAAGTTAAAACATTTACCACTACATAGGTAGGGGGCACTAGGGAAAATTTAAAGTTCAAGAGTCTTCGTAAGAGGAAAATTATAAAATTGGTATTCTAATTTGACCTTATTTTTCAACACAGTATTCATTTTTGCTTCAGCGTCAATTTGTTATTTTAACTTGTACCCCAATGACAAATGATAATGGGGCCTCTTTCTCGCCATTGGCGAGAATTCTGCCTAACTATACCTTTTTTTATAATTCTTTCCAACCCGACAATCTTCATTCAAGTCGACACCAATTTGGATTAGAATTTAGGTTCGAATTAGAGGAATTTGAAGAAGAAAGAGGGGGTTTTATTGATGAGAGGGAAAGAAAGAAAGAAGGACAATTTTATTAGGTAAAAGAGAGAAAGAAATTTGAACCGGGCAAGGTTGAAGGGAAATGAGAATGTAGATTTAATACTTTTAATAGGTCAGGTGGGTGGAAGCAAATTTCCAAAAATAAAGAAAATAATTCAATGGAAAATGGTCTTATCGTCATAAGGGCATAAACTATAATACCATATTAACGTCAGTGTAGAAATAAATATCATATTAAAAAATTGGGTCAACTTAGAATACTAATATGGTAATTTAGTTGGCTCTGTGGGACACTCCGTACTTTTGGTTTTTTTAGGGAGGTAATTAGCATATTTTATTGCATTTTTATATCTCTATTATCTATATTTTTGAATAATTTTTATTATCATTAAAGGGTTTTTATTTGAATTTTTAGGAAATAAAAGATGAGCTCAAACGAAGATTATCTAAAGCAAAAAAAGAAGAAAAAAACCCTCAATTGAAGGTTAATTGAAGCCCAAAAACTAATGATTTAATAGGAAAGAAATTAAGACAAATTCATATTCAGGATAGTCAATCGCAAAAAAAAAAAGATATTTTCTTCATATCCCGAAAGCAAAATTTAACATATTAATTATATATAAAAGTCGTCTATCTCAACGAGACAGACCATCCAGATTGACATGCTCTAGAAATTCTCAGCACCAACAGAAACTCATCAATAATTGAAGCTTTTTTCTATTTGTTTTCTCGTTTTTTTCTCAATTTTTAACCATTGGCAAATTAAATTTAATAAAACTTAAATATGACACGAGGATCAGTGATGTAAATGGTACCCTTGGATGAAATTAGCGAGTCTTAAGGGCGAAAGAGGCGAAAATATTTAAACGAGGGGGTCTGTCCGTTATCGCGGCCATGAGAGCTCCAACGACAGTAGGTTCCAAACAATGATACCTTTGAGCGAACCCTTTCCATTTTGATGAGTTCGTATACGAACCCAAACCTTATCATGGCTACTACGACTTATCAGAATCCAGGGAGATCATATGAAAGGATCTCTTGCATTCACTCGTGCGTGAACAATTATGTAGACTGTGATGTACAAAAAGTTACTGCAGTTACAGGAGCTTGCATCTTCAGAACTGCGAGAAATTTTATATATGAGAGTACAATCTTTGTGCACGCTTCATCTCATCTGAAAAGAATTCCGCGGGCTGTGAATAAAATCCATACGCTGCATGACCTGATACTGAACTACATGCATCCTCACCTTCAGTGAAATCCGTGACTTGCGAAGCTTGGTTCTGAAAAGCTTGAGAAAATTTAGACTACGAAAGCTGCAAATATTGCGTTTATTCTGGAAATAAGATTCAGGCAAGAGTTTGAACTAGCACTAATGAAATCATGAAGCTTACCGATTTATTACTGACA
Source organism: Asparagus officinalis (assembly GCF_001876935.1). Lineage (NCBI taxonomy): Eukaryota > Viridiplantae > Streptophyta > Magnoliopsida > Asparagales > Asparagaceae > Asparagus > Asparagus officinalis. The sequence continues at coordinate 127,445,657 of NC_033794.1, forward strand.
AGTATTATTGAAATGTCAAATAATAAATACTTTCAAACCGTAAGAAATCTTTTCAGCATAGCATACTTAATATATAACTCATTCTTCAAACCTGTTATGTCAAAATTACGGCAACAGTGATTGTGGAAGAATTAATCGGTCCAGCAGTAAGCTAGTGAAGTAAGCTGGACGCTTACCTACGTCGATAAACAATCTTAAAATGGTGCAGTTGTGAAATATGTGCTTCCCATAGAATTTTCGTACCCATTGCAAAATAAATTTACAATTGTAAAGTAATTATAAATACCCGAACATATATGAAAATATATTATCAGATATCTACAATAGAGAACATGGGAATTGTTGATGATACCACTGGTAATGTAAATGTTGTACCTCAAAGGCTAAGAGGACGCAAATCTACCCCATAAACCTTTTATAACTTTTAGTGCGGTACCAACAACTAGGACCCAAGTGACAGCTCCCAGCCCAACAAGAAATGAGACAAAAAGGAATCCACCAATTTTGCGATCCTCCCTCCGAGCAACAGCAGGAGGATTTCCAGCTTCTTGAATCTGCTCTGCCCTAAAGCTCGATACTCGTTCAAGTGCTCTGCTTATCAAGGCATTTTCTGATGCAAAGGCGGGACTACTCGGTACAGAATCTAAGAAGGCCATGAGTGTGGAATTGAACCAAGATCCTGAGGGACTTGAAATCCCATTCATCTCCCCTGTGCCCAAACCTACATAATTCAGTAGCACATACAAATGAGAGAAGCACAAATGTGCACAAAAGATCAGCGGACGGAAATTGAAGGTGATTAAGCACCTGACGACGTAGCCGTATTTGACTCTATAGCATTCGAGACATTAACAGCCGTCTCCTGTGGCCAGATCTCGGTAGTAACATGAGATGCTTGGCTACCCGTCTTATTGACACCAAAGCCATTCAAGGATGGATATTGATTTGTTTGTTGATCGGGTCCCAGAGCTTCAGCTAAGTACATTTGGGCATCAAAGTAATCATCTGTATCAATCAACCCGCCAGTAATTGCAATATGATCAATTTTGCTTGCATCATCTGTTCTCCAATCTATTGAATCAAGATCGTTCAAGTCTTTAATTTCTAGAAATTCTTCAGCGGCTACCTCTTGTTCCTGCACTGCATCACTGGTCAAGGACGATAACTCTGGGAGCTCTATTGGTTGTGCATAAGCAGCAGAAGGTGATGGTGTGATCTGAAAGCTTGTTATGGAGCTCCTGTGCTCACACCAAGTACCAGTTTGTTGTGGAAAAATATCATTTTCATTGGATGGAGGACACAAAGAATTGCTTATAACAGAAGTTTCAGTGTTCGCCTGCAATAAAAGTGATTGTTCCAGAACAGACTTAGTCAACTAATTCACTAGAAATAAAGTTTATATAATATAAATAAGTCAAAAATTTGGTAATACTGAAGAGGTTACTATTAAACTTGAGAGAAGTCCGATAAAGAAGCAACAACACTTCATCTGTGCTTATTCTATTTCTCTGCGTGTGAAACTTGGATCTAGTGCAAAAGCTTACCAAAGCAAGCAACATGCATGTTTCATGACTCCTAATCATGTCCTAATGATGTTTGGATAAATGGATAGTACAAGGAATGGTGTTGAACTTGCATACCTCAGGAACTACATCTACCTCATCACACATTTGCAGCAAAATATCCTCAAGATCATAACTTGGAGGTGCATTCATTTCCTCATTCAACACTCTATCAATTGGATGACTCTGAAGATGCTCTTCAGATTTGTCCCCTCTGTTACTTTGGCTCCCAAAATTATCATCTTGAATATTGTTGTTCCGACCATAACATTCAGAACTTTGTGGAATCACATCTAGCTCATTTGACATTTGGGGCAAGCTGTCCTCGAGATCATAATATGGTAGTCCACTCCTATTAACATCTGATATTTTATCAACTGACTGACAATGAAGATGCTCATTTTTGTTGCCCATGTCAGTTTGGTTCTTGAGACGATCATCAGGAACATCTTCCTCCCATTCTTCTTCTCTGAATGGTGCACCATACTGCTCTCCGTTCTTGGGACCAGGTCCACTCTTTCTAAAAAGCTTATAGAGTGCAAAGTAATCCTGCAAAGATAGATTAACACATATAAACTAAAATCTAAAAAGGATATCTTATGGAGAATCCCAAAGGTTTGCATTATTTGCAGAAACCCTCTATGGTTTTAAATGTAACAGTTTGACCCCTCCTTTTCAGTTTCTTCAATGTTAATTAGGATGAAAAAATTAATTAGGATGACAAAAAAATCTATCATAATAGAACATGACAATTGTCTTACTTCTATATAACAATGTACATGATTATTACATTAAAATTGATGATTACATAAAAAAAATTGATGATTATTTGACTAAAAGTTGAAGATAAGGTCACTTCTATAACCTTAAGGGGGGTTTTCTGTCATTTAAAAATCATAAGGGGATTTTGTGTAATTTATCTCATCTCAAAATGAAAGAAAAAAACACTCAGTTTGTTTTGGACTAGAAACTTGTTTGGCTACCTGCACATTGCTGCAGCTCATAAGAACTTGCTCATCCAAGGTGTACTCGTGCATCACCCAATCAGTTCGCTTCCCTTTTGGAGCTCGGCCCTGATAGTAGACTAGAGTTTTCTTGTTACCCACAGCCTTGGAGTTATGACAGATGATACGGTCCTTGCCCGTGGCCTTCCAGTAGCCATGCTTGCTTGCCCGATTAGATCTTGATCCATTCGGGTACTTCCTATCTCTGGGACTAAAGTAGTACCATTGCTTGTCACCGCTTCTCAACAACGATTTGTCTACACAATTTAATCCAATACTATTTTAGCATGAACAAGCCAGACAAAATTAACCAAACTAAAACCAAATTTTACTGAAGCATTCTGCAGTTTAATTAAGGGCAAGACAAAGACGTGTCATATTCCGGTAATGAGCACAACCAAATGGAAATTTGGCTAGCATAATATGCAACATAGATTGTGGAATTTCAGAAACATAGTTTGTGTAGATATTTCACATTTAAGAGAATAAGCACATGGATGCAACAAAAGTGCTGGAAACCGATCTTTTTCAGTTGATATTATGAGCACATATATTTGAAGTGAGTAGTAAGCATTTACATCTATGAGATAGATAATATCTATTATCTCTATGACTATACCAATTGCCACATGGGCATTGTTACCTCAACATTGAGCGGTAGTAAGAAACTCGTAAAAAAAGTCTTATTGAAATATAAATTTCGCATTTCATTATAATATTATTTCCCATTTTGACTCTGAATTTTCAATACAAATGATCACTTAATATCAAAACGCATAACATTTACATTACACACATTAGAAGAACTATGAACCTGCACTAAGAAGAAGTAACAACAACAAAACTTTTATCCTAAAGTTTTGGGTCAGCTACATGAATCATGTTCTTCCACTCAGTTCTATTATGGGTATCTCCTCTGTTAAGTTAATTATCATAAATTAAAAAAAAATATTTCGTTTAGGTATATCTCAAGTCCCCTTCACTCCATTAATTATAATCTTATCACTTCTCTTACTATAATCTTACCAGTTATGCTCAATAGGATCAAACCCACATTTTCAGTTGAAGTTACAAGCACATGTAACGAAAGCATTTAACACTTACAGTTGCATCTATATGCAGATAGATTATGTCTGCGATTATACAACAATGGGTTTGTCATCTAAACATTCAGTAACGGTAAGAATCCCAAAAAAAAACTTGTATTTCAACTTGAAATTTCACATTTTGTCATCAAAATTTCCTATTTTGACACTCAATTCTCAATCCAAACGATCACTTGACACCAAGATCGTCACTTTACACATTTACATTCCATTACAAAAGATGAGATAATTGGAAGAGAAAAAAAATTCAAATTGAAGGTACCTGGAAGTTCCCAAGGGTCCCACTTGTAGACATCAACATCGCCGATCATCCGGAGCTTGAGCCGGCGACCGCAGATCCTGCGCTTAAGATAATAAAGAACCAGCTCCTCATCAGTGGGATGAAATCTGAACCCTGGGGGCCACCAGTTTGGTCCTCCTCCGCCATTGAGCACGTGGACCCCCTCCTCCTCCTCCGGCGCCGCCGTCAGGCTCCGTTCATGGGGCCGACCGCACTCTGGCGCTGCACCCATCTATGCCTCTCTCCTCCTGATCTCTTTCCCGCCCTGCGATCGAGATCCGAGGTGAGAAATTCGGGAGGAGACGAAAGGGAAAAGGGTAAAAAGATTTTGGTTGGGGGTAAAAATGAGAGCTTTGGAATTTGAAGAGGGGGTTTGGGATTTTAAGACAGTGGGGAAATTTTAGTGGAGGTAGCTTGGCGAACACTCCATCAGTCCATTGGCTTCCATTCGCGGGTCGGGTTCTGTTCGGATCAGTCGTTTATCCACTTTGATCGGTTACGTTTCACAAAATTTCCCTTCAACTTTGGAGCGAGCTGCACATTAACACCAAAACATGAATGAGCTGTGAACCATAAACATAAATTAGTAGCGAGACCTCTCAAATTAACCCCCTAACAACCCGTGAATGATACGGATCAAAACACAGGCAAACATTTTGTGATTGGCCCCGAGTTTTGAGAAAATTACACTTGTATAAGGCATGTGTATCCTAAATCAACTTATATTTACGAGTGTGCCATTACACAATCTCCTATTTTGCAATTGGCCCCATCTAAATCTCTCAGCTTAAAACTTTAGTGAAGGTAGTGTAGTGGTGACCATTTCAATTAAGATGGTACATTCAATTCTAATGCACCTAAAACATGTTGGGTAAATAAATTCATATTTCTAGCATGCAAAGTTGGTTTGTAGATTTATTTCAATTAAATTAGACGTTTCTATGGAATAATATTATAAGTATAAAAATTTTATATGTTTAACGTATAGTACCTAATCTAGGTAAAATTTCCGGTTCCGTCCTTTGAGATATCTCAACTAGATTTATTTCAATTAAGATTTTACATGAAAGTCAAAAAATTCCACCTTGAAGTAGACCAAAACTATGATTTCCATATCTCTTTACTTACAATTATTATTTCCTTCCGTATCTCAAATTATGATTTTATTTCCATTTTCTAAATATAATTTTTAGTTTCGGTTAAACTTGGAATCTTGGATCATCTATATGAAACTAGTTTATACCTATCTTTTGAGATATTTGATTCTACTAAAGGATTTAGTTAGTTACTTTTTTTTCTTCCCTGTGGATTTAAGGTTTCTCATGACTTCAAGATTAAAGTCTCGTTGGTAAAATCAGAGAAATAATCAAAAGCAGTCAAAGGGCAAAACAAAAGTAAGCCCTCACGTTGTAATTATTTATGCTTTTATAAATGTTATAATAATCTAATCCTGAATTTAAATCTTTTTATTACGTAATCAGCTCTAAGTCTATTGTGTGAGGGCCTTTATGATCACTTTCTACCCGTTAATTTAATGGCTATAGAATAATTTTTTATTAATGCAAAACTAAGAAAAGGATACATATCATTAGAAGGTGATGAAAAGGATTTGAAAAAGTCACGGTCTAGTCTAACCTAATATTGCCACGTGGCACATCCTCATTCGGACGATTCCTTTTTATTATTGTGTAGCCACCACAATTGACTCGTTCATAGGGAGTCAGTCGGTTGAGATGCGTTACATGTTCAAAAGTCCTTTTATTTTTATTTTTTTATTTTTTTATTTTTTTTATTTTTCCTTTTGGTTCTCAATTCGATTTCGGCACATGCAAGTTACATGTTTAAAAAAAAAAAAAAAAAGATGCGTACGATTTCGTAAAGATGGAAATACGAAAATGTTATATGACAATGATACATTCATTTTTTATTTGGCTTCGAGGGAACATTAATAGAGAGATATACCTTTAAATTTTTATTAATATATTATTTTACATTATAAAATTATATATCCTAATATTTACTGCAAGCATAAGAAGATTGCTTTCGATTTTAACATAGTTAGTGTTCATCCAAGAAAAAACAAAATAGTTTGCATTATGTAATACACAAGTATATACAAACGCGTTGTAGAGGTAGAACATGAAAATCATTTATGCTATGTTTGGGAGTTTAATAAGGGAAGAAAAGGAAAGGAAATGTAGGATAGGGAAGAAAAAATATTATATATTGTTTGTAAGTTTTGTAAGGGGAACGGAGGTGAACTTAAATTATTTTGTATGAGAGTTCTAATTATAGTAAGGAAATGGAAGTAAATAAAATTTAACCATTGATTTATTATGATAGAGGATCAAGATGTCTGTTTCATTATGAAATTTTACTTTCTTTCTGCACCCCCCCCCCCGCCCCCCTAACGCCCACAATTGGAGGGGAACAAATTTGAATCTTTTTTCCCTCCCTTTCCCTCCCTTACTCCTCTTAAAAAAAACTCCCAAACAGAGTAACTCTCTTTTTCCCTTCCCCTACCCCTCCTTACTCTCTTTCCAAACATAGCATTGGTCCACATATTAGTTTATTAAAAAATGTTTATTTTGATAGGCTTTTGGCCCATCTTGTTCCCTTGAATCCTAAAATTTATAGACACATAGATTATATATGCAAATTGTCTTACAGGCCTTGACATAGCCCATATCCAAACTTTCAGTGAGAGGTAGTAATTAGCAAATAGACATGATTACGGGCTATTGGATTACAGACCACACCTAAAACATTTCGATTTAGCCCATGAACCTTTATAACCTAAACGGGAGTAAGTTACTCAGTCTTGAAATGTGACTAGGCCTCTGTTCGGATCTTAGACGTTATACTGTTAGAATACAAAAGCGTTATTTTGATGCTAGCCCCCAAACCTTCAATATTGCAATATTAGCCCCCAAATCTTTGAAAATGATCTAAGGCCCTCCTAAATCTTTGATATTTTGATATTAGTTCCCCAAATCTTTAAAATTGATACCAGACACCTAAAATCCTATTAGTATGTTGAAATAAGCCCCTCCCTAGTTCAAATTTTGGCTCAAACGAGAAATATTCTGTTTGCTTTTAACCTTTTTGGTGATTTGTCAGCTATACCCCTCTCACACAAACTCAAATCCATTAATCACTTTAACTTATATTCGTTAAGATCTCCAAATTTGTTAAAAAAAACCAGAACACAAACCCATTGTATATTTCATCTCCTTTAACGTCTTCTGCAACACCTCTCTTCAGCTTTAAATCCCAAATTTACATCGGATAGATTCCTATTGGGGGAAGATGTTAGAGAAGACACTAGAGAAGATGAAGTGAAAATGGGTTAGAGTTAGTATTTTATTAAACAGATTTGAAGAGCTTAACGGGTATAAGTTAAAGTGGCTAATAATTTGGGTTAGTGTGAGGCAAATCACCCAAAAAAAATTTAAATTAAACAGAAAACTTTCCCTATTTTAACTAGATTTTAATTAGAGGGCTTATTTCAACATACTAATAGAATTTTGTGGGGGCTTGAGATCAATTTCAAATATTTGAGGGCTATTATCGAAATATTGAAGATTTAGCAGGGTCTGAGATCGATTTCGAAGATCCGGGGCACTAATATATAGAAATGTTGACGTTTTAGGGGGGCGAAATAAAGCACTATGAAATTATATTCAAAATCTGTGGTCGAAGATATTCTAACAATTCGCAACATAAGATATACGCGTATGCTCCCCTCGTTGGATACGCCGTATTCTTCTTCCTTTGCATTCTTTTTTTTTAAAATTTAATTTTGATTAATGCCAGAGAAGATACTATACTTTGAGCCAACAAGAAAAATATCGCATTTTTTGCGGGAAACGCGGCTGCATGCTTTCAGGAATTGATGGGCCGAGGAGATGCGTATTTTCTCAGATAGGCTTTTGTGAGCCTGTCTATGTATGATGTAGGAGTTTATGGGGCTAGATCTCAATTGGTTCATCCGGTATGTGTGATCAAATGAAACGGGCCAATTGAGGGAGGAGACGAAAAAAGTCATAGAAAATGGCCTCGATCTCTATAGGAGAGAGAAAAAGTGTTAGGGGAAAATGAAACGAGACTGACCCAGTTTTTTCCTAGGCAAAAAATAAAGGGAGGCGCTACAGGCACACCCTCGGGCACACTACCAACCACACCCCCTCTCTATCTACAGTGCATGGGGCCTCACATCAAATTTTTTTAAAAAATCTAATGTGGGACCCCCTGCACTGTAGATAGAGAGGGGGTGTGGTTGATGGTGTGTCTGAGGATGTGCCTGTATCATTTTTCAAAAATAAACTCTAAACTAGTTCTTTTGTAGGCCAGTGGGTTGGTTTACGATAGTGAACCATGTAGAAAGAAAGTTGGATTAGAATTGATCTTAGCTCGGTTTTGTAAGGCTTTGCCAAACACACTCTCATATATATATATATATATATAGAAAAACTTATGTCAACTTAAATGGACGTTCACTAAGTTTATTATTCATTGATGATTACTTGATTGAGCTACATTATAGATATGATGATCCGTTCCGTTGAACTTGATCTACATATTCTAAAACTCCAACACATCAAATTTAGGGTAAACCCGTCGTGGTTTGACCCTTCATCCACTCGTATCAATTTTAACGGTTTTGAATGAATAGAACTTTTTACATGACTCGACGGAGGGTCAAACCACGACGGGTTCATCCCAAATTTGGTGTGTTGGGGTTTTAGAATATGTAGATCAAGTTCAACGGAACGGATCATCTACAATGTAGTTCAATCATGTGATTTTAGAGGCGTCAAGGAGGAAATCCCCTCCTATGACAAGGATACCCATTAATCTCTCTCTCTCTCTCTCTCTCTCTATATATATATATATATATATATATATATATATATATATATATATATATATATATATATATATATATATATACTCTCTCTCTCTCTTAGTATATAATTATATATAAGTATACTCTCTTAGCTCTTAAAGCTCATCTTTTTTCTTTCATTATTTGTTTTTTTTATCACATCTCATGAATTTAGCATACTTAAATTAAGGTTTCTCTCGATTTAAAGGAGCTTCTAAGATGCTAATAACAAGTCACTAGGGATTCTTCATGTGCATATAGCACGTGGGAAGGGACTCTTCAGACGCGAAAGAGTACTAAAATGATAAATAAATCATTGGGGCCGGGGTGTTACGTACAATCCGGCGGTGCAATCAATCAAAGCTTGCACCTTCCCTCAGTTGCAATTTGCGAGCCAACACTGCGCCTCAATTAAATTAAGGTCCCTTGCTAGCACTTTCCTGCCTCTATTCATTACATGCTTACGATCAATTATTTTATGGACTTATTATGGGTGCACCTTCGGCAATATACATAGGAACTTCGCGACTTGTGTACATTAGCGACATCACAAAATCTAACCACAAATAAACAATAAAAATAACAAAAGAAACCAGAGAAACAATCACAAACACAGATAGACTTGACAAGAGTTGAAAGCCAGCGTGATTATCTACATCACCGAGTTACAACCAGATCATGGTTCCGTTAATAATCAATGAAGAATAACAACCAATCTTTCGAACCCTGTTCTTACCCCCCGTGCCGCCTCTATTTTTCTCTCTTCCGGATATGAAAAATAATAGGTGGCTAAAGGTACATTTACAGTGGAGCCGTCATGGGGGACAATTCTGTAGGTGTTCAATTCTGAGTCCCGATGATATGCATTTTGCATGTTATAAATCACGCTTCATAAACAACAATATTATACCGCAAAATACGAGCTATGTATTTAGCACCACAGAGAGAATAATTAAGGATTCGTCTTTCAGCAACATACTAAAATATGAGTAAATATCTCTGCAGCACATTGACGTTACGTGACAACAGCATGATAGATAACAAAGAGTAAGAAGACAACTTCCTCCCCCCTATAAAAGAACAACAAATTAAAGCTCCCACAACTTACATCACCGTTTCATTCAACCCTTTCATCAGCTAAGAACCACCCCCATGGCCCGTGGGCTGGTGAAGAAGCTGCTCCTCTGCGGCCCAAAGAGCTTCAGCACCGCCGACGACAACAATCTCGAACATGGGCACATTTGGGTGCGCGTCGGAGTCGAAGAGCCACAGAGATTCAGACTGGACGCTCATTTTCTGAGCCACCCTCTGTTCGGAGATCTTCTACAGCTTTCAGTCGAGGAGTTCGGGTACTCTTACGGCGGCGCACTGAGGATCGCGTGCGAGACCGAGCTTTTCCTGCATCTGTTGAGGTTGCTGAGGAGCAGCAGCGCTTCTGTGCATTACATGAAGCTTCAGAACCTCAGGGAAAGCTTTTATGCGCGAAAATTGTCGTCGTGGTCGACAATTGAAAATCGATGCTCTTAGCTAAGCTATGAGAAGTTCATAAATAAAGAAAATGGAAATGATCCATCAGATACTTAAATCTCTGATCATTCTTTTGTATAGATGAGATAGGGTACGTAGATTGATACATACTTCTTCAAGAAGTAATTGGTACCTCTCGAGACAATCATCCTCCTAATTTGAAGGAGATTTGATTTTTTTGAGTAAAGAAATTAAGCATATGAAATAATCGTGACTGTTCTTTTTATTTATTTATTATTATTATACGTAACTTATATTTTTTTTACTTATGAACTTAAATTTCACAATGAAACAGAGAACTGTATCTGTATTTGATTTTCTCAAATTACAACTGATTAGTTTTTAGTTGTTCGAACACTAGGCACAGATCCTAATTAACTATCCTAGATACAAAAGAAATTGGGGTTTCAACGAGATTAGGATTACAACGGTTTATAGACATGAACACGGTCGTGACTTTGAGTTCTTCAGGTTGTGTATATAATGGGTTAATTGCATATAGTACTCCTTCGGAAGATTGCGCAGTTGCAGATAGATCCCTTGTAGTTCTATTATGGCAAATAGACATGTTGTACTATGGAACAAGTATCGATAGATCTTTTATAGTTCTATTGTTACAGATGGACCCTTTGTACTTTTGTACTATCGCCTTACTATGGGTAGATGATCCCTTGGGTAAGTTCTTTTTTTTAATATACTCTTTTACCCTGAAGAAGTCTAAATTTGTCAAAAAACAGGTTTCATAATATTTAAGGGTAAAAGATTAAAAAAAACTTAGGGGTCCATCTGCAATGATAAAAGTACATGGGGTCTATCCGTCACTGGGCAATACTTGAAGCAATTAACCGTATCTTAATTAATGCATTCCAGTACTCACAGATGTAACTGTTGGAATTAGTTTTTAATAAACAAACATCATCTCTTTGTTTAGCAGCCCATGTTCTCATTAATTGTCAAAAGAGTTACGCAAATGTGAAAAATATAAAAAGTGGTGGACTCCACTAAAGAAAAATAAGAGTGTGTGCCCCACATGCATAGTAAAACAATAATATTTTATTAGCGCATAGTATTTTTCCAAACGCTATAAATAGACCCCAAATCCTTAAGGAAAATTCATTCCAAAACAATAATCAATATATACAGATATATATGAATAGAATAGTTAGTGCTCGTAGGAACAGTGTCTAGACCGAGAAGGTCTTATAGATCGATGAGATCTTTGCCTGATAGATTGAGCAGATCTTTACCTTATAGATCGAGAAGATCTTGATAGTACTAGGGTCGGTGCACACCAGAGTACTAGACTGCTATTCCTAGAAGTAATTTGGCATTAGGATCCTTGCACCGGAGTATGCCAAATAATGCTTTAAGCACAGCGTTTTACAAACGCACAGCAGTTGACTTGACTAATTTTAAATTACCGCACTTCAATTTTCTGTTCAGTTTTTATTGTTATATATCTGTATTATTTCAGATTTAACCACAGGCGCCAACGGTAACCTGCCCAGACAATTAATCCATTTAAGTAACTTAATTTCCCCTGCTCATTTGTATTATTTGGAATTTCTGTAACCTGAGTCGTTTTATTATTCCTTTTTTAAGTAACTTCAAATTTCCTCAGCAGTTAGTTTTGCAAGTGGAGCCTGCGGAGAGAAGCAGCGAAAAGTAGGCTTTATTTTATTTAATATTAATAAATTATTTCTGTGCCGGTGGGTGATTGTTGCGTGCCAGGAAAGCGATAGCAGTGCAAGATGTTGCAAATTTTTTAAAAAAGATGAATTCAGCCTTAGAAAAGTTAGTAAAAAGGGAAGAAAATCACAGATTTATCCATCTTATTTCATTGATTCACAAAAATTTTGCTAGCCTAAATAGTTTCAATAGAATGATAGATAGATGCCCCGGAATTTCTTTTACAGAATCTAATTTCAGTTAAAACGTACTGAAAACAGAAATTTAACCGCAACATTTTCTACCGCGACTCTAATTTTTAATCAACTAAACGGCTAATATTTTAATGAGACCCTCGGTCTTCTCCCTCCACACAATTTGGTCTCATCGTAACGAAATACTTTGAACCGAACAACTATGCCGTAGTGAATATCTCAGATTTCCTTGAAACAGGGGTGCATGATTTCAGGTTGATATTTTCTAATCAATTCATTTTGGAATTTTTTTTTTAAATAGACCGATTTTGCTAAATATTTAGCAAAATCGATAATTTTGCTAAATATTTAGAAAAATCGATAATTTTGTTAAATATTTAGCAAAATCGATCTTTTTTTACCAATAGGCTAAAAAGAGGTTGATTTTAAGTGTATTAATCTCCCAGAAAAGTAGTCCCGTATGTTTTCTGAGAGCACTACTCCGTGATTAGCACTACTCATCCTTTTTAATTAGCAGATGGTGGGCATCTATATTAATAGAAGACTTAAGGGCCTCTTTGGCAACTCAACAAAGCTGGGCTAAGGATGGTTCTGGCACAGTTTTATATTTGAGAAACCTGGGTCAAATTTGATCCGATCCAGTTTTTTTTAGTTTATTTATTTAGAATTGGTCTACCTCTTCTCGGGGACTATTTCCTAGCATGCAAAGGAGAAAAAAAAAATAGATTTGAATTGGTATTTTATTCAATTACTGGAAGAACTTTACCTTCTCATCATCATCATCATCTTATTCATCTTCTTCTTCTTTTACTATGATATATAGACCTTCATTAACATCGCTACAACATTGAGCACTGGCTTGTGATAACTTCTAAGTTTTTTAATCATTTGTGAGTCTAGATTCCCAACTGGGAAATTTAATATTGGACACCAAAAAACTAAATCTTGTATTTTTAAATTAGGATTAATTACGTTATGGTACCCTGTCGTATGAGGTTTGGGTATCTACAAAGGTAACACCAAGTTCGATGGCCAGTGTGAAAGTGCTAATGGAGCTTAATTTTTCTTTGTAAAGAAAAAAATATATCCTTTCATACAAACACAATTTTCACAGCGTTTGGCGGGATTTAATCCAAGTTGCTTATGTAGAATGTACGGGACCATATAAAGAAGAGTTATTTGCATATATACCCAAACCTCAGAGTTATTTGCATATATACCCTTTAAATAATTAGTATTGCAAAATGCCCTTTACATATTACTATTTCCAAAACTACCCCTCAAATCATCAATTTTGGAAAAAAATTACCCTTGAAGCAATTAATCATCAACTTTGATAAGCTACTTTGTAATCCTAATACAAAAAATATAAATAAAATAGTCGAAATTTTACCACTAAGTTGATGATTTGTTGATTTTAGGGCTATTTTTTCACAAAGATAATTATTTGAGAGAGAGTTTTGCAAATAGTAAGATTTGCGAAGATTTTTTGCAAACACCCATGATGTAAGGGGTGTTAGGCAAATAACCCTTTTAAGAAATAAATGCTTTTATAAAAGGTTTTTTAGATATTAAAACCTCGAATCTTTAGTAATTACATATTAGTCACTCAAAATTTTGAAATTGCTTAAGATTTGAGGGACCAAGGAAGTACTGAAGATTTGCGGGACTAGTACTAAGTAACCCTTTTATAAAATGATTTGAGGGGCTAATGAGAAACTTTAAAGATTTGATGGAATAATTGAAGATTTTTTTAAGATTTGATGGAATAATTGAAGATTTGAGGGACTAATTATGTAATAAAAGGATTTGAGGGATTAATCAAGTCTATGTAAATACTTAGATCCAGTTATGGGTGCAATTACATTATACCACAAGATAGCAGAGTGTGAAAAGGGCATTTTAGGAATTCCAACATTGTGCTGGTTGACATGTTAGTAAAAAAATAAATGGTGTTTAGAAACATTAGAGTTTGAGATGTGGTGATACAAGCTATCAACTTTAGGGTTATTCATATAGAGTATCTTAACCAAAAGCTACACTTTGTTCAGTCACAACCTTAAAGTTCTTTGGATAGTCATGCTCCCTTGTTTTTGTTGGTGGATATGGAACAGCCGCAACAACCTCATTTTTAATGATATTTCAGTCAACAATCAACAATTAGCTTCTAATGTAGCAAGATACATTTTGTTCTGGACAGGAACATCAGTAAATAGAGCTTCCAGTAGATTACACAAGGCCGCCATCAACTTGGGACTGGAAGAACTTAATTGCTAAAACAAGTGTGCATGATGCAGTTGGAGATAATTTCTCGGCAGATCATTAATCCACAAGTTTTTCAGTGTTTCAAACAATAATCACCTTAGTTTCAGTTTCTCTCCTCTTGCGTTTCAGTTGTTTTTCTTTTGTGTTGGTTTTCTTTTGGTTTGTATTCATATAGCTGATAGTCTAGCAGAAATACTCTCAGTTTTTTTATATTCACTATTTTCCTTTTAATGCATATATATAAACAGGGTAGCTCACCCTGTTTCTTTTCCTTCAAAAAAAAAAAATATATATATAGATACGCAAATCTGAGGGTTACTCATGGAATCACAAGGTACCAGACTGCAATTAGTCCTTCAAATTATAAACAATGCATGTATGTCTTGAGTCGAAAACCAAATATGGAAACCCAATGTAGAACTAGTAAAAAAGATTAGCGCCCAACTATAATTTATTCAAATGAAGTGCCTAAAAATCCATAAAATATTTAGTGGATGCCTAGTAGTTATATTTGTTTGTCAACCGCGGATTCATGGAGTGCTGAAGACTAGTGCATAAATGATTGTTTCCTCACTATTAATTATGAAAGCGTGGAGATCATCTATAGTCTATTTCAAACAACAAGAAAGTACTTAGGGTCCGTTTGGTTTGCAAAACAGGCTGCTGAAAGCCTAACAAAAACAAGAGGCGTTTTTGGCTGAAAGTCTGACAAAAACAGTGTTTTTGTCAGGTTTTCAGCAGCCTGTTTTGCAAACCAAACGGGGCATTTACAGACTCGGTCAATAACATTAAATGTGCATAAAATTAATATCAACTCTTAGATTATCGAAGTTCAAGATTTGTGTAAGGAACCAAGAGTTGATACCAATTTGATGTACCTAACCTTCTTCTATTGGATATCTATTAAATTAATAATTACTTTCTACAGAATATATATTAGAATGTAGTGGTGTACGTACCTAACCTTTTCTATTGGACGTATATTAGAATAAGTACTTTCTTCTAATAATGTATGTAGGATTGTTTCTTTTTACAGTTAGTTAGTAGATCTACATTGAAGAGCTCAATGTGCTAAAACAAATATTTTTTAAGATCAGAAATGCAAGGTTTAGGAGGAAACATAGAGTCCAAGAAAATATATGTTTCCTTGTAGATTAAATTTATTTTAATCCGTATTGGCTGTAGAACCTGATTAACTCCTAATATACTACGAAAGAATATTGAACGAGATTTATTTTTAATTTTTTAATTTAATTTACTAATTACTTTCTTATTTTCAATAAATGATTGTTCCCTCTCTATTAATTACGAAAAGTGGACCGCCTACAACCCTGTCTAAACGAGACGGTCCGACCCAGCCCTGCAAATCGGGCACGGACCCGAGCGGGCCGACCTGGTCATTTTGTTTTTTTTTTTTGCTAAAAAAATTTCAAGAGTAAATAACAATAAATTAAGTAAAATTTTGATAAAAAAGCAATCATATTATTAATCACTTGTAATTATATATTTTACAAATACAAAAAATCATAGAAATTAAAATGATAAAAATAAATTCTTTATTAATAACCAGTTAATCACTAACAATTATAAATTTATTTAGAAATTTATCGCATCACAATAGATGAATACATCCTAACTAGGTTGACACCTACTCATATATATCACTATCATTTGCATCTCTTTTTAAAATAATTTGTCATACATTTTTAGCTAAGAAATAAAAATTACAAACTAATGAATAATTTATACTCTTTATCTTTATCTCATATTCCCAACTCTTCAAGTTTATCTTCAATACTAGTCATCCGATCGGTGCCTTGAGTTCTCTTCTCGTACCTCTACCAATCTTGAAGACACATTACCGCCTATACGGTAGAAGGATCTAACGATGTCATGTGGTCGTCGATTAAACGTTCTGATGTGCTCAATGCGGATTCCGAAGCTACCGTGGAAACCTGCACCGTTAGTAAGTCACGAGCCATGATGGAAAGTATAGGATATGAAACTGTTCCATATACTCTCCACCATTACAAAATATCGAAACTATTATTTTGACTTTTAACTAAAGATGTAGTTAAATATTGTTCAGTTTCAGAAACTTTTATTGATGATCCAGATCCAGAAACTTTTATTGATGATCCAGATCCAGATCCACTAGTTAGCTGAGCTATCAATAATTCCCTATCAAAACTCTTACCTTTGCCACGACTTGAATTCGTAGAAGTAGAAGCTGTAGATACACCATCTCTAGTTGCATACTTATTATATAATATTTGAAAATAAGTTCCAATAGTATTATGATGAGTAAGAGTAATAATATTTTGACCATCATTAGTGTCTATTATCATGTTACCGTACAAAGGCTTTAACAAATTTTAAAGGCCAACATCCTTCAAACATGGATCAATAAGAACCCCAAAACCAAAAATAAAAGGAATATGCCTAAAATACTTATTAAATTTACTTTCCATTTGAAAAATCATATTTTCAAAATAATTATCCATATGATAATTATAAAAAAGTTTAAATATTTAAAACTTGTAAAACAGCTTGAATAATAGTTAGATAATAACAATCAGATAATAACATAATATCATCATAAAAACTTATAATATCTCTTTTACATTATATATAACTAACCATTCATCCTCAGTTATTCCATACATATTACTAGAGCTAGAACTAGAAGTATACAAAGCAATAAAATTATTTATACTTTTTTATACTTTTTTGCTACATTTAACATTGCATAGGTAGAATTCTACCTATGGTCAACATATTTTGAAATTAATCTGGGTTTAGATTTTTTTTCTTTTACACAATTGTTTCTATCTTTTAAGTCTTTGTTCAGAAACATTATTAGCATAATCTATTGTCCTAACCTTTTCTATCATGGATTTAATTTTATCAAATATACTTTGAATAATTAAATTTAAAATATGACACATACATCTAATATGAAAAAAAACACTATGACATGGTAATAGCAAATATGATTTGATATGATCAACAACTACATTATTATTACTTACATTATTTAGTGAAAGAGAAAATATTTTTTCTAAAATTTTTAATTTTATAAGTTCTTCTATTATTAAATTTGCAATATTAATACCACTATATGAATCTTCAAATCCAATAAAAGAAATAGTTCTTTTTAACATTTGCCAATTATCATCAATCTAGTGTGTTGTGATACATAAATAACCAGTTTGTACTTTAGATGTCCAAATATCAAAAGTTAAAGAAAATTTATAGTTTAAATTTTAAAAACAAAAAATTAATTTTGCTTGTTCTTCGTGATAATATTTCACGTTAACAAGATTGACGAGAAATTTTTTTAAATGCGGGATAAAAATCATCTGTAATCATATCTTCAAATTCATCATCTTCTATTAATTTGAAAGGAAGATTTTTAAGAAAAATAAACCTGATGACATATTTCCTAGCTTTAATTGCGTCATAATTCTAACTACCGAGTCTACCGGAGGATGAGGGTTGGGAGAGTTAAGATTGTCGGATATGATCACCTTGAGGCATTGCCTGACCTCTGTTGTTCTTTTCTAAATGGTGTTTGAGGTAGTTGGTGCCGTTTTTATGATGAACTTAGAAAATATGGCCGCACAACACACACTTAGCCTTCTGAGTGAGAAGCCTACCGTGTTGATCCCTGGTGACTTCTATCTTCTCGAAGAAGTTTCACACATTGGATCTCGACCTTTTAGGAGCTCTAGTTACAAAATGTTATGTCTCAAATTTATGAGCCTATTGTCTCATCTAGTTTTGATGATTAACAAATAATTTTTAACATCGCTTGTCGAGCGTTTACATTTGATTGTTAGGTATCCTACACAAAGATCCTCAGTTGGAGGTTGGTTGGAATTAAGCTTAACGATGACATTCAAAGAAGGTTGGAAGAAAATGAGAATGAAGTCGTCGCAATTCAAGTCAAGATTCATCATCGCTTCATCCGTGACCAAGACGAGCTTAATTGAAGATCTATTGCTTGTGTATAGTATTTTAGGTTTATACTTTGTGTGTTTACACACACACACACACATACTTTTATTTTGATTTATTACCGTTTTAGATTATAGACTTAACGATACTATTTCATATCTTTCCTAAATGCATTCAAAAGGATTCCAAAACTAGAGTGTTTAAATGAACTCAGATTCTTGAGATTTTGCAAAATGATGAGTTTTCACAAACGAGAAATAATATTTGAAAACTTTCTTTTCTAACATGCGTGTTTTTATCAAAATAAACATTTTCCTAAGTTTTATAAATTTTTGGAATTTATTTACTATTTTTAAACACACTTTAAAAATCAAATTTACTGTTTAAATATGTGTTGTGCATGTTTTTCGGTCGACCGACTGTTCAAACCTATAATGACCGTGAACTTTTGATAGTAGTTAAAGTAAAATTTTAGCATTTTAAAATATTTAATTATTATTTTTAAAAGAGTATTTGTATTTTCTTGATTTTCTAGAATTTTCTATGATTTAAAAATCTAATTATATATTTATTTAAATGATTTTGATATTTATAAATTTATTTAGTGGAATAAATTTTTTTAGAATTTATCCGTTGTGTTATCGATACTATTACGTATTATTTTAAATAATAAGTTGTATTATTATTATTACGTATTATTTCATATAATACATTATATTATTATTACGTATTATTTTGTATAATATGTTGTATTATTTCTTCTATTGCATATTATCTATCGTATTAGTATAGCTGGTATGTTTTATTGTGTAGATAATTATCCCAAAATTATTTGATTTTAAATATAAGTAATTATATTTTTACTAATTATTCTCGTTTAATTGTACAATTTGTTGTATTATTTCTACTGTTACGTATTAACTATTATATTAGTACAACTGGTACGTTTTATTTTATAGAATATTTCCCATAATTATTTAAATTAATACGTAATTATTATTATTTTTAATTATTTTTTAAAAACTCTAACTTTTCCTCTCTCTCTATAAATATATATATTATAAGATTCTGTGTTCTCTCTCCTCTCTTTCTTCCCAAACACCGCCACCGCACCCCCTCTTCTCTCTCTCCCCGACCCCCGAGCTCGACCGTCGCTCGAGCCACCGTCACCACCCTCTCTCCTCACCGCCGGCCTCCTCCTCCGCTGCCACCAAGCCCCCTATCCTCCATCACCTCAGTGACGCCTCAACCCCAAGCTTCGACCGCTTCGATCGTCCCCTTCCCTTGGTCGTTCTCTGTCGGCCTCCTTCACCCCTGCCGTCAGCCTCCCCTCTTCCGTTGTTCTCCTCCACCAGTCCGCGCTCCCAGCCTCCTCTATCCAAACGCCCCACACCGAGATCCCCACGCCGACAGCCTCTTGAATTACCCTTCACCACCTCCTCCTTTGTTGACCAGAAACCCCTGAGTTCGTCACCACCTCCCAGCTTTGATGGCCCCTCTCTGCCTCAGCCTAGATCTAACCCCGACGATAGTCGTAGTATCCCCTTCTCTATGTTCAGATCCTCGTCGCTGCTCGTTGCTACCCTTCATCATCGTCGCAATCCAGACACGTCCTACCCCTCAACCGTTGCTGATGTCGTCGTCCAGCTCCACAAATCAGCCGACAATCCACTGTGCGCGTCGCCGAACAATGAACAACAAGCAATGGCGTCATCGCCTCGTCCATAGGCCCCTTGGCCTCGTAGGCAAGATCTCGCTTCCCTTTGCTTCGACATTTAAAATTTATATCTGATTAATTAGTTGTGTAGATTATACTGGTATGTATTTATTTGCTTGGGTTATTGATAATACTACAGTACTAATATTTTGTGAAGTGATACTATATATGATGAGTGGATATGTTGAAAAATAGTTTATGATTAATTACGAAATATTTTTAAAAGAAAGAATATTTTTAAAGAATATTTTTTGAATTATTATGATGAGAAAAGAATTTATTTTGAAAATCGGTTGGTTTTGAATAATTATTAAAATAGATAACTTAAAATAAATTATTTTGGAAAAGGGGTTGATTTTGAATAATTATTAAAATAGATAATTTAAAATAATTTATTTTGGAAAAACGGGTTTTCTTGAATTATTAAACTATTTTGAGAAAAGATTATTTTGGAATAATTATTATGATTTAAAGGAATTTTATTTTGAAAAAGAATTATTTATTTTGGAATTAATTAATTTTGAAAAACGGGTTTTCGATTTTCCTTTTAACCATAGTTATATTAGATGTTATCTAACTGCTAATAATTTTTTATGAGTAGTTTTGAAGTTCGAATAGCAAGATATTAATGAGATCGGATTGCATGCATAATTTTACTGTTCATAATTACTATTCGTGTTTTGTGATTTATTTTAATGTATTTGACACGTCATAATGTTATTGCATAGAAGTAGTCATATTATTTATTGTTCCTTGTTGTGTTTGAGAATCATTAGTAGTTTGTGACTTAGTGGCCTCATGCGTCATGAACAGACTTAGTGGCATGTGTGGGTGTATTGACTGAAATTAGGAGGTGGACCAGAAATCTAGTGTGGATTATGATGTTGACTTAAAAAGTGAGAAGAGTTGGGATAGGGAAGTCTTTGTTCATGTGATCGGATGTGACTATTGATGTATATTTTAGGCTCGCGCCAGTGGTTGGTGTCGCCATTAGGGTTGGTTTGTAGGGCTAAAGTGAAGTGTGTACATCACTTTGGTCAGTGAGAATTTAATTCGTCACCCGAGTTTTGCTTGAGTTCGGACCAGGCAGAAAATGGTTTACGTGTAATCCTCTGGTCGCATGTGTAGCGGGATTGGATGCACGTAGAGGATTTGTGAACAGTCAGTTATCCGATAATATGAATGTTGACTCTATGTGAGATGTGGACCAGTGAGTTTTTAGGATGGCTAGTACTCAACCCGGTTATAGTATGCAGTTAGCTTTATGTTTATCATGTTTTAGTAGTGAATTTGCATGTTGATTTTGTTGGATTTCCAGTTGCACGTTCTTTTGTTATTTCTGTTGTTGTATCGTTTTTCGCATTAGGTTTTTGTTTGTTCTTTTCTTTTGTGGGGTCTTTCCATGTACCATGCACGCTGACGTACACCTATTGTTTCTGGTGTACGTCAGACTTAGAGGAAGGACAAGTTCAGCTTGAAGACATGCCAGAACCAGAGGATCCTCCGCAGGAGTGCTTTGCAGACCGAGCAGAAGAAGCCGCAGCTTAGTTATTCCCTCTAGTTGTTCGATAGTCTTAGCTTACTTTTGTAGCATTTCCTTTTTCGCTTGATCATTGTATTTTATATTCTCCAGTATTTCATTCAGATAGTTTTGTATAAGAGCATGTTAACCCGAATATTATGTCTGGGATGATATTTCATTTGTGATATGTATATTTTCTGTTCTGAGTTGTTTATTATATTCTCACTACTGTGATCGGGGACCTACGTCTTTGTTTTATATTGCTTGATGCTTAGCATATTAGATTGAGTAGAATGTCTAGTACTTTTCTCCTCAGTCTAATACGTCGTGGGCTTGTTCGTGTCCCGATTCCTGGGTATTTTAGGAAGCGGGGCGTGACAAAACTAGTCGACCGATATACTGCTCTGCATTTTAAATCTTGTTTCTGCTCAG
>NC_033794.1:127467811-127498517 GCF_001876935.1 Asparagus officinalis
CAAACAGTCTATCAGTCGACTGATCCAAAAAATCAATCGACCGATCAACGGTCACAGAAGACTGTAATGGCTAGTTTTTTGGCTGAATATTTTGTTTTGTTTGGAGAGGCTATAAATAACCATCTTGATTCATTTGTTCATTAAGGAAGTTTATAAAAGATTTTTGCAAGTTTGTTTAAAGAGTTTTTAAGAAAAATTAAGTGTGTTTGCTTATGTGAAGAGAGTTTTATAAGAGAAGGATTGCAACATCGTTCTTGAGGATTTTAACCTCAAATCTTTACCTCTCTCTTGCTTGTTTTAGAGAAGTTTTTCTAAACTCGTCTTCTAGCTATTTGATATTTTGATTATCATATATTTATGCTAGATTGATTTGAGTTTATATTTTATTATACTCATTGCTTACACACACAATCACTTGAGCTTAAGTATTTCACATATAGTATACTTGGGTTGTAAGAGTGTATCTTTGAAAGTGTGCTTAAAATTCGTTCCCATCCTTGTTTAGAGAATAATTCCTTTTTATTTGCACTTAATTGTGATAATATGTTATAATACATAAGGACACTTAGAGGTGTGGTTGAAGAGAGACAAGGTTAATTCCAAGAGGAGTGAGTTGGTAGTAAAGCCTAAGGAGAGGTGGTAAATCCAAACACTTGAGGAAGGTAACACGGGCTGGTCCAACACTTACATGAGTGTCTTGTGGGATTGCCAACGTATGATTGTAAAAAATTTTGGTGAACTTTAAAAACCGAGATTGTGTAGTTATTTGAGATAGTGGAGAATCTCCTCGAGGTGAGGAGTGGAGACGTAGGTTGAGGGTTGACCAAACTCCGTGAACATATCCTTGTGTTTGTGTTTGGCATTGGCGTATTTTTCACTTGTGTGTATCTTATATCGCCTATTGTCTTATCATTTATTGCATATTATCTTTTGCGCATCCTTGCACATCTCTTTGTATATCATACTTTCTAGGATATTAGTTAATAAGTTTTAATTTGGCATCGATATCGGATTAGATTTACAAATACCCTATTCACCCCCCTCTAGGGTACTTTCACAAAATCATTACCACCGGATTCATGATTAATATTGGTAGGAGGAGTAATTGTAGCTCCTGTAGTAGGAGTATTAGGACTCGTTTCAACATCGGGAGTTGGGATTTGCCCTTCATAATCAGAGGAGGAAGCCATTTGATTGAAGAATTAGAGAGCAAAAGCGAGAATAAGAAAGTATTAGAGAGTATTATAAAATATTAGAGAGAAGTATATGAGTTTTGGATAAGAAAAACAAATAAAAACTCCCTCTATTTATAGAGGCAACCCTCTAGCTAAATGACCAAAATACCCTCAGATTTTGGTCATTTTTATTATTTTTGAGGGTATTTTGGTCAAAAGTAAAAAATGGTCGTTCGGACCGGCCCGGCCAACGTGACCGTTTCACCTCCCCACCGAGTTCGGGCCCGGATCCGGGCCTGGTCCCATGTGGGCACCGGCAAAGCGGCTCGGATTTTCGGGCCAGGCCCGTCCGGGTCCAGTCCGGACACCGGGTCAGGCTTGGGCCTTAAGCCCAAATGGACATGCCTAACCGCGTATAGTGTATTTCAAACGAGAAGCCTTTAGAAGACAACAAGAGCATTAAATGTGTAAGGATGTAAGGGTTGATACTAATTTGGTGTGAATTTAATATCATAGACCAGTTCACAAAATACTTTCTCCAATTTCTCTGGCATACTAATGAATTCCAACTTCTAGTTATTTGATCTATCTATAAAACTATAAATAAATCTCCTTAGTAGAAGGGATGAAAATCTAATTGGTATTACAGATTTTTCTATCTTATTTCATTGATTTGCAAAAAAAAAATCAGTCTAATTAGTTGCAATAGATGCTCTGGAACTTCCTTAACAGAATGAAATCCTAATACAAAGTATTGAAAAATAGAAATTTAACTGTAGGTGTAAATTTTGATCTTCCGAAAATAGGGAACTTCGTTTGTATTAATAAGAAGGCTTATTACAAACTAATAAATCAAATGTTTACAACAGAAGCGGAGGGAAGGCCCTCCTTGTTTAACGTGGGTTCATCGGTGGCGATAGGACGCCTCGCTCGGTGCTCGTGCCGAGTCTGCTTCCCTTGGACGATCCGATCGAAGTTGCTGGAGAGCTTCAGTACGCAGTAGAAGCTCGAGTCGATGGAGTTCGGGTCTGCTAGTTCACCGGCGATCGGGGCTCAGAACTATAAAGTGGCGCTGCAATGCAAAAGTGATGTAGAGAGCTTGTCGTCGACTCCGTTGGGAGTCGAGAGCCAGTGGTTCAGTTAACTGATTGAATTAATCAATTAACTATATGTGAACCTCTTTCCTGTAGCCGGGCGAGGTTCTTAAATAGAGGAGAGATGGCGTGGCCGCTCCTTGAATCATGGGATGTGACCATACACTGTTGAGAGACATCTCGTCGCTCCTCTGTACTACGAACCGTCACTCGATGGGTTGTGCTTCACGTCCTGTCGCCTAGGAGCGGGAAGGTCCATCCTCGTATGTGAGACAGCGGCCGTCCATTACTCGAGTGGATTGGGCCAGCTCACTGTGCGCTGGCGGTTCCAGCTCTTGACTTGGACCGATGAGCTGAGTTGCATTTATGAACGCGCAGGTTCATCTGACATCTGTCCGATCACTCGTACCGTGAGCAGTCATTCGACGGGCCTGGAGTACCGTGTCTTCTCTCTTCAGGCCGAGAGAGGTGGGAAAGCGGGTTCCCGGTACTCGAGTGGGCATGGACAGCTCGCCGAATGCCGGCGGATCCGGCTCCTGATTCGGACTGTTTCGGCGCCTGTCCGCTCATTCGTACTGTGGACGGCCATCTGACGGGCCTGGAGTATTGTGCCCTCTCCCTTGATTTGTGGGATTTGACCATTGATATAACTGTTCCTATACTCCAAGTGGGCAGTTGACAGTGAGGTGGCGAGTCTGCAGCTTGGTTTTGCAGTCGAGCTTAGGACTGCATGCAGACTTGGGTCTGCAGGCGAGCTTGCAGGCGACTTGGGTCTGCAGGCGAGCTTGCAGGCGACTTGGGTCTGCAGGCGAGCTTGCAGGCGACTTGGGTCTGCAGGCGAGCTTGCAGGCGACTTGGGTCGAGCTCAGGTGCGCAGGCAAACTTGGGTCTGCAGGCGAGCTTGCAGGCGAACTGGGTCTGCAGGCGAGCTCAGGTGCGCAGGCAGACTTAGGTCTTGATCGTGCAGGTGAAATTCGAGCTGCAGGCGAGCTCCTGAGCATTGATCGAAGAATAGGCCGTAACTTTCAAACCGTAAGTCGGAATTGGACGAATTATATATGAAAATCGCCTATCTCGACGAGATGGGGCTATCCGAACCATGCCAAAGGCTTCGGTTCGCTTCATTCGTTTCGCCAAATTCCTTACGGTTTGGGAGATATATGCGTTTCCCCCTTTTTTACTATTTCGGGCGAGGTTTTAGCAGTTTTGTTCTGAACTTCTCTGATAAGGATTAAAGGTAATTTTTATTGCCTACAAAACCCCCTCCAAAGTTTTCAGACCTGAATCAGGCCGCATGGGGTCTGGAACACTTTGGATATGAAGTCCCGTAAAGTGATCCCTGCTCTTCACTCGCAGCTGATGATCGCCTTCTAGGATTTTGAGCAAACCCTCAGCTATCAACGGACTTGATTTGTCTTTACCAACTGCCGTTTGAGTTGGACTAGCCATGCTCTTGCCCTTAGCATGGTAAGTTGTCGAGGAGTTTCTCTTAGGCTCAATGCTAAAATTTCTCCTCTATCCTTAGCCTTTCGAGGCGTTTGGATTTAAGGGAGCAGTTTAACCTCGTATACCAGTCGGAGGGTAGGAGCAGTTTAGACTCATGCACCAGTTGGAGTGTAAGGGGGCAGTTTAGACTCATGCACCAGTCGGAGTATAAGGGGGAAACTTGTCTTCTCTTAGGGCAAAGATGAAGACGAACCCTGATTTGTCTTCTCTTGGGGCAAAGACGAACCCTGAAATAGCAGCACATCGCATAGTAGGCCACTATCAAACAACAACGCCTTTTATGGGAAAGACGGTGCTGGGAGAATCAAATCGTTCAGGGACGTATGAGTATGACGACTGATCAGACAACGTCATTTGCGGGAATTACGGTGTCGGCTATCAGAGGTAATCGTTAACATGATAGGAATTGCCGCGATCGGAGCGACTTGAGGACCTACCATCCTTTTGAAGAGGATTGGTAAGTTGATTTGTCAGAAGTGACCGTTAACATGACAGTGGGGGTCCCGCCATCCTATTGAAGAGGATTGGCGGGGGATTGTGGCTTTGGTCCTAACTATCTGAAGGTTTGACCAAGTGGGAGTTTGATGCAGCCCACCTGAACTGCTAGTCTCGACTGTTTCGAGAGGTTCGCCATAACCGGGAACCTGACTCAAGAAGTGGAGCTCGCCTAAATTGTTAGGCTCGCCTGATTTGAGCGGTTCGCCCGTACTAGGAACCTGGCTCAAAGAGATGGGCTCGCCTAAACTACTAAGCTCGCCTGATTTGAGCGGTTCGCCATAACCGAGAACCTGGCTCAAGAAGTGGAGGTGTAGGGAGTAGTTTAGCCTCTTATACTAGTTGGAGGATCAGAAGAAGCAGTTTATACTCGTGTACTTGTCGGAGTGTAAGGGGACTATCAGAGGTGATTGTTAACGTGATAGCTTTGTGGGCCCGCCTCCTATTAAAGAGGATTAATGGGGAAATTTAGAGGAGACTATCAGAGGTAATCGTTAACTTGATAGTTTTAAAAGATCCATCGTCAAGTTAAATAAGACTGATGGAGAAATGACTATCAGAGACCTCAGCCCAGATCTGTGCCTAGGCACAGATCTGGGTGCCTATAAATAGGCCAAGGGTGGTTCATTTTTAGAGTTAGAACTTGGAGAGCCGAAACTCTGCCGAATTGAAGATTGAGCTCAGAGTTTTGAAGACTTGAAGACGAAATTTGGAGGATATGAGGGATCGGTCTCCACTACCAAGGCATCTCGGTCATCATCTCCTCGAAATTCATGCGGGTCTTCGTCACCCATATGCTTGAGCATACTCTCGACTTGTTCTCCTTGGCGGAGTAAGTCTTTCCATGAGTAAGCTTCAACAGCGCCCATATTGGACAGAACGCTGATGGAGAGATTGTTCTGGCACATCTCGATGAGCGTGGCCTCGGAAACTCGATCGCGGGAATGCAGCGATCGGTTTCTGAATCTCTTGACAAAGTTGCTTACAGACTCTGTCTTCCTCTGCTTCACAGTTAGCAGGGTGGCCATAGATACTTCTGTGTCATCGTCGAAGAATCTGGCCATGAAGAGTCTTTCCATGTCCTTCCAGCAGGTGATGGACCCAGGCTCCAATCTACGAAACCATTCAAAAGCGACCCCCTTGAGGGTACCAATGAACAGTCGAGTCATAATGGGATCGTTTCCCACTATGTGTCTAGTTTGCGCCTGGAAGTAGTAGATGTGCTGGGCAGGAGAACCCTTACCATTGAACTGCAGGAGGTCCAGCGGCTCGAACTTTGCCGGGTAGGAGACCGCATCCCATTCAATTGGATATGGTCTGACAACCCCCAGCTTGTTCACATGCTTATGGAGCTTCAAGGCGTCGAGTTGACTTTGGAGATCGTCAAACCTCTTGTCTCTCGGGTTATGGCTCGAAGATGACGCTCCTCTAGATGACTCAGATGAGGAGTGAGAAGGAATAGGCACCCGCTCTTTGTACTTCAAGGATTTATGCGAAGCCGGCGAAGTCCTCTCTCTCTTCCTCTTCTCCTCGCTCAGGAGCTGCTCCAACATCTCCTTTAGGGAGTCGATGGTTGCTTGTTGCTCGTCGAGTCTTCTGGATATCTCATCAGGGACGTCGGTCATGTGCATATCTGCGTGCTCGCCCTGAACTGAGCTTGAGGTTTGTGACGTCGCTACTGCCGAGCAATCGTCGTCGTCATCGTTGTCAGAGACGGACGTCAGACCCGTGCAGGCAAACGGGGTGGCCACCCCCATTTGGTGTCAGAGACGGACGTCAGACCCGTGCAGGCAAACGGGGTGGCCACCCCCATTTGGGCGTGAGCGTGTTAGCGAGGTTCAGACTGGCGAGATTCGCCCGTCAGGCAAGATTGGTACAGTGTGCCTGCGCCTGTCTGGCGAGCTGTTGCTTTGCCTTTCTGGCGAACTTGGGCCGTCAGGCGAGCTTGGTGAAGTCCGCTTGTTTGACGAAGCCCTCTTGAACTGCAGAGTTCGCCAGGTGCCCTTGGTTCGCCAAAATTGAGCACCTTGCTCACTGAGATGGGCTCGCCTAAACTGCTAGGCTCGTCCGATTTGAGCGGTTCGCCAAAACTGGGAACCTGGCTCAAGAGGTGGGCTGATTTGCTAGGCTCGCCCGATTCGAGCGGTTCGCCGAAACTGGGAACCTGGCTCAAGAGGTTGGGCTCGCCTGATTTGCTAGGCTCGCCCGATTTGAGCGGTTCGCCAAAAATGGAAACCTGGCTCAAGAGGTTGATTCCCCTCAAGCCTGAATAATAATTCAGGCTGTCGTGGGGGATGAGGGATTGCACCTCGAGACGAGCGAGAGCTTTTCGTCGCCGCTGTTTGGATCTTTTTGAACGAGGAGCATTCATGTCGACGGCGGAGGCGTAGTCTGCGTCGACACGAATGGTTGATTCCTCTTGCACAGGGGTTTGCGAGGATCGTTCATCGACCCATTCAGTAGCCCCTAGATTTGCATTCTCGAGTCTCGGCTCGGCCTCAACTGGTTTGGGGGGAAAAGAACCCCCTGCCTCGGCTTGGGTAGATCCCTCATGCTTGGTTGCCTCGGCCTCTTGGGGCTGGGCCACCCGCACGACTCTGTAGTCATCGCGACATGTATTGCTGCCAGAAGAGGACGATTGTAAGTACCCATCGAATTTGTTCACAAGGGACTCAACAGTAGTCCCTGCAGCAACTTCGTCAAACTGCGCCACCACCAATTCATCTGAATGAACGGATTCTCCCACTGTGATCGCCATCTTCTGTAGGTGTAAATTTTGATCTCCCGAAAATAGGGAACTTCGTTTGTATTAATAAGAAGGCTTATTACAAACTAATAAATCAAATGTTTACAACAGAAGCGGAGGGAAGGCCCTCCTTGTTTAACGTGGGTTCCTCGGTGGCGATAGGACGCCTCGCTCGGTGCTCGTGCCGAGTCTGCTTCCCTTGGACGATCCGATCGAAGTTGCTGGAGAGCTTCGGTACGCAGTAGAAGCTCGAGTCGATGGAGTTCGGGTCTGCTAGTTCACCGACGATCGGGGCTCAGAACTAGGAAGTGGCGCTGCAATGCAAAAGTGATGTAGAGAGCTTGTCGTCGACTCCGTTGGGAGTCGAGAGACAGTGGTTCAGGTAACTGATTGAATTAATCAATTAACTATGTGTGAACCTCTTTCCTGTAGCCGAGCGAGGTTCTTAAATAGAGGAGAGATGGCGTGGCCGCTCCTTGAATCATGGGATGTGACCATACACTGTTGAGAGACATCTCGTCGCTCCTCTGTACTACGAACCGTCACTCGATGGGTTGTGCTTCACGTCCTGTCGCCTAGGAGCGGGAAGGCCCATCCTCGTATGTGAGACAACAGCCGTCCATTACTCGAGTGGATTGGGCCAGCTCACTGTGCGCTGGCGGTTCCAGCTCTTGACTTGGACCGATGAGCTGAGTTGCATTTATGAACGCACAGGTTGATCTGGCACCTGTCCGATCACTCGTACTGTGCGCGGCCATTCGGCGGGCCTGGAGTACTGTGCCTTCTCTTTTGATTTGTGGGGGCTTGGACAGCTCGCCGAATGCCGGCGGATCCGGCTCCTGATTCGGACAGCCGAGGTGAGCTGCATTTATGAATGTTCAGGTCGACCCGACACCTTCCCAATCATTCGTACTATGACCGGCCACTTGACGGTCTTGGAGTATTGTGCCCCCTCCCTTGATTTGTGGGGTTTGACCACTGATGTAACTGTTCCCATACTCCAAGTGGGCAGTTGACAGTGAGCTGGCGAGTCTGCAGCTTGGGTCTGCAGGCGAGCTTAGGACTGCAGGCAGACTTGGGTCTGTAGGCGAGCTTGCAGGCGAGCTGAGTCTGCAGGCGAGTTTGGGACTGCAGGCAGACTTGGGGTCTGCAGGCGGATTTGAGACTGCAGGCGAATTTCGAGCTGCAGGCGACTTGGGTCTGCAGGCGAGCTGGCAGGCGAACTGGGTCTGCAGGCGAGCTCAGGTGCGCAAGCAGACTTAGGTCTTGATCGTGCAGGCGAAATTCGAGCTGCAGGCGAGCTCCTGAGCCTGGATCGAAGAATAGGCCGTAACTTTCAAACCGTAAGTCGGAATTGGACGAATTATATATGAAAATCGCCTATCTCGATGAGATGGGGCCATTCGAACCATGCCGAAGGCTTCGGTTCGCTTCCCCCGTTTTGCCAAATTCCTTACGGTTTGGGAGATATCTGCGTTTTCCCCTTTTTTTGCTATTTCGGGCGAGGTTTTAGCAATTTTGTTCTGAACTTCTCTGATAAGGATTAAAGGTAATTTTTATTGCCTATATTAACTACAACATTTTCTACCATGACTCTAATTTTTATCAACTAAACGATCATCAAACATTCTACTAATGAAACCCTCCATCTTCTTCCTTCACAATTTGTTTTCATTGCAATAAAATACTTTGAACCGAATAGCTATGCCCAAGTGAGCATCTCACATTTGTTTTAAAGGCATGATTCCAGGTTGATATTTTGTGATCAGTCCATTTTGAATAATGAGCAAGTTAGATATTTGCAAGAGGAAGCTCTCCTTTGGTTTGTTTTATTGACAGAGCAAATGATGGATGACACAAGCGGCAATTGTAGAACAGTATAGTGCCTACTTGATTGGTGACGTTGGTAAGATTCGGAGTTTGGCATTATTGATAATAGTGTTAGTAGTGGGTTTTTAGTCCCACATTGGTTGTGAGAACACACCTCACCCTCATCTACTTGTATAAATACATGTGCACACTCAATATTCAACTCAAAGAAAATTTACCCAAGACTCTCTCTCTTACTTTAACATGGTATCAGAGCTAGGGTTATTATTTCCCTTCCAATAATTTTTTAACGCTTCTGTGTTCTTTTACTAAATCTTGGCCTTGTTGCTTTACATCCGTTTAACGCCTTTTTAGTGTTCCTTTGCTAGATTTTTGGCATTGCTGCTTTGCGGCCTCTTAACGCATTTTGCGTTCTCGTATTCAAGATCGTTTTTCAATCTCAAATTTACGGCATCACCGTTTCAAGACCATCTCTTGGTCTCAAATTTAGGGCATCTTCGTTTCAAGACCGTCTCTCTGTCTCAAATTAACGACATCACCGTTTCAAGCCATCTCTCAGCCTCAAACAAACGGCATTACCGTTTCACAGTTAGTAACGTCATCGCTATTTTAATCCATCTTGACGTCTCAACATCTCAACATCGACATTAATCAGTTGTAGGTCTTCGGCATGAGCATTAGATCCGGTCGATCTTCGTGCCACTTTGGTCGTCGGTTTCTTCTTTTTTCTCAGATTTGACAGTCGTGTATAACCTTCGAGTCCAAATTTAACCTTCGGTTCTTACATTTTAACCTTCAGCTTTCTACATTAACATTCGGGTTCTCCTTTAAACATTCGGGTTTTGTTCAAGGATTATTATCTTGAACTTTAAATTGCTGTTATTATGGCCTCTTCACTGGCATCTGCTTCTCAGGCTCGGTCTAAGCTCTTTTGCACCTATTGCAAGAAGGAGGGACACCGCTCTGAGATATGTTTCCATCTTCATCCTGAGTTACGTTCCTCATGAACTGGTCGTAGTCAGCGATCCCCTCAGTCCCGATCCTTTAGTGCACCAGGATTATTGGTCAATGTTATGCCATCTACCACTTCAGACCCTACCATTCAAGCTATTGCAGATATTAACCGTCAAATTGCGGCTCTTCA
This sequence comes from Asparagus officinalis, assembly GCF_001876935.1. Taxonomy (NCBI): domain Eukaryota; kingdom Viridiplantae; phylum Streptophyta; class Magnoliopsida; order Asparagales; family Asparagaceae; genus Asparagus; species Asparagus officinalis. The sequence goes on from NC_033794.1 coordinate 127,477,802, forward strand.
GCATACCACCTCTCCATCTGCTGCAAAACTCTCTGATATTTACCGTCAAATTGAGGCTCTTCATGCTATTGTAAATATTAACCGTCAAATTACGGCTCTTCAGCATACCACCTCTCCATTTGCTACAAAACTCTCTGATATTTGACGTCAAATTGAGGCTCTTCAAGCTATTGCAAATATTAGTCGTCAAATTAAGGCTCTTCAGCATACCACCTCTCCATCTGCTGCACAACTCTTTGATATTCGCTATCAAATTGATGCTCTTCAGCATAGAGCCTCTACGTCTACTGCACAACTCTCTGGTATGCGTCTTGCTGGTTCTTCGGCTAACCCTTCGGTCTCTAGTATGAATGATCTCTGGATTTTTGACTCTGGCTGTTCCTTTCATATGACTCGTAATGCCTCCCTCTTATCTGGATTTTTGACTCTGGCTGTTCCTTTCATATGACTCGTAATGCCTCCCTCTTATCTTCTGTCTTCACTTCCTCTTCTCTTCCCCCTTTCATATGACTCGTAATGCCTCCCTCTTATCTTCTGTCTTCACTTCCTCTTCTCTTCCCCCTATCTACATGGTTACTGGATAACATTTATCTATCACTCAGTATGGCTCTATCACCCCATAAACTAACCCATCTGGTCGTCTAACTCTTGGCTCTGTCTATGTGGCTCCTCAGTTGTGTTTGAATTTAATTTTTGTTAGCTCCTTATGTATGGATGGCCTACTTATCTCATTTTCTTTTGATACTTATATTGTGCAGGATCCATAGACATGCAAAACTATTAGGGCCGGTCAAAAAAGACACAAACTGTATTTTTTGGAATATTTTTACCTTCCAGAGTCCATACGTCCACATTCTCTTGTTGCTTCTGTAAGTCCAAAATCCTCTATCTTGCTTTCCGCGGATTTGTGGCATAGACGACTTAGTCATGTGTCTCATAAAAGGCTGGAAAGTCTTATCCAGTTTAGAGTATTTGATCACGTATCTTCTCGTTCTCATATTGAGTTATGTACTGGTTGTAAATTGGCTAAATTCACTGCTCTACCGTTTATAACCAGTACATCTATTTCCACTTTCTTATTTGATTTGGTCCATTCTGATATCTGGGGGCCAGTTCCTCTGCCTTCTTCATCTAGTTACTTATATTATATTAGTTTTACCGATGATTTCTCTCATTATACATGGGTCTACCTACTTAAAAATCTCTCTGACGTACTTGCTGCTTATCAAGCCTTCACTGCGATGATCTTCACTCAATGGTAAGCTCGTAATAAAGTTTTTCGTTCTGATTGTGCTAAAGAGTATCTATCCTCTACCATGCGCTCTATCATATTCTCTCATGAGACTATCTTTCAACAGTCATGTCCCTATACTTATGAGCAAAATGATATTGTTGAACGCAAACATCGTTATATTCTCGATACTGCTTATTTCTTACTCTGTTCCTCATCGTTTTTGGGTTGAGGACATTCTCACTGTTACTCATGTCATTAATATCACTCCATCTAGCTCTCTTTCCGGTGCTACTCCTCATAGTCGTGTTTATACTCATCCTCCCCATTATAATCTGGTCCGCGCTTTTGGTTGTCGCTGTTTCGTTCTTCTGTCATCTCACGAACGTAATAAATTATCTCCCAGAGCTGTTCTTTGTGTCTATTTAGGAATTAGTTTGGAACATAGAGGTTATCATTTTTATGATCCCGCGTCTCATCGAGTTCATATATCTTGACACGTTTAGTTCAAAGAGGATTCTCCATTTTATTCTACTTCCGATGATTTTAATTTCCTTCATACTACTGATCGTGCTTCTCCGCCAACTGCATCACCCACTTCCTTACGTACCTCAGTTCTTCTTTCGAGATCTCCCTGAAATCTCTCCATCTTCTTCTGTTGACTCTCCCCCACTCGAGCCTTCTCTTTCACCATCTGATCCCTATCCTGTAGACACGACACCCACTCTAGAAAATACTATTAACCCCATGCATCTGCGCCAGCATCTTCCCTGCCTGAGGTTTCTCTTGCTCTTTGTCGAGGCAAACGCCCACATGTCATGCTAACACGGTATGATTCAGTTACTTCCTATTCATCTATTTTTCATAATTTTTTGCTGTCATTCATACTACAGTTGAACCAAAGTCCTTTCAAGAGGCCGTTCAATTTCCAGAATGGCGACAGGCTATGGCTGAGAAATTTTAGGCCTTTCAGCAAACACATACCTGAGATGTTATTCCATGTCCCTCTGTCATCTCTTTAGTTGGCAGTAAATAGGTTTATAACGTCAAGTATCATCCTGATGGCACCATTGAACGTCAGAAAGCTTGTTTAGTGGCTCGAGGTTTTACTCAACAATAATGTATTGATTATGAGGAAACCTTTTCTCCTGTTGCTTGGATACCTAAAATTCGTACTCTTCTTACGGTCGCTGCTGCTCATTGTTGGCGCTTATACCAGATGGATGTCAAAACTACCTTTCTTCATGTCTCTTTATCTGAGACAGTATATATGCAACTGCCTCTAGGGTCCAATATTCCCCTGGGACATGTATGTCTCCTTTGCCGTGCTATTTATGGTCTCAAGCAGGCACCCCACGCTTGGTTTGAGTGTTTTCACGATGTAGTGCTCAAGGTGGGATTTATGAAAAGTCATCAAGATGCTTCTCTGTTTGTTCGCACTATATCGCGTGACAGAGTTTTATTACTCATCTATATAGATGATATGATCATTACAGGTGATGATGTGGTTAGTATACAGTACGTAAAATCTCAGTTGTAACAACATTTCCACATAAAGGATCTTGGATCTTTTCGGTATTTTCTTGGTCTAGAAATTTCTCAAGGTCTATGGGGTATACTACTGTTATAATGACTATGAACTTTCAATACTAGTTAAAATACTTTTTCGGTATTTTAAAATATTTAATTATTATTTTTAAAAGAGTATTTGTATTTTTCTCAATTTTCTAGAATTTTCTATGATATAAAAGTCCAAGTTTTATATTTATTTTAATGATTTTAATATTTATAAATTTATTTTGTGTGATAAATTTTTTTAGAATTTATCCGTTGTGTTATCGATACTATTACATATTATTTTAAATAATACGTTGTATTATTGTTACTATTACATATTATTCGTGTATTATGTTGTACTATTAATTACGTATTATTTGTATAATTTATAGTATTATTATTTTAGTTGCGTATCAGCAGTTGTATTAATACAACTGGTACATTTTTTGTAGATAATTATTCTATAATTAGTTTAATTTTTAAGTACTCGTAATTATTTATTTTAATTATTTTCATTTAATGTCCCTACCGGTGGATAGACGACCCTAGTCCCTAAATATATGATATAGATATATATGAGTAATATACTACTTAAAGGTAAACAGTTAATAATATATGATATATTATATAATATATATATAGTATATATATATAGGTTATATATAAGGACTATATTATATATTATTACTATATACGTATATATCACGTACGACATCGTAGATATATAATTATCTTATAACGCCTCTCTCAGTACCTCCCTACTGCCTCATCGTGTTTTTCACAGGTCTATCACCCTGGTGACGGAAGCAGCCGCAACAAAGGAAACTCGCCAGCCTCCTCTACTCTTCGTTTTTTCTCTGCTCTCACCGTTCCCTCAGCGCCCCCACTTCTCGTTCCATCTGCGTGCTGACCTTCGACCTACGAACGAAACCTCACCAACCACGACCCGGGGACAGTCGTATAACACCGTCCAGGCCACCCTCTTTGCGTTAGTTCCTATGGACTCTACGAGCCGTGTGTCGCTGAAACCAACGTCCTCCCCGTCGGAAACCGCTCGATCTTCCCTATCCGACCTGATGTTCCTACCAGCGCCCGACGCCAGGGACCGGAGCTGCGCCTAACGACCCGCAAGCTGAGAGCGGCCGCCGCACCCAAAAGATAAGACCGTAACTTCCTCACCGGCCCTCTCTCTTACCCAATGGAGCCTGCCGTAGACCGTCCAGCCATCTCGCGGACATATATCTGGAGGTCAGAGAACACGCGATCCGCAACTGCAGCCTGCGCCCGAAAGAGCGTGCACCAGCGATCCCCACGTCGCCAGGTTCTCCGTAACTTCATTCCTGGCACTCCTCTTTCACACGAGCACCGCATTGCCCATGGCTTCGTCCACCATGACGAACAGACATCCTGCTTCAAGCCATAAACGAAGTCAGGTATACATAAGCCACACGCCAGGACAAGCTAACCATTTCTTGTTCAGCCTCAAGAGCCCAGTTAAGAGTCCGCGTCGTCGCGTATCATGAACAATCGCTCAGCCTCAGCATCCCCTCTCATGAGTTCGCTGTCCAACACCACTGCACCGGAGCCCATTGCCCTGATCTCGAACGCCGTCATCAGGAGTCCAACTAATAAACACACCTTCCTGTGACCGAGCTCTAGTACCACCATGAGCCGACTGCTTGGCGCTCAGCTCCCAACTGTGGCCATGATCCTGATCCGCCGCCAACGCGGACGTCAAGATCATATTCAAAACGTACCCAAGGCAAGATTCCGATATTCTTTGACTCGTCGTTTCAATTTTTAGATATATTATGAATTAATGCTTCGATTAGACTATGATTCGATTATGCTACAGTATAAAGATTTTGATAACTGAGTGGGTTTGTTGATGGTTGATATTAATAATAATAAATAATTTAAAAGAAAAATATTTTGTAAAAAAAGTTATTTTGCGATGTTTTTAAAAGAAAGAATATATAATAAAGATTATTTTTAGATTTATTATGATGAGAAAAGAAATTATTTTGAAAAAGGGGTTGGTTTTAAAGTATTATGATAATAAATATCTTAAAAGAAATTATTTTGTAAAAGGATTTATTTTAAATAAATAAGTTTATGATTTTAAAAGATTAGTTATTGATATAATGAGAAACAATTTTAAAAAAGAATTGATTTGGAAAAAGATTATTTTTGAATAATTATTATGAGAAATAATTTAAGGATTTTATTTTGTAAAGGATTATTTTGAAATAATAAATTAATTATTTTTACAAGATTAGTTTAGAATTAAAAGGATTTATTTTGAGTTATTATAATAATATATATTTTAAAAGTTTTTATTATATTATAATATACGAATGTTGTTACCTGTGTTTGTCACATATTACAATGATACCGATAATTTGACACTTTTATTTATACACATAGTATTTATCTTATTTGATACCGTGTTTGACCTGAATGACTATATGAAAGCTTGTTGCTTTATTAATTATGAAACAATACTGGTATCACACGGGTCCAGAACTAGTAATAAATTTAATAATGAATGCCCAGTCAACCGTGACTTTGAGGAAGAAGACAGAGTGCTAAAATTGGTAATAAATGACTTTTCCCTCACTATTAATTAAATGACGTTTCCCTCTCTATTAATTATGAAACAATGTGGACCACTGATGGTCTATTTCAAATGAGACGACATTTAGAAGACAACAACAATATTAAATGTGCATCAAATTAAATATTAATTAATTCTAGTACTATTAAGCTTTGAGATTTGTGTAAGGATCTAAGGGTTGATATTAGTTTGGTATGAATTTAATGTCATGGACTAGTTCATAAGATACTTTCTCCAATTTCTCACATAATGATGAGATTGGTTATACTCAACTCGATTCCAACTTCTAGTTATTTGATCTATCTGTAAAACTAAAGGCTTAGTTTGGATTTGCACCTAGCGAAGAGAAGTTAAGTGAACATAGAATAACTCAAGAGAATATGTAAAGAAAAATTCTTTAAGGACCCAAAATATGAGACCAATAGAGAGGACAAGTGATGTGTCCCCCTCCTATTGAAGTGAGTTGGCCATCATTAATGATGACCAACTCACTATCCAATAGGAGGGGGACACCTCACTTGTCCCCTCTATTGGTCGCATATTTTGGGTCACTGTAGCAAAGCTCATATGTAAAACTTATTTGGGAATCTAGTAAGGAGAACTAAGGAGAATTTATTTCACCAAATTTGGGAAGTTTAGTAAAGCAAAGGGAATGAAAATGAATATATGTAAACTTACATAAATAACCTTACATATTATTAAATTATTTTATTATTAGAAATTAGGTAGTGGGTAAAATTATCTCTCTACAATTGTCTTTCTTTGGGAGGTTGGGCGGGGAGAGGCGATTAAGCGCTTTTTTCACCATCTTTACCTTACCTTCTACCCCATTACCTATCACCCCACTACCTACCACAAGTAATTTACCTTGGGCTTGTTTGGATTGAGGGGAATAAGGGTGAAGGGAAGTTAGGGGAACCATTCACCTTGTTTGGGAATATTTAGGAGGTGAAGTTATTCACCCTAGTTCCTCTTGGTTCACCTCCTAATAGTATAAAATTTGTTACCCCCAAATTGGAGTGTAACCAAAGGGAAGGGAACTCCCTTCCCTTCCCTTTCATTCCCTCACCTAGTTTCCCTTAACTTCCCTTAACCCCGTTGAAATCCAAACACACCCTGACCTTCTCCCCCATTACCTATCACTCTATTACCTATCACAAGTAACTTCCCAAATAAAGATAATGAGTCCCCTAACTTTCCCCATACCCCTCATTACGTCCAAATCCAGACAAGCTCTAAATAAAGCTCCCTAATACAAGTTACCATATATTTTTTTTGAAGCAAAGATCATAGCTGCATTTACTGAATAGTACTAGTATGTCGTATAAATAAACATATTATTTGCACTCCCACAAAAAAAACATATACACACAAAGTTACCATAAAAAGTTCCAAAAATTATTCACTTTGATACCTGAATCAAAGTTTTTTTTCTTCTTTCCAGACAAGGTGAGAAAAACTTGATTGCTCAAGCCAAACTTACAAATATTCCTAGGCATAGCCAGGCCAGAATACCTTTTGCCAAATAAACATGTCATTAAGCAACAAGAAAAATCATTCGTAATAGAAATAAAACTAAAACTTTCTACTCACAAGTATACTTAGAAAGATTCCCAGATATAGCATTTTTATCTAGATCTTTAAATTGAATTTAATCAAGGGGCAGGTCTGGAAATTAATGTTCCATCCAATTTTCATAGGGGAAATATATTGTTGGATTTTTTTGGTCAAAACCGCTTTCCAAAAGGAGTTTTCAAACTATATATATTAACTACAAGTACTTTTCATAAATGCTTAGTAGCCTAGTAGAAAGTTAATATTTTGGTATTTCAAAAGGTCCCTTTTCGAGGCTTGCTAACGACAAGCTGATAAGTATTTTATTTTAATTAATCCATCATAAGTTCTCGTGGGCCGTGAGCCAATGGGCCGGTGATCGCGACTAATCGGGCTGAGGCGCTAAAGGACGCTTTGTTAGGCATACTTTGTACTTCGCACGGAGGCATCGGGGCTAGGTGGTGCCACGTGGGCTTCCACTATGGTCGCCACGAAGGATGCCTCGTAGGCTGCTTCGCAACATGTGAATGAGCTACGCATTCACACAAGGGTGTGACCCTAATATTCTCGAAATTGGATAAGGTTCGTCGAGGTTCGTCTGATTCATAAGACCAGACGAGGTTCGTTCGTCAGACGAGGTTCGTTCGTCAGACGAGGTTCACCCGTTCAAAGAGGTCCGCCCGTTCGACGAGGTTTGCTCGTCAAACGAGGTCCGCCCGTTCGACGAGGTCCGCCTGTTCGATGAGGTTCGCTCGTTAAATGAGGTTCACATGTTTGACGAGGTTCGCTCGTTCGACGAGGTTTGCCTGTTCGACAAGGTTCGCTCGTTTGACGAGGTTCGTCCTACAGACGAAGTTCATCTGATTTGCTGAGATGTGATCCTCGCATTTCGTAGTAATACGTTCATTGATTTTTTAGTATTCAGGAGTTACTGCATGCAACAGTTATAACGATATTTAGAGAAATTTAATGCATTGATGTTACAATCATAATTATCATTGTGAATTGTAATAGTCGTATTAATTGAGGGTGACTCTTAAGCTGGTCTTAGAGGCCTATAAATGACGCCTCTTGGACAGCTCTTGTAGTTCACTAATAAACTTGGAAAACAAACGTCGGATCGATGAGATCTTAATGTTGTTGCTGCTGTTGTGCTGCTGCTACAGAAACTGTACCTGCAGGAACTTGTCCTAAAACCGAAAGGTTTTGAACTAAAAAGTTCTGAGATCGATGAGATCTTTGCCTTGACCAAAAGGTCTTATAGATCGAGGAGATATTGACAGTACTAGGTTAGTGCACACCAGAGTACTGTAGTACTATTCTTGGAAGCAGTTTGGTCTTGGGATCCTTACACCGGAGTAGGCCAAATATTACTTTAAGCATATTGTTTCATAAATGCACACTAGTTAAACTGAAATAGTTTAAAATTACAGCATATCTATTTTCTCAGTTTCATTCCAAATTTTAACCTCAATATCCAACAATCTTAAAGCAATATTTTTGATCTACAATGGATCCTGCAAGGACTCTTGGAGTGGACTGTCTCATGTTAGAGAATTTTGACGGATCCAATTTTAACGCATGGTGTCGGAAAGTGATTTTTAGGATGCAACTCCTGAAAATCTACTATGTGCTTTATGAGGAGAAACCTGAATTTGAAGAAGACTTTGAGTCTAAAGCCTCTTGGGCTAAAGATGATTATTTCTACAGGAGTTATCTCCTTAACTGTCTGACTGATCATATGGCAGATGCTTACACCAACAAGCCCTCTATAAAGGAAATCTGGAATGCTCTGGAGGAGCAATACAAGGATGAGGAGAAACTTTCCAAGTATCACCTTATTAACAAGTTTCTTGACTTCAAATTCGAAGATGACACTAAGGTTTTGCCTCAAGTCAAAGAGCTCGAAAAGCTTGTTATGAAGCTGAAGTATGAAAATATTAATCTTTGTTAAACCTTTCTTTCTGGAGAAATTATCAACAAGCTTCATCCATCTTGGATGTCATTGTCCACGGATATTCGAAGAAGGAAAAGATATGTGACTCTGTCTGATTTGAAGATGTTCATTTGGATCGAGGACGAGATTCAGACTCACACGAAAAATGAGCTCCTAGCTAAGCAAAAGGCGTCTGCTAACTCTGAGAAGGATACCAGTTCTTTTTCTAAGAAAAAGAATTCCTTTAACAAAAAAAGAACCATAATCCAAAGAATCTAAATGTTCAAAATAAAGATTTCAAGAAGAGAGACAAATGCTTCAACTGTGGGAAGTAAGGATATTTTGCCAAGGACTGCAAAGCACCAAAGAAGGGAACATCACACAATGTTAATCAAGTTGATAATTGTGTAGCTATGCTCTTCTAAGCAACAACTCTCAACAACATCTATGGTTGGTGATTAGATACATGTGCTACATGTCATGTCTGTTCCAACAGAGATTTGTTCTCTTTCTATGTTGCTGTCAAAGAGAACATATCAATGGCTGGTCGCTCTATGGTTCCTGTTCTTGAAACTGGGACTGTGGTACTGACTATTTCTTCAGGAAAGACTCTCACATTAAAGGATGTGAAACATATTCCCTCAATTGCCAAAAACTTAGTCTCTGGAAGCTTGCTGTGTGACGTCGGTATAAGGTTGGATTTCCAAGAAGGAAAGACTGTATTATCATTTAAGAAAATATATTTTGGCAATACATATCATACTGATAGCATGTATAAGATCAGTACTATTGTACCCAACTCAGTTATAAATGAAGTATCTTCTTTTGCTTACTCCTTTGTATTATGGCACAATAGGATAAGACATGTAAATTATAGAAATCCGTCTAGCATGGAGAAATTAGGATTACTTCTAAAATGTGGGGGTAACAAACTTGAGAAGTGTGAAGTCTGCGTGCAAATTAATCTGACAAGGAAGCCATTTCTAAGTGTCACAAGGAGCACCTACCTATTGGATCTGATTCACTCAGATACTTCTGATTTCAAGAGCTTCGTCACTCGAGGTGGCATGAAGTACTTCATCACCTTCATTTATGACCACTCTCACTTCTATCACATCTACCTGTTAAAATCTAAAGATGAAGCCTTCAACAAGTTTGTCGAGTTTTAGACTCGAGTAGAGAAGCAGCTTGGACTTCCGGTAAAAAGACTCAGGAGCGACAGAGGAAGAAAGTACCAATCTAAAGAGTCAGAGGAATACTTCAAGGAGCATAAAATCATTGCTAAAACTACTGCTCTGTATTCTCCGCAATCTAATAGAATTGCAGAAAGGAAGAATTGCACACTAACCGAGATGGTGAATTCGATGCTAATCACATCCGGTCTACCTATATGCTATTGAGGAGAGGTTTTGCTGATGACAAACTGGATTCTGAACAGAGTACCCTATTCTAAAACTGATAGTACTCCTCATCAGTTATGATTGGGATATCCAGATCATTTGGATAGTCTCAAAGTATAGGGGTGTCTCGTATATGTTCGAGTTCCAGATATCAGAAGGCCTAAGCTTGGACCAATGGTAAATAGATGTGTGTTTCTTGACTTTGCTGAAGATAGTGATGCTTGTAGGTTCCTTGACCTTAGAACCAACTCCATTATTGAAGCTCATGATGCAGAATTCTTTGAGGATAAATTTATCAAAGATAAATATTTATTGCTCAAAGATATAGTAGAGAATGCTAGTACGTCAGATGCACCAGAGGAGCCAGTTTCGTAGGAAACTAAAAGTGTCAATGATGAAGGAGTTACTGAACCATCTTCCAAGTATTTTAGAAGACAGAAAGATTTTGGAGATGACTTCATTGCCTATAATGTGGACGGAGACTCACAGACTTTTCAAGAGGCAATGCAGTCAACAGACGCTCTCCTGTGGAAAGAAGCTATAGATGATGAGATGGATTCATTGATCCAAAATCACACGTGAGAGCTGGTGGATGCTATAGATGATGAGATGGATTCATTGATCCAAAATCACACGTGAGAGCTGGTGGATGTACCTGAAGGTGCTAGGCCTATCAGTTGCAAGTGGATCTACACGTGAGAGCTGGTGGATGTACCTGAAGGTGCTAGGCCTATCAGTTGCAAGTGGATCTTCAAGAAGAGTTTTGTCCTGATGGCACAATTGATAAGTACAAAGCAAGACTGATGGCAAAAGGATTCTCTCAAAGGAAAGAAATAGATTTCTTTGATATCTATGCATCAGTTTGCAGGATCACTATCATCAAAGTGCTTATCACATGGGCGACGATAAAAAGGTTCGTCATACATCAGATGAATGTGAAGACTGCCTTTCTCAAATAAGGACCTCACAGAAGAGATCTACATGGAGAAACCAGAAGGACTTGATACTCTAGCTGGTAAAGTTTATAAATTTATTAAGTCTCTATATGGACTTAAGCAGGCACCGGAACTCTGGCATGAGAAGTTTGATAGGGTTATTCGCAACAATGGGTATCAAGTCAGTGAGTCTGACAAGTGCCTATCTTCAGTTAGAAACGGCTCTCCCATATTTGAGGATAACCCCAAGACAGTTATGAAGCCAATGGATAGCACGAATCCCAAAGAAAACATCAAAAACCATGTCATCGGCTTCTCGGCGTGCAAGACACCTCAGGGTGTCTCGCACTTCTGAGACGTTTTGTCGTCCCGTCGCTTCTTCAACCCGTCGTTTCGCGTGTTCCTTTGCTTCCTTTTGGTATCAAATAATCTTCTTTGACTTGGATAATGATGTTTATCGCCTTCTCTTTATCTCGAGCTGTGTTTCGGGAACCTATAAGCTTGGTCTAATAGTTTAGGCGATGTTCGATCAGTTCAGGCGGATATCAGAACATACTGTGAAGAACGGGTCATAACTTTTAAACTGTAAGTCAAAATTAGATGAATTATATATAAAAATTACCTATCTCGACGAGACGGGGCCAACTAAACTTCCCAAAGTTTAGTTTACAGCCGACTATTTTGTCAAATTCTCTTCGGTTTGAAAGATATCAGTGTTTTTGTCAATTTAATTGAGCTTCTTTGCAATCTATATGCAATTTTTATGCCTACACAAATTAAACTAGCTTATGGTTTATTAATCTAGTTATTACAACTTTTTATCTCTGACATCAAAAATCTATTTTTATAATTATAATTATTTTTTATGAGAATTTATAACTAATAGTGACAAATATAATAATATTTATACTTAGAACGAGTTGTAGTTGTTTTTAGCGTAATAAAAGACAAATATAACAATATTTATCCTTAGAACGAGTTACACTTAGAAGGCAGGGTTCGGGAGCACTTAAAACAAAAAAAAGGAGTGTTAGAGTTAGGCGTGAAAAGTGAGAATAGAGGAAAGATGAAGAAGAAAAGAAAAGACAAAGGAATAAAAAGGAAGAAGAAAAGAGAGAAATAGTAAAAACAAATTCAAAGATAGCAAGGGCAAGGATTCTTTACATCATTAATTATAGAGAGTCTCTAGAATTTATTACATGTGTAATAGTATTGGTTGATTCAGTGGATCCTACAATTAATTTTTTATGTAATTTAAATAAAGAATATCATTCATGGAGTCTATGGAGTCAGGAGATGTGATTGATGAATTGTAGAGACCCTCTACAACCAAAGATACAGAGGATATCTACTCAGCGGGTAGATCGAGTACATTTATGTCTTTAAAAGATTTACGTTATTTTTGGAATTGGTTACAGCCCAACCAGACTGAAAGAAATAGAAATGAGATAAATGGTAAAAAAAATAAATATTAACTAATCCAAGTCAGGTTTTAGGCTCAACCCCACCGACTGATACCTCTTGCTTAACCTATTGCCACTTGTGGTTTACATCCTTCACCCACTTGGCACGAAATGAGAGTCTCATTTTGGCAAATCCACTATATATAGCAAGGCCAAGCCTCACGTTTTCATCACCTCTTTCTTCCCTATGGCCTCGTTTTGATATGCGAGAATGTGTGAGAATGGAATATCAATTCTCACTTCTCATTCTTTTCTATCAAACACAATCTCTTTTCTAAAGTTGTATTGTCCATTCTCACTTCTCATCAAATCTCATTTTATGTGGGAATGATCATTCCCGATGAAATGATAAAGAATGTACTTGAGCATCTCCAATGAGATGATAGGGAGCGGACATTCCTACTCTAGTGGGAGAATACAAAATTTCACAATACGTCCATTCTCACTTCATTTTATAAATTGCAGCCAAAGGTGAGAATGGAAGTGAGCCTCTCATTCTCACATTAGTTCTATTCTATTCTTTAGTCTATTCCATTCTCATTTTCCTCGATCCTCACATACCAAACGAGGCGTACTAGTCTGTCTTCTTTTTGACCCACAATTCCTTAAAAAAGTATCGATTGGAGAATTAGGGCTCTAATCCTAACTGGCCGAAGCCATAAAACCCAGTTCTTCTTCAGTTGTGATCTCATCACCCAATCTCATATTTTGAAGCCACAGGTCTGTACGGATTCCACAATGTTTTCTTTCTTCATTTTTAATTGAATTAATTCACACAAGCGATTTATTTTGGTCAATAAGGTCCAGTGTAAGATGTTAGGCTTGACATTGGTTTATACATGGCAGGCAGGTTCATGACGCGAGGAGCTCGTTTCAAGCATGCCAAATCTGAATGGATCGCGGCGTCGAGATATCGAATCGAGCACTGCTGAGGCCAGAGTGAAGGGGAATTAGGGCTTTTAAAGGTTCACAGATTTAGAATCCGAGCCCTCGTCGTCTATTTCGATACTTTTGAGGAGAGTTTGCGACAACAAGAAGATGAACCGACAGAGAACAATGAGGCGAGAAAGGTATATGTCTTGCTTTTCGATTTCTATATGGCGAGTTCAACAACGCTACTCTCTCGTTTCAAGTATGTCCCGTGGCGGAATGGCACAATTTCGGAGTTGCAATAGGTAAATCAGGGGGGTAAAATGGGGTGGGTTGAGCCAAAAATCGAACCGGGTCGGCTTATATTCATTTCTTATACCGTTTAAAATAGACGTTTTTATTTGTACACCCAAGATTAATCTTGACTTATTTATATAAACCCGCCAAAGCCCGAAATCATTCTTAAACCCAAACTACCATGTTGAGTTATTTATAAATTCAATTACTATATTTTAGCATACCTATATTCTACATCAGGCAAAATTATAGTAGATCACCAATCATGCAATACAAGACTTGGGCTAAAAAATTATTAACACGCTATTCTGGGTATAAATGATTCTTGAAGTTTGTGGTTAGAAGATAAATGGCGGTCAGCTTTGGGTTTAGAAAGTAAAACGCCTATTTTAAACTGTAAAAGAAACGAATGCAAACCAACCGGTCGGGTTCTCGCTCAACCCGACCCGGCTTATTCCCGAGCTTTGCCGACTGCAACTTGGGAGTTGCGCCTTTCTGCCACGTGGCATGTTTGAAACGAGAGAGCGAAGCCAAGCTCTCCCCCCCTTTCTTGCTTCATTTCCCCCTGTCGGTCTCTCCTCTTCTCGTCGCAGATTCTCCTCGAAAGTATCGAAATTGTGAATTAGGGCTCGGGTTCTGAATCTGTGAACCTTTAAAAGCCCTAATTCTCCTTCATTTTGGCCGCGGTGCTGTCCGATTTCGACATCTCGCCGCCGCGATCTGTTCGGGTTTGGTAATTCTCTCTCGCCTGATCTCCGATCTTACCAATTAGGGTCTTGTTCCGTTTCTTTTCCTCGTTTGGTATGAAATTCTTTGCTCAAAATGAGTACTTTCTTGTTTCCATGGTTTTGGAGTTTTAGGGTTTTCACGGATTACGAGTTGTTCATTGTGCTGATGAGCAGCGAATAGGGATAAATTTTGGTACATTGTTATTTCCTTGGGAATTTTTTTCTTCTAGATTTGGAGTGCTACATGCGAAGACTAGAGCTTTAGATCGTTTTCATGTTTGGATTTTGTTTCAGTTTTGATTTTTCTCTGACTTGTATCTGATAAATTGGGATTTAGTTCTGTATACGTTCCCTAATTGGCATGAAGTTCTTTGCTTATAATGAGTGGTTTTTTGTTTTTACGGTTTCGGAGTTTTGGCTTGAAGCCGCAATGTTAATGTCCATCACGTTAGGGTTTTGACTGATTACGAGATGTCTGTTGTGTGGGCAAGCAGTAAAATGAAGATAAGATTTTGGGCCCTTGTCATTTCCTATGGAATTAGGTCTAATAAATTAGGAGTGCTACAAGCAACAGTGTAAAGCTTAGATCATTTGCATGTTTTGTTTTAGTTGTGATGGTTCTTTGAATTGTATCTGATCAAGTAGGATTTAGTTCTGTATTCTTTTCCTTACTGGCATGTAATTCTTATTAGTATTCCTTTTTTATATTTTTTATGGTGTTCTCCTGCATCCTACATACGAATTCGGAGTTTTGATTTGAAATTTCAAGTCTGTTGTAAGGTTATGTTTTTATGTCAATCCGGTTAGTGTTTTAACTGCGTACGAACTGTGTATTGTGTTGGAAAGCAGTAAATGGAGATAAAATTTTGTTGGTTATTATTTCATCTGAGTTTCGGTCAAAATTAGGAATGTTGCATGCAATAGACTAAAACTTTGATCTTTTACATGTCCAGATTTTGTTTCGGCAATTTTTTTTAATCAAGGAAGAAGTATCTTCAGGCGCCTTTCAGTTACTTGGAATGATATTTTTAATTTGGATAACAAAATCTATTTATCCAATCTAAGGCATTGATCGTTGAGATAAATAATTTTAAAATTTGGTTTATATTTACCAGTTCTATCAATTTTTTAGCTATAAATCATATGAAACAGACATTGTTGTTTTCCTTCTGTTACTCAGCTCACCTTTACCTTTTGTTAGACATTGTCTTGAGAACGCATTGCAGCAAAGACGTTCATTGCTCAGAAATAGTTTCAAATGAGTGCAATCATTCCTTCACTTTGGGAAAAAACTTAAAATTTTGAGGTCAAGAATTCTACTTTAGCTTGTTCAATATTTCACTTTATTTCTTTTGTAGCAGTTTCCTTCTTTTTTGTACTTGAAGATAACTCTATTTACTACATGTTTTTAATGCCAGGTGTTTTAATGAGAACAATGATCCATTCTATATCAGCAATCCACTAGAGAAGGATGGCTCGTACATAGAATTGGCAGGTAGTTATAAAGTTATGGCGAATACAGGTATCTTAGCAGGACAGAGCAGTGGTCTTGGTCGACACACTCAAACTTCTTCTGTTAGAGAATGGCTGTACATCAATGAGCATGGGCAGTTATGTGGACTGTATTCACGCGAACAACTGTGCTCAGGCTTAGGCTTGCCAGAAAACCTTCCAGTTTATCGCATAATAAATGAGGATATTTTTGGTCCAATTCCCGTGAAGTACATATGGTACACAACTGAAAATGCTAGGTTGACAGGGAATTTTTCAACCATGGTGCCAAGTGGAACAAACAATGTTACTGCCAGCTTCTCTGGGTCTTCTAAACAAGAGTGGGCACTGTATTCAAGACATTCACAGCCCCAACCACATGCTTTTTATGCAGGTCAAAGTTCTGAGTGGCAGAAAGAAAACAAGGAACTGTACAACATTGTAACATCTTGCTTTTTATGCAGGTCAAAGTTCTGAGTGGCAGAAAGAAAACAAGGAACTGTACAACATTGTAACATCTAATCTACCAGTGGTATATGCTAGTGGAGTGGCAGAAAGAAAACAAGGAACTGTACAACATTGTAACATCTAATCTACCAGTGGTATATGCTAGTGCAAACAACATGATTTATTTCATCTGTTTTCATGCATTTTATCAATGATGTGATACATCTCTTTGCTCCATTTTATTTCTTTCACTCATTATTATTAAAATGTATTGATTTGTTTAGTAGGTTTGTTCTGATGTTTCTTTCTAAATTTCCTGTAGTCGAACAAAGAGAAGTGCTGGATGTTTGAGGATGAGGAAGGTGCAAAATATGGATCACATTCAGTTACAGAACTTCTTTACTGCCATCAGAGCATCTACCTTCAGGATTCTCTAATGGTAAGTGAGAATAACAAAAGTTGTTGAAATATGACCAACTACTTGGTTGTTTTGTTCATAGCAATGCAACAATGTGTATGATTTATATTGATTAGGTTGATGGATACTCTAAACAAATAATGTGATGGTAGAGAAAGGATGATATGTAGACCAACTTTCCTACCAATACTAGGCTTGCTTAAGCCGTAACAGGTCCATTGGGCCAAATTCAGTTTGGATAACTTGCTTCGATGTATTGTTTTTTATGTCCTTGTATTTTATTACTATACATTGATTTCTTATTTATGACTTTGTACTAATAGGACTTAGCCAAACTGCTTATAACAATTTGGTTTTCTTTTGGTAATATTTTAATATATTTTTTTGTACTGCACCCTTGGGGCTGCAAGGTTGCAGCTCATATGTTGTGGGACTTTTACGTGAGTTGGGGATTTATCCTTTATATGAGGACCTTTTCTCAGATGACAGTGGAATGATTGCTGCAGATAATTTTTACCTTGGACTTTTCTGTTATTTGATCTTTGCATTTTTTTGTTATATAGGTCAGTATAATTGAATCTCTATTGGGTGAATCAGTCAACCTCGATATACAAAATTAGGAAACAGAATTATTCATTTACTTCATTGACTCATTGATTTATAGCAATGCTGAGATAGTTGATCATCTACAAAGCATTATAGATAAATGATTTCTTATATTTGATAAGTCAATATTTTCCGACTATAAATCGTGAAATTGTCAACATGGAATACTCTAGAAGCCTAGATTATTGAAATATATAGTATATTAGAGAAAAGTTCTTAAAAAGAGTTCTAGCCTCGTTGATTTATTTAAGAGAAATATCACATTTCATAATATATTGTGCTTTAGTGTGCATGAGATAACTACTATACTATGTATCCCTTTTTACTCCCAAGTAGAAAGAGTGACAACTTATAATTATTGAAACAGTGCTACTGTATAGGAGGTGGCTATATGGGTCATTGTAAGACTGAAAAACGTGATACTATGAGGCTTCATTCGTTCAGAGCTGGAGCCGTTTTATTGTTGAGAGAAAGGATAGCTATACATTGAGAGTAATTGCTTACTAAACATGGCCAACTGCTCAGGAGTTTTGACAATACAATAGTGTTTGCATGAGGTTTCGTTGTTTCTGTTGTTGGATGTCTATGTATGAAAGCATCCATACCTTAACTGGCAATATCTTTTGTTTTCACAACCGTAGATGGCTCGATAAAAGATCTCCTTCGGCTCTTCTAGTTCAGATCAGAGTTGTTTTTATTCGGTCCCATCATTTGGTGTCAGATCACTTGATCCACAGTTGGATTTTGATTCTGTGATTATCACTTTTAATCGGTTCAAGAGTAAACTTTTTGATATCATGGAGAACTGACTCGACGAATCTTGCTTAAGGTATCAGAGCAAGTTGATGTGCCATTGGATTTCGATTCTGTGGTATCACTTCAGGAGCAAAACTTTAGGGATATCATGGAGAGCCAACCCAACAGAACCTTCCTTAAAGGTTGCTGAGGTCCTTAATATTTTTTTAGTCTCCAATTTAAAGTATGAGAAGTTTAATGTACATTAGATGCAAAGTAATTCTCATAAAGGTTCAAAAGTAATTTAATTTCTGTTTCCTCCCTTCCTAACGGAATATTTTTAATATCATAATTAATGAAAACCAGAATATTAAACTGAAGTTCGACGCTATTCTGAATGCAATAGAAGAAAGGCATTAACAGGACGCCATTAAAAGGTTTTCTTACTATTTAAAGTTTGGTCACAAACTACAACTGATTAATATATAACGAGTGTCCCAAAGCAGGATGTACAAGTATATTACCTTTCCTATATTTTCATAAATAACTAAACTTAGAAGAGAGGTAATAGATGATTTATTTGTTGAAGGAATGAATTGAACTATACCATTGGGTATTTGCTACTTAGATACGTAAATATTACGAAAATCTCGCTTTGCAGTATTTTTGACTTGGCATGATTTTTTTATTTTTTGCACAGAGAAAACATCCTGATACCTTTCTGATATCTGGTAAACTTCTATGTTTCACCCTCTGTCTCCTTTGACAGAAACTGATGAGTCGTACCAATGTAAAGTGATGCTTAACTATCCATGATGCTTAACCATACGATTTCTGAAAATCTAAGTAGGCAAGAACATGTATAGGGCTGTATAACGTGTTAAGGGGCCATTGCTGGATTATACTTCAAAAAGTGGAGATCAAAGTCATTTTTTCTTTCAAAACATTAGTCATAATCCATGATTCCGTGATTCCATGTATCCTTTTGATGTCGGAATCCGATCTAGTTCTTTATGTCAAATATAGATAAAATTTAGTATGCGGCCAATATCTATATTTATATCTATATAGGCAAGGAGAAAAAAATTAAGTACAGATATAGTAATACCTAGGTCACCTGGACACTTCATTTTGGGTGCCGTATTTGTGTCGGACCCATGTCCGAAACGGATTTACTGTGGGCACGCCATAGACATGTGGTTCAAAGAAAAACCCGATATCCTCCTTAATTATAACCCTAGTCTAGTTTCTTTGGTATATCGAGCTCAAAACAATAGGTTTTTGAACTCGAAAACCGAAATCATTACTAAAAGATTGAAAAAAATACCCGATGTATCCCATGCTACGAAAACTATTGGTAAACCTAATTCTTAGTTTGATTTAACTTGATTTTTAATTGCAATAGATAGTAAAAGAAACATAAAAAAGTTATGGGTTTTTTAATTCAATATTTGATCTAATATGTGTGTGTACACACACACGTGTGTGTCTACGTGTCCCAGTATCTGGCTTGTACAAATTTGCCGTGTCCCGTGTCCATGCCCGCACCGGCACCTGTATCCATTCAACCTAGAGTAATACCAGTATCTGTGACATCCCTCAATACTGTATTCATATCCTAAACGTCAAAATCCATATTTATAGCCATATAGGAAAGAGTAAAACAAGTACGAATAAGGTAAAAATATACAGATATCCAGTCTTTGTTCCTATCTGTTCCCTTCGCTCCCTAGATGTGAAGATCTTCACTATCATTCACTTGGAAACCACTATCATATCTGTTAAAACTTTCCATGTCAAGTCAACCGATGAATGAAAAGAAAAGGTCTTCAACTTCACAATATACTATCCTTACCAAATCATAAAAACTAACTATTTAGCTAAATGTATATAATATGAAGTATAGCATTATCAAGATGATAAGCAATTATGCTCGTGACTCATGCTTCCCTGAAACTTGCATAAAGAGTATGGACTATAAATTTTGCGAGCTTAAAAGGAAGAAGTCCACTGTAATTGGGAACAGAAGTCTTGATGCTTCTCATGTTTCACATGAGTCAACCGCACTCGCTACAGCTCATGAGGAGTATTCTTTGTCAGCTTTGACCTCTGAGAACATAAATAAGTTCTCAGCAATTATATTACCAGTCTAGAGAAAGTCCTAAGATGGCTGCATGAAGGTTTTATTGAATGCTGTCATTTATGATCCTGTTGCTGATTACTGTGATGAATGTCTTGAGGAAAAATGCTTGTCTGATGCTGCTGCTCCTCATACTATTGTTGCGAAAGATATCATGATCATGGAAGAGGAGCAGCATGATAATGTAAAACCAGAGATCATATGCTTCTTCTCCTCAAGTTGAGTTTTTTTTTTATTTAGTGTATTTTATGTCATTTTTTTACTTGTTTCTCAATGTACTATGTTATACTA
>NC_033794.1:127498606-127521132 GCF_001876935.1 Asparagus officinalis
ACATGTGACCCAGATCTTCCACCAGGGTTCACAAACATGGATGATTTGCAGGTATATGCCAATGAATCTGCAGGTTTCTAATTTTAAGGTAACCTTCAGTTCCAGTTTTCCATCCCTTGTTCTTTAATACGCCTCGCAACTTTTCAGGTTGTGTGTGGACCAGAGCCATCTGATTCTGACATGGAGTTTCCTCCTGGATTTGAACCTGTATTGGGAGCTCCAGATATTTCTTCTTGTTCTGGGTCTATTTCACAAGTTTCTAATCTGTCAGGTGTTCCTGCGAACATCTCAAAGCATCCATACAAGATTTCAGTTGATAAAAATTACAAGCAAAATAACAGGAGGAGACGTAAGGTCAATCCTCCGAAACAATCAGTTCCGTGCCCTAATTCAGATGGCTGTGCTCGGATTTCCATTAGCGGTTGGGACTGGCGTAGCTGGTCTCGAAATGCAGGTCCATCTGATAGGGCTCATGTGAGAGGAACTCGTTCCAATCATCTTCAAATAAAGTCTTCAAAGGACAATGCTGAATTTCTCAATATAAATGGTTCATCTGCAAGAGCTAATAGGGTTAAGCTACGCAACCTTGTAGCTGCTGCAAAGGGTGCTGAAATTCCAAAAGTCAGTCAGGTGCGGGTAGCTTACCACTATAATATTGGCAGCTGTAAATTTTTTTCTAGCATTATTTTCCCCCTGTGATGTTCACTACATTTCTGTTTTAGGCAAGGAAAAAACGATTATGCTTCCGGAGGAGCGAAATACATGATTGGGGTCTAGTCACCCTTGAACCAATTGAGGCAGAAGATTTTGTTATTGAATATGTGGGTGAGGTAGTTCGTCGTCAAGTAAGTTTCCATTTCCTTTTCCTTTTCTCTTTCCTGTCCACCTGATCTAGCATGTTAGATTATATTGGGAGGACATATAAAAGTGAACTTGCAGGTATCAGATTTACGGGAACGTCAATATGAAAAGATGGGAATTGGTAGCAGTTACCTTTTCAGATTGGACAATGGTTATGTGGTTAGTAGATAGAACTTGTGAACTTCTTGATGCTTTTCATGGTATTCTTATTTCTTTACTCATTTTTGCACATATCGATATTTGTACTGTAATTTATTCTATTTAAGCATGTAAAACCGTCTGACTGCATTGAATATTTTAGAGTATGCATTGATTAGATGTGTGGGCTATGGATACTTCTGGTCTGGTTTCAATTGTAATACCAGTCTCCTACTTGAGCTTCAAACATAGTATAGGAAGTATTTTTGAAGTGCCTGCCATTCCAGTGGATGAAGCCCAGCTCTGTTTAAAACGAACTTTGCAGTTATTTCCATCCTACCTAAGCTAACTTTGATACTCAAACTGGATTCAGTCGCAACACTTCATATTGCTGCTTACATGCTTATATTTGGAGGTTGGGTGTCCGGGACTTACGTAGATGCATGGGGCTTCAATATTGCCATAATGGTCGAGAGGTGAATGTCGGAGTCGACCATATGGTGAGAGTGCCTTGGGTTTACCCTAAGAAAGCACCAAGGGTTTAGAATTCTTATATAGATTGGGCACTACGGTAGTGCGAAATAGGAGTCAGTTTCGATAAAATTTCATTTATAATGAAGGAAACTGTACAAATTTATTAAAAATAACTCCTCAAGTGCTCGATGTTCTAGGGATGTTGGAGTACTCTCTCGTTTGGGGCCCTTAGTCGATAAGTGTCTGGTCGCAGCTCTTCTAAGACTGTGTATGGGCCTTCCCAGTTGGGAGCATAGCTGAAGCCTGAAGTAGCTTGCTGCGGCTGCGGAAGTTGGCTGAGAAGTTCGCTAGTAAAGGTAGCGAATTGCTCTTAGAGAGATTGAGAAATTTTCCGAGCTGTTTCTTCAAGCTGAGCTCGATTAAGTAGCTCTGATGTGGTTCTACGGGGTGAAACTGCTCAAACCTATGCTCAGAACTCGACATGTTTTCTCAAAAATGAAAGTAGCCCCATGATGGACGCCAAACTGTTGATGTTAAATGATCACACAGTCAATTATATCCGTGGTTGGATAGGGGTGAAGTTGATGAGGGGCCGCTTTCTTCCTCGAATATCAAGTCCTAAGTTAGGTTACTGAAAAGTCTGCACATATAGAAATACGTGAGAGGACACAGATTGGTTCCCTCGTGGTTTCTCTGACGATCAAGTCAGCTGGTGAACTTGAGTGGGGAAAGTGAAAAACTGTGAGAGTTCTTGTGTGTGTGCAGTATACTTTGTAGAAGACATTAATTTTGCAAAAAAATCAGAATCCTTTCATGATGGAATAGTACATGGTATTTATAGTGATACTGAAAAGGTAAAACCGTCATTGTGGCCGAGCACAGGATGACGGTGAAGAAACATAGGCTGGCGGTTGCGTCAGCACTTGCTCAGGAGTTTGATTTGACGGAGCCTTTAAATTGTCGACTTTTAAATTGTTCACCTCCTGTAAAAGTTTCTTTTTTCGTGAAAACTACTTTTAAAGTAGGTCCAAAATCGATAGAAATCACCTTCAAAGTTTTTTTAAATACAAAAGACACCTTATAAGTAGGTTTAGCTTTCAATCAACCACTTCAACGCAATTTCTGTTAAATTTTAATATCAGTCTCATACTTGAGCTTCAAACATAGTATAGGAAGTATTTTTGAAGTGCCTGCAATTCCGGTGGATGAAGCCCAGATCCGTTTCAAACTAACTTTGCAGTTATTTTCATCCTACTTAAGCTAACTTTGATACCTAACTGGATTCAGTACCAACACTTTATATTGGTGCTTACCTTGTTATATTTGTCAGAAGTTTTGATTTGACGGAGCCTTTAAATTGTTCACTTTTTGTAAAAGTTTTTTTATTTATGAAAACCACATTTGAAATAGGTCAAAAATTGAAAGAAATCACTTTCAATTTTTTTAATACAAAAACCACCTTATAAGTAGGGTTAGCTTTTAATCAATCAAATCAGCGCAATTTCTGTTAAATTTTTATCCAAACTATCCGGACATACCCCCTCTCGTCTCCCTTCTCGCTCCTCATCCACCCTAACTCCCCCACTCCACCTCCACCCTCATCCCTTCTCCTCATCTGCCTGACTCCCGCCATCGCCCTCCTTTGTGCAACCCATGGTTGAGCTGGGGAGGAGTGTGAGGTGGGACGGAAGAGAAAGGAAAGAGGATGCGGGAACATGAGGGAAGAAGAGGGAGGAAATGCGGAGAGGAGGATAGATGGAGGAGGAAGAAGGCGAAAAGGAGGATAGATGGAGGAGGAAGAAGGCGAAAGTGGAACGGAGGAGAAGGTGGATTAGGAGGGAGAAGAAAGGAAGCTAGAATGGGGTGGGGGTATTTTTGTTAAGTCGGGTAAAAATTTTACAGAATTCAGTCTAAAGTAGTTAATGGAAAATTAAACCTACTTATAAGGTGGTTTCTGTATTAATTTTTTTAAAAGTGGTTCTTATTGGTTTGGCCTATTTTAAAGGTGTTTTTCATGAAAATCCGAAATTTACAAGAGGATTTTTTCATCAAAACCACCTTTAAAATAGGACAAATTGATAGGAATCACCTTCAACAGTTTTTTTTATGCGGAAACCACTTTAGATATGGGTTTTACTTTCAATCAACCACGGGTAATTTTTGTTCAATTTTTATCCTACCTACCAAAAATAATCCTCCTCCCTTCTCCCTACTCACCTACCCCAACCTACCTCCACCCTCCTTCCTTCTCCCCCTTCATCCACCCCACCTTCGCCCTCGTCCTCCGTGCAAATCGCAGTTGAGATGGTGGTGGAGGGAGGAGGGTGGGATGGGATGAAAGCGGAAGGAAGGAGGATGGGTGGGGGAGGAGGAAGGTGGAAATGGAATAGGGGAGGGAGAAGGGAGAAGATGTGGTGGATGAGGAAAGAGGAGGGTAGATGGAGGAGGAAGGAGCATGATGGAGAAGGAGGGCGAAGATGGGACGGAGGTGGAGGGCAGAGGTGGGAAGATGAGGAGGGTGAAGTTGGAGTGGGGATATTTTGGATAGTTCGGGTAAAAGTTGAATAGAAACCGCCTTAAAGTGCTTGATTGAAAGCTAGACCCTAGTAAGGTGGTTCTGTATATAAAAAAAAGACTTTGAAGACGGTTCCTATCAATTTGTAATATTTTAAAGATGGTTTCGTAGAACTCCAGGTTTCTGGATTTTGCACCACTTAGCTGCTATGAAAAATGATTTTCAGATTGATGCTACCAAGCGTGGTGGGATGGCACGATTCATAAATCATTCTTGTGAAGTAAGTCATTTTAAATGAATCAAGCATTTCATTATCGACTCATTTGTACCAATTGTACATCCCTTTCATGTTTTTCCAGCCTAACTGCTATGCGAAGGTTATTACTGTTGAGGGTCAAAAGAAGATCTTTATTTATGCTAAAAGGTATATACATGCTGGTCAAGAATTGACTTACAATTACAAATTCCCGTTGGAAGAACAAAAAATTCCATGCAACTGTCGTTCTAAAAGGTATTTGTCTTAACATACCAGTTAACTTTCTATAGTCTGTCCGTCTAATTATTCATAGGTAAATGCAGCTTCAGCATATTCCATATTGCATAATATTAATGTATCTAAGAATATAATGTTTTGTTTTTCAGGTGCCGTGGATCAATGAACTAGAAGTGATATATCCTCAGGTCTGTAAGATAAGCCTGCTTTATGTGTTTTTATTTTCATTTTTAAATAATCTTGTTTTCCGTTCTCTGCAAACTTGCATCTCTTTTGAATCTGTTTGCCCCCCCACCCCCCACCCCCCTGTAGGCCATTTGATGTGCTGCTGTAGCACATGCTGAAGTACAGATTGGCTGACTCGAAAGGTATGAAATGTTTAGATACCAAATGTTTCTCCAACCATTCCTATTGGTTGGTGATGTAAATCTTATATGCAATGAGACGACTATCTGGTCTGTTGCTTGTTGACTTAAACTTAATAAATGTCATTAATTTGACTCCAAATGAATATCATGTACTAGCAGATAAATTTTTTCTATTAGTTATGCTTTAAGCCTTATGGTTTCCCTGTTAATAGTCGTATTATGAATAGTTAATGTGCAGAATTTGTTGTGCTTCAAATGCTGGTAAGTAGCTAACCAAATATATTATGGTATAACTTCATTTATGCATTCAAATAGAAAAACTGTCCTATGACTTTTATTGAAGATCCATCTTGTATAGTTTTTTGT
The DNA here is from genome assembly GCF_001876935.1 of Asparagus officinalis. NCBI lineage: Eukaryota > Viridiplantae > Streptophyta > Magnoliopsida > Asparagales > Asparagaceae > Asparagus > Asparagus officinalis. Next base: position 127,503,822 of record NC_033794.1, read on the forward strand.
AATTGTGATTGTTGTTGCTTGTGTGACGATGGGAGTCATGCTATGTTAACTGGGTACTTCTAGTCTGAAACTGTACCCGTACCCAACACGTACCCGTACCGATACCCAAGCTTCCTAGATACTCCTTGCATATATGCATGCATTTATTCGGGCATGTAATCAATTATACAATACAAGTTTTAATTTAAGACACTTGTCTACATCCACTTCTTGAAACTCTTGGTCAGATTCCGAATTATGATTTTGAAGGATCGTTTGGATGTCTTGTTCAAAACTAGTGATTTACTAATTTATAATAAGAAACATAAAAATATTGTAGGAATTTAAATTCTCATCCTTATTCTCATATAAATTATTAGTTCCAATATATAATACATGTGTGTATGTGTATGTGTGTGTGTTATATTATATATTATATATAGATGTGTCCCCGTACCCTACCTTTTACAAATTTGTCGTGTCCTGTACCCGTACCCATGCAACATAGAAATCGGGCTTATTGAAACAGAAACAAGCTTGTGTACCACAAAGCACATTCATGTTAGGTCCAATATTCTGCTTATTTCTATCTTTAGGCTGTCGTAAGACGGGCATGTAAACTCGTTTGCTTGAATTTTTGGCCACTTAAGCATTCCAGCAAATGCTTTCACAATCATGATTAAATCCCCTCCATGTTCCTTTCTATTAGATTGATGATTGTTATCTTTACTTCCCCATACAAAAACATGCCACTGGAAGGATATGGACACGGGTACTTCATCCCACAATGACCTCTCTGGCCCATATTGACTTTGATATTACCACCTCCATACATAAATATTTCAAAACCATTCTCCCTTAATGCAAGGATAGTATTATTTGTAAAGGAAGAATAAGAACTTTAACGGTTGTAAAGACACATCTTTGATTTGTTGAAATAAATTTAGTTCATTCAAAATGTATTGGGCATGCGTATGCCCTGGTTGTCTTCTAAATTCTACATAGATAATGTCATGTGTATATGTGAAATTCAAACATGGATATATTCATTATTCTGTTTTGTTCAATTGTGCTAGCTTTGGAGTTAATATGCAAGTAATGTAGTTTGGTGGGTTTTTTCAAAGATGTATCCCTCTGCAATGTGACAGAAAACATGATATAGATGAGACGGACAAAAAAAGCTAAATGGATTGACGACTGACGTTATGAATAATGTAGTATTTTTCTACAGTTGGGCTTGGCATTCTAAGATATTTTTGTAATCACTGTAGCACCTGTTACTGTAAATAGTAACTATCATGCAACAAAAAAGAGATCAAAGAAGAAAGCATGTTTGCTTTGTTTCCTTTTTTTTTTGTTTTTTGTTTTGCTGCTGTTTTTGTTTTTTTAGATCATGTATTTGTTAAAAAGAGTGTACAAGGTGTTAGTTAGTAGTAGTTATTTGCCTGAAAGGGTTCATTATGAGTTTGAGTAGAGTTGTCTGACAACTTAGAGCATTTCATCATCAACATACGATATTTACAAGGATTTCAAAGAAATTATGGATGGATTATTTTCCGAGTTGAAATGTAATTGTGTGACATCTTGGGATCTGCATCAGAATGCTATGATGATTACAAGGATATACAAAGAAATTTAGAAGACTTTGAATCCAATTTAATCATCACATAATCACAATCTGATTATACAGTAAATGTCCTATATATCTATTCTATTATGAATATCATGTTCTCAGGAGCTCCAAAGAAAATGAGGAGGTTGATTACATGAGCGAGCTTTGGCAGGGTGACCAAGTGTTCATGATATTCTTAATACTAAAACATTCATATGCTGCTGAAGTAATTAACATTATGATGCAAGCACTCTAGTGGGACTCCGATATGAAGCATATAATTATAAGAATTGATAAAATCCTACGTGCATTCAGCTTATCCATTTTAAAACAAACAAGGGTTTGCAGCTGTAGGGAGAAAATTGGTACATTTAACTTTCAAGTTTATATGTTGGCACTTAATAGGCATGACTCAATTTATAGGTTAGCGCATATCAGAGAATTACAATTTTACACATAAGTTTACAAAGTTCAACCTCATAGAAGGATGTGTCTGTAGACTTCCATGGAAAGTTGGAAACGTACAATAATACGAAGTATATTTGATGGGAATATATATGAAAGTTAGAAAAGGGTGTGCATGGGTTTTGTCTAAAGAGAAACTTGCTAACCTATTTTTGTAACCGATGTCAAATGAGGCAGTGGCTGAATGAATCAAGTTAGCAAATATCAAATTTTACATATATTGTAAGTAGCATTTTATTGGCTAGATATGTATTAGAACTCTAGAACAATAATATTTTACTTTAGTTTTGTTGTCAACATTCCATAATTTCCGCAAGTTAATATGTCCCTTTAACTATAAGGGAACTGGTCCATGATCCCATAGTTAGACAATGCTGACATCTTGTTTGTGTATGTATACTTTATGTGTACTTTATGCTTCATACCTTATACTCTTTATTTGTTCCAAGAAGAATTTCAAGATAAAATTATTTATTCTTACATTAATGCATTCATTTTCCAATCTGAAACTCTAGAAAATTTTCAAGATCTGCAATATCCTGTCATATTTTGGATGGCAGACTTAACCCATGTTAGAACCAAATTCATGGATGAGCATGGGATTATTGATAAATAATATTTCCTTTGAAATAAACAAATTATAAATCTATTATGTTAATGCAACCTCATTTCTCAAGGACTAATGTCCGTGCCTGCGATAGTATACTCTTTTCATTGATTCTGGTTATCCATATACTAACATTACATAGAATTCAAACTATAGTAACTCAAAGTTTGATTTATATCCAATGGTTCACATCTCTACAACTGTAATAGCCTCCATTACATCCAACCTACTCCAAAATCTTGTCTTTTTTGCATGTACTTTTTCAATACTCAGTGAATAGGTTGATACTCTGTATTTTGCATAAGCATGTGCACTATTGACAAGTGTGTCCACTGGCTGGATTACATATGCTTAGTCACGCCATATATATATATATACCTAGTCTGCATGCTTTCTTGCCAAAGCCACTGCCTGTATATGGTTTAGGATAACATGATAATGTACTCATCACATAAGAATCTTATTAAGATTTAAGCTTATATGAAAATGTATAGACATCTAATGGTAATTTCACCATATAAATCTATGATCCTCTGCCAGCAACGTGAAGAGGAATCATTGAAGGAATTAAAAGGTTCTTTAATTGCATGTAAAATATAAATGGTGCCACGATCATTATTGAAGTGTCCTACTTCGTGAGATGTACTCTATACACACTGACAGATTGAAATTTCTATTAGTTAATTAATTAATTAATATGTTAATCAAATTGGAAAAAAAACAGTTCATTCACGTTGATCTAGAGTCCAGACTCCAGATTACTTAAGAATGCCTAAAAGTCAATTAGATTTTTTTGTCTGAGCATAGAAAATGTTGATGTGAAACTTGTGACCAGTCTAAGGATCACACTGAACACAAACATACGTATATAAGGTGAGAGGGACACGTACATATAGAGAGAGAGGTACATACATGGATACATATGGACTTACATGTATAGATATATAACATACATGTACATAACTACGTACATACAATCAAGTTGATCTGGACTATTTAGGAGTGCATAAAAGTCAAGATATTTTGGATAGATGAACTTAACCCATGTTAGAACAAAATTTGACCTAAATGGATGAGCATGGGGTTGTTGATAGATAATAATATAATATGTCCATTGATTTGAACATATGAAAATCTATTTATGATATGCAAACTCATTTCTCATGGGCTAGTCCGTGCATATACTATAGTACTCTCTCCAAATTAATTCTGGTCATCCATATGCCAACATCACTTAGAATTCAAAGTTAATAACTTTAATTTAGATCCAACTGTTTATATCTCTAGATCTATAATAGCCTCCACTAAATCCAACCTTCTCTAACTTTTGTCTTTTTTGCATGTACCTTTATTTTCACAAGCAGTGGATAGGTAGCCCCTTTGTCTTTTGCATAAACATGTGCCCTGTTGACAAGTGTGCCACTGATAGGATTACACCTGCTTAGTTAGGATGCCATGCCATGCATACCTATTCTCTTTGCTTCCTTGCCAAAACCACTGCCTGTGTATGGTTTAGGACAATGTGATAATGTACGTGCATGTACCTACACTTCAGTGAGCGTCCTTGCATGCACATATGGACAAACACGAGCATGTATGTGTGTGCGCGCATGCATGCACGTGCACACACGCGCATGCATGAATTGCATACATACACATGCATACAGACACACACAAGCATATATGCTACACATGCATGCATGAATTGCATACATACACATGCATACAGACACACACAAGCATATATGCATGTATGTATGTGCATGTTTGCATGCATGCACGCGTACATACGTAGGCATGTGCATAGACCCACATATACACGCACATCACACATATATATACACCATGTGTATGTGGATGCATACATACATATGTATATATATGCATGCATACATATAAGCATGCACATTTGTGTTTTGTGTGAGATAAACTAGTTAAATGTACTGCGCTAAGTGGTGGGAGTAATCAAGTTATTTTATCTAGGTTAAAATATATGTTATAGAAAGAGTAATATCATAACCCCACTTTGGGCATCCATTTGGATAGCCAGCAACCAAGACAGTGGCCTGTTTTATTTCACTGAATGTAGGGATTAAGGTGGAACCTTGGACGCCCAACTTTCAACCACCAAGGGTGTTTGAAGCAGTACTCTTATCGCAAAATCATTTGGTACTAAGCTTTTAAGTTATCCACATTTCCAGTAAAATGTATATATTCCTTTTTGTTTATGATTTTTTTAATAATACGCTAATTTAAATTGGGAAACCCGTATATCTGTTTAACTTAAAATTATTTAGGAATGTGATACCATCATCAATCTAAATCATGTTTAGAAACAAATAAAGTCAGCACACATGATTTTAGCATTGCAAGCCCTATTATGGATTTCTAGGTGCTGTCACACATGATTTTAGAACCGGAAATCGTATTATGGGTTTATAGGTGCTGTCAAGTGCAACTAAAAGTTACATAAGAATAATAACCAGAACTAACACATGCGTTTTTCAAAGTAGAAAATAATAGATATTTGACGAATGAAATTAGAGTGTGCACTGTGTTAAGATTAAGCACTTAAAAATAATGGATAGTGTTGATAGAAAAATAATTAAAATGATCTTACTTATAACATCCTTATAACTTAATGTAGCTTAGGGTGACACATTTGTTTAACTTTGAAGGTATTATAGTTGGTGACAATATGTTATATCTATTTCAACTGGGATTAGATCATACTAGTAAATTGAATTAATAATAATTAGTATCCTGTTGCATGCAAGGCATGCATGACAGAGCACAGAGGAGTGCGGCAGTCTAATTGTGAAGGGATTTTTTAAAAAGATTCTTCCAAGTTTGAGGGCAGTTCTGTAGTTTTTTCCCCAAGTAGGAGGGCATTTCCGGCTTCGGACATTTCTGTAATTTTTTCTAAAGTGTGAGGAATCTCAGGTATTCTGAAAATGTAATACACAAACCCCAGACCAAACGATATAGATTATAGATTATAAATGTTTGCCTGAGAGACTTTTGATGGTGGATAAGTAGCTGGTTTTTTTTCCTTCCATAGCATGTTGCATCCTAGACCGAATGATATGACATCATAGAGCATGTTTTTCGCATATCTGATGGGCGTCTGGTGCTCTTACTCCCTCGTTTATTTACCTTTTCTTTTTTATTTTTTGTATATTTTGTTCAAACACCTAGCAGTTCCACAGTAGTTAATTCAAACCTTTCAGTTTTGATGATATTTTCATTTTGGTTCTCTCGCATGCCAATCTCTCAAATTATATATTTATTGGGACATCTCCCTTGTGCAGGTACTGCCAATGGAATATTTATCTTGATTACCTGTTGAGCCTACTAACGTGCTTCGGTATGTTTTTATTTCTTAACCAACACTTTTTGACCTTTCCAAATTCGAGTATTAAGTTCTGAAGCAACCTTAAAAATTAATAGTGGAGCGCTCACTGAAGTATACACTGCATGAGAACATAGGACATTCCATTGGAAAGAATAGCAGAAAACTGGACTCTCTTTTTGGCTAGACTGTAGGCTCTTTCGAAGAGCATCACAAGGAATGTGGTACATTGATGAAGAAACAAAGACCTGTATTTGTCAGCACGAGCATCTTTAGTGGTAGAATGGCCTTTACATTCGAACAACCTATCGGACACGGGCTACGTGATCTATCTGTTAATGGCTTATAGATTGCTGGGTCAAGCCTTTAGTCATTCACAACTCTAGGTTTCCTAGGTTGAATAGAACATCAAAAGTATGAGTGCAAAATCGGGGCAACATTTATCTGAATAAGAGGAAATAAAAAAGAAAACAAATTTGAGGGATTTGATATTTTTAGCTTCACTTTCATTTAACTTTAGCCCACAATAAAAAGTTTTAACTCAAAACTAAGGGTGTATATATATAAATATTGGGTGATCTTCTCATTGTGGTTATCATGTCACAATTCATAGTTGCTTATTAGAGTGAATTTGCATTTAGAAGTTCTACACAAGATCGATGTTCTGTAGAATAATGATATGTGTGCGTGCCAGCGCACGTGTCTGTTCGTGCATGCATCCGAGAGCGCGCATCCACCATTTAGTAGGTTTGCTTTCAATTCCTCATGGGCTGTGGATAGCATCATAGCATACCCCATTTGAATTTTGAAACATAAATCATTACCGACCTTAGCTCAGATGGAAGAGCAAGGAGAACGTGTAGGGTTTTAAACACCCAACGCCTCCTTTGGTCGCTGGTTCAATTCCAGCAGGTCGGAGCATGTTTCATCAACAGATAGTTTGATAATACCATTTGTTCAGTACATTTACTAACACTTCCCAATACATGCTCGATGTAATATGCTATGTACCAATTGTCAGTAGTATAATCTAATTCCCGCCTGTACTCTTTCATATGCTTACATGGCATACAAGAAAGTGTTGGGTAGTTGTATATTTTACCTTTGCATCAACTTGCATTGGTGAGTTGGTTTTACGAGAAAAAGACACCCACAGCTAACTTCTGATCAAATTTACTTGCATTGTACATAGATAAATATGCTTGAGTTGTGACTTAAACTGTGTATTACTATGAAATCAGAGTTGATTTGGTTGTAGTTGAAATTCATTCTGGCCAAATTTGACATTCTGAATTACCGTTTACTGAATGCATCATAATTTCAAGTACCCTATAGATGTAGTAAGATAAGAAAACGTTGGGGAGGCAAGAGAGATAACCCTCACCCCTGAAAAGATGCAAGAAAATGAACCTAGTTCTAAGAAAAAGTAGAAACAAATAGAAAAGGAGCAAGCTAGTTAGTTAAACCTGTAAAATAATGCTAATAGTTTCAGATCACTATCACTTATTTGATAAAACTTAGTCTAAAGCCATAATATGAATTCCGTGATCTAAAATACAGCTCGAATCAGTCATGTTCAGGTATACATTTCCCAAGTCATCATGTTTAGATATAAACCTCGAATCACGAAGAATCTTAGAAATTTGTCCATTTCCTTTGATTTTGGACTGTATATATAAAGGTTGTCTGTCTAAAATATCAAAGACTTGAGGGGTATATTATCTACAAAGTTCTATAAAATATTATGCTAATTGCTTCCAGAAAAAGAATATTTTCCTTTTATTCTTAAACAATAACAGACACGGCAAAAGTTGTAAGTAAACAGGCATATGTAGCGACATTGCAGGGAGTGTTGCAGACGTGGTGACGGTTCATTCGTATCCTCCTAGATCGTTAACATGAAGGAATAATGAGAAGTATGTTACATTAGAACTCTGTAAGATTGCTAAATACAATACATTTGATGGGAACATAACTGAAAACCTGAAGAGAAAAAATAATCGAAGTGAAAAGAAAATCTAAAAGTTGCAACTATTACAGCTTTAACTGGAATTGTAATGCAGTCAACCGAAGTAATGGTCAATGACCCAAATCCTGTAACTAAAAGTCTTATGCTTTCCAATTACAGGGAAACCAGAATAGGGGCTCCAACCTGGCTGCAGATTAAGATTTCAGATAATTTGAGTTAATAATTATAGTGTTGCTAATTACCAGAATTTAGCCTGAAAGTAGGAAGGGGGCAAAAAATGTTTTCTTGTTGCATTTTGTTATCCGTGACTCTTCAACCAGCTTTTTGGTTTTGTTTTTTTTTTTCAAAATAATTTATGAAGGAGATATCTACAACTGTTGTTGCTGGGCAGCTGGGCTCTTTTTATGATCGCATTGGCGCTCATATTCGTACTCAGCTAACGCTCGCGATGTTTCTGAGGGATGAAGATTTAGGTATGTAACTCAATTAATTTCATTCATGTCTAATATTCCAATTGTTTTCATGTCTGGAAGTTTTAGCCATTTAGCAATTTCTTTAAGCTCGATGTTTTGGCTTTTCTAGTCTGATAGAGTTTCTGACAGTAGTTTGAAGATGAACCTATCATGATTATTTATTTATTTCGTTGAAATATGATATACATGTAACTTTAGGACAAATTTTCAAAACCAACCCTTTTCATGATTTAATTGCAAAAAACGATCCGTTTCTAATTTATTTAGAGAAACCGACCTGGTTTCAGCACTGTCGCTAAAACCAGGTCGGTTTTTGTAAAAAAACTTTACGAAACTTCACGGGAGTTCAACTCCCGTGAAGTTTAGTACGTTTTTAAACTTCACGGGAGTTGAACTCCCGTGAAATTTATTTCCCTCAATAAACTCCATGGGAGTTCAACTCCCGTGGAGTTTGTTCTATTGTTAAAACTCCACGGGAGTTGAACTCCCGTGGAGTTACAGACCAAATTTCCCAGAGAATCGCTCTCTGGGAAATTTACACTTCAACTTCACGGGAGTTCAACTCCCGTGAAGTTGCAGGTTTTGCAAAAACATGCACAGCATGCATACGTCTACCTATTTAACTCATATATACAACTATTTACCTGTTGACAATAATTACTGCAATATATATATATATATATATATATATATACAAACAATACGCAAAAAGATCACATATCGAGCTATAATGATCCATAAAAGTATAGTATTTGAAAATTCATACAATTTATAAATTTTAACAATCCTCACGGCCTGCGAACTCGTCGACGTGAGTCTTATGAAACACATGTGCTATGGTCTTCTTGATCCTGCCGAGGAGCCCTAACGCCACCTGATCCTGAATCTCAGGCACGGTCGCATCAATATCAGCCTCAATGCTATCAAAAGCACGGACCTGTGAGGTAAATAATTTATTAAGTACAAACTCAAGAAAAAAATATTATAATTTAGCTTAGAAACTTATGTAATCTCTCTCGTTCATCCCACTAGGGATGTAACTGTCTGTCGGTGGCCGTGGCATGTGTCCAACTAAGGGTTGTGGGTCACGTGTGATCCATCTACGTGTGATATCCCAATACCAACCCATATACGCGGTATAGTCAACAGCCGTGGGCCTCGTATCCTGGATGAAATCCCACCTGTGAGCCCACCTGTCTATGTAGGCCGCACGGACTACGGCCCAGTCGTTATAGTGCGAAGTAGGTCGCCGCCGATGAGAGATCTGCTCAACAGGATCTGGCACATACTGAGAGAGCGTAAACTGTCGTAGCACACGGTCAGAGACATGCCTCTCCACGATCTCCCAACAAATTAATGGAAACTATAATATTTATCAGTATCAACAACAAAACTATAATATTCATAACGACTTGAGATTTATATTTACCTGTTCGTGTTGGAGGCCATCAAGCTCATTTCGGTAAAACTCACGATGGCGCGTCGCTGATCGGTACTTAGCGTACCGCATGTTATACCTATATGCAGAATAGAGAATATATAAGTACAAATTCAGTGCGAATAAAATTTATGTGTACAATTATACCTGTACGCCAAAGGAAACTGCCCCTGTAGGTCACGGTGCACAAGTAAAGTAGGGCCTGTACGCCAAAGGAAACTGCCCCTGTAGGTCACGGTGCACAAGTAAAGTAGGGCGTCCAATATGAATACGCTCCCATGACCAAATCTGTATTAATTTGCAGCATCCCTTGAATTCTTTATTCTGTATCAGGGATATTCTACTCAGTTCTCTATACAAGTATGCCAAAGAAGATCTTGAACCTGACCGTTTCCAAATTTCTTCTTGAAGTTATCCCTAATATGTTGCAAGCAATAACGATGTGCATGTGGTGACGGGAAATGACGTTGGAGTGCTCTTGGAATTCCTTTCATCCTATCAGATATGAATGTAATCGGCCGCGCACCCACACTAGGGATATGATATCTAATGCATGCAAAAACCACGCCAAATTCTCTGTGTTTTCAATATCAACCACTGCAAACGCCAAAGGAAACAAACCGCCATCCGCATCAACTCCGGTGGCAACAAGCAAAACGCCTTTGTACTTGCTGTATAAGTGGGTGCCATCAATGCTAAGAAGAGGACGACAATATCGAAACCCCTCAATACATGACCCAAATGCCCAAAATACACCGGTGAACCGCCGATCTCCGCCATCAACGGGGTCCGAAGATACTTCGTAGACAGTTCCTGGATTTTCTCTTTTGAGTGCTTCAAGATAATGAGGTAAGATCTCATACGATTTATCCCAATCACCGAATATTTTTATCATCGCCTTCGTCCTAGCATTCCAACACTTGTGATATGATACATCCAAGTTGGTGGCTTTTTGCACTAGAAGACGAATATCTTTCGGCCTTAGATCAAGATCCTCCCTCAGATGCGGCAAAATCAATCGATATATGAAGGAAGAGGATGCATTCTTGTTATTCATCTCTAATCGAGGATTGCTACAAGTGTGGAGTCCGTTGTATGCCGTGATTTTGAATTGCCCACCTACTCTTACACCGGAGCGTGAATTAAGCTTCCATGGACATTTCGCATTTCCGTCGTGGTGTCCATCAATATCTTCATCATCGCCATCTTTGCGATAGAAACAAACCGCATTATAGCTTGTAGTGTTATTTTTTGTTGGCCTAAACTTGACATTTTTTGCAATGGCGTACGAGCGAAGCGCATGGATCAATTTCTCCTTGCTCTCATATAGATCTCCCTTCACGAATGAGAAGTCCTCGCCCTGTGTATCATGACCGCTATTAGTGCCAATAGGAACACTTTCCATCACGGAGTTATCGATCCATTCTTCTCCTTGAAGTTCATCGGGCGGCGGATCCTCTAAGACAACATACTCATTATTAGCATAACACCCGTCAATGTGGTGGTTGTCCCCTTCATCACGATCTATCAAGGTCATGCTATTAATTTGTAAGCCCTCCTCTTCATCATCATTCTCAGATTCAACACTTGCATTATCTTCTTGAACTCCCGTGTTAGTATCGACCGCATTCGAAGTGCCCACAAGCGAAGGACCGCTCATATATTGTGATTGTGTTCAACCTTCATCTTGTTGAGGGGATAAAAAGCCAACGGAATCAACATCAGGGTCCTCCAATATGCGGGAATACATTCCATCATAATTCAACGATTTGCCCAAATTCCTTTGATGTTTTTTAATGAACAATTCAATCGAACGCTTCTCGTCATGTAAGACTCCAATGAGACTCATATCGTAGTCACTTGATATTTGAATGCCGCTTGTCCTGTTCTCCACAACAGGATAATTCCACAACAGGATAATTGCAAATAACATTAAGGTGATACTCACGTGAGTTGGTTAATGTAAGTTTGTGCAAGTCATTAACCAACCCATCGAAAGTACACGATTTTGTTATAAACAATGGTCTCGTCGTACCTCCTTCATAAACGGGCATATTATTTTCGAGGTATTTAATCTTCCCATCATACGAACACAAAATTACGATTCGATCGTTCATCATTACCTCTGAAGAGTAAAACAATCAAGATCAATATTACACGAAAAGACTCTAAAAATTTTTTGTTACTTAAAATTAAATCCTATATCAATTTTAGGGAACCATAATTTATAACAAATTCATATACCGATTCATATACCGATGTCATACATATGTACCAACACTATTTTTTACATTATTGATAATTTACCCTCTAACTCGACAAAATGATTTAAGTTTTCTTCACATATTTCATAAAATTCACAATTAAATTCTCAAATCTAATTGATGTCATATAGCACTAATTTTTAGATTTTTTAATTGATATTTTTTATAATTTCATAACTTATTCACAATGAAATTATAAAATCGACAAAATTATTGATAACACTATTTTTTTAAAAATAAATTAGATGTCATACATATGTAGTAACACTATTTTTTACATTATTGATAATTTACCCTCTAAATCGACAAATTTATTTAAGTTTTCTTCACATAATTCATAAAAATTTCACAATTAAATTCTAAAATATAATTTTTACATGTAATCACCATTAAATAGCGAGAAAATACAAGAAATTAAGAGAAAATCTAATTTTGGGAGGAATTTACCTTCAAACTGTCGAAATCCGGCGAACTTGACTGTTCCGGCGGTCGGAATCAAGGGCAAACGGTCGGAAGCGGTCGGAAGCGGTCGGAAGCGGTCGGAAGCGGTCGGAAGCGGTCGGAAGCGGTCGGAAGCGGTCGGAAGCGGTCGGAAGCGGTCGGAAGCGGTCGGAAGCGGTCGGAAGCGGTCGGAAGCGGTCGGAACCCAGCGAGCGATTCGCTGGGGATTTTAGCCTGCAACTCCACGGGAGTTGAACTCCCGTGGAGTTTATTGAGGGAAATAAATTTCACGGGAGTTCAACTCTCGTGAAGTTTAAAAACGTACTAAACTTCACGGGAGTTGAACTCCCGTGAAGTTTCGTAAAGTTTTTTACAAAAATCGACCTGGTTTCAGCGACAGTGCTGAAACCAGGTCGATTTCTCTAAGGGGCTGTTTGGTTCGTTTCCTTGATATAGAGAAATGCAATTCCATGTAAAGAAACACAAGTTTTGAGTTTTCCAAACTTTTCCAAGAAATAGATTGTTTTGCTTTGGTTCGCACGTAAAAAATGGTGGGAAACCAATGTATTTATTTTTCTTGTGTTTGGTTCGCATAGAAAAAAAGAAAAACTTTTGTAAACAAGGCAAAGAAGGAAAAAATCTGACGTGGCAGAGTTTTCATCAATTTCACTTGGTTGGGGAAGGAAATCGGAGAGGGAAAAAAATCTTAGTTGGTGGCGATTTCAGCAGAGTTTTCCCTCTTCCATTCGAGCGAACCAAAGCGGCACAAAGAAATGGACGGAAACAAAAAAGCTGACGTGGAGGGTTAAAAATCTGACGTGAAGGGGTTTTCTGAGTTTTCCACCCCTTATAATAGCGAACCAAACAGCCCCTAAATAAATTAGAAATGGATCGTTTTTTGCAATTAAATCATGAAAATGATTGGTTTTGAAAATTTGTCCTGTAACTTTAGCCTTCTTGGAACATGGACCGTGTGCCTTATGGATAAAATTCAGATCAATAGCAAGTTTATTTAAAATTTTATATTAAAAACAAAATCAAGAGAGGTCAACACACACTTTGAACAGTGGTCGACAGAGAAGGAGGAGACCAAATTTTCACCCCCAAACAACAAGTATATCATTTTAATGCACAAAGAAAAGTAACCTTTATGCATGTAGACATATATATGGATAATACTTAGGGAAAATCCCCTTTTAACCCAAAGTTTTACCCCCAATTATTTTAAAACCCATCCACTTTACTGAAGATCCGCCTTTGTTTTTGCCTTCCTTCTACGAATCCGAGGTTCAATTGGAGCCGGTCTAATCTCCATATTCTCATCCGTTATAATTGGCTTCTCACATCAGGAATTGGATATATGGAAAGGAGTAACACTTTGCGGTACACTGCCGTGCCTGAAATAGTCAGAAATATATTGCGATACAATAGCTGACTCTTTGTGCCTGATTACGGCGGCCGCATGCCTTGCAAGTCGTAGTCCAAGAACTTGCCCCATTGGCCGACAAGTACACGTGCGGTACTCCAAATTCACTCTAACAGAATGCGACGGGAATCATCTATACTTCATACAGAATCGACGTTAGAAGGGATTAACATGAAGACAACCGTGCCCACCCTCGTTTGATCAGCGACAAGATGCTCCTCTACACTAGGAACAAGTGGTTAGTCCATTTGTTGATTCCTCACGTCTATTCGTAGCTCATTTTCATTCATCTTCACCCGGATGCTGATCAACAAACTGCCGCTATTCCGGTAAAAATCGCGGCTTCCTTATCCATGCGCTGAAGGACTCAGCTAGATTTGCAGGCTTAACCACCCATACCTGCAAACCATTGTTATAACTATAGCCGATTATTCAAATGTTTATACATGCTTCAACACCACATATCAGAGAGGTTCAATCACAAAGACCAAAAAAATGTAAAAATGGCGTGACCTCTTTTCCAGCGCCAAATAACAATTATGCCAGTTTCTTGTGGGCTCATATTCAGCATTTTCAAAATGAAAGCCAATAGATGACTTTATTCTGCGAGCTCGTTGCATTCATTATGATAAGCATTACAGTGTAGGCATTAGGCAGCTTCTTCATATTTGAACACAATCATCCCTAAGTGGGCTGGCTAACCTTTTCTTTGCACAAGTTGTTCTTATAATTGGCCATTAAATGCGGATGCAATAACTGTGATATGAACAAGGCCGCAAGCAATTTCTTGACGCGAAATTTTTAAGTCCTTTGTCATCATCAGAGATTATAACCAGCTCATCATTTCGGAGTATTATGGATCATCTGATTGTACAATACGTCCGAATGCATTCAAGGAACCACTCCCCAATTTGCTCTCATTCTCGAGTTCCACAAATACAAAGGAGCGACCAGGAAACATTCCTCCATTCTCCATCAAAAGCAAGTAGCAGCAAGTAGAGTTCCCTTGTACCTATCAAAAATGCATGGGTGCCATCCAAGCAATAAAATTTGGTCTACATCCCTCGAACAAAACCTCCCCCCCATTTTCCAACAAGCATAATATGAGATAAAAAATCTAGTAAATCTGCCATCGTCATGATTCTAGATGGCACGATTGATCCTGGGTTTAGTTTCCATAACTTTATCCTTGCCTACCATCTAAGTTGTTCATATTGAATGTTTTGCATTTACCCATTATAACTCCTGCTTGAATGCAAGCTCTTTTCCACACACCAAGCTCTTTCCATAGCGGATATCAAACGCCCAAACTCTCTTCAGAGCTTCTTTTGTTAAGATTCAATTGCGAGCGGTTAGGTGGGCGTTGTTCTTTTTAGTATGCGATTTCACAATCATTTGCAACCCACTTACGCAAGATGCCCGTGGATGTCCCTCTCTCTCCTATGCCTCCTCCGAGACACACTATGTGCCACGGACCAATTTTCTTTCACCGTAAAAAACCTGTTTGCAGTCTGTACGACGGTTACAATGGACCATCCATCACAGGTCACCACCTTTGCCATTTTACTATCAATCTTCTAGTTCATTTTCAAATAAGCAAGTTTAAAACCGAGAGCCAATTGAGTAATTTCCAAGACTTCTGCCTTAGATGCTTCAACATCATTAAATTCTTGTCCGACACTTCTAATTGCGCCATGATACATGAAATAGGAATCTGAATACTAGATCTCTCAACTTCACTGTAATGCATTTTTCTGAATTGCCGATAGCATTATTGCGTCGGCGGAGGATGCATGTTGTCGAAAGCAGATATGCGTAGCGATTCCTGCAAACATAAAGCAGTTACCTTTATAAGACTGCAATTAGAAACATTAATGAAAATTCTTATCTAGTACTTACAGCTAATTGCCACATCATTATATCGTCATTAATTTTTCTTTTGAACTACAGAGATAAATAAACATGGATTAATTGTGAAATATTGGACCTTCACAATTATTACAATAAGTTCTTCCCTTTATGTTGAATTGGTGTTTTCCTCTAGACCAAATAACTGCTATCTCGATCTATGCTCAACATGCATCTTAACTATTCTTCTTCTTGCCAACCTTAGCATGGTACACTCGCAACATTGTGACAAATCGACGTCAATCATGGAACACGTACAAACAATTCTTCTGTATATGGGACTCATAAGTCAGCATTCACTGCGGCCTGAAAAAAAAGCCAATTCTACTTTAGCCACCTCGGCACTTAAATTACTGAAAGTCCCCTTGATATTCATTGCGATCAAATGATTGTTTCCTCTAAAGTCCATAATTGCACAATATAGCTCTTCTTCCATTGACTTGAAATTCATAAAAAAATAAAATAAGTGGCGCGAACTACACTTAACAATCAAATATACCAACAAACCACAAGTCTATACAGTGCCAATTTTTTCTTATTGTATACGATATAATTCAACCATCGCATTCAATATGCCAAGTTCTCTAATGTTTTCTATAACCAATATAATTCAATATTCATTCCTAAACTTATTCAAAGACCAGATAAAACTTTTCCTAACATCTATAGAAATGAGGAAAAATGGTTTTTATTTTTGTGAATCATAGATAAGAAAAATTATAGATACGCGGTAATTGCTTAGCCTTTTCATAAGCACTTTTTTAAAGAAAGTATAGCACTTCACATAAACCTCACTAACAAATATGTATCAACAAGAATTACGGGTTTTCTCGATGAGAAAATAGTAGGTCTCAAACATGATATTAAGGTTTTCTTCATTTAAAAAATTCTAGGACATTTCAACAAATCAGATTATCAAGATGGTGATGCTCAATCACTTTATAGTTACCTTTAAATGTCTTCTTGTACTGCAAGAACGAACCATGAGATCTCACCACTCGTTCTGATGGTACGAATTAATGGTCCTTCATGAAGAGCAAATATTAATGGAGGAGAGAGCATTTCTCAAGAAGAGAGGAGAAATTAATGGAGGAGAGCAGAGATAAGGAGCAGGGAGTAATTTGAAGATGGGCACCAAATTGGGCGGTTTGCTCGAAGACTGAGTGTACCGCCCTTTTTCTCGCCACGCCATTAGTCACGCCATTACATGCCATACTGTCTGACGATGATCTGAGAGACAGATGAGAACAGGGCAAAAGTCGAGGTTTCTCTACTTTTGGGGGAACTACGTATAGAGAAGAGAGTATAATGGAGCCACTTCGGGATTTCAAAACTAACACCAAAATGGTATAATGGCGTTTGTTTGCGTGCTTCAGC
>NC_033794.1:127522132-127589724 GCF_001876935.1 Asparagus officinalis
AACACTTTAATAGAAACCATGGGACATATATCAAAAATTCAATAGGCCAGACAAGAGCACCAGAAATCCATCCTTCAAACTGAGAGATACTTGACCTTTCACACGATATAAGTTCCACTGATATTCCGCATGTGGGGTGCAACTGTTAATTACTAGCTTATTACTGTTGGAAAATTATTTTGAAGATTTTGAGCTACAACAAGGTAAATAAAGGAACCAATTAGTTAGCCACAATTGTTCAGCAATAAGCTTCACATAGCCAGATTATGAAGCAAAAGGATAACAACGAAATCATTTTTGTTTGCCCACCCAACGAAATGTCCAAGCAATATACTTTGCAAATACAAAGCATTATAGCGTATGCCACATAACAGAAATTTGAAAATCAAGTTCCACATTAAAGTAACAATATGAAAGAAAATATATGTTCTTTACATTTTGAAAACAAACACAGTATTTGTTCAATGCGAAAACTATAAAATCTCTACACTTGTCATCGTCAGGGAGTCCGACTCAGAAAATTCTCAAGCTTCCCCTATTGATACATGCAAGTGAATTAAACTATTTTCGGAGCTTCCTCTTGATGTTTGCGCGAAGAAGGAGAAGAAAAGTCTGAGAAAAAAATGGACTAGCACGAATGTGTTAACTCTATTGTCCACCATTTCCTGTTGTTCCGAATAAAGATACCTTTTACGTTTGAGTTGCTTTTATCTTCAAGACGCTTATTACATCATCTTAAGATTAAAATTTCTGATTGACCCCATACTAGGGAACTCTCGTAAAACTGTGTGCGTTAAACGACTTAAAAAATGAAACTTTTACAGCCACAAACAAAAGGGACAAAGCCTGATGTATACAACAATAATATAGACAAATCATGTGAAATTGGTATTATAGGGTATATTTAGCATGGTCAGAGACTTAACTGGGAAATAAGTCAAACATGGACAATAGCCATCTTTATACAGCTAATTTGATAATGAAGGAGTTGCTCATGTAACTTTTATCAATATATTCAACTCATTCACATGCTAATATCTATTGTTTTAATTCCTCTCATTACCAAACTTATTATCTACTGTTTCAATTGATGTAGGAAAAAAACAACTATTGTTCGCCAGAACACTAGTTATGTTGGAGTTTCTCCTGATGCTTTATTTATCATTCGTTATGTATCAGACGTTATCTAGGGATCTACGGATTCAAATCTTCATATTCAATTTCATTTTACAGTAAAAAAATAAGAAAATAATTAAATTTAGGAAATAACAATAATTTCAGATAAATTATAATTTACTTACTTAGTAGCCTTAGACAGTCGATGGGGAAGAACCCTCGATCTTCCTTCTGTTGAGCATTTCTTCGACAACCTTATGACAAATATTTCAAAAAGCTACATATAATTATGGGAATATCCCAGCGATAGGTGGAATTCCTTTATAAATTTAATGATTTCAACACCAAGCTAATCATTTAGGTGATAAACCTTAGTATGTTTGAGAAGAATTTCAGTGATTATAAGTACATTCTTATCTTTTCGGGCCCTTTCAAACATTTATATGTGCAGTTGCATGTGATCAAAACTACACAAGGGCTTAATTTCAAAGAAAGTGTTTTTTCTTTTTGTTTCGACTTTATTGGTTAGCCAAACAATGGATAAATGTTAGTACTCACCGATGTAAATAGAGTGAAAGATACTAAACGAACTTCAATGTGCGCCAACAAATACAAGTCCCACGATGACCTAAATGTATACCAAACATTCAAACCATAATTACGGTCCAAGAGATCATCATTCCATAATTAATTTAAAAAAAGAGCTTAATCAATGCAGAAACCTTTCTTTCCCGATCTCTCCCAACTCCAATATCTCTCGCTTACAGACAAACCGATTAATCCAAGCCCTAACTCTCTTCGTTCGCCTTCTTAACCTCATATCGAAATATGAAAACACTCAGTTGATATGAGGAAGATGTGTGATGAAATTCGATGATCTAGGCTTAATTCAAGTATTAGAGATGGAAAAGGGGAAGATTAGTGTGTTACCCGCTTTTAGACCCGTGCAGCCGCCTGTCCGTCGTCGCTCCAAATATCCTCCGCCTTTCAGACCCGTGCAGCCGCCGTACGTTGCGTCGCTCACCGTCGGGGATGTTCCTCAACCAAAGATCCTCGCCGAAACCCTAGTTCTCCTGGATCTCTGGAACAGTGAAACGGGAAGAGAAACGAAACAGAGAGAGAGATGATGCTTAATTTGGGAATTTTGGCCCGGCATTAAGGGTAGTTTAGGATTTTTAATTATTGGGTAAATACAGTATAAGAAAATGGGGTGTATTATAATGTTTGGGTTTAAAAATTAAGTGAGATGAGATACAGTGATCTTTTGGTGCTTTGTAAAAGTGAGTGGGTTTTTAAATAATTGGGGGTAAAACTTTGGGTTAGAAGAGATTTTTCCCTAATACTTAACATATTCTGCGTTGAAATCTGGTTTGCATTCGATAAATGAATAGCGTTTCCTTAAAACAGACATTTTGATCGTAGCATTAACACGACATATTGCCCAAATGGCTACATCAGTGATTGAGCTTTCCCTGGATCGATGGTTATGTTAGCAACAAGTTAGGCGGCTAAATTTTCAGTCAACACAACTTCCATGGCTTTGAAGGGAGACTTCTGGGCTTCTTTAATTACTGCTACACGTGGCCTTGGACTTCAACTGTACATTTGTACACACGAGGCGTCACAAAAACATTGAATTTTTGACCTGTTATCTAAATGGCAATTGAAAATAAACATTATTAGATCATAGAAAACCTTATGGTTTTCTTTGAGTAATGATGTAGCCTGGACATGTTTTTTTTTTTTTTTGCATTTATGTGATGAGCCTCCATGATGTAGCCTGGACATGTTTTTTTTTTTTTTTGCATTTATGTGATGAGCCTCCAGGCCCACCACTTTTTTTTTTCTAAAGCTCAGGTCCGGAATTGAACCCAGGACCGTGGGAGATATATTGAAACCCTCTAACCGTATGGATCGGGTTCTATTGTAATCCCCCTGCCTTTCTCTCTAATTGTTTACCCATAGATGAAGAAAAGCTTAGGATATATATTTACAAGTGCGTGTGGCATAGGCACCGAGGGGAAATCTTAGGAAGAAAAACTCGGGTTTTAATTTTCAAAATTAATTAATTGCAAGTCTAAAAAAATTTAGGATATTTACAAAGTGCATGTTTTTAAAACTTAGCGTATATAAAAGTACAAGCTGTGTAAAGACCATGCTTCCGAAAACAAGTGAGGGGTAAAAGTGCGAAGTGGGAGAAACTATAGGGTATTTAATTGCAATTTGAGCCCCTACGAAATGAGCCTTGATTTGCCCCCGACAAGTCACAACCAGCGCCATGACTCCGTGACCTCAGATTTGAGTTGAGTTTGTCATCCGACAAGACACTTTAGCCCAAGCAAAACCTCAATCAATACGTAGAAAAAAAAACTCAAAAAGCCCAGCCCAACCCCCCTCTCTCTCTCTCTCTCTAACTTCCAACAGTTGAATCGCGACTTGCTTGTCAAAAGGACACAAACAACGAGAAGGAGAGGGGGGAAATAAAAGAGCTAGAGAGAGAGAGGGGGGCAATAAAAGCTCAACACGGTCCACGTGATGAGGTTTCAGCGTCAATGGCACAGACAGTAAATACTCGAGGAACCTGGGGCTCGAGAGGTAAAAGAAGAAATTAGGAACGGAGGAAAACGCAGGGGCATTTTGGGGATCGCGTACGTTTTGTTTCGTACCCCGTGGGCCCCACAGGGCCCGACCCGAGCCTGGAGGAGGCTCATTTCGTTGTCCGGACTTGCGTCCCAGACCGAACCGCCTTCGGGATGTTTTTTTTGCATAGACGCCCTCCTTAATTTGGTTTTAGATACTTCCTCCCTGCAAAATCATGTTTTTGCATAGACGCCTTCAGGATGTTTTGGCATAGCAACGCTTAATGTTCTACAAGTAGGAGCTCATGCTTTTGTCTGACGGTTTAGATTAACATTATTGCATT
Organism: Asparagus officinalis; assembly: GCF_001876935.1. Classification (NCBI taxonomy): domain Eukaryota; kingdom Viridiplantae; phylum Streptophyta; class Magnoliopsida; order Asparagales; family Asparagaceae; genus Asparagus; species Asparagus officinalis. The sequence continues at coordinate 127,526,172 of NC_033794.1, forward strand.
GTTCTACCCTTAAATTTGAATTTGATTTTCAGCAAAACCTAGATTTTGTTTAATTGGAATAACTAATAATGAGAATTTATTCAACAATTGTAAATTTACTTTGTTTCTGAGTAGATTTATAGTAAAGTCTGAAGAAAAGCAAAAAAAAATCTAACAAAAAATCACACACAGATTAAAAATGATACAAATAGACACAACTTATGTAGATAACCAAGTTGGAAGGGTACAATGTTTGACCCACTTAACCTGAAAACAAATTAAATACGGGACTCAAAAATTATATTTATTTAAACTTCTTAATTTATTGATTTTATTTGATATTTTTAGTTTTTAAGAACTTAGTAGTCGCTAAAGATTTAGACATATATAATTTTGCCTAATATATTTTAAATCATAAAAGTTTTTAGCTGTGAAAACCTACATTCGAACCCGACTTATTTCTTAAATTATACAGTTAGACATCGCTACCCATTTTCTCATAGTTCGGGATATAACTGGAGGGTTGAATTCGCAAATTAGATAGATCCAAATACATACTTATCCTATGAGACTTCTAGGTTGATTTCACCTTTGGCTTGCACTCAGCTAAATCTGACTTGAGCGTGTCACACTCCTAGTCGTTAGAGTATTTTCTAATAGCACATAATTTTTTTTTTTTTTTTTGTGATTTGAAAGTTCATGATAACTTTCTATAATTAAATTAGTTGATGGTACTTTCATGCACAATTCTTAACAATATATAGGAGTTTTTTGTTAAAGTTATAATAAAATTGGAAAGGTACGAAATCCGCGAAATTTGACTTCTCAGGGACACATGCGCAATAGATTTTAGACAAAGGGGGTGAATTGAGAGAGAAGAAGAACAATTTTTCAAAACCGCCTGATTTTTTTTTTTTTTCCAAAACCGACTGTTTTTTTTTTTATTTATCAAAATCGACCCGGTTTTGTGATTAGCAGGCTAATCACTATCTTAAATAGTCGGGGTTGGCAACCCCGACTATTTAGGATAGTGATTAACATGCTAATCACCCTTTAATTAGGGTTTAACCCCCTCCTAAATAGTCGGGGTTGGCAACCCCGACTATTTAGGATAGTCATTAACCTGCTAATCACAAAACCGGGTCGGTTTTGATAAATAAAAAAAAAAAACAGTCGGTTTTGAAAAAAAAAAAAAAATTCAGGCGGTTTTGAAAAATTGTTCGAGAGAAGAAAGACACGGCATCTTGTACCAGCAGGAGAGAGTTGAGAGAGAGAGAGAGAGAGAGAGAGAGTTGGGGAGCACCGATGCGAGTATCGTGGGCCTCAGCCTGACGAAGGGACACAATATATATGTTTATATTGGTTAATTTTAGATAACCCCCTTGGCTCTGAGGAATGTATCAGAAAACTCGATCAACAATTTTAAATAGAGGAAGCCTTATCAATTGTAGATAATCCTCTTTACACTTTTCTTAGAAATCTCTCTTTATATTGCTATTTGAAAATGTAAAATGATCTAAGTATCTTTTTTTGGAAAGAATCTATTTTCACTTAAAATAAGCCTCCTTGTCAGTAAAAAGTGATCATGAATCATTTATAATGCCCTTCTCGCTTCGTCTATCATTCTCTCTGCTAATTATTGTGAAAATTCAAGCTATTTTCATGGCTAAGGGGGTACCTAAGTTTTTTTAGTCATACATTTATTATTACATGACTTTATTATTACATGACACATTAGACTAATGGTACTAGTTGGGAGACATCAAGTTAGAAAATATTAGGGGGTTTTATGAAAATTTCAAAACTGGGAGGATTATCTACGACAACATCCTCGGAGTTTTCTCAAAATAAAATAATTGGGGTTTTTTGCAAGGTTCCCTCAACTTGAGGTTTTTTTTGTAAAAGTTAACCCCATATTTATCACCTTAAAATGTACCTCCATTTCGTCTCATAACTTACTTATATTACTCCACACCCCGCATTTACCCCTTATCCTGGTCCAGCACACTCCCCTCTCTCTCAAGATCCCTCTTCTATTATTATCAGCAGCGACTTCCATTTCTCGAGATCTTGATACTCTCATCATCCGCTGAATCTTTGCCTCCAGTTTCGGGTCCGAGCTTTTTTCGCTGTCGATTCGAGGGATCTGAGGCCATCTCTCGGCGATAGGCGGAGGATGTGAAGGGAGATTGGGGGCGAAAATGGCGGGAAATGGCGCTGGAAGCAGCAGCGGAGGCGGCGGTGCTTCGATCAGCGCCGCGGCGGCGGCGATCGGATTGGCGGATGCGAGACTTCCCGCTCAAGAAAGAGTATGCTCTCGATCTTCATCATCTTTTTGTTTCCCCTCTTCCTATTTTTGTGCTTTTTCTTGGATCTAGCGATTAATAGACCTTTTTGTGTTTTTAGATTTAGGAAAAATCCAGCTAGAAATATGATACTGGGAAAATTGTTACTAATTTAGGACAAAACAAGCTGCAGTTGATCAAATTAAGGTTGCATGAGTGGTTATGGCGTTTGGTTCCTAATTTTGTTTCATCTGTAGTTTTAATATTAAATTTTGTCTCTGATATCGAAAAATAGCGAATCTCTTTTGGGTTTTCCTCGGGGACCACACTTACTTGCATTTTAGCTGATAATAATGCAATTATTTTGTTTGATTTTGATTATCAGGTAAGGAGGGAGTTCATGTTTCTGCCTTTTTCATGAATAAACATTTTATGATGCTATTAATTCGACTACAAATGATTGAAAGCTTGATAAGTGTGGTTCAAATGAATAATCAGCAATGAATGCCTTTTGTTGAGTTCAGCTTCAATATCTATTGTTTCAATTACTCTGTTTGAAGTTGCTGGAGAACAACTGAAATACTCATCGTACATCTAATCAATCGAATGCCTGTCGTTGGCTGCTAAACCTTTGGTTCCATTTGCCTTTGGTTAATAGGCAAACGAGAGCACTAAACATATTTCGTGAGTAGCCTTTCCATTGGCCTGGAAATACAGTGTATAAAAGGAAAAATATTAATTGCTGAATCGGTAAGGGTTCAAACCACATTAATAAGATCTTTTGAGTTAGCAAGTTTTCTTTTGATTGAGAGTGGTAATAAGATGGTCTAGGCAAATTGAAAACGAAGCTAAAAGAGAAGAGGTCTTTTGTGTTAGTAAGCATTCTTTTGATTGAGAATGGTAATAAGGACTTTTGAGTTAGTAAGTTTTCAATACTTGTGGTGTAAGTGTAACTGTCATTTTAAATGGAATCCAAGGAGATAAGAATTTAGTAATTGTGAAATTGAAATTCCTCTTTCGAAGGTAAAAGACGACATGCTACTAGCTTGGACATGGAGGTTATATGGGAGATATTGGATTCTTAAACTTTGTAACCCAATGAGATTTAAGGGCAGCTGATGTTTCATCTCCTATTACTGAAACTTTATCTGATGGAATTGTGAGACAGTCGATCTGGTTCACTTTGGAGTCATCCTCATATAATATTAATTCTAGGATGTTCACATACAATTATTATGCATTTATATATTTAAAGGATCTAAGTTCAAGCTGCCTTTCATTGAAGAATGGGCAGTAGCTAGTGATCTTCCCCCACTAACACTGTTTTAAAAAACCTCCGCCTAGCCCGCTTAGGCGTACGCCTAGGCCTAGGCGGTACCTAGGCCGCCTAACTAGCGCCTAACGTCTAGGCGGTATTTAGGCTGCCCACCTAGATTTTACGAGCGTTTAGGGGAGCATTGTCTGCTTACGTGGATTGCATCCTGTAGGCATTGATTGTGATTTTACGTGTCGTAGCCTACACGTCCTCCAAACTCCATTAACCTCCAAATATGAACACCTCCACTACCTCCTCCGACCTTCAGCAAAACCTCATCGATCATCACTTAAATGAAGAAAGAAAAAAAAAACGCCCAGAAACCGCTTAGGCGTCCGCCTAGGCGACTAAGCGCTGGGCGCCGAGTCCGACGCCTAGAAGCGCCCAACGTGTAATGTAACATTGCCCACTAACAATACTAGTCTACTGCTATGATGATAATTAGGGGTTCATAGCATCCGATATCTGTAATACGACCTTGGCAAGTGCCTTAAACAGGTGTATATATCTTCCTTTTGCAGAAGTCTCATTACAATGAGGTCTAAGTGGGTATGAATTTTGTAGGGAATTTCTCCACGTGGAATAGTAATGTTTACCCCTAGGTCTATATCAGAAATTGTTGTTTGTCCACAAGGTTAGCAGTAGATAAATGTACAAGCAAAAATCAAAGCTAAGGGAGCAGTTGGTAAAAACAACAAACTGAGTGAAGATAAAGGATGGATCGCATTATCAGTCAATGCCTAGTGTTGGTGAATCATTACTTATGAGTAATGCATTCTTTCTAGGGGTGCTAAAACGTATCCGTATCCAAGAAAATATCCGTAATTGTATCCGAGGAAATATTTGTAATAGTATCCGTTATGGATATGGTTACTCAAATCAATAACCGATAGGATATGGTTACAGATATATTTTTGTAGTGAAATATATGTGTTCGTATCCGAAATATCCGAAATATCCGAATACATATTAGTCATACTCTTACGATAGTTTCGATTCTTAAATTATGGATTTCTGGTTAATTTTGATGATCAAGATGTCTATTTAATCTTAACTTTTTAGTTAAACTGAACATATTAATGACCTCTTTTGTATCACACGAACTATATTTTTTCAAATACTATATAGTTTTCTCATATCCGCTTTGTATCTGCATGCATATCCACATCTATATTTGTAACCGTATCCGATTTTAGCTGATATGAATATGAATTTTTCTTACCAAGATATATCTGTATCCGTATTCAAAATGGGTAAGCGGATATGACTATGGTAAGCATTATATCCGAGTCGTATCCGGACTGAATGCACCCCGAATTTTTTCTACAGAATATTGAATTTTTGTGGGTTATTTATGTTTTCAGCAACGAATTAGGAAAAGAAACTTAGGAGCCAAGTTTGTGTTTGGCAAATAAAGAAGAGTTAAGGATGGGTTAAATCAGTTGCTAAATATCCTAAATGTATATCTATCCTAATTGTTACTATAGAAACCATAAAGTAGTTGTTATAAATACCTCAATAAAAAACCTTTTTTCAGATTTTCTAGTAATCTCTCTCTCTACCAGTGTTATCGAGGCGCAAGGCGTAATGCGGGGCACAAAGGTCCCTTACGCGCACCATGCGCAAGGCGCACAATGAGGCGCGCGTCTCGCTGAATTGAGGTGCATAAATCAAACTAATATTTTCGAACATAAGACAAAGATGCATATCAGCAATATGTTTATAAATTATCACATAAAAAGACTAAGAAATATAATTTCACCTACTAAATCACGAAAGAGTCTTAAAAAGACTAAGAAATATAATTTCACCTACTAAATCACGAAAGAGTCTTAATTAGCATGCATAACATAGAGAAGTTCATAAGTTTTCACAAATCACAATGCAAGATAATATCCAACATGAGCAAGAGTCTACGAAACAAAATAAGCAAGTAGCAAAATAACAGTGTCTAGCCATGTTCATAATTTACATGTTCATAATTAAGTGATTAACAATTAAGTGATTAATAATTAAATATTTACATGTTCATAATTTATTAGTTAGCCTGCTAATTAGAGAAGAATGTAACATTTAGCAAATAGCAATAATAATGTAAACAGCAGAAAAAAGAAAATAGAGAAAAAACTGAAAAAGAAAACTGAAAAAAAAGCCACTGTGGAGGCGGCTGTGAGACAGTCAAAAAAAGAAGCCACTGAAAAAAAAAGAAAACAAGAAGAAAAGAAGAAAACTGAAAAAAGAGAAGAAAACAAGAAAAAAAGAAGCCACTGTGAGACAGTCAAAAAGAAAAAAAAAGAAAACAAGAAAAGATAAAAACTGGGAAAAAAAACTAACCTGAGGCGGTGGCGGGGGGGGCGGTTTTCGCGCGGCAGGCCGGCGGCGTCGGTCGGCAGGTTAGGTGAAGGAGTGAGACAGTGGAGAAGATTTGGGAGAGGGCAGCCACTGTAAACTCTTATGGGATTTGAGGATAGCATGCAGACCCGAAAACCATTTAACCCGAAACCTGCTTCAGGAGCAGCCCGCACCAGCACAACCATTCCGTGCGCTCGATGGGCGTGCCAGGCGCGTGCCTCGCTAGCCTGCAGCGCCCCGCCTCTGGTGCGGGGCGCGTTTGCTGCAGCCGCATCGCCTCGAGCCTCGATAACATTGCACTCTACCTTGCGTGGGAAGGCAGAGTATCTTATTCCGCCTTCTTATACAGAATACTAAATCCCTCTAAATGAGGGGTAGAACAAATATAACCGTTATGAATGGCTTGTCCGCATTTTGATGAAAATAACCCGTTTGGAGGGTTAGTGACGGGTTAACCAATTTAACCTGTTGATACCCATTGCCAAATGCAGAGATAAGCAGTTCTGGTGTTAGGAATTCTTTCTTGAAATGGAAACCATATATTGAAATTAGGGAAAATGGTATCATTGCTTCATCCAGAGTCTTATTCGTTCTCATCGATTTTGGAAAGACATAATACTTTTACATTGGTTTGGAAAGAAAGATTATAGATAACCCAATATGTATATTTTTCCCTCTTGCTTATTTCTTTGTTTTTTGTGGCTTTTCTTTTGATTTTTTAGGGCCTTTTCGCCTTACGTAAATGTATTATGAAAACTAATCAGGCTATCTTGTCAATTCGTTTAGTATGTAATATTGTGCATAACTAATTGGTAAAGATAAGTTTGTTTTATAAGTAGTATATTCATTTTGTAAGTTGTTCTAGCTCCTAGCTGGCCATATGTAAAATTTTCATACCTAGTTCATCAGTACTTGTTTCTGGATAATGTACATTTATAATCACAACTAATGGATGCACAATCATTTGACTAACTCGTGCTTGCCTGTTTTGGCAGAGAAGCAGATGGGGAGGTATTTTCAGCTGTTTTGGATCACAGAAGGGAAACAAGCGAGTCGTTCCTGCGTCCCGTGTTAGTGATGGAAATATATCCACCAGTCGTGGAACCGGGTCTCAGTCCGCTGGACCTCCTAATCAGAACACAAATCTAAACCTTTCTATTCTTGCTCCTCCATCATCACCAGCATCTTTTACAAACTCTGCCCTTCCTTCCACAGCCCAGTCACCCAGCTGTTTCATGTCAATGTCTGCCAATTCTCCTGGAGGTCCAACATCAACCATGTTTATGACAGGGCCATATGCGCATGAAACCCAATTGGTTTCACCTCCTGTCTTCTCAACTTTTACTACCGAACCCTCTACTGCTCCCTTGACCCCACCTCCTGAGTTAGCTCACTTAACCACACCTTCATCTCCCGATGTTCCTTATGCACAATACCTTTCATCTTCGCTCGAGCTTAAAGGTTCCAATAAACATAACAGTATGCCTTTCTTGTCATCAGGTTATTCTGTTGGTAGTGATCTTCAAGCGACATATCCTCTTTATCCTGGAAGTCCTTCAAGTAGTCTCATATCGCCTGCTTCAGCAACTCCTAGGACTGGGTTATCATCCCCTTTCCCTGAGCAGGAGGTTCCCAGTCAATGGGGTACTTCTCGTGATTCCCCTTATTCTAGGAGTGGATCAAAGTTGTTTGGATTTGATTCTTCTAGCTCTAGGAATTTCATGTCTACAGATTCTAGTTTCTTCCGCCCTGCTACCTCTGCACAATTTTATTTAGATCAGGCTCAACAGTCATTTCCATCTTATTCTCAGTCTGCTGGAAAGTTGAGCATTTCAAGGGAGGCGGATTCTTATTCAAATGTTGCAAATAGACATAACAAAGCCTGCAAACAGGACGTAGAAGAAATTGAAGCGTATAGAGCATCGTTTGGTTTTAGTGCAGATGAAATCATCAGTACACAGCACTATGTGGAGATTTCTGAAGCTGCTGATGACTCCTTCACTATGTCTCCTTTTGGTAACAATAAGCCATGTATAGATCCTTTCCCGGTAACTGAATTAACAATTGGAGGTCAAACAATTGGAGCGATACATACAAAAACTCAAAAGGCAATGTCAGATGAGAGTGGCAGCGGAGGCCATAATGAAGGAATGCATTCCAGCAATAATCATGCAGGTGAATAATCTTACTTTTTGTTACAGTGAAGTTCGACCTGAAAAGTAGTACCATGGATCGAGTTTTCTCTAGCATGTATTGAAGGTCATATTTTATTGAATATAACCGATCCAATTATTAGAGGAAACAGATATCTGATGCTTGTAGCACAGAACCATTGTGCGTGCTATATGATCAAAATTCCATTTAATACTAGGTTAATTGCAAATAGACCCCTCTAATATCATTGTTTTGATACTGCCCTTGTACTTATCATTGTTACAAGTAGACCCTCTAGGTTAACCTTTTATAACTCTTTTAACGTCAAGTAGACTCACAAATTTCACCCCCCAGGGGCCATCTCTGCTAAAATTCACCCAGGGCGAAAAAGCCAAAAAAAAATTAACCTAGGGGTCTGTCTGCAACAATTAAACAACAGTAGTAGTAAGTGGAAAATAGCGATACTTCAGGGGGTCTATCTGCAAATAACGCTTAATACTATACCAAGTCCATAGTGATTGCTTTTGCCAGTTTTACTGAAGTATGTCTTGCCCCTATGGTTTGGTGCAGATTCTAGGCAAAAGTGTCCATCTGATGGCAGCTTCCCTTCTTTGAAGGGAGGAGAGGAGAGGCTTTCAAAGTCCTTGCGTCGACAACTTAGCAAGAGGTTTTTATCAGGACAGTCGTGCTCGGATGCGGAAGTCGAGTACAGAAGAGCGAGAAGTTTGAAAGATACACACAGCCGTCTGGCTTGGCGCACCTCACCATCGTAACTCCCAACCTTTTCATGTACTAATTCTGTCGGTAATTTAAGCATATCCTAGGCAGTATCATATTGTTACTTGGTTTCTTGAAGAAGCCACATTTCGGTTGATTGTACTGTCACTGAATTCTAATCCTTCCCCCCCCCCCCCCCCCCCCCACCACAAATGTATTATGTGGATATATGATGATGGTGTGTATCGATGTTGTACTTTATAACTGTTAAACAAAGTCTATTACTCTAATCATGTTGTTTTAGTAGAGTTAATTGCTCATGCGGAGCACTGCTGCTGACTGCAAGACACTTAATTTAGTTTTGTAATAGTCCTTGTGTACGCCAAAATAATCCCCGTACAATGGGCAGACTGGCAACAATTTGGTTTATTATTACATGTTGTATGTTACTTGCAGGGGTCACTGCTAGTGCTGGCTCCCTATTGCACTCTGGTCGCTGTGAACTTGCTGTTTTGCCCTATGAGCTGGCATCTATAGAAAAGGGTATTTTACCATTTATATTTTTCTGTTGCAGAATTTTTTTAATTATTTAATACGGCTTTACCAATTTGGTATTTTTAGTTTTTCCGGTGACTTTTTGATATGAAAAGCCTGCCCATTCTGCAATTATAGGCATCTTTCATCGCTGAGAGTGAAATTTTGGGGAATTTTTTGTCCCGAGCTTGCACGTGAGCTTTTATTAGATTTGTAACTGCTGTCGGGGCTTTTAAATTGGGCACCAGAGTTGAATGTGAGGGCAAAGTTGGGGATTAACTGCAAATAAAAAGTAAAAATGAAAAGGATCAAAAAGCAAAAGAAAAGAGGGGGGAAAAAAGGAAGATAAAGTTCACTAGGCATCTAATCTCCCAGAGAAAGCCAGATGAACTCATTTAATTTGTAAAACCAACAATTATTGCCTTCCTCGTACAACCTCTAACTTTTATTAGTTATCGATAAATTCCTTTTGGATAATGTTGGAAGCAGAGTAAGCCGATTTAAAATGAGATATATGCTCCCTATTGGCTTCATCGAATTTCATAGGCCGAAAAAAAAAAGAAACTTGCGTTGAACTTTCAATTTCTCCAGTTTCTATAATTGTATAGTTGCAAGAGCGGAAATTATCTCGTATTTCTTCATGCTTCACAAGCCAAGATTAGTAAACTTGGGCAGATTCAGACGAGCTTCTTGTTCAAGACTCTACACCTTTGTTGATGCAAATATATCCGACCGAAGCTTAGTAAAATATACCAAAATAACAGGACAATGTAAGCGACGAACAAAAGACAACACAAAGTTTAAACAGAGATCACTGGGCCTGTTGATTTCCAATAAACAGTGTAGTATAGTAGTGACCAAAAGAAAAAAGAAAAATCTTGCCATAGGATTTACATTTTATAAGCTAATCATCAAATTTAGGAACATGTATTCCTGAAGATACATAAAACGTAAGAAAAATGTGGTTTCTTTCTTATGGTTTCAGACGCATATACAATTGTTCAGCAGCCTTAGTCTCATTAGTCATAACCCGTCGTCACTGCTGGCATTGCTCCAAGTGATTTTGCTGACTCTAATGGAACCGTCACCTGGCAAAAGTAGCTTCTTCAGGGCCTCGACTTCACTTGACGTCCGCATACCCGCATGCAATCTTCAACTGTCGACATCGAGATTTCACTCCAGACGCAAGGCTCTGCGTACGGCAGTGAGAAATCCCAACCAGATGATGTACATTCAGAATCTCTTTGACGAGGCTGAAAGAAAATTCTGCTTATCCACTAAATGTGATTATGATAAAAAAAAACAACAATAAATAAAATGGATGGAATGAAATAAAGTACTCGTGTTGACACCGAATACTGCATCATCTACAATAAGAAGTAACACAGGTCTAACAATATAAATCATCAAAGATATTATATCACCTGAAACAAGTGATACCTCTGGTTGCCTGTGGTTGAGCATAGTACTGTTACAGAAGCAGTTTAGTAATAAATAGGTCTATGATAACCAGTATCCTATTTACATGCAACACTCACAAAGGAAATAATAGAGCAACTAAAAAAATAAAATAAAATAAAATAAAAGAGAACTAACCGCGTAGCGAAACTTCTTGACCCAGAGCCATGGTTTTACGTTCACATGCTCTCTGCAAGATGAAAATCATCATCTGTGATTAGTTATAATATATCGAAGGTCGTCATGTCTACCCCCTTTTCATATAAATGCATGGTACAATATCTCGTTCATACCAGGATTGGTTTTCAGAGCGAACGCAGTGCTCGGTTGGAAAAAAGAGTTATCTACCTTCAGAAATCAATCCTCATCTGTGCAGAAACTCATAGAGTTGTGCTCTTCATGAAAAATTATTAAGAACCAATCGAAGCTAATAATGGCAGCTCCTCTTCATTGGAAGAATCTATATGCAATTCTAAGTAATCCTGGGAAGACAGTGAAGAGGCAGGATGATAACTTTCATCCTTCATATGTTTAACTAGTTTCTTCACTTCTGTATATATATGCACTATCTCTGGATGCAGATGCTCCCCAGCAACAAACACATGAACCCTGTTATGAAGTTCAAGCCAACTGCACCCTGGATCCTTGCTTACCCCTCGTAATTTCATCATTCTTCTAACTCGCTCTACATCATCCCATCTTCTCCAAGCCGCATAAATATTGGACAACAAATTATACGCCGAAGAGTCCCTTGATCCCAATTCCATTAACCGTTCACCAGCATATGCTCCTATATCAAAATACTGAGGCTTTCGACAGGCTCCTAACACAATACGCCATAGGCACGTTCTGTGATCTATTGGGACCGATTCTACAAAATTCTTAGCTTTTTCCAGCAATCCAGCACGGCTGAGGATATCAACCATACAAGCATAATGCTCGAGTTTAGGCGCCAAACCGTGTTCGTCGTACATAGACTTAAAATAACTCCAGCCCCTCTCAACGAGCCCCATGTGACTACAAGCAAAGAGAAGGTTGATGAACGTGACATCGTCTGGCTCTACGCCATCCAATTTCATCTCTTCGAAAAGATCTAGGGCCTCCATTCCAAACCCATTTTGAGAGAACCCCGAGATGATTGAATTCCAAGCAACAACATCCCTTTGAGGCATCTTTCTAAAGACAAGCCTACAGTCATCAAGATTCCCAGACTTCGCGTACATCGTGGATAGAGCACTTCCAAGGGGAATGCCTAAACCAAACCCATACTTAAGGGCCAAAGCATGAATTTGTTTTCCCTGTTCTAAAGCCGCAAGGCTAGAACAAGCTCGAAAAGCAGTTGCAAATGTGAGATTATTAGGCAAAATGCAATCTTTTTGCATCAGGACAAACAAAGCTAGAGCTTCCTCTTCCTGCCCATTACTAACATAGCCTCCTATCATCGCTGTCCACAAGACTGTATCCACACCGCATGCCTCATTCAAAGCCTCAAACCCTTTTCTCGCATCATCAAGATTGCCACATTTAGCATACATGTCGACCAATGCACTCTTAACATAAGCTTGAAGCTCGAATCCAAGTTTCACCAGGTAAGCATGAATCTGTTTACCTTCTACGAAAGAGATCATATCGCTACAAGCACTAAGGACACCGACGAACGTGAACTCACTAGGTCGAACTCCTTCCGATTGCATCCTCAAAAACAATCTCAAAGCTTTCAGGGGTTCACCATTCTGTGCATACCCAGTTACCATCGCAGACCAAGTGATCGGAGTCCTATCCCCTGATGAAAAAAACACTCGAGCTGCATCATCCAAGCACTCGCACTTGGAGTAAAAAGTAACCAGCGAGTTCTCTACCGCCACGAACGAGGCCAACCCATTCTTAATCACACACCCATGAACCTGAATGCCCATTTGCACAAACTCGGGGAGGCTCACCGCACTAAGAACGCTAGTAATCACAAACTCATTCGGGCTACACTCATCCCCTCCCACCATCAATCTAAACAGCTCAAACCCCTCAACCCCGCACCTCCCGCCCGCGTAACCCGAGACCATAGCCGCCCAAGTCACCGAGTTCCTCTCATGCATTCTATCAAACACCTTGCGCGCGTCCGGAACGAGCCCGAGCTTACAGTACATGTTGAGCAGTGAGCTGCCCACAAACACGTCGTCGCAGCTCCCGGTCTTGAGGGCGACGAAGTGCGCCTCTCTTCCACCGGCGGAGCACCTCGCAGCAACGGTGAAGACGTCGGCGAAGGTGACTGCGTTGGGGAGGAGCCGAGGGCCCGCATCCGGTTGAAGAGGCGAGGGCGGCGCGGGTTCTGCTGGGAGGAGCCGTTGATGAGGGAGTTGAAGGAGACGGCGTCGGGGCTGAGGAGCTCGTCGAAGCGAGGTGGGCGTCGGCGAGGCTGCGGGATTTGGAGTAGAGGCTGATGGGGCGTTGTGAGGAGAGTGTCCGGCGAAAGAGCCGGTTTTGACGAGGTGGGCGTGGAGGAGCGCCCGCATTTGAGGGTTTTGGGCGCGCATCGGAGGAGGAGGTGGAAGAGGTGTTTTGATGCGGAGGAGGAGGACATTGATTTCGTCCTTAAATTTGATTTTTATATAATGGCCATACTTTAAATGGTTCGCAGGAAAAAAGAACCCTCTAAATTTCAATATATTATTTGGGGTTTTAATTTTGTTGAACCCAAAATTTTTTTAGCTATAAATTAGACCACCAATTCTTCATATTTCTGAAAAATAAACCCCAAAGCCTCATATTTGTTGGACAAATTTTTAAAATCATCCCTTTTTAAAATTTATTTATAAAAAACGACTCATTTCAACTTTAATTATAAAAACAGACCCAGTTGGATGAAACTGGGTCTGTTTTTGAAAAAAAAAAAATTCAAACTTCACGGGAGTTGAACTCCCTGAACTCCCGTGAAGTTTTGTTATGAGAAAAAACTTCACGGGAGTTCAACTCCCGTGAAGTTTGAATTTTTTTTTCAAAAACAGACCCAGTTTCATCCAACTGGGTCTGTTTTTGTAATTAAAGTTGAAAAGGGTCTTTTTTGGGGAATAAATTTTAAAAAGGGATGATTTTGAAAATTTATCCCATATTTGTTCTAAAATGGGTCTCAATCGCGACAAATCTCTCCTCCGACCCCAAAGAGCTTTCTTACTTCAATAACCTCGGGACTAGGTTCTAAGAATGGGCGTAAATGAGAGCGTCTCACGTGACTAAGTTTTTTGTGCAACATTCCGTGTTGAAAATAGATGTAGGTGTCTATGCGAAGCAAATTCAGACGAGAGAGATATTAAAGTGAGTACAAATTCTATCAAAACACCCGCATCTAAATATAGCATGAAGATCTATGTCAAATGCCGGATGGAGAGCTTGTGTGTGAAGTTACATTAAAGTTGAAATCATCCCGCCACCGTAAATGTGGTTGGATGGGATTTAATAACAATTGGGCTTAAAATTAAATCACATTTCGTAACATGGACATCGTGAGAGTAGATGGGTTTAGAAATAAATAGGTGGTAAGACTTTGGGTTTACAGTGAAACAAAAAAAAAACCCTTAAAATAGACGTGGATCTACTGCAGTGGCGCCAAGTGGTGCTCTTCGAAACAAGGGGCCCACTCCTGCTCCCGAGATTTCTCTCTCCATTCTCAAAACCCTTATTAAGATCGAGCCACGGGCTGATGAAGCAAAAAAAAAAATCTCTCTAATGGCGTTCCGAATCCTCGCAATCGCCGCTGCATTCTTCGTCTCCGTTAGGGTTTCATCATCGGGATCGGCGTCTCCAGCTGTCGTGTCTCGGATCGCCTTCGGTTCCTGCGCTAATCAGAGCGCTGATCAGGTAAATTCTTTCTTTCTTTTTTTTTTAAATTTTTTTAAGATTATACGGTTGTTCGACTTAGAGCAGACGACGTTCATGACACTAATTTGTTCGGCAGCAGAGAAGAAAGAGCACATATTTCTTTGAGGGCTAATGGGTAGAGGGTTTCATTTTTTAATTCTGTGTTGTTGTGTTTTCTCAAGGAGAACGATCCTCCTTTTATAGGGCCCAAACCCATTATCTTCATCCCTCATAGCCGCCCCTGGGAGATTTTCTCTCAACAAACTTATTTTTCGCGTTTTTCACAACTTTTTCACGTTTTTCACAACATGAGAGTAGTTGATTTGGTCACATAAGACCGAGTCAAGGTAACATCTCCCATTTGACCAAATTAACCAAGTGACATGCCTTCAACTATCCATGAGATCAGATGTTACTTCTTACCATTACTCCCACTAGTAACTTTTATTTCATTATGTATAAAATTTTTACTTGGACTTATTTATTTCTAAGTCCAATCAAACTTACATCTTTGATAAAAGATTCCGCTGGTATTTTTTTTATTAAAGGATCAACAATTATGTCTGTAGTAGAGATATAAGTCACTTTAACTTCTTCCTTTTCAACAATATCTCGAATATAGTGATACTGGATCTTATGTGTTTTTTTTTTGGAGCTATTCGTGCCGCTATTGATCAAGCTAATCACTGCTTGATTATCACAGTAAATATTAATAGGTCATTCTAACAAATTGAGATCTAGATCAATCAAAAATCGTCTTATCCAGACAACATCTGTAGTTGTCATACTGCAAGCTATATATTCAACTTCTTGCGTATATCTAGCAACACACTATTGTTTCTTGCTACTCTAAGAAATAACTCCTCTAAAGATGAATAAGTGTTCCGAAATGGACTTTTCATCATCTTTATCACATCCGAAATCAGCATCGGAATAACCGAGGAGATCAACCGAATCTGCTTCATAAACTAATCTATGAGTCAATATACATCTGATATACTTCATAATTCTTTTAATAGCTTCCCAATGTGCTAATCCTGAATTATTTTGATATCGACTGACTAGACTTACATCATAAGCTATATCAGGTCTGGTACACAACATTGCATACATCAAACTTCTAATTGCTCGAGCTTAAGGTACATCTAATGGTTTTTGCCCATCTCCAGGTTTTGCTCTTTACATAATCTCTTTCCCATTCTCCATTCCAAACCTTTTAAAAATTGATCTTAAATATTTTTCTTGTTTTAAACTTAGCATTGTAGATTTTCTATCTCGAATTATTTAAATTCCAAGAATATATGATGCATCTCCCATGTCTTATCTCAAACTTTTCGCTAAGATCTGCCTTGATTTTATTCAATATTTCTATATCATTTCTAGCAAGCAATATATCATCCACATATAAAGATATTATAGTAAATTTTCTTTCACTTTTCAAGACATATACACAATTATCTAATTTATTTTGAATAAAATCATGTTTAGTGATTGCATCATGAAATTTGAGATATCATTGTCTAGAAAACTGTTTTAAATCGTAAAATAATTTTATTAATTTGTAAACTTTATGTTCCTGTCATTTCACCTGAAAACCTTCATGTTGTTGCATATATATTGCTTCCTTCAACTCTCCATTAAGGAATGCAGTTTTAACACCCATTTGGAATAACTCCATATCAGGATAACAATAGCCAAAATGATTCTAATGGATGTAAATTTAGCTACAAGAGAATACGTCTCCTGAAAATCTATTTCTGCCTTCTGGTTGTAACCCTTAGCAACTAACCGTGCTTTGAATTTATTAATAGATCCATCAACACGATATTTCTTTTTAAGCACCAATTTGTATCTTATGGTTTTTCTATTTTCCGGTAGATCACATAACTCCCATACATTATTATTTTTTTCTATAGAATCAAGTTCTTCTCTCATGGGTTCTAGCCATAAAGCTGATTCAGGTGATTTCATCGCATCAGAGAAGGTTAAGAGATCTTGTTATTCTATATTTGTATCGACCGAGAAACAAGATGACTCACATGAATATAAATAGTAATCATCCATCCATGAAGATTGTGTTCTTAGTCTTTGGTTGCCTACAATCGGTTGATAAGGTACATTATTTGTCATATGTATTTCATCATTTTTAAGGTTAGGTTCATTCACAATATCAGGGTCATTAGTGGGAACTACATCTTAATAATTATCATCTATTACAGTTAGAGATTCTGTTTCCTCTCGAACTTGTTCTTCTTCCTCTAGGTTCTCTAGAAATGTAGCATCTCTGTTTTTAATGACCATTTTTTTATTGTAGAACTTATAACCTTTTGTCTTTTCTAAATACCCTATGAATCTACACTTTATTATTTTAAAATCCAACTTATCTCTAAGTTGATATGGAATGAGAACATGGACTATAGATCCCCACTTCTTGAGATGACTCAGATTAGGTTTTCTTCCATTCCATAGTTCATAATGTGTAGATACAACTGATTTGGTGGGAATTCTATTTAAAATGTAGTTTGCAGTTAATAACGCTTCTCTCTAAAAAAATTTAAAGAGACCAGAATGAGACAACATGCATCTAACTACATTAAGTAATGTTTTGTTCTTTTTTCAGCAACATCATTCTGTTGTGATGTGTACGATATTGTTGTATGCCTTTTAATTCCATGCTGAATGCAACAACTCTCAAATTCTTTGGAGTTTTATTCCCCACCTCTATCAGTTCTTAAAATTTTAATTTTCATTTCAAGTTGGTTTTCGACTTCTGACTTATATCTCTTAAAGCAGTCAAGAGCCTCTAATTTGCTAGATATAAGATAGATGTGTGCAAACTTGGAATATTCATCTATAAAAATAATAAAATATTCTTTATTACTATGAGTTTTGACACTTAGGGGACCACAAATATCCGAGTGTATCGACCTTAAAAGTTTATTGACTCTTTGTCCGCCAATAAAAGGTTTTTAGTCATTTTACCAGTTAAATAATGTTCACATGATGACGATTGAGCATTAGATAGTGCAAAAAGTAAGTTTATTCTGATAATTTTTTTTTATTTTTAAAATAGTAGCATGTCCTAGTCTAGAATGTCACAATCCAGACTCAGAAATATAACAGGACAAGTAGTTCAAATTCAAAATTTTATTATCAAAATTATTACAAACTACTGAAAGAATGAATAATTCATGCTCGGATACATATTTTTCCATAGCATACACTTTATTATTTTTCCTATAGAAATTCGGTTATTGTAGAACCTAACTTCCAGTTTTTTCTTCATCAAACTGAGAACAGAGATCAGATTGCGCAGAATTCCTGGTGCATAGAACACATCTTTGAGGACAAGAACACTGTTCCCAAGATCCAATTTATACGAACCAATACCTTCTACATCGAGATAGGTATTATTTTTCATATAGATTCTCTTTTCTCCTATCTTCAACTCGGTGAATTCTGTAACTCCATTCTTATCATTTGCGATATGTCTGATCGCACCGGAGTCGATCCACAAACCGCTGATATCCGTCATCACAACATTGCATTCCGTCACACCGATGAATTCTCTTTTGCTAGTACCCCTTTGTTCTATATGCTTATAGCCTCCCTTATTCTCCTGTTTTTCATCTTGCGGGCAATTGGACTTGAAATGGCCGAACTTTCCACAATTATAGCAGGTTCCGTGGGATACTTTCTTTCTCTTGAACTACTGTGATTTCGGTCCTCGCGGTTGTGATTTGCTAGGATCAGGATTTTTATAGCTTCTAATATTATGCCTCAGGCGGACATAATTCAGCTCTTGTTACACTATATTCTGTTCTGATTCTTTCCTATTGGCTATTAAGTCTTGTTCTATCGCTATGTATATAGAAAGATCAGTGACAGATTTAATGGCAGAGTTAATTCTTAATGTGGTGGCAGCCACAATAAGGGAAAGGGGTAGACTATTCAAAATGGTTGTCACTTGCATTCTTTTCAGGATTTCGATCCCAACAGTGGATAAGTCCTTAGTCATGGCAGTCATCTTATTTATATGCTCTATGACATTGTCTCCCTCTTACATACGACAAGAATTATATTTATGCAAGAGGGGTTAAATGTTAACTTTAGAGGCGGTGTCGTATTTTTCTTTTATGGCATTCCACATGTTCATGGAGTCTTATAAGTTTTAAAAACTTTGATTAAGTTATCTTCCATGAACATGAGCATAATGTTT
Source organism: Asparagus officinalis (assembly GCF_001876935.1). NCBI lineage: Eukaryota > Viridiplantae > Streptophyta > Magnoliopsida > Asparagales > Asparagaceae > Asparagus > Asparagus officinalis. The sequence continues at coordinate 127,545,037 of NC_033794.1, forward strand.
TTTACCTTTTTGTCTTTCGACTTTCACTATTCAAACCCTTTCTTTTCCTTAGTTGTAGATTTATCAGTAAGGGTTGGAACAGTGGTTTCGATTACATCATTGATATTGTCATGAATAAGAGCATATTTTATTTTTCTATACCACATGTCATAATTACTGTTATTAAATTTGTCAATTTTTTATAGTTCTGATAGAACGAGTTTACTAGCCATTCGGTAGAGAACTAAAGCTAAAATCTAATTTAAAATATGTATAAAGTTGGTATACTAAAAATAGAATAAAGTTAGATAAAATAAATAAATTAAAAGAACCTAATTCTTGTGAGTTGAGAAAGGAAGCTCCAATTAGAGCGAGATCATCACTAAGTGGCGTTGACCGAATGATCATTTGTCGAAGTTATGACGCCGTGAGGACGAGTCACCTTCCCCAGATGCAGCGGTAGTGAGACTCGTCGACCTTAACCTTGACCTTGAAGATGTAGGCCACATGATAGGAGTAGGTCTTGAAGGTGTAGGTGTAGGTCAGGCTTTGAGAAATTTTAAAAAATGGGTTGTGACAAGACTTGACAAAATAGGTTATGAATAGGCTAGATTAGGATATGAAACAGTAGGCTAGTAAAAAGAGGTTAGATCTAGGCTATGAAACAATAGGCTGGATGTAGGCCGGGTATGAACAGGAGGGTTATGAATGCAGAGTACTGAACAACCAGGCCCAGCCTGGATGTAGGACCGAAAACAATAGGTTGGATGTGGGACGGATGAGCTTTATGGCTAAACCTCAACAGAGAGTGTTTCCTCTTCAAAGAGTAGGCTAGCTCAACAGAGAGTGCTTCTTCAAGAAGTTGGAGAAAGAGAGCTACTTCTTTATTAGGAAAATGGCAGTGGGATTCGTAGATGATGGAGAACCTTCTGCTCTGATACTAGTGTTCGACAACAGAGAAGGAAAAGAAAGAGCACGGATTTTTTGAGGGGGCTCCGGTAATGGGTAGAGAGTTTGATTTTTTAATTATGTGTTGTGTTTTCTCAAGGAGAACGATCCTCCTTTTATAGGGGCCAAACCCATCATCTCCACCCCCTCATAACCGTCCTTTTGAGATTTTCTCTCAACAAACTCATTTTTCACGTTTTTCACAACTTTTCCATGTTTTTCACAACATGAGAGTTGTTGATTTGGTCACACAAGACCGAATCAAGGTAACATAATTATGATTGAGCTCTATTATGGTTCAATCCTTACTTCGTACTTACGCCCCAAACTATTGAATTTGTCCCTTAATACCTCTTGAATTATTTTTTGTCTCGCTTTGGCCCCTAAACTATTAATATCAGGTTCATGTTTACCCCTTGAACTATTTTCAGCCTCACCTTACAGTCTGAACTATTAAATTCGTCCCTGCATTCCCTCTAAACTATCAAATTTAGTACCTAATAGCCATCTCTGGCTAATTACTTCATTGGTGTTTTCGTTAAAATTATGAGAAGTGATAGTTGAGGGGGCGGTGTGGGACCAAAATAATTCGGGGGGCAAGATGCAATGATTTCAATAGTTCAATGGCCATCTAAGCACTAAAAATATATCTTTTTTCTTTTGGTTGGGGATTAGGGTTTTTTTTTTGTGTGAGTGTGCTTTTTTGTTTTTGTTTTGTTTTTTTTTTTTTTTTTTGGGGGGGGATAGCCCAGGGGGTAAGAGTAGGGACTGGGGTCATAAATATAAAGCTGTAAGTTTGCACTTATGGTATTAGTTAATGACATAAATCTGTTGTAAACTTAGGTGGATAAGAGTTCTTGTCCACCAACTTTTTATTCATTGATTTTGCTTTGAGACTTGTGCTAACATGTTATACACATCAAGACACAAAACTCAGAGATAGCCGTGATGTGTAGCATGAAGCTCAAAGAAAAATTGTAGCACGAAGCTCAAAGCAAAATCAAGAGATGAAAATCAAGAGCTTTACTGTTCTTTTTTAATATTAGTTCCTTGAATTTAAATTTTTTTGAAATAAGTCCCTCGAATCATTGAAATTTTTGTTAGGCCATAAACTCTTATATCTTGCTACCACTAGTCTTGATTGGAGGGACTAGTTTGAAACAATTTATAAGAAATGGTGGACCTAATAGCAATTTGAATGATTTTAGGGGCTAATGTAGAAATAACTTATAAAAAATTGGGGGACCTAATAGCAATTTCAATGATTTGAAGGACTAATTTCAAATTAAAGACTTAATGGACTAGTGTTGAAAAACTCTCTTTTATTTTTTTGCATTTGACATAGCTGTAAGGGTTTATGATTGGAATATATGTTATGTAATAAAGGGTTCCCCCTAGAAACCACCTTAAAAATTGAGTAATTCTACTAAAACCACCTTTAAATTTCAACTTATACAAAAACCACCTTTAAAGTAGATTTGTGTTGCAGTCAACCACCTCATAGTCAATTTCTCACTAAAATCCAAAAATACCCTTAAAAACTCACATTCAAGGCACGCGACTCATTTTGTTAATGTTTAGGTCTAGTTAGGATACAAGTCACATATATTGAACGTGATTTTTTTAAGGTTTTTTTTTTGTTTTTTCAGTGAAATTTTGACTATGAGGTGGTTGATTGCAACACGTCACTTTAAAGGGTGGTTTATGTATGAATTGAAATTCAAAGATGGTTCTTGTAGAACTACCCTTTTTTTGGTGGTTTCTCTGAAAAAACCCCTATAATAAACACTTTACTAATTAGGATGTATCTTTTTGAGTCAAGTCGCATGCTTCTCTTGTATACATAGAAGTTTCCCCCTTTCTGCACTTACAGGAGGCTTTTAAAACCGTTGGAGATGAAATTTGACAACTTTGTTAATTGTTATTAACTGGATATATATGCTGATTTTCTAATCTGAGTCAGGAATTTGCATAGATAATGATCTAGTCTTCCATTGTGCATATTGTGATATTCTTTGTGGATGAGATACTTCTCAGTGAGTCATATCATTATCCACCACATATATGAGCAGCATTAGCACGCTTGCTTGTCTGACGTGAGGTTGGTAATCAACCCTCATGGTTTTTCTGCTTGAAAACTGTTATTTACTTATTATTTAATTTTAGTTTCAGGATACATGTTCTTCTACCTGTCTTCTCTGACACAAAGCTTTAATTTGCTGCATTCTTTTTGTCTTTTTATTTGTTATTTGGTTTTTAATTCGCAGAATGCATGTTGATGACTTGCAGCCTATATGGAATGCCATAATTGATTTTGATCCCCAGCTTTTTATTTGGTTGGGGGACAATATCTATGGAGATAATCGACGTCCTTTTAGCATTCTTGGGAAGGAGAGGACTATTGGTCCTTGGAAAAATGTGCCAAGATTCTTCCCATCGTCAGAGGAGCAGTTGAAGAAGAGCTATGAGATAGCGAAGAGCAATCCAGGATACTCTGCATTAAGACGACGGAGTAAGGTATCTTAACTTCTTCTCTAGCCACTTCAATTTTGTATGTGTAGATAGCTCATTATTTTCTTTAAGGAGTACGAAGTTGTTGCACCTAGCAACGTAGCATTGCTCTTCACGTCTGACCTATACGAAGCACCAGTCCTTCAACTTTTTTGGAAAGAGAAGCATTAGCATTACCATACGTGCCATGAAAATGATAAATTAAATGCTACCTGTAGTCACTAAAGCTTTCGTCCAAGTAAATCATGGAGAATCCTACTCAAATGTGCAAAAGATCAATTCAGGGGGAAAAAATAGTGGCTCACTATTGCAACAAAAGGGGCAGGGAATGTGGGGACTATCTAACAGCTACTATGAGTTGGAATCACTTTCAGAGACTGTTACCGTGATAACATGGATAGTAGATGAGCCTCTGTGATGAGGATTGGATGAAGGGCTCTGATATGGAACCACAAATTGTTTACCCATGTCATAATCAAGGAGATACATAAACGTCTGGCACATCAAGACGCAATATCTATTATGTGCCTCAATATCTTGATGTCAAATAGTATTTATGTTCTTGGAAGCCCCTGACCTTTGAATGCTTATAATAACAGATTGAGGTAGCACTAATGTCAATGAAATAATAGATTGAATGTAACATGTCAACATATGTTAGGCCTCTGATGGTTGCTGTGAGAAGCCAGTCATCATCAATGGCTGTTCAGCCTGTTCTAATCTCTATTGTCTAGTAGTTGAACATTTTTCCTTTTCTTGCATCATTCCTGTCATTAGTTTATTATGCATTTTTTTTGCTTATATCTTTTGGTTGCAATGTGTGCTTTAACTACCAGCCATTATATATGTTCTTTAAATCCATCTCGCAGTAAAAAACATCATATTTATCTTCTGTCATTTTGTAATTTTTCTTCATATACTTGGTTTATATTATTAGCATCAACTGAAAATTGCAGGTTATTGGAACATGGGATGATCATGATTATGGACTAAATGATGCAGGGAAGGAGTTTAGTGGGAAAGATACAAGCCAAAGACTCCTCTTGGATTTCTTAGATGAAGCTGAAGATAGCCCTCGGTGAGTGCTTCAAATAGACTCCATAAATCTTTCATAAATTTTATTTAAATATAAGCATGGCAGATGGCACTTGGAAGCTATAATTTAGAGACATCCTTGCGAGGACCCATGTCAACATGCATTCATGTGACAAACACGCCGCCTTTATTAAAATCTAGAAAGAGGGACATGGTATGAGGGGGAAAACATAGGTATCTACATCAGCTATATTATTTAAGCAAACTGTTACCAAACACCTTCTTGATAATATTGAAGTTTAACACTGGGGGTGATTTCTTGCTACAGAAAATAAAGTAACTTATGGTAGGCTTGAATATTGTGCTTCTTGAACAAAGCCATTATCCAGTGTCATTCTGTGTGGGTATGAGTATATATAGACACATGAGAATAGATATTAGAACATTGGTAGAAGACCTCAATCACAGCTGGTATTTTACGGTTCATTACATAGTCCCAGCAGAATCATTGTACGGTATGTCATTGATATTAACTGTCCACTTTAAGGGCTGACACCTTTGTAGTTTGTGTATTTTAATGTATTCTATACAGATCCCAGATGATAAATTTAAGTTGATATTTGATTGGTGGAGTTCATAATTCATCTTGGTTTGTGAATGTTTTTATGTTTATCTTCCTTGAAAATGGATAAAAAAGACTGTTCAAGAAATATTGTTATAGGATTACTATGTTCATTTATTGTTTAGATGAAAAATTAACTTGTTCAAAGTTCTTTTAGTTCTAGCAAATTTGATGCCTTTTGTACTACGTCATTTATAATGTATATAGAAGTAATATAAAAGCAGTATTTTACATCAAAGTAGCATAGTAAAATATATTACATGCTTAACATGTTTTCATTGTTGTACTTGTGGCATGTTGTATTTAATTTTTGAGTATTCCTGTATTTATGTAGAGTTGTATCAACTTGTAACATCATATTATCATGGCTTAATATGGTTGTAACATTGTATAATTTGAATGTTAAGATGGTACCTTTCCATAGTTTGATGAATATAAATCTTGAATCTTATATCGATCCTTGTAAATTTTTGTATATGGTTGTCATGTGATCTTCATCTTTATGGTTTGGTTTATATTGTTATTACTTGTCCTACCAACTTTCTCTTGGATTCTGTGCACTTTGGCTGAAAATTTTCTCCCCATTTTACCCATTTGTGCTTGTGTTCTTGGTTACTTAAGATTGCATCTTACCCATATTTTTCAAAGCCTCTACGTGAAACATGTCTCAGAGTAGAATTTGTCGCAAGCATTACGTTGCTGCATTTGTCATTATGCCTTCTTTCTTGTAGGCGAAAACAAGCTGGTGTTTATGCTTCCTATTTATTTGGACCCACTGGGAAGCAAATAAAGGTCCGTAAGTGAAAATTCACTGCTGCCAGTTTATTTTGCTTGACATGTTGTTGACCACTGTCAGGAAATAGGTAATTTGCTTACTTGGGTTAACATGCAAGCATGCAACCATTATCATCATCTATGCCCCTTCACTTCACAATGGGTTTAACTATAGACCAAAATTCTGAATTGAAAATGCTATAGGCAACCATTGAACATATTTTATGATTTGGCTGTTTACCTGTGTCAATTCAATGCCAAATTCCTAGCTAAGGAATCCTTTGAAAGAGATGAGGCTCTCCGTAAAACTTTGAGACTATAAGTCTATGTTATGGGTAAAAGCTCAGAATATCTCCTTGATCAAGGAATAGCCTATATGAAGGAGAAAATAAGAACCACTCAGAGAACTGCATTTATATCCGAGGCACAATATTCAAGAGATCCGAGCTAAATCAATCCCTGCACTCTATCTCTATTATTGAAATTGTTTCATATGCTCACTGCTGTTATTACATTTGTGGAGTTCCTTGCAGTGTCAGTCATTTGTTCCCTATATATGAGATTTATTGTATAGAAAAAAAATTTATGTTTATAGTTCTGATATTGTATATCTTGTTGTATATGCTCCACCAAGCTGGAGGTGTGTAACATGCTAGCAATTACTCCGGATATGGCGTTGCAGGTTATTCTCTTGGACACTAGATACCATAGGGATCCATTTTTCAGTGATGGAAGTATATTGGGTGAGACACAATGGGAGTGGTTACAACAGGAATTAAGTGGTCCTGGATCAGAGATTACCATTATAGCATCTTCTATTCAGGTAATGGGAGAATGCATATTCCTTTCTAATGCACTTGCATGTTAGAAATTTATATATCTATAGAACAAACCTTTCTTAGTATCCAAAAGTAATGAATGATGTGACAGTTGTGCTTCTGAAGATACTTTGTTATAGAACTATTTTGGTGCAGAAGTAATTAAACATAGCTGCATAGCCATGACTGGTGCACTATGAAGCACGGACACGCATAACATGAAGCCGTGTCGTGTCGTGTCCGTGTCGGACACACGTGTCGAACACACGTATCCTATGTATTTTTTAGGATTTGCCTCGTGTCGGCGTGTCGGATGGCCGTGTCGGATCCGTGTCCGTGCTACATAGCTGGTGCATAAGAAATTAAACATGGTCCTTTTGGCATTTGCTAAATACTGTAAGTTTCCCTTTGGTGATCCCTACCACATTTCTAACTTGTAGTCAAATTGTCAATGGTGTTGTTACGAAGTAATCTTATAGAAACTGCGCACATGGAGCCAAATGTGGTATAGTTCCTGCGTGTAGAGTTTTATTTAATTCCCAGATGTCCAAAGCTATTTTGAAATAACAAAATAACTAACAACATATTGAAATAGTATACACTATATTGAATTTTTTTGAAATAACATGAATGCATTTTTTTCAATGCTGGTCACACCTATTAGACATAATACTTCTCTTTTATTTGGAGTTTTTAGAGTCTGATGTATCATTGTGTCATGTACTGTCATGTCTGTGTCGCCATGTCCGTGTCCATGCATCATAACTTCAAGTACTACGACTGAGTCCTATTAAAGCACGGTGACTATCATAACTTACCCTAGCATGAACACCAGATACTGTAACTAAATTTAACATCCCTATTTATAAACTACTCTGGTTACTCCTGTAGAAACTGAAATTAAACAAACTTAGCACATTTAACTTCAACATGCATCATAGATGTTCTTGAGGGGCATCAGAAACATTCTTTTGGTTGTATTTGGCCCATAGATGTATGTGTCTATATATATGTGTATGTATAAGGAGATTTTTAGCTGAGAAATACACAAATCAAAGATCCCATGCTATGTGGTCCTGTAAAGCAGGCGATTTTCTGACAAAAAGTTAGGAGGTTTGCTGATGTTCATACATCTGAAGGTTGTGGCTTGGATGAGTGCTATATCACAAACAAACTCGCCAGGGTTTGGAGACTGGTGATACAATAACACAACTGTTGCCCCAATCTTTATGCAGGAGGTTTATAGGAGAAAATCTCCTGAGTGGTATGCTAGAACATGTATTTCCCATCTAAAAATGTATGATATGTGCTACTTATATTCATGTCCTGATGTATGTATGTATGTATGAAAAATTATAAGGACTGAATATCTCAGGCACATGCATGCTCATGTATAAATGCATTTGAGTAACATATTTCATCTATCATGTGTTAATTTTTCAAGAGGAGGGATCACAATGAATGAAGATGGTCATTTTTTTATTAAATTTTTTATATATCTATGATAATGGTAATGATAATAACAAGTGAGCTTTATGTTATTCAGGTGTGTCGGAACAATCCTTTTTCCTACCACTGGATTGTCCTTTCTGACAGTTTTTTCAACTACTATGATATTGATGACAATAATATAAGTAAATGCATCATTGTTATTTGGGTGCATCCAAGTGATCATTTGGACTATTTTGGGACTGTCCTTTAAAAAGATTTTAGATATTTCTGGTGCATGTTGTCTTGTTTAATATACATGTAGGATTGCATCATTTCTTGCCTTCTTTGTTCAGGTTATATCAAATCTTTCTGCATCAACTGGTCCATATTTCTATGTGGAATCTTGGGGACGTTTCCCCAAGGAGAGGAAGAGACTATATGAATTGATAGCTGATAGTAAGGTATGCTTACTTTTATTTTGACATCATGTTCTGTGATAATATTTGAACTTTCAAGCTGATTATATAAATTGGTAAAGCCGTATTCTGCTTTTTATGACAGTTTTTCCATTATTTCAGAATGTACATTTGAACAACTGACGTGATATACCTAGCAAAATATGTTGTGGAAGAGGTTAAAGTTGGTCTTGTATTAGCATTAGTATCACACATAGCCATGGCTTAGTAATATTGTAACTCCAATGGCACACTTTTTAAGGTTTGCTTTTTCTGGGGCTTGAAATTAATAGTTTTTTGTTTCCTGATATAACCTTTAGCATAATCTTCACATGAGTTTTTTGTTCAAGTATCTTGATGAAATTTCAAGCATTGATCCTTTGTGTTTAGCATAATCTTCACATGAGTTTTTTGTTCAAGTATCTTGATGAAATTTCAAGCATTGATCCTTTGTGTTTTTAACATGCAGAGAAATGGAATCTTATTCAAGTATCTTGATGAAATTTCAAGCATTGATCCTTTGTGTTTTTAACATGCAGAGAAATGGAATCTTATTTATCAGTGGTGATGTTCACTTTGGAGAGATTGCACGTTATGACTGTGGTACTGATTATCCTTTGTATGACATAACGTCAAGTGGACTTACTCAGTCTGTCGAGAATGCTGTGCCCCAGCCACTACCTTTCCTTATTAGAGCTGCAGCATGGTTGATACCATCTACTCTGAGAGTCTATTCCCCAAAGTGCCGATACAAATCATGCACATATGGTATACTACTGTGAAAAACCATATGACTTATATATAAGATATTAAAATCATGCTGCATAGGGGGAAAAAATTAAAACCAAGCCTCATATGTGTTTATGTTTGTTCTATAAAACCTTTTCTCGGGAAATGCTTTCTAACATTGGTTCTTTTTTATATTGCTTGTAGTACAACTCTATGTCTGTCCGTAGCTACTCTATTAATATTTAATAGTGAGCCTCTACTTTGTCGTCTGAGACTGACATCCATATCAGGTTCCAAGTCATGGTTGCAAATGGAAACACCTTGCTTCACAAATTTATAGCACACTTCTATGTTCTAGTATATGCACAACTTTAATAGATTTGACATTTCTGGGTCTAGCAGTGAATCCATATTTAGATTTGGATGCAAGCTGGTATTAGACTTTTATTCTGGATTTCATCTCAGAAAGTATTAAATTAAGGGGAAACATGCTTACTGTTTCTCTATGTTCGTTTTAAGTTTAAATCTCTCTCATCATCCAGAAATAAACGTTTACTATGAATTAAGTTTTTTGATGGCTTTGTTCAGGCAAGCCAAACTTTGGAGTAATTGAAATAGATTGGGATGCAAGTCCACAAAGTATCAAAATCGAAGTGAGAGATGTGAATGGCAATCCTGTTACTGGGGTAGAGCTCTTACTTTCTGAGTTGCAGTCAGGATACACACACAAGACACTCTCAAGAGGAGTATATCAGAAGCATTGTACCCTTGAAGTTGACCTTCCATGGTTTCTCAGATATCGTCTTTCCTTTCTACTTTTTGGAGCTTTAATAGGTATGCACCTTTGCTTACTGACACTGTCATTTTGAAACTTTTAATTGAATATGTCAACCTTTTACTGAGCTACACCAGCGAGTAGTAGGATCCAGAGCAACCTAGCACCTTAATAGGACAAGGTTACTTGCTAATTTACGGAAACAATAGGTCAACTTATTCTCCTTTGTGAGGTCCTTTCTGCTTTAGTTCAACTGTTAGGGCGTTTAACCATACAAGATCACTCCTGATCAGAGTTATGATTTGTTTCCCGATTGACAGGATTCAAATAGAAAACCCTATCAGTATAATGTGCGTACAGATAGAAAATCAACCTGAACAGAATGGATTTTTTATTTGAACGACATATCTAAGGAACTACAAATCCTTTCAGTATATACTGTGTGTACCATGTTACTCCTCATTGACACACCAAATATTATTCTTTGTATTTTTAATGGGTTAATTGCTGATAGACCCCCCGTAAAATCGTCCAATAGTGGGTGGACCCACTCTACTTCTATTGGTGCGGATGATCCCCTGTGCTATTGCCCAAATGTGGATAAGACCCCTGAGTTTTTTTTTTTTTTGCTCTTTTAAAGAGTCAACAAAAAAATCACTCAGGGAGTATATCTGCATAAACAGAACTACAAGGGGTCTAGCCGCAGTTTGATCTATACTGCAGGGGTCTATCCGCAATTAACTCTTTTTTTGTTTGCATCAGATGGTTTCTTTGTATTAGAATTTTAAACCAAATGAAAAGATTCTTTAATGTAATAGTTCAAAAAGCTATTTACGTTATATCAAGTAGAAATGTATTTGGTATCTGAAGAAAATTCGTCATATTGAAAGAACCATATTCGAATTCGGTTTCATTGAAATTAATCTGAATTTAAAGAGATTAGACTAATTTAAACATGAATATCTCAATATTCAATTTAATTTGGTTCCAACTGAAATCTAGATCAAGCGCATAGTTATCACTATAGAAGTTTGAACCATTGGTTCACCTGTTTAGCAGGTCATAGTGTTGCTAGGAGGTTTGGGGGCCAAGATTTATATTTCTTGAACTGAAAATTCGACATATTATTTGAAGTAGTTCTTAAAAGATCTTCCAGAAATTTGTTATCAAATGTCTTTTTTTTTTTTTTTGCTTTTTGCAAAGAGAATTTTTATATCATGAACAAGAGAAATCTAGTTCTTCATAACGCTTGTGGTGTTTCTACATAATATTGTGGATGTGCCTTGCATATTTATCAGGAAACATGTTTACGATAAAATTTCCTCTAAGCTGGTGACATACATTGAGGCACTCACAATAAAGGTAATCTGTGTAATGAGGACTAGATAGGAAAACTTTCTTAATCAAGAACGGACTCTGGGAATGTGGATTTTGTTTCTGAAACTCAACTACTCTGTTGGAGTTTTTCACCAATCCAATTAGATGGTTACTCTTATAGGTTGTTTGTTTTCGCTATATGACATATCGATAACTACAGCAATATTTCAATGTCAAATATTTCAAGTGGTGTTCATTAAATAGCGGGGAAAAAACTCAATTTTTATTTTAATCTAGTGAATAGGAGGCATATTTTATGTTAATCTTATGTGTTTATAGTCAACATTCTCCTCATTTCAGGTGCAATTGTTGTTTTGATTCTGCTCACTGTCATTATGCTATCACTAAGCAAGAGATTTCTTAGGAAATACAAGATTGACTGATTGATGGGGTAAGTAATCATTTTGCGTTAAACGGCAATAATTCATTTGGTCCTCCAATTTTACCTGTTGTCTCGATATGTAATCTATTGTCGTTAAGTTGAATTTCATTCTCATTTGCAGGACGGCTCCATTTTAAACTCTATGCTTCCCCTCGAAGGTGGCATTTCATAATCTGTTACTTGCCTGATCCATGGATGCTTGTTGATGTGGTCTTAAAGAGCATATTTTGTTGCTATAGAAGTAGTAGTTAATCATGCAGCTCCTGCTGATCTCTCGTGCAAATACTTGGTATAAATCTACTTTACGTGCAAAACCACCTTGAAGGACAGTTGAGATTTTTTGACAGGCTTATGTTGAGCTCTCCATCAAGTGAAAGAGCAAAGTACAGGTGATCTATCACTATCTTGGATTATTACGTGGAAGCTTATATCGGATGCAAGGGAATGCTAAAACTACTGGGAGCGTAGGCAAACTTCTAATGGAAGTTGGAAATCCTTACTTTTATTTGTAAGCTTATTGACACTGCCGAAATTTTACACACTCTTCTTGTGCCACCTGCAAAATTTCTTGCAATGAGCCTGGATGATTAAGTTATCTAAGATTAGTAGGATGCTGACTACGGAATGTTCCTGTTTAGTTGTTCTTTAGAGAGGATTTTGTTGTGTTTCCTAGTAAATTTACTGTACTGCCGCGTGAAAATGACCAACAAGACAAACTGAACCAACCAAAAGCTGACTGGAGCTACTTGAAGCAGTTAATGAAGAAGCTAAGCAAAAAAATATGTCACTGCAACTAGAGAGATTCAGGGTTTGAGCTTTCTTCTTTATTCAAGTAGATAGGTGCTCTTTGTCTACTGAATTTTTTGACCATTGATTTTGCTTTGGGATTTGTGCTACTATGTGATACGCATCCAGGTATGCATCTCAAAGATAGTATCGATGTGTAGCACGAATCTCAAAGCAAGATCAAAAGATTAAAAAGTTGGCGGACGAAAGCTCATATCCACTCAAAGTTTTTTTCTAGCTTTATAGTGTATGCGTGTGTGTAACTCAAATATTTAATCCTTTGCTTTCTCATCCTTGTCTAAGATTATTAGCGGATGAATTAAGCAGAAATCTAGATGGATACCTTACCAAAACTTGCATATTTTGGGACGGTAGGAGAAAGGAAAATCATCGGTCAGTCAGAATGCTTAAGAAGAAAAGCCGAGTTTTAGAATTGAAAAAACTATTCAGTGGATCGTTTGCCTGATAATGGGGTGCTTCAAGAAAATAAGAATTCCAAAAGCCCTCGTGCGCTCATATCGAATTTTTTTTTGCTTTACGCTATAAAATAAAAGGAAAAAATTACAAAATAAACTTATTTTGCTAAATATTTAGCAAAATAAACCTCTTTTTAGCCAACAGACCAAAAAGAGGTCGATTTTCGCTAAACAAACCATTCGAAACATACGGGACTACTAGCTAGTCTCATATGTTTCGAATGATCTGTTTTGCAAAATCAACTTTTTTTTAGCCGGTTGGCAAAAAAGAGGTCTATTTTGCTAAATATTTAGCAAAACAGATCTATTTTGCAAATTTCTTCAAAATAAAAATATGTAACCTTTTGAATCACCAGCTTTCTAGTGGAGACAGTCGGGAGAGTTGTTTCACCCGAAATCAATAGTACGAGCAAGCAGAGTACAGAGTATGAGAGATTACGTTTGAACTTTTGCTTTACGCTACAAGATAAAGATAAATGATCTTCGAATCACCAGCCATCGAGTGAGGGACAGCCAAATGAGTAGTTTTGCTAGAAATAAAAAAATAGAGTGCTGCTACGGGGACCCAAAATATGGGACCAAGGGAGGGGACAAGTAAAGTGTCCCCTCCCTATTGCATAATGAGTTGGCATGACCAACTCATTATGCAATAGGGAGGGGACATCTCACCTGTCCACTCCCTTGGTCCCATATTTTGGGTCGGGCTAACTCATTATGAAATAGGGAGGGGATACCTCACTTGTCCCCTCCCTTGGTCCCATATTTTAGACCCTTAAATCATTTTCCAAAAAAATATGATCAAGCAAAGAACAGAGTATAGGAGATCACATGTTAACGCAACCCACATTAATCTTCGGTAACAAAAAAAGGGAGAGCATATATGAAGGTAGACGACCATGCGATAGCAAGCCATAGTTTCATCACCTTACACGGTCATGAGCATCCTTTTGGATGACTTGAAACCAAAAGGTCTACAAGAAACAAGATAGAAGACGACCTTGCCCTTGAGTTTTCCTAAGCAAAAAAAAACAACTTGCCTTCCCCCCAGTGGAAAATAGCTGCGAGCTTGCACTTCAATGATAACCTGGTGACCTCCTCCTCATGGTGATGACCATCGTCAATTACTGTTTTGCCCTCCCCACCCTCCCATTGAAGAGGGTAGCTCCTCAAGAAAACTCTTCTGCTGCTGCTGTAGGTCTCATCCCTGAAGCTCCTTGCCTTCATCCCTTCTTCCCCTTCCATCTTTAGCTCAGTGAGAGAAACTAAGCTTTGGCTCATTGGTTTCAATTATATATTGAGAGAAAGCAAAAGAAAAGAGACAATTACTTTCCTGACAATTAGTGTTAATTAATTGATGATGTGTGCTATACATACATAGGTGCTAATCTATTTATTTAAAAAAAAAATTCCTTGGCTTTGAGCAGGAAGTTGAAATCTAAAACACCCAATTCTTTAGCCATAATGGGTACAAAAAGTAATGAGAAAACTTATGTCAACTTAAGTGGACCATCCATCAAAGTTTCTATCCGTTGATAAAAAGTCTCTTCATATATACGTGTGTGTGTCAGCTTGGCCCATATTTGATCCCATATATTTCATTTCGGCTATTTTGTGTTATTAGATGTTTGAATCTATATAACAAATCTCTAAGCACGGAGATTTAAATCTTACTTAATTAGAGGTGATATTTTGAGCGACATCATAGTCTCACTAACTAAAACCAAAAATGTTGATGTAAACATTTTCCAGTAATGCCATACACGTGAACAATCTAATATTTTCCTCGTTAAGAACTCGAACCCAGATTAGTTCATGTCATGATATGTTTTACATTCCAGAGAGGCTATAATCAGATATACCAGTGTTTCCGGTACAGAAGTTCCAATGTCAAAGGAAAATGCCCTATTTTTTAGCACGGTTTGAACTACTGACTTACATAATTAAAAGTAACCATTTAGATTTACGATGAAATCTTGAAATTAATCACTGATCCAATTTGAGTACCTCTATAGAATAGATCTCACCTAAAAAAAACTAAACTGTTAATTAAGTAACGACAGCAAGCGGTCGGTTCAGTAGTTCAACGTAGAAGATTATTGACTCAAGAGATCGACATGGTAAAATGGAGAAGATTGCTGATGAACAAGGGCTCAAAGTGGCAGGTTTTCAAAATCAGACAACAACAGCCTCTCTTTCTGGTGCGGTGCGGTGCGGTCACCGATGGTGAAGCTGCTGACCATTTTCAAATTTCTTGCTGGGGACAAGAATTTCTACGATACTTTTCTTTTTATTAAAAGAAGATGATTCGTTGGGTAACCCGCCAAATATTCACATAAAGCGAAGCTGTCTTTTTGATGGAATAGACTTGGAAGATTCTATCCGAATTCTTTGAATTTGTAACCGCGCGCATGTGTAACTTTTATTAGGTTCAAATAACCAAGTAAATTAAGTTAACAAAAATATGGAACTTAAGGTTTAATAGCACATAAATATCTTATAGATTGCATGTCTTTGCACTTATATGCATGCCCTTAAGTCTTTTTTTCGCTTGACCCTATTGAATTTTGGGGTGTAATTGACGACATCTTAATGTGCAAGTAAGCAGATATATTCATATTAGTATTTGTTTGTGTGTGTGTCTCTCATTGATAGGATACGATTATGAATATGAATGATAGTGAAATATTCGACTTTGTGATCAAAATATCAGGAGATATGTTGATCATGTAATATCAACGGTTTTAATCGTTAGATTAAAGAACTTGAGGAAATTTTTGATGATCAAGACTATCTAATATTAGATTTTCAAATATAATAAATATATTAATGAGCTCTTTAGTATCATATAAACCCTTTTTCAATCTTATTTGGTTTTCTCGTATCTGTTTTATATCTGCTTGTATATGTGCACATATATATCCGTGTGTGTATCCGTATATGTATTAAATTTTAGAGGACATTATTATGAGCTTTCTTCATCGAGAAATATATATATATGTATCTGTATTTGTATCCGTATCCATAATTAATAAATAGAAACGATTATGATAGATTCATATCAGAGTCGAATCCGATTGTTTACACGTACCCCTATGTGCAAGCCATATAAAAATCTTCACATGAATATTTCAACGTTTAAAAGATAAATGGCCAACGTTTAACCAAGCGATGGTAAATATCACTTTTAAAAACACTAGGTTATTCAAATATCAAAAAAGTGCTTAGAGCATATAAGCGCATATAAGCGCAAAGCAATGTAAGTTATAAGGTGTCGACCTTCATATGGTGAATCTGCTACATAATTTTTTAATAAAGATTTCGTCGTTATTAATTGTTGTTGTTTGAATAACCACTACTTAAACTTGTATCGAGGCAATTTGAGCAGTTTAACACATCTCAACATTTTTCAACGTAAAAGCGAAAGCTTAAGGGGCTGTTTGTTTCCTTTTTTTTTTGAGAGGGAAAGGTGGGGAAAGCCTGTTAAAAGTCTGCTAAAAATGCAGCTTTTGGCAGGCTTTCCACCCAAATCGTCATTTTTAGAGGCGATTTGGGTGGAAAGTCTGCCAAAAGCTATACTTTTGGCAGGCTTTCCCCATCTTTCCCTCTCAAAAAAAAGAAAACAAACAGCCCCTTAACATCTGTTGTCTGGCAAATAATATTAGGATTAACTTTTGCTTTCGCTATCATCTTTTTCACCGCTGATAGTATGAAATTTGCACCCGGAAAAAAATAAAAAATAAAAAAATGACGGTGGGCCGGGTGACGAGTTGGTGCAAGGATGGAGCGTGCGAACACTTACACGACCCGCTACCCGGTAACAGAATTAACGGGTCGGGTACGGGTCGACCAATAGAATCCTCACCCATTTGACGACCGTGATCTCCCAAATCCCAAACTAACCCCTCTTCCTCCAAAACCTCGGCAGGGCTAGGGTTTTTGACGACCTCGGCTCACCTCTAATGGCGATCTCTCCAACGCCCAGCCTCGACAGTCTCTTCAAAAATCAAAGGGTTTCTCTCCAAAGAACCAATCTTTCTGAAAAATTTTCTGAGGTGAGCCATCGGTCATTAAAATCCCTTGTGGATTGAGTTCTCCCCTTCCCTAATTAGTCATGATAGCCTACAGATTTTTTCTGATCGCTAGTTTCTCAAGAATGGTTCCTTGCGTTCGAGAAGGTACTGGAGGTTCTGGGAGAAACCCATCTCGAATTTTGCGCAAAAATCCAATCTTTTTCAGTAAATCGCAGAAATCCCAATTTGTCACCATTGCACAACTGCCCAAATCTATGCATTTAAGAGTCTCCCATGTCAAGAAGCAGTGCTACTCAGTATTGAGCATAAACCTATCATCTAATTCCCATTCGTCGTCCAAAATCTCTCGGGTAACTCGAGTTGATGCCCAAAATGCTCTCTTTGATTACTTGCATTGTACTCGAAGTTTGCATTACACGGATGCCGAGCATGTGAGCAAGAATTCTCCTATGTTCCTTCAGAATCTCTTGTCAAAAGTTGATGATGAAGAGGACGTTGGCAGGTCCCTTACTAAGTTCCTTAGATATCATCCCATCAATGAGTTTGAGCCCTTCTTTGAGAGCTTGGGTCTTAAAACGTCGGAGCTTCACCTGCTTCTACCGAAGAATTTGATTTATCTTAGTGATGATGATGTGCTGCTTGAGAATTACCATGTTCTTTGTAATTATGGTGTACCTCGGAGTAAGATAGGTAAGATGTATAAAGAGGGTATGGAGATCTTTCGATATGATTTTGGTGTTTTATCTTTGAAACTTCAAGCTTATGAGAGGCTTGGGTTGAGTAAACCGACCATTATTAAGTTGGTAACTTGTTGCCCGGCCCTTTTGGTTGGTGACATTAATGTGGACTTTCTAAGTGTTCTTGAGAAATTGAAGAATTTTGGGGTTGAACTTGATTGGATTAGAGGGTCTTTATCGGACAAGAGCAAGTACGAATGGAATAGAATACTTGAGATGCTACGCTTTTTAGATGGCATTGGATGCAACAAGAAGGAATTGTCCATGTTTATTAAGGAGCACCCGAGATTTGTTTTTGATGACTCTGGAAAGAAAATATATATCCTTGTTGCAGTTTTGTTGAAATTGGGTCTAAAAAGAGAAGAAATCTTACTCTTTTTTGAGCAATACCCTCGAATCCTGACTGGAAGTTTCACAAAGAATTTATGGAGGTCTGTTCAATTTTTATCTGAGATCGGGATGGAATCAAAGGATATTGCCAGCATTGTCTCTAAACATGCACAAGCTTTAGGATCTGCTTATTGTTTGCAGCCCAAACTTGTCTTAGAAAACTCAAATATGTCGGCCAAGAAATTGTGCGAGGTTATAAAAAAGGATCCGAGTCAATTCAGCGTCCTAACTTCCAGAAGAAAGACGAGCTCCACACCCTTGCCCAAAATAGAAGGAACATTTCTAAAGGAGAAGACCGCTTTCTTGTTGAAATTAGGATTTGTTGAGAACTCCGATGAGATGGCAAAAGCTTTAAGTAAGTTTCGAGGAAGAGGAGATCAACTTCAAGAGAGATTCGATTGCCTAGTGAATGCAGGGTTAGATTGCCACACAGTTTCAGAGATGGTCAGATTAGTTCCACCCGTGCTCAATCAATCAACGGATGTTGTTCAAAAAAAGCTCGATTACCTTTTGAACGATTTGGGTTATACATTGGAGTCTCTCGTTGCATTTCCAACATTTTTGTGCTACAACTTGGAGAAGATAAAGCTAAGGTTCGCGATGTATAAATGGCTTAAAGAGAATGGGGTGGTGATAGCTACTAAAAATAGGAAGATGGTGAGTTCTACTGTGGCATTGAGTACTCTTCTTGCTTGCTCAGATGCAAGATTTGTAAAGTATGTTGTTAGTTTGCACCCTGGAGGGGCTAAGGTATGGGAAAGGTTAAAGAGTTCATCTTTGTAACAAGTGTGTATTCTTTCTTTTCCCTCTTTTGCACAATAACATATATTTATTGCCTCATTGATTATGAGTATCAAATAATTCACTTAGATTTTGGTTTTGATACCTGCTCAAATGTCTAAAACATCAAGTTGGTAGAAATTCTTGGCTGTAATTGATTAAAATTCTGTGTTGTTTGGAAATTCTTAATAGTTGACAGTTTTGTGAAGTTGGATTGAAAATTTCTGATACTGGAATATACTCTTTTACTTTTTTTTAAATATGTCGGAAAACTTTATAAATCACTGGCTGTGCTTGGATTGTTGATCTCTGGCAACTAATGCAATTAGTGTGGGTTGTAGAACATATGTTGATAAAGCAAAGACTTCAAAAATCTCCTATATTTTGTTGAGTATTAAGTTTTGTTAACCTTTTGTCTAGTGTTTGATGATACAGTTTAAGATCATAGCTTCTGGATGGAGAGAAATGTTTTTTTTTTAATAGCAAGAACCTTACCTTGAAATTTCATTGGTGGATCCATTGCAAAAACTGAAAGATAGTTATGAAGCCTGGATCAATTCTAAAACTATTTTTGTTAGTGAACGACTACCCTGTGATTCTTAAACTATGTTATGTACTTATATTTTCAACATAACTATGAGCAGGTCAATGGTCAAATGAGGTTAGAGCCAAACTTTCGTGGGGGTCAAATTGCAAAGTAGGCAGCAGCTACGTCGCAAACCTGTATCTGAATAGATTTGTTAATTCAGTCCAAACTTATCCCTTGAAGTGCAATCTAATCTATATCTCGTTTTAATGCTTTTCCAATGAAGTATAAAATTGTATGTGAAATTGCCAGTCAAGTTTTGTATTTTTGGCATGCACGCTCAATCGAATTGTTATTTGTGTCATAAACATGAGATTAATGGGTATTGTCATACGAGGGAATTTCTTCTCATATCCAACGATGTAGCACAATTTTAACTAAAGTGTGAATATATTAGAAGCCAAAAAAATCTATTACCACCACCATCGTCATGCTCATTAAAATGTGGGTTATGGAGCATAAAATTGTTCACGATCTGATCATTTTATGCTACTAGTCGCATGCAACCGTTAAAATGTAAACATGTTGAATACTCAATGTTTATGCCGAGGAAACTGAGATTGATGAATTTGAGAATTGGATTTAAAGGTTGGGGGTTCTCAATCTGTCCCTATAGATCGATAGTGATCTTGGCTGATGCTCAGTCTGAAAATATGAAAGAAAAGATGTCAGATCGACGACATAGGTTGTTCTTTGGCAGCTCTGCCGATGCCTAAATTAGCCTCTTGATTAAAAATACTAAATTCAGCCGAAATTAGGCCAGGGTTTCAGAGTAGATCATAGAACCTTTTAGCTGTGCATTGGACTCATTTATATAGAGATTACATGGGCAAACAAGATGTAAAGAATGATGACTAGGCAACGCGATTGCTGAGTTGGACGCCCACATGGCAAGATTCCGTGAATTTTGATGTTAGAACATGGGTTTGAGAATAATATCAGCAGTTTCAATGATTTGAGGGGCTAATGTCAAATTAGAGAACATATGAGGGACCAATGTATAAAAACTCCAATAGTTAAATAAGGAAGGGCAGATTCGGAAGTTAACAAATTCTTTCTATGGGATAAGAAAATTGAGGATAGAAAAGATAAGGCCTTTATATTCTCTTCCTCGCTCCTGCAAACACTCCGGGACTTTGGAGCAGGAACCTTGCGTTCATGGATTCTTGAAGCATCCTTGGCCAAAATCGAATATTTTTCTCAATGTCAAGGTAAGAACTTTAGACTCTTTAACATTTCTTATTTCAAGAGTTTGAGGATTAGCTTAAACTAGGAATTTTTCCTACTTGCTTACAATGTGTTTGATAAATTGCCACATTGAACCATCTTCTTACTTCAACATAGAACATCGACAACTATGGAGACTACCACCAATTCCCACAAAGCTCAAGTCATTGGATTCCTCAAACAAAAAGGGTTCGTCGATGACCAAATCCACGACATCTTCAAGCGGTGCAACAAGCTAGAAACCATCGAAAGAGCGAGCATCGACGGTAACTGGAACTACTTAACGAGCATCGGTATTCAAGAGAGAAAGCTTCCTCGTGTCATCTCAAAGTGCCCCAAAATCCTAACTTTAAGCTTAGACAACAAGCTTATCCCCACAGTGAATTGCCTTTTGACATTAGGATCGAAACCGAGTGAAGTCTCCTCGGCCATTGTGAAATTTCCAAATGTCCTCTCTCACAGTGTTGAAGACAAGCTTTGCCCATTGCTAGCATTTTTCCAGTCACTAGGAATTCAAGACAAGCAGGTGGGCAAACTCCTTTTATTAAATCCAAGGCTTATAAGTTACAGCATTGAATCCAAATTCTCTAAGATTGTCGAGTTTCTCGAGAGTTTAGGCCTGGATCAAAGCGAAATGATTGGTAAGATACTGCTGAAGCATCCATTCATCATGGGCTATAGCGTTGAGAGGCGACTCAAGCCAACAGTGGAGTTCCTGAAATCAATAGGATTGAATGAGATTGATGTGAAGAAAGTTGCGATGAACTTCCCTGAGGTTTTGTGTAGAGATGTGGAGAAAATATTGAGACCCAATTCGAACTTTCTGAAGAGATGTGGGTTTAATAAGGGGCAGCTTGCCATGATTGTTACTGGGTATCCTCTTGTGTTGATAAAGAGTGTGAAGAATTGCTTGGAGCCAAGAATTAAGTTTTTGGTGCAGATAATGGGGAGAGATATTGGGGAGATTACTGAGTATCCCGAGTTTTTTCGACATGGGTTAAAGAAGAACTTGGAGTTTCGGTATAAGCTTCTTAAAGAGAAGAATGCAAGCTGTAGTTTGGTTGAGATGCTTGATTGTAACAAGAGGAAATTCTTCCTTAAATATGGGGTTTGTTGATTGTCAATTGTTTTTTTGAATTCTGTAGTAGATTTGAACATTTTGATGAGTAAGAAGAGTTTGTCAATTTGAGCATGTTTCCTTTGTGTCAGGAACAAAGAGTTGAATCATATTTCTGTGTGTTATCATGTACAAAGTTTTAGCATTTACAGATTGCAATGCTCTTTTATAAATTACAACTGCAGTTGCAGTTTTTAATTTTAACCATAATTGGCTAACAGGGATTACTTTCCCTAGCAATTTGTTCAGCAAAATCTCTTGGAGTCCTTTCTCCTGAATATTGTTTTTTAGTTAATTGTTTGTGACACATTTTTATCCAACTTGCTGGGGAAAGTATTAAAGAGGTTGAAACTGATTAATAATAGCTTTTTACGAAATTGCTGTCAAATCGTAATTTTGGGAAATCATATTTTCTTTTATGAAAAAATGGATGAAGAACATTCATATAGAAGAATGACACAACAATCAAGTCTCATGTTTTGAACCTTTTACTATACACGTGTTAACGTGTATATGAGATTTTTTTCAATAGCTTAGGGAGTTGACTATTTTAAAAGCTTAAGAGAGATTGTTTCTGATCAAAAGGAAGAACGGATGGTCCTTTATTAAAAACCGCAAACAGTTGATCCACCCGACGATAGCAGCAAGCATTGAGAATACTCGTGCGTGCCCCGCCAAGGTTCCCTTCATATCTTTTTAAGAAAAAATAAGGTCACGTGTTTAACATTTATTAACATTTTCCTTCTCGTGGCTTTCTCTGCTTTTTACCGCTAGCAGCCAAACATTAATTAATCATTTCAAGGATAAATTTTTAAAACCAACCTATTTGTCAAAAAATTCCCAAGAAAATACCCGTTTCAAACTTAATTTTAAAAACCGACCCAGTTGGGCTGAAACTGGATCGGTTTTTGAAAAAAAAAATCTCAAACTTTACCGGAGTTGAAGTCCCGTGAAGTTATGTTATATAAAAAACTTCACGATACTTCAACTCCTATGAAGTTTAGGAGTTTTTTTTTCCTTTAAAAACCGACCCAGTTTCAACTAACTGGGTCGGTTTTTGAAATTAAGTTTGAAACGAGTTTTTTTTTTTTTTTTTTTTTTGGAAATAAAATTCAAAACAGTTCCGTTTGGAAAATTTGTCCTTTCAATCAATGGAGTAATAGCTAACAACTCCATCGACAACATTCCGTGTTTGACAAGTCTTCGCCAAATCCAAACAGACCGGTGAAAGAAAACCCCTGCCCTCCTCTCGAGCGTTAGCTAGCTAGCAACTATGGACGACGGGGTGGTCCCCGTGATCGACCTGCTAGGCTCGCCGGCGTGACTAGGCAACGCGATTGCTGAGTTGGACGCCCACATGGCAAGATTCCGTGAATTTTGATGTTAGAACATGGGTTTGAGAATAATATCAGCAGTTTCAATGATTTGAGGGGCTAATGTCAAATTAGAGAACATATGAGGGACCAATGTATAAAAACTCCAATAGTTAAATAAGGAAGGGCAGATTCGGAAGTTAACAAATTCTTTCTATGGGATAAGAAAATTGAGGATAGAAAAGATAAGGCCTTTATATTCTCTTCCTCGCTCCTGCAAACACTCCGGGACTTTGGAGCAGGAACCTTGCGTTCATGGATTCTTGAAGCATCCTTGGCCAAAATCGAATATTTTTCTCAATGTCAAGGTAAGAACTTTAGACTCTTTAACATTTCTTATTTCAAGAGTTTGAGGATTAGCTTAAACTAGGAATTTTTCCTACTTGCTTACAATGTGTTTGATAAATTGCCACATTGAACCATCTTCTTACTTCAACATAGAACATCGACAACTATGGAGACTACCACCAATTCCCACAAAGCTCAAGTCATTGGATTCCTCAAACAAAAAGGGTTCGTCGATGACCAAATCCACGACATCTTCAAGCGGTGCAACAAGCTAGAAACCATCGAAAGAGCGAGCATCGACGGTAACTGGAACTACTTAACGAGCATCGGTATTCAAGAGAGAAAGCTTCCTCGTGTCATCTCAAAGTGCCCCAAAATCCTAACTTTAAGCTTAGACAACAAGCTTATCCCCACAGTGAATTGCCTTTTGACATTAGGATCGAAACCGAGTGAAGTCTCCTCGGCCATTGTGAAATTTCCAAATGTCCTCTCTCACAGTGTTGAAGACAAGCTTTGCCCATTGCTAGCATTTTTCCAGTCACTAGGAATTCAAGACAAGCAGGTGGGCAAACTCCTTTTATTAAATCCAAGGCTTATAAGTTACAGCATTGAATCCAAATTCTCTAAGATTGTCGAGTTTCTCGAGAGTTTAGGCCTGGATCAAAGCGAAATGATTGGTAAGATACTGCTGAAGCATCCATTCATCATGGGCTATAGCGTTGAGAGGCGACTCAAGCCAACAGTGGAGTTCCTGAAATCAATAGGATTGAATGAGATTGATGTGAAGAAAGTTGCGATGAACTTCCCTGAGGTTTTGTGTAGAGATGTGGAGAAAATATTGAGACCCAATTCGAACTTTCTGAAGAGATGTGGGTTTAATAAGGGGCAGCTTGCCATGATTGTTACTGGGTATCCTCTTGTGTTGATAAAGAGTGTGAAGAATTGCTTGGAGCCAAGAATTAAGTTTTTGGTGCAGATAATGGGGAGAGATATTGGGGAGATTACTGAGTATCCCGAGTTTTTTCGACATGGGTTAAAGAAGAACTTGGAGTTTCGGTATAAGCTTCTTAAAGAGAAGAATGCAAGCTGTAGTTTGGTTGAGATGCTTGATTGTAACAAGAGGAAATTCTTCCTTAAATATGGGGTTTGTTGATTGTCAATTGTTTTTTTGAATTCTGTAGTAGATTTGAACATTTTGATGAGTAAGAAGAGTTTGTCAATTTGAGCATGTTTCCTTTGTGTCAGGAACAAAGAGTTGAATCATATTTCTGTGTGTTATCATGTACAAAGTTTTAGCATTTACAGATTGCAATGCTCTTTTATAAATTACAACTGCAGTTGCAGTTTTTAATTTTAACCATAATTGGCTAACAGGGATTACTTTCCCTAGCAATTTGTTCAGCAAAATCTCTTGGAGTCCTTTCTCCTGAATATTGTTTTTTAGTTAATTGTTTGTGACACATTTTTATCCAACTTGCTGGGGAAAGTATTAAAGAGGTTGAAACTGATTAATAATAGCTTTTTACGAAATTGCTGTCAAATCGTAATTTTGGGAAATCATATTTTCTTTTATGAAAAAATGGATGAAGAACATTCATATAGAAGAATGACACAACAATCAAGTCTCATGTTTTGAACCTTTTACTATACACGTGTTAACGTGTATATGAGATTTTTTTCAATAGCTTAGGGAGTTGACTATTTTAAAAGCTTAAGAGAGATTGTTTCTGATCAAAAGGAAGAACGGATGGTCCTTTATTAAAAACCGCAAACAGTTGATCCACCCGACGATAGCAGCAAGCATTGAGAATACTCGTGCGTGCCCCGCCAAGGTTCCCTTCATATCTTTTTAAGAAAAAATAAGGTCACGTGTTTAACATTTATTAACATTTTCCTTCTCGTGGCTTTCTCTGCTTTTTACCGCTAGCAGCCAAACATTAATTAATCATTTCAAGGATAAATTTTTAAAACCAACCTATTTGTCAAAAAATTCCCAAGAAAATACCCGTTTCAAACTTAATTTTAAAAACCGACCCAGTTGGGCTGAAACTGGATCGGTTTTTGAAAAAAAAAATCTCAAACTTTACCGGAGTTGAAGTCCCGTGAAGTTATGTTATATAAAAAACTTCACGATACTTCAACTCCTATGAAGTTTAGGAGTTTTTTTTTCCTTTAAAAACCGACCCAGTTTCAACTAACTGGGTCGGTTTTTGAAATTAAGTTTGAAACGAGTTTTTTTTTGGGAATTTTTTGACAAACAGGTTGGATTTGAAATTTTTTTTTTTTTTTTTTTTTTTTGGAAATAAAATTCAAAACAGTTCCGTTTGGAAAATTTGTCCTTTCAATCAATGGAGTAATAGCTAACAACTCCATCGACAACATTCCGTGTTTGACAAGTCTTCGCCAAATCCAAACAGACCGGTGAAAGAAAACCCCTGCCCTCCTCTCGAGCGTTAGCTAGCTAGCAACTATGGACGACGGGGTGGTCCCCGTGATCGACCTGCTAGGCTCGCCGGCGGGGGACGGGAGCTTCGGGCCGCCCCTGCGAGGGCGTCGGCTGCTTTCGGGTCGTCGCCCACGGGATCCCGCGGAGCTGATGGCTGGCCATGAAGGCGGCGGTGCCGGCACTGTTTGCATCAACCCGATGACGTCAAGAGGAGGAACGTGACCGTCACTCGAGGGCCGGGTACAGTGGAGCCCGCAGAAGGAGAACGCCGTCTACGAGGCGCTTCGGCGCTCTACGACCCGGGCAACGCGTGGGCCGTGGAGGGCTTTTGTCCCTGCAGGCGTCCCCTCCATCCACAGGTGCCGGAGCACGCGAGGATAGCATTTTTTAATTAAAAAAAATAGTCAATTTACAACTCATGCTTAATTTTATTTTTTATAAAGAGTTGCTCTTTTAATTTTTTTTTTTTTGCAATTGTTGATGCCAAAAGGTCGCATGGTTGCAAAACAGAGGTTTTCTTTTGCAAAAAAAAAAAAAAAAAAGTTACAACTAGATTTACGTACGGTAGGTTGTTTTTAGGTTTTCTTTTGCAAAAAAAAAAAAAAAAAAGTTACAACTAGATTTACGTACGGTAGGTTGTTTTTGTACAGATCGAGTTGCTCATTTTTTGCAATTGTTGATGTGAAAAGATGGCGGTAGTAGCAAAACAAAGAATTGCAACTACAACCGTCTTTTACAAAACTGTCTATATTTTAATTTTTGTCTTTTTAAATATATGGGATGACATTAATTGTTCTCCTGTTTTTAGCTTTAGTTTAACATTAAAACTCGAAAACTGCAGAGCAAATTAAGTTTTGGGTTATAACTTGTTCCAGCGTTACTACTTGTGTTAATTATCTTTTTAATATTATTATTGTCATGTATTTCTTCACTTCTTTTAACTTGTATATATATATGGTGTCTTTGAGATGTCTCTATTTTTTCTACCAAAATTTATGGAACTTGCGATGATCAGCTCTTCCTTATATCAAAGTTTAGTATGAGAAATTAATGCTCCTTAATTTGTTGCATGAGATTTAACCAAGAGAAATTAATGCTCGTTAATTTGTTGCATGAGATTTAACCTCTACTACGATCAATACTGATTTTGTTCGCTGGACGATCGTCAGAGAAACAATCAGGACCTATGCTTCGAAGCTCCATGAACTTATAGTGCAGATAGCCAGCAAGCTCGCAGGGAGTTTGGGCTTGGTTGGCTACTCATTCGAAGATTGGCCCAGTCAATTCAGGATCAACAAATACCACTTCGCTGAGGAAACTGTTGGTTCTTCCGGCGTCCAGATACACACGGATTCAGGGTTCCTCACCGTTCTCCAAGAAGATGAATCCGTCGGCGGGCTCGAAGTGATGACCGAGTCAGGTTCGTTCATACCTGTCAATCCAGTTCCTGGATCCTTTCTTGTCAACCTCGGGGATGTCGCGAAGGTATTTTTATTCATCATTTTTTTTTCTAATTTTTTTCTTGTTATTTCAAACTTGCATTCTCTACTATCGTTGATCTCCTCTCAGCTCGCATAGTAGTACTTATCATCCCTTTATTCGTGAGAAATAGGGAGTTATTCGTAATTTATCTTTGTCAAATTACAACCGCAGGAGCGATAAGTGTTAGTAAACGAGGTGGGCTATCGGCAATTTACACGTTACAAGTTACTTAAATTCTATTGAAGGTATAAATGAGGGGTTATCTGCAACTTATACACAATTTACTACTTTGAACACTCTATCTTGCCTAATAGCCAAGAGATTTGCCATTTTCACATGTCATCTCACATTCTATATGATAAGGATTTTATCGGGTTTCAGCAACTGACACCGTTCCATGTCTACCTTAATTTTTATGCTGTGACTAATATTAATCACATCATGTCAACAATTCTTATATTTTATGTTGATTATGAGCTTTTCATTGTATGAACCTCTGGTTTTTAAAGGCCTGGAGCAATGGTAGACTACACAACGTGAAGCACAGAGTGCAGTGCAAGAAAGCGGCACAGAGATTTTCTATAGCGTTGTTCCTGCTAGCGCCAAAGAACGACATAGTTGAGCCTCCGCCAGCGCTTGTGGATTCTGAACACCCAAGGCTCTACAAAACCTTCACCTACCATGAATACCGAAAGCTACGTTTTTCCTCAGGGTCACACGCTGGTGAAGCACTCTCCTCTCTAGCTCAACACCCTGCTAATGTTGAAGCCTAATATGTGAAGGGTTTTACCCAAAAAAACTTAGATGTAACTGATTAAGACATCGATCTATGGATCGATAATAAGGGTTGAGTTAGAGTAATTTGGCTACATTTCTGTGCAATATGATTTTTCATTAGTGTACCCTGCATACAGACGTGCTTTTTTGAACTCCTAAGTAATACTGCAGCCTCATATATGGAAGTTGATAATGTTCATGAGCACAGGGGGGCTTTTAGAGCAGCCACTGGTGGTAAACTTGGCGCTAACCTTGGATAAAATCGTGGGCTGAGCTCGTGTAGAGGTCGTGAAACATAGTACGTAGGAAGTTTTCGGGGTAAAAATCCATGGGTGATGCCCTCTTGGTTGTTTCTAGGGTTCGTGATCGCCACATTTTATTACACTTTTATA
Organism: Asparagus officinalis; assembly: GCF_001876935.1. Lineage (NCBI taxonomy): Eukaryota > Viridiplantae > Streptophyta > Magnoliopsida > Asparagales > Asparagaceae > Asparagus > Asparagus officinalis. The sequence goes on from NC_033794.1 coordinate 127,573,761, forward strand.
TCTTTGTTATCTATTTTATTTGAATAAACATATCGCGTGACAATGACTTTTTATCTTAATTTACAGATAATGGCAAATTAATGAATAAGAGCCCAAAAGAACCAAATTCCCTCAATTTTTTTTTACCATTTATTGAAACCTAAGATCAAACCAAGAGGAGACCCACAAAGCCCAAGAGATGAAGAAAACTCGGGTCAACAAAAAAATAATTATGTTAAGAAGGTTAACCAACCGATTAGCTAATTGATTGGCGAACCAATTAGTTCATAGTAGAATCAGTTGATTGATGTAGGCAACAAATAGGGATAGAGAGTGAGAGGTTTAGGGAGAATTTTTTTTAATAAAAACTCCATTTTGGAGAGGGATAGAGAGTGAGAGGTTTAGGAAGATTTTTTTTAATAAAAACTCCATTTTGGAGAGGAGGACTACTGTTAACTGAGAAGACCTTCTAAATTGTGAACTTTTTATTTATAATAAATAAAAATTTATCTTTTTTAAAATTTTTCTGTCAGTTTGATGATGAAGATGAAGATTTGCTTACAAGGGTTCAACTCTTTGCAATATAAGTTTTTATTTTTCTCTTTTAATTTCTTATTTTAGAATTGCATGGTTTAGGATTTTATTTTTTATTTTATTTCATGTTTTAATAGATTAGATTTATTATTTTGTAGTATAGATTTATTTCATGATTTGTAGTGTAGATTTATTTTCTTGCTCTTTTATGTTTTGATTTTCTATTTCTTTCTTTTACTGCTTGTAGTTTAGATTTACCTCTTGTTCTTTTAAAACTTTGCCCACGACCGTTATTTGCGAACCTCGTCCATGACCACTTTAAAAGCTATGTTTATGAAAACGGTTCACCCACATTATCTCCTAAGTTAATGGCCACTAATCTACATCTAATAACCACTAACTCTCTCTTAGCCTATAAGAGGGCTAGAGATTGCTCATTTTTTTGGGAATATGAGGATCTTATGATCTAGCATCTAGCATCTTATCATTCAAAGATAAATTAAGCTTGGCACAACTTCGGCGATCTTCATAAAATCAGTAAGAAGACCCCTTCGTCTAAAGTTCAGACCGTCAACAGAGTACAACATCTATGCTATATTGGCACACAGAAAAGAATCTACAAATACAAGTTTTTGTTATTTCTTTGTAATCCTCTGAATTTGTAACTTGTGCTGGTTATAATTCAAAGACCCAAAACAACATCCATTAAGTAAGACGTTTGAGATTTCTAGTAACCTCAAGTGCTGGCTAACGTCGGGAGCTTTTACCGCTAGTTCACGGTTGTGTTGATATGCCTCTATGAAGACGGCGACTGTTGTTCTTGGGCAACGACATCACGACTGCCCCAGTACAAGCCAACAACTTCTTTTTGTATATTATTTTAAATAATTTATTTACTATTTTATTTATTTTTTATACAAAATATCCAATAGAATGAAGGCAGGAGGACAGAGATAGAGTGAAGAGGAAGGGAAGAGGGGGTGATAGGATGGACGAGAGAGAAGAGAGGAGAAATAAAATAGGGAAAATGTTGATATGATGAGAGAAGAAAGAGAAGATGAAGAAGATAATGGTATTTTAGAGATAAGAAAACAAAGGAGGGGATGGAAAGAAAAGTTAGAAAAAGGGGTTTAAACTCATTTAACTTTGGTCAATGGGCTAGGTCACATGATGACTCTTAAAAGGAGCCTAGAGACAAATTTTCATTATTTTAATCAAATACTAGTGTGTAATAATGATATTTTTTATGAAATTACTTTCAAATCATAATTTCGAGAAATCAGTTTTTTTAATGAAAAATTAATGAAGAACATTCATAGAGAAGAACGACACGACAATCAAGTCTCATGTTTGGACTTTTCCCTATACAGGTTAACATGTATATGAGTTTTTTCAATGGTTAATTTACAGAGTATAAATATTTTATTAAGTTCAGAGGGGTTCTGCAAGCTTAATGGACTTACGCAAAAATCTCAAATTCATGGGCGGTTTTGTAAACTTTAACATTTAATCGAGTACCTGTAGCATATTTAGTAAATTATTTCCAGAAAAGTCTCTCTCACATCCCCGATTTAAGGGATAAGACGGTTGAGAGGAGTTCCAAAACCAAAATTATAATTTTACTTGGATAAAAAGGTTATTTTAGAAAATATGAATAAGAAGAGGAACAAATTTTATGATTGGTTGCACTTCTATAGCTAACAAAACGCATCGCTCCATCTGACCACCATTAGTCCACTGCTCAACTATGTCAAAAACCACTAGAGAATGCAAATAATTGTTTTAGAAAGGAAATAATTTTGCACAGGAATTGGGGGAAAGAGAGAAATTTCACAAATTGATCCAAACTTCGGCGCATGATTCCATAAGGCATCGTCTTTAACTACCGAACCAATGGGTTTTTAGCCCTAGTTTTGAGAACAAAGGAAGACGATTGATCCACCCAATCTATAAATAGGGCATGCGGAATTTCTTTGATGAGAATTCACCCAATCTAGGTCGTAACATCAAGGGAAAGAACATATAGTTCTTTATTCAGACTGCAGATAATTGATCCACCCGACGGCAATAGGCATTGAGACGAGCTTTGTAGGCTGAAGCAATAGATTCAAGATGTTCTTAATTTGACACTCCGTGTTGTTGGTTCTACAGCCGTTAGGGATTGTTCGGAAGATTAAGTGCTTTTCTGGGGTGCGATTTGAGAACTAAGTGATTGAGATATCTCTACATAGTATTCTTCATAATTTAGTAAAGCTGTTCTCTTCCTTTGCCCATATACGTAGGGTACAAGCAAAACCACGTTTGGGGGATGCGGTGACCCTCGGGTCTGTAGTTACATCCCGTACACCCGGAGTTTACTTGTGGGTGCCGGGGATCTAACTTGGTTTCAGCCGGGATCATCGTTCCTTACCAATGTTTCCCTTAATTCCAAATAATAATAATAATAATAATAATAATAATAATAATAATAATAATAATAATAATAAATAATGTTAACATTTTGGGAAAAATGTGTCCAGGTCCCAAAAGCAGAAACTTCATGTGACAAGGCCCCTCATAGTTTTCTCCATGTGGATCAGCCCCTTGAAGTGTGACACTTTGTACTGCAGCCCATTTTTATTAATTATCACATGACCGCTAAGCTAAAATTCCCAAACTATCCTTATCATCTCTCCTCAATCTCTCTGACCCAGCACTCATATCATCTCTCTCATCTCTCTCTCTCTCTCTCTCTCTCTCTCTCTCCTCTCTCTCTCTCTCTCACCTCTCTCTAAAACTAAGAGCTTTCTCAAGCTCGTCGTCCTGGCCGAGACGCACAGAGCATTAATCCATTAGCTAGAAGAAGAAAAGGAAAAAAAATAAAGGTAAGGAGAAGTAGAGTAGAAGGAGAATGAAGAGAAATGCCGTAATTAAGAAAGAACGAAAATGTGTATTAATGTATCTCTATGAATGAAATTGCCACGGTGCCGCCGAGCGATATTCGAAGCAATATAACGAGAGGTAGAAAATGAGCCCAAATGAAAGGAAGATACCGTGTGATAGATAATATAAAGGGCCACACACCGGCGCAGACGGTAGTGAAAACGGAGACCGGAGGTGGCCGTAAAGCACGCGCGAAGTCGGCACGGCGCTGCTGTTTTCTGCTCGCTGCTGCCGTCGAGCGATGTTTCGGATGTTACTGAGAGAGATAGAGAATGAGTTAGAGCGTGATACAAATTGGAGGTGATAGGCAACATGTAGGGCTACTCACCAAAGAAGAAATCGACGGAAACAGAGATTTGAGGCGATCAGAAAGTGCGTGCAAAGTCGGCACAAAACTATAGTTTTCTGCAGTGCAATTTCTCGCTGTTCAGGTTTGTTCTTCGCTGTTCGGAGATTTTCGCCGCTGTCCGGGCTTACCGGAGGTGGGAGGAGGTTGCCGGGGTCGTCGGGGTGTTTCGGTGGGCTCCGTCGGAGGTAGGAAGAGCTTTTCTCCGTTCCCAAGAGCCTAGAACTAAGATGAATTAGAGCTAGAACTAGCAAGATAGAAGCTAGAACTGGCTGTATACAAGCTAGAACTAGGAGAATAGAAGCTAGAACTAACGTAGAAGAAAGAACTAGCAAGTGTGCATGTAAAAAATCATTGATGGGTTTAGAACTAGAAAGATAGAAGCTAGAACTAGGGGTATACAAGCTAGAACTAGGGGAATAGAAGATAGAACTAACGTAAGAACTAGCAAATGTGCATATAAAAAACCCTTGTTGGGTTTAGAACTAGCAAGATAGAAGCTAGAACTGGGGGTATACAAGCTAGAACTAGGGGAATAGAAGCTAGAACTAACGTAGAAGAAAGAACTAGCAAGTGTGTATGTAAAAAACCCTTGATGGGTTTAGAACTAGCAAGATAGAAGGTAGAACTAGGGGTATACAAGCTAGAACTAGGGGAATAGAAGCTAGAACTAACGTAGAAGAAAGAACTAGCAAGTGTGCATGTAAAAAACCCTTGTTGGGTTTAGAACTAGCAAGATAGAAGCTAGAACTGGGGGTAACAAGCTAGAACTAGGGGAATAGAAGCTAGAACTAACGTAGAAGAAAGAACTAGCAAGTGTGCATGTAAAAAACTCTTGTTGGGTTTAGAACTAGCAAGATAGAAGCTAGAACTGGGGGTATACAAGCTAAAACTATGGGAATAGAAGCTAGAACTAACGTAGAAGAAAGAACTAGCAAGTGTGCATGTAAAAAACCCTTGATGGGTTTAAAACTAGCAAGATAGAAGCTAGAACTAGGGGTATACAAGCTAGAACTAGGGGAATAGAAGCTAGAACTAACGTAGAAGAAAAAACTAGCAAGTGTGCATGTAAAAAACCCTTGTTGGGTTTAGAACTAGCAAGATAGAAGCTAGAACGGTAGGTATACAAGCTAAAACTAGGGGAATAAAAGCTAGAACTAACGTAGAAGAAAGAACTAGCAAGTGTGCATGTAAAAAACCCTTGATGGGTTTAGAACTAGAACTAGAAAGATAGAAGCTAGAACTGGGGGTATACAAGCTAGAACTAGGGGAATAAAAGCTAGAACTAACGTAGAAGAAAGAACTAGCAAGTGTGCATGTAAAAAACCCTTGTTGGGTTTAGAACTAGCAAGATAGAAGCTAGAACGGTAGGTATACAAGCTAAAACTAGGGGAATAAAAGCTAGAACTAACGTAGAAGAAAGAACTAGCAAGTGTGCATGTAAAAAACCCTTGATGGGTTTAGAACTAGAACTAGCAAGATAGAAGCTAGAACTGGGGGTATACAAGCTAGAACTAGGGGAATAAAAGCTAGAACTAACGTAGAAGAAAGAACTAACAAGTGTGCATGTAAAAAACCCTTGATGGGTTTAGAACTAGCAAGATAGAAACTAGAACTGGGGGTATACAATGGTTTTTTACATGCACACTTGTTAGTTCTTTCTTCTACGTTAGTTCTACCTTCTATTCTCCTAGTTCTAGCTTGTATACCCCCAGTTCTAGCTTATATCTTGCTAGTTCTAAACCTAACAAGGGTTTTTTACATGCACACTTGCTAGTTCTTTCTTCTACGTTAGTTCTAGCTTCTATTCCCCTAGTTCTAACTTGTATATCCCCAGTTCTAGCTTCTATCTTGCTAGTTCTAAACCCAACAAGAGTTTTTTACATGCACACTTGCTAGTTCTTTCTTCTACGTTAGCTGTAGCTTCTATTCTACTAGTTCTAGCTTGTATACAGCCAGTTCTAGCTTCTATCTTGCTAGTTCTAGCTAGTTCTAGCTCTAATTCATCTTAGTTCTAGGCTCTTGGGAACGGAGAAAAGCTCCTCCTACCTCCGACGGAGCCCACCGAGACACCCCGATGACCCCGGCAACCTCCTCCCACCTCCGGTAAGCCCGGACAGCGACGAAAATCTCCGAACAGCGAAGAACAAACCCGAACGGCGAGAAATTGCACTGCAGAAAACTATAGTTTTGTGCCGACTTTGCACGCACTTTCTGATCGCCTCTAATCTCCGTTTCCGTCGATTTCTTCTTTGGTGAGTAGCCCTACATGTTGCCTATCACCTCCAATTTGTATCACGCTCTAACTCATTCTCTATCTCTCTCGGTAACATCCGAAACATCGCTCGACGGCAGCAGCGAGCAGAAAACAGCAGCGCCGTGCCAACTTCGCGCGTGTTTTACGGCCACCTCCGGTCTCCATTTTCACTACCGTCTGCGCCGGTGTGTGGCCCTTTATATTATCTATCACACGATATCTTCTTTTCATTTGGGCTCATTTTCTACCTCTCGTTATATTGCTTCGAATATCGATCGGCGGCACCGTGATAATTTTATTCATAGAGATACATTAATACACATTTTCGGTCTTTCTTAATTACAGCATTTCTCTTCATCCCCTTCTACTCTACTTCTCCTTACCTTTCTTTTTTTTTCCTTCTTCTAGCTAATAGATTAATGCTCTGTGCGTCTCGGTCAGGACGACGAGCTTGAGAAAGCTCTTAGTTTTAGAGAGAGGTGAGAGAGAGAGAGATGAGATGAGAAAGAGAGAGAGAGAGAGAGAGAGAGAGAGAGAGAGAGAGAGAGAGGAGATGAGAGAGAGATGATATGAGTGCTGGGTCAGAGAGATTGAGGAGAGAGGATAAAGATAGTTTGGGAATTTTAGCTTAGCTGGCATGTGATAATTAATAAAAAGGAGCTGCAGTACAAAATGTCATACTTCAAGGGGCTGATCCACATGAAGAAAACTATAAGGGGTATTGTCATATGAAATTTTTGTTTTTGGGGTCTGGACACATTTTTTCCAAACATTTTTAGATGAAGAGAGTGATAAATTAACAACAGCCGACAGTAGATCTTTTCTCCCGCGCGCTTGTCTCTGTAAGCGTAGTTGACACAGGAGGTAAACTCTGATATCTTGAAGTTTGGAATCTGCATCGATTTTGATTTTGCTTTCTTCTCATCGCTTTCTCCACTTTTTTTACTACTAGCAGCTAAATATTAATTAATTATTTCAATTGAAAAAGGAAAAAAGAAATTTACCATCTCCTTCCTTAAATGATTAAATCCAAACAGGCTTTCCCAATATTTGCCGGCCCACGATTGTCAATAAATAATAATAACAAAGACTTTTTTTAAACCCTTTTGGCATTTGTAACCGCTTGATCCCTCCACCCCTAGCAATTAATTAATTATGGAGGAGGTTGTCCCGGTGATCGACCTGCTAGGCTCGCCGGCGGAGGNGCCACAGGTGGAGATATAAAGACTTTTCAGTCATAAAGACTTTTGTTGCGTGACCTTCAACTTGATTACAACGAATCGTGAATTTTGTTCGCTGGACGATCTTCAGAGAAACAATCAGGGCCTACGCCTCGGAGCTCCACGGGCTTCTGGTGCGGATAGCGAGCAAGGTCGCGGAGAGCTTGGGCTTGGTCGGCTACTCGTTCGAAGACTGGCCCAGTCAGTTCAGGATCAACAGGTACAACTTCACCGAGGAAACCGTTGGTTCTTCCGGCGTCCAGATGCACACGGATTCAGGGTTCCTCACCGTTCTCCAAGAAGATGAATCCGTCGGCGGGCTCGAAGTGATGACCGAGTCAGGTTCGTTCGTGGCTGTCGATCCGGTTCCTGGGTCCTTTCTTGTCAACCTCGGGGATGTTGCGAAGGTATTTTTATTCATCATTGTTTTCTAGATTTTTTTTCTTGTTATTTCAAACCTACATTCTATTTGATCAGAATTTCACGATTAACAATTGGATAAATTGGAGATAACCTCCTTTATACGCAGGGCCGGCACCGAGGTTTGGGTTGCCCTAGTCCAATCTAATTTTAGTTGCCCCTTATGTTAAAAATTCGGTACGAACAATAACGATAAAAATAAATATACATATAATATCATTTAGCGTTTTATATTGGGCTCAAACTGATAATATTCTCTTGCAAAATCAACATTCATATAAGAAAAGGTTACATTTGTGCTACAATTTAATTCAAAGAAAAATACTTCTTCTTGAATTTTTCAAAGCGAATTCTTCAATTAGGTCATCATACATATGCACGTGTTTGGAAAAAAAAACTGACGAAATGCGCCCTCTAAGACTCAAACAGGGGCGGTTTATACAACAGACAAACCCCTCAACCACAATACCAAGTCCGCATCATGTTAAAGCTTGGGATTTTATGTTTATAAATTATAACCCTATATTACGTGGCCCTAGGTTGCCCTAGCCCCGAGGCTTGGTGGGCTTACCCCATGGCCGGGTCTGTTTATATGTATCTTTAGCATCGTTGATCTCCTCTCGACTCGTATATTAACTATTTATCGTCTCTTAATTCGTGGGAGAGATGGGACTATCTGTAATTTATCTTTCTCAAAATTCCAACCCAAGGGTGATAAGTGTCGATAAACGATTTTGAGGGTGATGAATTCTATTGAAGGTGTAATTGAGGGGGCTATCTGCAATTTACATGTAACAATTTTACTTATATCCTATCGAAGTTGAAGGTATAAATGAGGAGATTATCTGCACCTTATACACAATTTACTTTGGACACTCTGCCGTGCCTAATACCCAAGAAATTTGCCATTTTTCACATGTCATCTCACATTCTATATGATAATGATTTTACCGGCTTTCAGCAACCGCCAGCGTTCCGTGTCTACCATAAAAGCCTGTGTCCAAAGTATACATGCTAGGAAAAGGTAGAATATATGGTTGCCTGAAATATCAGACAAATTGCATCATTTCGGCACTTTCCCCCTGTTATGAGATGCACATTGATGACCTGGAGCAATGATAGGCTGCATAATGTGGATATAGAGACTGAAAAGTAAAAAAAAAAATTAACACTATGTATCCGAGTTATCGGACAGACTAGCCTTTCTTTTTATGCTGTAACTAATACTAATTACATCATGTCGGCAATTTTTCTATTTTATGTTGATTATGAGCTTTTCATTGTATGAACCTCTGTTTTTGAAGGCCTGGAGCAATGGTAGACTACATAATGTGAAGCACAGAGTCCAGTGCAAGAAAGCCGTATGGAGATTTTCTATAGCATTGTTCCTGCTAGCACCAAAGGATGATATAGTTGAGCCTCCACCAACACTCGCGGATTCTGAACACCCAAGACTCTACAAAACCTTCACCTACGACGAGTATCGAAAGCTGCGTTTATCGTCAGGATCACGTGCTGGTGAAGCCCTCTCCCTTTTAGCTCAAAATGCTACTAATGTTGAAGCCTAATATGTATGTGAAGGATTTTACTGGAAAAAAGTTAGAGAGATGTAACTGATTAAGACATCTATGGATTGATAATAAGAGCTGAGTAGTTTGGCTACGTTCCTTTGCAATATGATACTTCATCAGTGTGGCTTGCGTACCAGAGGGTAAAAAGTTGATGTTTCCTCTAAATTAATATGGGTGGAATTTTTTTTTTTTAATCCAACTCTTAACTGCTTTCTTCTTTCTAAAAGGTGCTTTTTAAAACTCTATATGGTGCACATTCGAAAAACAGTTGGGTACAAGTGCATTAGCTGAACATCTTAACGCATACTGCCGCCTGATATATGAAAGCACTGGGGGGCTTTGACAACAGCCACTACTGTAAACTCGGCATTAAACCTTGGATAAATTCATCGGTAGAGGTCGTGAAACATAGTACTTGGGAAATTTTCAGGGCAAAAATCCCAAAAATCCTTGGGTGATGCCTTCTTGGCTGTTTTTTAGGTTCGCGGGCAAGTACTGTATGTCCCTAGGATAAAGGTCTATATCGATTGGGCATAATCTCGGAACCTTAGCCCTGGCTATAGCGTATTACACGCGACAAATTATGTCATTGGCATGGATTAGTACCCACAAAAATTGTCCATAAGTAGAATATATTCTCTCTGCTCCCTAATCTTCGCCGCCACACACACAAAAAAAAAGACATTACTGAATTTCCGGTAAAAATTTATTACACGGTATGTTGGTAGCAGCTCCACAAGCTACTCAAGTATGTTTCAAACTAATTAAGGACAAATTTTCAAAACCAACCCATTTGATGTTTTAATTGCAAAAAACGATCCGTTCCTAACTTATTTAGAGAAACCGACCTGGTTTCAGCACTGTCGCTGTAACCAGGTCGGTTTTTTTCCCGTGAAGTTTGGGAAAAAAATTTTAAAAAACCGACCCAGTTTCAACCAACTGGGTCGGTTTTTATAAATAAAATAGAAACGGGTCGTTTTTTGCAAACCAACTGGGTCGGTTTTTATAAATAAAATAGAAACGGGTCGTTTTTTGCAATTAAATCATGAAATGGATCGGTTTTGAAAATTTGTCTAAATAAAATAGAAACGGGTCGTTTTTTGCAATTAAATCATGAAATGGATCGGTTTTGAAAATTTGTCCAACTAATTAAATGATATCTTTTGCTTCAAGAAATTAGAAAGAAAGTGTTGATAATAGTGTATTGTAGTGGGTTTTAGTCCCACATTGCTTGGGAGAACAAACCTCACACTCCTCTACTTGTATAAATATATGTGCACACTCAATATTCAATTCAAGGGAAATTTACCCAAGATTCTCTCTCTCTCTTACTTTAACATGGTATCAGAGCTAGGGCTATTTCCCTTTCAATAAAATTTTTAACGCTTTTGCGTTCTTTTGCCAAATCTTGGCCTTATTGCTTTGCAGCCGTTTAATGTTTTATTTTTTTTATTTTTATTTTTAATTATTTGGCGTTCATCTGCCAGATATTTTGGCCTTGTCGTTTTGCGGCCTCTTAACGCGTTTCGCGTTCTCGTTTAACCTTCGGGTTCTATTTTAAACCTTCGGGTTTCATTCTAACCTTCGGGTTCTATTTTAAACCTTCGGGTTTCATTCTAACCTTCGGGTTCTATTTTAAACCTTCGGGTTTCATTCTAACCTTCGGGTTCTATTTTAACGGCATTGTCGTTTCAAGACCGTCTCTCGGTCTCAAATTAACGGCATCGTCGTTTCAAGCCGTCTCTCGGCCTCAAACGAACGACATTAGTAACAGCATCTCGACATCTTAACGTCTCAAGATTGCTGTTATGGCTCCTTCAGAGAAGATTCCCAAACCACCTTTGCCCCTCAATGATCAAAGTGACTGGGCAGGGTGGTCCACCATTGTCACCAATGCCTTGCGTGGCGCTGGTTTGCTTGATCATCTCACCAGTACGGGACCAGTTCCACCGTCCATCAGCACTGTTGCTTCATCCAGTACTATTGCCTCTGGCAGTGGTGATGTCGATCTTCAGACTGCTCGTGCTCTCTATGTCAAGGAGAGTTCAGAGTGGCAATTGCAGGAATTTCGTGTTATGGATTATCTCACTCGCTGTGTTGGCTCTGGTCTCACTGTCGAGATTGGCTCGCTTCCCTCTGCTCAGGCCATGTGGACTCGTCTCACTGAGCGTTTCACTGAGTGCTCGGGTGCACGGGAGGCATATCTTCTGCAACGCATTTCTCTACAACGCAAAGGTAGTTCATCTCTGCAGTCCCATTTTGGACAAATGCAAGCTTTTTGGACAGAGTTACGCTCCATGCTTCCTGGACGTAATTCCACATATGAAGACTGGCTAGCCTGGTACGAACGGCATGAGGTGCATCAATTGTTTCAGTCCCTTCCTGAATATTCAACTATGGCTGATCAACTACTTCACCAGCCTCAATTTCCGACTTTGGCCTCAGTTATGGGAGCTCTCACTGCTTATGAGACCCGGCAGCAGACAGCACGACTCAATTTGTCAACAGACACTCCTACCTCTTCACTCGAGACTGTTTTGTCTGTACCTGTCACTGCTCCTGTTATGAATTATACTTCTCCACAGGCTCCCTCTCCACAGGCTCGATCTAAGCTCTCTTGCAAATATTGTAAGAAGGAAGGACACCGCATTGAGACATGCTTCAAGCTTCATCCTGAGTTACGTTCCTCAGGTACTGGACGTGGTCGGCGACCCCCTCAGTCTCAACCCTCTCGTACACCAGGATTGTTGGCCAATGCTATACCTTCTACTACTTCAGACTCTACTATTCAAGCTATTGAAAGTCTTCGCCGTCAACTTGATGCTTTTCAACATATCACCTCTACATCCGCCGCACAACTCTCTGGTATGCATTTTGCTGGTTCTTCAGCTAATCCTTCAGTCTCTGGTATGAATGATCTCTGGATTTTTGACTCTGGTTGTTCCTTTCATATGACTTGTAATGCCTCACTTTTATCCTCTGTCTTTACTTCATCCTCTCTTCCTCCTATCTACACAGCTGCTGGACAACCATTGTCCATTACTCAGTATGGCTCTATTACCCCACAAAATGATCCATCTGGTCGTCTAACACTTGGTCCCGTCTATGTGGCTCCACAATTGTGCTTGAATTTAATTTCTATTAGCTCTTTATGCATGGCGGGCCTGTTTGTCTCATTTTCTTCTGATACTTGTATTGTGCAGGATCCACAGACGGGCAAGACGGTTGGGGCGGGTCGTAGGAGGCACAAACTGTATTTTCTGGAATATCTTCACCTTCCAGAGTCCATACGTCCACGTTCTCTTGTTGCTTCTCTTTGTTCGTCAAAACCCTCTACCTCGCTTCCTGCCAATTTATGGCATAGACGACTTGGTCATGTGTGTAATAAAAGGCTGGAGAGTCTTATTCAGTCTGGAGTACTTGGTCCTGTATCATCTAGTTCTAGTATTGAGTCATGTGCTGGTTGCAAATTGGCTAAATTCACTGCTTTACCATTTAAAATGAGTACATCTGTATCCACTTCCTTATTTGATTTAGTACATTCTGATATTTGGGGGCCAGCTCCTTTGCCTTCTTCATCTGGCTACTTATATTATGTTAGTTTTATCGACGATTTCTCTCGTTTTACATGGGTTTACCTACTTAAGAATCGCTCTGACGTACTTACTGCTTATCAAGCCTTCACTGCTATGATTTTCACTCAATGGCAATCTCGTATTAAAGTTTTTCGTTCTGATTGTGCCAAAGAGTACCTATCCTCTGCCATGCGCTCTATCATGTCCTCTCATGGGACTATCTTTCAACAGTCATGTCCCTACACTCATGAGCAAAATGGTGTTGCTGAACGCAAACATCGTCATATCCTCGATACTGCCCGATCAATGCTCATTTCTTACTCTGTTCCTCGTCGTTTCTGGGCTGAGGCTATTCTCACCGCGACTCATGCCATTAATATCACTCCATCTAGCTCTCTTTCCGGTGCTACTCCTTATAGTCGTGTTTATACTCATCCTCCCCGTTATGATCTAGTTCGCGTTTTTGGTTGTCGATGTTTTGTTTTTCTGCCATCTCACGAACGTGATAAATTGTCTCCCAGAGCAGTTTCTTGTGTTTATTTAGGAATTAGTTCAGAACATCGAGGTTATCGTTGTTATGATCCCGCAACTCGTCGAGTTCATATATCTCGTCATGTTCAGTTCGAAGAGGATTCTCCATATTATTCTACTTCTGATGACTTTAATTTCCTCCACTCTACCGATCATGCTTCCCCGTCCACTGCATCACCCACTTCTTCACCTCAATTTTCCTTTCGAGATCTCCCTGACATCTCTCCCTCTCCTTCTGTTGACTCTTCCTCACCTGAGTCTTCTCTTACACCATCTAATCCATATCCTGTGGACACAACTCTCACTCCAGAAAATACTGTTGATCTTCATGCACCTGCGCCAGCATCTCCCCCGCCTGAGGTTCCTCTTGCTCTTCGTCGAGGCAAACGCCCACATGTCATGCCTGCCCGGTATGCTTCTGTTACTTCTTATTCACCTATCTTTCATAACTTTCTTGCTGCCATTCATACTATTGTTGAGCCAAAGTCCTTCCAAGAGGCAGTTCAAATTCCAGAGTGGCGACAAGCTATGGCTGAGGAATTTCAAGCATTTCAGCAAACTCATACCTGGGATATTGTTCCCTGTCCTCCTGGGATCTCTCTTGTTGGCAGTAAATGGGTTTATAAGGTCAAGTTTCGTCCTGATGGCACCATTGAACGTCGAAAAGCTCGTTTAGTGGCTAGAGGTTTTACTCAGCAACAAGGTATTGATTATGAGGAGACCTTTGCTCCTGTTGCTCAGATGCCCACTGTGCGTACTCTCCTTGCGGTCGCTGCTGCTCATCGTTGGCCCTTATACCAGATGGATGTCAAAAATGCTTTTCTTCATGGCTCTTTATCAGAGACCGTATATATGCAACCGCCTCCAGGGTCAAATATTCCTCCGGGACATGTATGTCTCCTTCGTCGTGCTGTTTATGGTCTCAAACAGGCACCCCGCGCTTGGTTTGAGTGTTTTCGCGATGTTGTGCTCAAAGCGGGCTTTATAGAAAGTCATCAAGATGCTTCTCTGTTTGTTCGCACTACATCGCGTGGCAGGGTTTTATTACTCATCTATGTAGATGATATGATCATTACAGGTGATGATATGACAGGTATACAATACGCAAAATCTCAGTTGCAACAACAGTTCCACATGAAGGATCTTGGATCTCTTCGGTATTTCCTTGGTCTAGAAATTTCTCAAGGCCCGCGGGGTGTATTACTGTCTCAACAGAAGTATCTCTCAGATATTCTAAATCAAGCTGAGTTAACTGATAATACAACTGTCGATACTCCACTCCAGCAGAATGTCAAACTTTGCTCTACTGACGGTGAGCCTCTATCTGATCCTACCCGATATCGACATCTTGTTGGTCAGTTGGTCTATTTGTGCATCTCTCGACCAGATATCTCTCATGCTGTTGGTATTGTCAGTCAATTTGTTAGTGCCCCACGTTCTGTACACTATGCTGTCTTATTACGGATTCTTCGGTACCTCCGGGGTACTAGCACTCGCTCACTTTTGTTTCCTGCTACATCTAAGTTAGAGCTTTGTGCATATTCTGATGCTGATTGGGCTGGTGATCCAACTACCAGAAAGTCTACCACAGGTTATTGTATATTTCTTGGTGATTCCCTTATTTCCTGGCGAAGTAAGAAACAAGATGTTATTGCTCTTTCCAGTACTGAGGCAGAGTATCGTGCAATGTCCACAACAGCTAAAGAGATTATTCATCTTCGTCGCCTTCTCAGTGATTTCGGTATTTCTGTTACGACTCCTACTCCTCTCTACTGTGATAATAAGAGTGCCATCCAGATTGCTAATAATCCAGTATTTCATGAAAGGACCAAACATATTGAGATCGACGCTCATTTTGTCCGTCACCAAGTTATCAAGGACAAGACAATTCTACTTCCTCATGTTTCATCCGCTGACGAGCTTGCAGATTTCTTCACAAAGGCCTTACCTGTTCATCGGTTCCAGTTTCTTGTACGCAAACTCACTTTGTTTGATCCAACATGAGTTTGAAGGGGGCTGTTGATAATAGTGTATTGTAGTGGGTTTTAGTCCCACATTGCTTGGGAGAACAAACCTCACACTCCTCTACTTGTATAAATATATGTGCACACTCAATATTCAATTCAAGGGAAATTTACCCAAGATTCTCTCTCTCTCTCTTACTTTAACAGAAAGAAAGGTCGATGTTTGCTTGATGATATTGCTTAACCGATCACCATAAGCCGTGCAGAGAAGAGAACACCCTTAAAGAGTTCTTTTTGATCCCTTTTATTGACAACCACGATTAAAAGTTTCTAAAAGGAAAAAAGAGTTGCAACATTTGTTGCACGTCACTGTTATCCAACACCAAGAGCTAGCTCTGCCTGATGAAGTCCAGTTGACACCAGTCCATAACTATCCTTATCATTTAGAATCTGATGCCTATTAGTCCATTTGACATCTTGTGGCTATAGAGGAGGACAATGCTCAACAAAAGTCTTTGAGATTCTATTAATTTTGAGAAGTATGCTCATCTCCTCTCTTGCTCTCTAGCACATTAACCGACAAAATAAAACATCTTTCCTCTTCACAGTACCGCAGCCCATATTTAGACATGAATCGTAGAAAAT
>NC_033794.1:127589734-127593852 GCF_001876935.1 Asparagus officinalis
CTGTATAGGTATAGCATATTTGCAATCTAACGACATGATCACACAAGCTTGGCATTTATACTCATAGGTAACTATTAACCATTCTGCCAACTTAATCATAAAATATCATGACATCATTCTACCACCTTTCTTTGAGTGTTACATTGTAGTTCTAGATTACAGAAGACTGGTTTGCTAAGTTTTTTCTTTTTCTTTTTTCCATGGTTATTGTCGTCGAGCTCTTCGGTATATAACTCTAGACATGGTCAACAATACCCAACAACGATATGAAATATTTAACGGGAAAAGGTTCAGATTCTAGAGTCATGTTACAGTGCCAAGAGAAGCATCAACACAACTGTATTAGCCCAATAATTCTATATTGCTCACTGGCATCCTTTAAATCATGTGCTATGAGATCACACAAATCATACTTTTCACAGTATAAATATCACTGGTCCTAGCTTGCTCATTGAACCTTACCAGAATCACGTGGATCGCCGAGAAACATGAACAGTTTGACATTAAAGAAGTCAAGAAGGTTCCTCTCATCCAAATCTCCGCCAATGGAGCTTGAAACCATGAAAAAACCAACTCAGGATGATGACTTTTTCCATTTTAGCCATCCATATCACCCTCTAGTACTAACTAACCTACCCTATCTTTTCACCTGCAACGGATGCAAAGAACACGGTGCGGGCAAGAGGTACAAGTGCGAAATATGCGAGTTTGATCTCCATGACTTTTGCGCTCTCGCTCCACGGTCTCTACATAACCATCCTTTCCATCCACAACATGAGCTCTTTTTCTGCGCAAAATCAGGTAAACTTCAAGATGGCGCGCATATCCTTTTCATAGGCTGAAATCTAGACTACATTATGCAATGATATTTTTCTTCTAAATTCTTCTTTAAAATGTGTTTCTTAACCTGAGTTTCTCTGGTATGTCATCTTATAGTATTTTCCAACCTTTCATAACTTTAAAATTATGATGAGAATCAAGGATTATAATTTTGTTCTCTTAACATCTTTATCCACGATGTACTAGTAGGCGGGCGCTCAAAATGTGACATATGTGGCAAGGCTACCAAAGGATACTCGTTTCGCTGTACTCCTTGCGGATTCGACATGCACCCTTGTTGTGCTACAATGAATCAACAAATGAATTTCCCACCTCACCATCATACTCTAATTCTGTTGCCATGTATGGCGAATGATGCAAACTTTGTCTGCGCAATGTGTAGAAGGAAAAGATCAGGCCAAGTTTACACTTGCTTACCTTGTGGATATTATCTACATGCGATATGTGCAAAGGATATGGTGAATGGGCTCTACGTCCATGGGATTAAGCCACATGAGAAATCAAATTTGTTTGGGAATGCAGCGAAAGTCGCTAGTCATGCAATTTTGGGAATTATTGGGGGGCTGATTGAGGGAATTGGTGAAGGGATTGGAGAAGCTTTTATGAATAATATTGGGAGAGGTACTAGAAGTGTTGGCAAGAAATAGATATTTGGTTGTGTGGTTTTTGAGTATTTGATTGGGAGAAGGTGTGATGGCTTTTATGGTTGATTTGTGAGTTGTAATTGTGTATAATTAATGTATCAATTGTACTTATCAAGATGATATGTTTGTATAATTAATATAGCATGGGATTGAATATTGAATCTGTAAGATGCCAAGATTATTAGAAATTATGTGATGATATAAGGTTCTAGGGAATTATAACTTGCCTATGTGAAAGAGCAAGAGGTTAGAAAGAAGTGGGGGAGTTCAGTGCAAAGATATAGCATGCAGGTCCTCATGAAAATGCCTCCCTCTAACAACAAAAAGGAGAGAACAAAATTAGCTTCAAGCTCAGTACAAGAGCATTAATTTCTGTTATTTTCAACAGCTCAGACGATTTTCCACAAACCAATTATAATATGGGATGTTTTCACATTTTATCATTTTAAAATATCTATTGTTATATACTAAAACAATTACCAATGGCTACAGAAATGAGAAATAGTACGTAGTTGCTTAATTCTTATTATTATTTTATTGAAAATAACATGCATATTTTCTACTATTAAACTATGCATTTTCAGATTTTCTACGTCATGCATCATTATTCTCACATCGATCATATCAAAATTCTCAAACTGTTTTAGTTTCGACGTGAAACACAAACGCACGCTCTAGGAACTTTTTTGGTGTCTAAATCTTTAATTCTCACGTGTATACTCTAAAAGGCCAAACCCCCATATACTAGTAATACACTTTCAGGCCCATATCGTAACTGGGCTAGAGCCCATGAAAAACAACCTAAGGCATGAATGACGTGGCAGTAAACTCCAGCAGCTTCTGGAATTTACTTTGGGTGACATCCAAGCAAAAGGACCCCTCTCCTACCTCCAACGCCCGCATAAATATCTCTGTGCGACCTTCCAATCGCCCCCCAAATCAACGGCCGATCTTCCACCCGCATAAAAGGTCCTCCCCGCTAACGCCGCATACAAATCACAGTAACAGCTACGCTCCACCAAACCCCGCCACCGACACCCCAACCCCCAACCCCCCCATCTCTCTCTAAAAGATCCTCCATCCCAAGCCCTAACCCTAACCCTAACCCTAACCAACGAAATCACCAATGGCGATTCTCCGGCGATCACCGGCGATTCTCCTAGCATTAACCCTAGCCCTAGCCTTCTCCTTCGCCTCGGCGAAGAAGCTGAAGGTTTGCGATAAGGGCTGGGAGTGCAAGAACAGCATCTACTGCTGCAACGAGACGATCACGGATTACTTCCAGGTTTATCAATTCGAGAATTTGTTCGCGAAGAGGAACGCGCCTGTAGCTCACGCGGTGGGGTTCTGGGATTATCACTCGTTCATTACGGCGGCGACGGGGAATAAGACGATGAAGATGAGGGAGATCGCTGCTTTCCTTGGTCACGTTGGTAGCAGGACCTCTTGTAAGTAAGAAAGATCCTTTTTTTTTTCCTTTTTCGTTGTGGTAGTTTGAGTTGTTCACTTTAGATCTGATGATATATTTGCTTGATTTATTTGAATTTGTGAATTAGAATGTAGTAGTAGGATCTGATGGCCAATTAGGTGTTTTAGGATTGCGAGAAGTGAGTTTTGTGGATACATAGTTTGTGACTGGTGCATTGGGATAAGTCGTGGTGATTGTGTTAGGGAAAAGTATAAAGTGCGCCAGGGTCCATGGCAGTAAATATGCGCCAAGTGAATGTAAGTCCTTGGGTTATTGGACTTCAGGTTTCCTACACAGATCCAAAGGTCGACATCATTTGGATGCACAATTGATGTCATGGACTCATTTCTTAGGCTTCGTTCGGTCGCATGTTGACTAGTTTGTGTTAAGTCTTGCATTGACTATATGGGGAGGGGACACAGGTCCACTGGACACATGGTGTGTCAAGAGAGGAGAGCCCTTGGATCAGTGCAAAGCATGAGAGACTTAGATATTAGTGCACTGATTCAATGACCCTCCTTCTTTTGGCACACCACCTCAACTGTGGACCGTCATTGGGTGAGTTCTCTTACGTCTCTTACAAATGGTATTAGAACGGAACAATGGAGGCATGGTGATATGTTAAGGTCCACTTAGTCCTGCATTGACTAATGGGAGGTCATGTTTATAAGAGATTTTGGATTCTCGCCCTTTAACAGCTAGCTTATAAGATGGATTCTCCTAGATCTTTACAGATTACTTTTTTGTTTTCTGCTCTTGTAGTTAAGCGCATGGTAGAAATTCGATGATGTTTTTTCTTTGGAAGGGTGAAGAGTTTTATTAGTTGATCATCCAAGTCTGTTTCCCATTAAAATAGGTGAGCGGTTAAGGGGCATCATTCGAGGCATCCTCAATAAAAATGGTCAATTGTAAGAAGGGCAGCTAAAGAAAATAACCATGTGGGTGCTAGATTTCTAGCTGAGTAATTCATACGGTTCCAAATTCAGGAGTAAGAAAGGTCTAGTCATAGAGTTAACAGGTTATGATTTGTTGTAGTGAATTGTTTCGTTCTCCAAAATATCCTGTGGAATCCAAAGCAACACCCCACTCTGATGTGAGGGGGATCATTGTATAATTTATCAATTGAGGATCTATGAACTGAAGAAAGAAAGAAAAGAGAGAAAGCA
>NC_033794.1:127593862-127605351 GCF_001876935.1 Asparagus officinalis
CTTTTTTAGCTTATTTTTTTCATGTTTGTGAATTAAATTGTTGTTGTTTTTTGAACCTATTGCTTCATATAATTTGAGATTAACAATGGTTGATGTGCCATTCTCTTCCCCTCTCTCCATCCCATGAATACAAACACTGACAGACAGAAACCTATTTGATTTCTTTTTATTACTAGCTTGTGGAATATGACAGTATTAGCACTTGAGTCTGTCGCATTTACATAGAGACAATTAATGTTGCCATTTCCGTTGTTCATTACATGAGTATGTTTGGTTCTCGCCCTAATGTTCATTTAGTCATTCTCATTAAGTGCCTTAAGAATACATATCCCTTTTAGACTCCTGTCTTGGAAAGAGAAAGAGGTCAACGGGAAAACTTCTGGTGGAAGAAGATTTCGAAGAAAATTCTTCTATACTGACTGAGGCTAGACATCTCCCAGATGATTTGATGCTTTCTGTAGAAGACTGAACACACATATTCATAACTAGTGAACCCCGTGCAAAGTACGGCCCTCTATTTTTTTAAGCACTGCATTTTGAACTTGCTTCCCTCTAAGTTTTAATACATTTGATTTAATTATTTTATGTTTAAAATTAGAAATCATATTTATTCCTCTATACTTAAAGAAAGATCCAAGTTCTAATATATTTGATTTAGAAATAATATCTAATCCTCTATACTTAAAAAAAGATCCAAGTTTTAATACATTTGGTTTGCTTTACTGTTTATGATACAGTAAATTACTGTAGCATAAATAGTAACTTCAAGCATGGAGGAGTAGATTTGATTTACTACAGTACATTACTATAGCATAAACAGTAACTTCGAGAGCAGAGGGTCAAATTTGATTTACTATAATATGAACAGTGATTCTTTGCATTCTTCTTTTAAGTATAGAGGGGTAGATTGCTCATATGCATGTCA
Organism: Asparagus officinalis; assembly: GCF_001876935.1. Lineage (NCBI taxonomy): Eukaryota > Viridiplantae > Streptophyta > Magnoliopsida > Asparagales > Asparagaceae > Asparagus > Asparagus officinalis. The sequence goes on from NC_033794.1 coordinate 127,594,788, forward strand.
TTATGTAATGAAATTGTTTTATTTGAATATTTTGTTGTACGAGTGTACAACTGTATTGACATAAAGAATAGTCAAAACATTTATACTAGTGTCCAAGAACAAAGGAGGTATGAATACTTCAATAATCTTGTGTGTTCGGTTTCTAGTTATCATCACCGCCTTCAGATTATTTTCTCACTGTAAGTAATTGGTTATGGTGTATTACTTTCTCAAAGTTCCAGGATCAGCAAATCAACCACGCCACTCGATGTCAATCCTCTAAGCTGGTATCAAAACTGTCAATTAGAAATATGAGTAGTGGTGGCATTCTTCATTAACCTAGTAGTCCAAGTAGGAGCACCTACCATGCTGTATATGCAGTATATTCTCAAAGCCTAACATATAGTCATAGACAAGTTATTTTTTCCCCTTTTTTGCTTGGGGAGGAAGGGAGGAGGGATTGGAAATTGTCATCTTGTGTTGACAGAACACTAATAAAAGTTCCTGAATCTTAGGATAGAGATCTAAAGGAGCATCTGATGCTTCTCGCTAGAAGGTTTAATGCATATTTATAGTAATTGGCCCATATGTATGTCAATATGTATTAAACTTGCTGTTTTTCGGTTAGAGTATTATACTGAAGCAAGAATAGACTGAACATGTAATAAAGGTGTCTAAGAGCAAAGAAGGGAAAAATATTCGATACTTAGAAAATCTTGTGCAATTGCTTCAGTCACCATTGCCACCATCTTTTCTATCAAAATTTTTTGCTGTGGCGCACAACTCCGTCAAAATTTTGCATTGGGAATTGTTTGTTGGAAATTTGAAGTAAAAGAAATGAAAGAAAAATTGACTTGTATTCCTCTCAAAATCAATTACAATTTGGATTCTGATTACAAAAGAGAGGAAAATAAATTTGATTCTCCCCTTTATTTAATTCTGGGTTCTTCACGGTGGCGATGGAGTGCCTCCTTCGATTGATTGTGTCGAACTTGCTCTCCGTTGACGATCCGCACGTCTTGATTCACTGGAACAATGTCTTCTCCTCACGATTTGACGCTGTGGAGAACTTGCGTGGCAAGTTTGAAAATAACTCTTAACGAGTTGATAACTCTGAACGAGTTTTAGAAGAACTTGCAGAGCAAGTTTTGAACTCTGATCGAGTTGATAACTCTGACGAGTTTTAGAAGAACTTGCAGAGCAAGTTTTGAACTCTGATCGAGTTGATAACTCTGAACGAGTTTGAACTCTTGAAAAAGAGTTGATTTGAACCGAAAGTCGGTTATAAGCCAAGGCCGAATAATTTCAAAGGCTTCAATAAAAGCCTTCCAAAATGATTCAAGAGCTCCTTCAAGTCGTTGATCTCCAAAGCTCTCTATTGCTGCCAAATCCCAGATCCAAAATATGCCAGCCTTTTGACCGAATATCCCTTTGTTGATGAGAAAAAATTCGATCCCAAGCTAGCCGAAGATCGCTTCTTTGCTGCCCCAAAAGCACAGGTCGTATGCATTCTGGAATTGGAGACGCATAGGTCGCTTGTGCGTTGGAATTCAACTCTGCGTCGAGAGTTTGGGACGCATGGTTGAGTTTGTTGAAGAACGCACGTTATGTGTGCGTTTGTGCTTTAACTCTGCGTCACAGAGTTAGATGTCTGCTGGAAAACACAGAGTTAAGCCTGTTTTAGGCTGAAAACGCACAGTTCGTGCTGTTTTAGAGATTAACTCTGCGTTTTGATGTTGAAAACGCAGAGTTGAGCCTGTTTTAGGCTGAAAACGCACAGTTCGTGCTGTTTTATAGATTAACTCTGCGTTTTGAGGTTATAACGCTGGTTCGACCTGTGCGCTTTGACTCTATAATGCAGAGGCGAACCTTAGGCGGGCTTGGCGAGCTTCAGGCTAAGTCCAATGTTCTGACGAAGTCCGGTCTTGCAGACGGACTTCAGAACATAACTTGCTACGAAGAACAGGTCATAACTTTCAAACCGTACGTCGGAATTGGACGAATTATATATGAAAATCGGCTATCTCGACGAGATGGGGCCATCCGAACCAAGCCGAAGGCTTCGGTTCGCTTCCTCCGTTTCACCAAATTCCTTACGGTTTGAGAGATATCTGCATTCTAATATGAAGAGACCGTCAATTTGTAGTCTCTTTTGCTAGAACTTTGCACAGATCGTCCTCTTGTAATCTTCGTCTTGGCTACTTGAAAATACGAGAGTCGTCAGATTGTAACTCCCGATGTTGATTGTGAAGGCTGTTGAATTGGGGCTTTCATTAGTTGTTGTGAAGGTCGTCAGATTGTAACCTTCTGGAAGTCGTCAGATTGTAACTTCCATCATCGGTGTTTGATGGGGGATCAACTATCTATTGTGATTTTTAGACAGCCTACAGGAATTATGATTCTAGTGCTTGAAACCAATGTTATACATGAAGCAATTAAATTCGATGCTTTTGTAATAATCATAATTGGTGGACTATACATTTCATTACAAGTAGCATCTAGAAGTTGTTCTCCAATTTTCCGAAATGGATATATTTCAGATTTTAATATGTCCGGGAAATACATGATGTTGTTTATAATATCACCCAACCAACAACAGTTCAGGCTCATTATTTAGGAAGAAGCTACTGGAAACTGCTCAAAATATGATTCTCTACCTCACTTTTTGGTTATGACTTTATGTCGATATTTATGATTGATCCATGATCCATATGTGTTAGTAGCTATAATTTTATTGTAATCAGAAAGATAAAGGAACTTCTAGTCTTTGCATGATTCAATTGAAAAACCTCTCCCATTAAAATAGGCCCTGGTTTCATGTATGCACTAGCATTTTTTTTAGTTTATTTTTTTTAATGGAGTAGTGATAAATCCTTAAAGCCCCAAGTTCCAACTATTTTTGAATTCAGGGGTAATTGCACATAGACCCCCTGTAATGCCTTGTTGTGCCCCTTATTACCCTTTTAAGTTTGATATAGGTAAATACACCCTCTTGAGTGAAAATATATCGACTCTTTTGCCCTTAGGAGATGCTTTTTTCGGGCAAAATAATCCACTGAGGATAAAAAATTCACTCTAGGGGTGTATCTGCCTATATCAAAGCTAAAGGGTAATAAGTGACAATGCAATATTAATGGGGTCCATGTGCATTTAACCCTTGCATTTATGATGAAAATCCCATAGTAACAAAAACATTCTAATTCTTCCAAAATCTCGTCTCCCTTCTCTTTCTCCTATATTTGAATTTGGTGTGGGTGTTTTTCCCCCTTTGTTTTGAGGTGGGCTTTTAACACTCCTTAGTTATTTGGATTCAAACTGCTATGCTATTCATCACATGCAATGCAACCTGCTCATCTGCTACCATTTTTCAGGTGGTTATGGTGTTGCTACCGGTGGTCCTCTAGCATGGGGTCTATGCTACAACAAAGAAATGAGCCCTAGCCAATCCTACTGTGATCCAAACTACCTCTATCCTTGCACTCCTGGAGCCGAGTACTACGGACGTGGTGCCCTTCCTGTATACTGGTAATCTTTATACCCTGACAATATCTTCTCTCTTCAATTCAATACCTTACGTGTCCAATTTTGGCAATTTAAATCTAGGAACTACAACTACGGGCTCACCGGTGATGCTCTCAAGGTAGATTTATTGAACCACCCAGAGTACCTTGAACAAAATGCAACCCTAGCTTTCCAAGCTGCGATGTGGCGATGGATGACCCCGATGAAGAAGAAGCAGCCCTCCGCTCACGATGTGTTTGTTGGCAACTGGGAGCCCACGAAGAACGACACTCTATCTAAAAGGCTACCGGGTTTCGGAGCCACCATGAACGTTCTCTACGGGGACCAAATCTGTGGTCAGGGTTTTATCGATGATATGAACAACATGATATCTCACTACCAGTATTATTTGGATTTGATGGGCATTGGAAGAGATTACTCTGGAGATAATCTGGATTGCGCGGAGCAGGTTCCTTTCAATCCTTCTTCGAAGTCTGAGAGTTCTTGAGGAACTGAGGGATGCAGTGGTTCATTGGGGTTCTGATGGTGATTTCTCGTGTCTGCTGTTGTTCGTTGTCATGTAAGCTCCGGTTGAACTGGGAAGGTGTTTGATGTTGTTCTCTGTACAGTTTGATTGTTGTTGATATTGCAGATCGTATGGTGGGATTTTGGGAATGCATGGTGGTCATTGTTGTTAGTAAGTTGGTGTTATTTGTCGTGTATGCAGGAGAAGTTATGATACTATGTAAATCCTACTCGTCCGCGTACCTATTGTTTCTCTTCGCCTTTTTGGTTATTATTTCTTTGTGATGGTGTAAACGTTTGTTTTCGTGCTTACTGTCATTTTTCTGGAATTTAATCATAATTGCTCTTTTGGCGTGCAAAAAGGTAGCCCTTCCTCGTGTTGTCGTCAACTGTAGCAATTAGTTTGCGTACCGCGATGCGTCAGTTTTCGTTTGCTTCGTTCGTTTGCTCCCCCTGCGTATATACAGAACTGAGGCATCGTAAACGTCGCCATTTCAAGGTACGATTGGAGTTTGGCGGTTATCGATCCTTTCGCATTGGATTTTTTTTTTTTTCCTTTCCTCTGTTCTTTTCTTTCTTCTCCTTGCTCGGTGATAAAAATGCTCATTACATGAGGAGGTAGTGGGATTTTCATAATTTAATGCAAAACTATCGATGCTGTAGAAGTTTCCAGATTGGCCCCTCTCCTTGGGCTCAATTTCTTTTCTCCTAATTATATTCTTTACCTTCTATTTAACGTTAAGGTTGCTTGTTGCTTGACTTCAAATTTTCGTTCTTTTTCAGAAAAAAACACGGCCCAGAGTTTATTGATAATAAAGAACAACTGATTTACAAAGATAGGAATACAGAGGGGAGGGTCGAGTATGGTGCACTAAGACAAAGCAATATAGGTTGATCTGCACCACCCCGCCCCCCCCCCCCCCCCACATCACACACACACAGCTGTCCATATTCATCTAGTCTTTTAATCTTGGGCCCCATTTGAAGGGGAACATTTTCATGTGCATGCACCAGCTAAGATACGTTGAACAAAGATGAATAATCTATTTCTTAGAACATGATCATGTTCATTGAACCTAGAACATAATGGAAAGAACATGTACCACTCTCTGCGTAGTGGAAAAAATTGCGTTTCTTTTAGACAAGTACGAATATCCACGCTTGTAACCAGGGGGTGAAAACGAAACCAAGTAAGCAACAAGTAGCTCGTTTAAGTGTTCTAGCTATTTCGGTTATATTCGTCTCGACGTGTCATTTATCGCAAATAGTTTTTAGCATTCGACTCATAAACGAATAGAATCCATCCATGTGCATGCTCGATTCGTTCGATAATCAAACATTCATTTAGAATTTCATCCCTTACAGTTTGTATTATTACATTACATATATCATGCTGTTGACTCATTTACATTTTACAAGTTACGCTCCATACTAAATTTGACAAATTTAAAGAGCCATGTGTCAGTTTCTAAACCAAATATCTTTAAGCAAATACTTGACGGTATATGAATAGAGCCTGCCCATATGTACATCCCATTCTTTTGGTTATCGACACGACCATGTTCATTCGAATTCGCAAAATTTTAACCGGATCCGAAAAATTATTCACTCCTTTTATAACAAAATATTTTCGGACTTTTTATCATAACCCCAGAAAATGATGACTCCTTTTCTAACAAATCTTTCTTCTCAGTGCACAGGTCCCTCTCCCACCCCAATTTAATCACCATGCATAAGTTGGGGGTGCAGCCATTAGATTTTAGCAAATAAGATGAGATAAATGCCAAACATCAAAATTGAGGGGTCACCCTGCAAATCATTTAATCTCAGAAAAACGCACACCGTGCTCAAAAGAAATAGAAAGGGAGAAATAAAGCATAAACAAATTTTAAAAAGCTTGTTACTCAAAGAGCAACAGTAATACAAATACAATGACATGAACGTGAACATGGAGAGCACAGCTCACAAATGAATGAAAGAATAAGTCAGAAAGTCACCGAATCTAAACTAATAGTGAAGGCACATATCAAAAAAGAAAAAAAAAAGAATGAAAAAAAGCTTGAATCATCACTATGTAATGTATTTCACATCACTCTCTTGTTGATACATATAAAAAACATCACAAACAACATAAACACAGGGTATGAGCTTAGAAAATCAGAAAGAAGATAAAGCAGCACCAAAATAAATTACCCTATGAGAGGGAAACACCATACCTCATTCTCCTGCTCTCTTGGTCATTCTCAATCCCATTTCGGGTCTATCGAGCTCTGATCCAGCAGCGAGCCAACGAGCTTGCACTCACCGATAACATTAGGTTTGTCCACGATAATGTGATAAACATACGATATATATGAAAAACCACCACTTGGTCATTTTGGGCCAAAGTCCAAATTCTCCCACTTGAAGGGAGCAATGGTGCCAATCTGTGGCGAGCCTCTGAAGAAGAGGCAGACACAGACGCAAACTGCAGCGATGGCGAGCATTGAGTGCACGTACGGGCGTTCTAGAAGCCCACGTCCACGTGCAATTCGTTTACCTCGCGTCTTCTCCATGAATGCACACTTAGCACAGGAGCTTACTTCAAGTTCTCTGATACCATTTGACTTGTCCATTGATATTTCATCTCCGACATTAATGGATACTTGCCTGTTCTTTTTATCTGCAAGCTTTCTTGCCACAAGTCTGTTATAAGAATGGTTGTTCCTTTGTGATGCATACATGTATGGAGACTGTCCACTCTCATCCAGTATTGAGTTCCAACAGTTGATACCAATCTGAACACAATTTCAGACATATTGGATGCAAACAAATTGACATTAATGCACAACACAATAGGGTAAATTTCAACCCAAAAAGTTAAAGACGAACTTTTTGTGGGTGTTTTTTTTGGGTGTGTGTGTGTGGGGGGGGGCGGGGGGGTTGTCTACTAGGTAAATCAGAATAAGACCCAATGAACTTAAAAACTTACACGTTAAACCTTCTAAACATTGAAAGTTCTCATAAACGGTAGTAATGGATGAGCAAAAGTCGTTAAATTACCTCTCTTTTTTATTTTAAGCGAGAACATCAGAAGGGGTTTCCTCTGATTTAAAAGTTCAAGGTTTTTGTGCAGTACACTCCTAAGTAATATCCCCCGCGCACCCATCGAATTGGCTTTACCTCTTGTGGGTCATTGGTTAAAGCATCAATTATGTCTTCGGAGTCCTGTATAGATGCAGCTAGATGCAAGGGGGTCACTCCACCAGGGCCAAACAAATTCGGAGGGAAAAGATACACCTTTGAATTGCCCCTTATGACACAGTAAGTGATAAGCAAGTCAACCATTTTGCTACACTTTCTCTTCACAGCTCGGTTCAATAACTGGATCTCAAGAAGCATTTCCAGTGATTCCTGTGCTAAGGCATCACTCTTCAAGCTTCTTTCAACTAGTATGTCTAGAAGAGTTTTGACAACAGCAGACCAATCTCTCTCAACTGAGAATGTAAAGAGAAACTTGAATCGGCTTGAGGAGAAATCTACGAAATGAGGAACGAGACTGCCCTTTCTTTGGAAAAGCCAACCAAGTTCGTTAAGGAAGTGAAGAAGATCCTCCCTTGAACTCGGGCACCCATTATCACTGGTTCCCACTTCTTCTTCAAACTCAGATTCAAGGGCTCCCAACTCTTGACAAATAGTAGAGTTAGCAATAATAACAGGAAAACTATTTCCTTTGAAACCATTTTCCACCTGCAATGAAGGGGGGAAAGATTAGCTACTATTTCTTTTAAGGGTTAATTGCAATAGATCCCATGTACTGTCGTTGTTATGAACTTATGAGTGCTGTAGTTTCATTGTAGATAGACCCTTATTTATTTTTTTTATTTTTTTTTACTCTTACCCAGAGTGAAATTTCGAATATATTGCCCCTGGTGAAGCTAGTGACTATCTGAGGGTAAAGAGTAAAAAAAATTAACCCAGGGGGTCCATCTGCAAAAATGAAACTATACAGATGGTAATTTCGAAACAACGATGCTACAAGGGGTCTATACGTAATTAACTCTTCTTTTAACGCATTCATATCAAGACCCGATTGAAACTTTGCACCGCAAATACTCACCTCAATAAAACAGCGACCAAAGGTATTGGGAAGTCCTCCAGGAAGAACGAAATTTTCTGAGCTCGAATCATCGTAAATAGTGCCAGGATATGCCGAACCGAGAACCTCTTTTGAAGTGTATCCCCCCATATATGTGCAATGGATTCTGCATATTGCATAATATTAATCATGCCAGTGAGAGATTATTCACCAGAAGCAATCACTTCCAGACAACAGGAATTCTTACTTGGTTCCAGGAATGGTCAAATTGCGACCTTTTAGAACAAGGGAAGTATCCTGCCCACTCACAACAGCAACAGGCGACACAGAAATCAGCTCAGGAGCACTCCACGTCCTCCATGATTTACTAAGACGGATTTTCCCTGAGAGCCATAGAGAAAAGTACATGATTATTCTTCCCTTTTTAGTGATTATTAGTCCATATAATCCATAATATGCAAACAACATATACAAAAGAATGAAAAACAGCATACCATCCTTATGAGACGCTAGCTGTCTACTTGTACGAACCAAAAACCTCCCATTCTTCCAAAATGCTGAATCAGAATTGTGAACAAGTGAAGTGACCCGCTGAAGAAGATCTTCTTCAAGCTGCAACACAAGAATGTCTCAGTTTTTTATGCAAACCTAGAAATGAGAAGCCAATGAATATCAACAATTCAAATATTAACACTCACTTCATCCCATACAATTGATGGCATTGCTGCATAAATGGATAACACGACACACCCAGGTCGAATGTAGCTCTCCATTTCCGATGGACTGTGAGCCAGCCAATTGACTATCTGTAAATAAAGAAATTTAGTACAAAACTTGATAATGTCATATTATCCTAGATTACCTTGATATATGGATGTGTTTCTAATTTCGACTCACCTGACTCCGGAGAGCTGCAGGAATTTTGCTGGGGTCTTTGTCAAAAAGCTTGAAAATAATTCGACCAGTCCGATCCTGTGGAGAAAATTAAAGTCATATCAAATCATAAATGGCATTTTGCTCGCTCATTGAGTTGAACCAATAGACCTGAAATGAGTATTTCACGTTTTACCTGAGCATCAGAATTTGTACTAGAAGGTGAGTGGTCCGATACTGAGGAGGAAGCGTAACCCCCTTGATATGGCAAACTATGAACTACCCCATTCTCAACTCTTCTTTCTGACTCTTTAAAAAGCTCTAATGGAGTTGTCCACTCACGACTCATACTTCTTTCCACAGCACCATCATCTTCCAAGCAAACTGACATCCTCTCATGTTTCCTCTCTGTTGCAGAATGTAGAGGAAAGACTTTCTGGGCCACAGGGGGAGAGCACGAAGGAGATCTATCTTCCATGGGGTTACTACTAACAGAGGAGAAATATTTCACTGAAGATGCCAATTTTGGAGGACTATCATCCTCAGCCGAGCCAAAGAGCTGCAACGGCAAAGTTTGTCTGGCTTCTTGACGTGAGCGATTTGAAGAGTCTAATGGTGGTAGTCTGTTCCCACTTGAAGTAAATGTTTGAGCCGGCCTACTATGTGAATTAGCATCAGCCGCAGTCTCCACAGATGGCATTTTGGTTTTATCACCACCGCCACTATAATTGCTCCCTTGGGATAAAGAAACTAGTACATCAGGCGATGATACTGCAAGCGCTGCAGAGAGAACTGCGAGCAAGTCTATGGTTGACAGAGCAGTCAGGTTCCCATTTTCTGTACATGATAGGTCTCGAGACTCTTCTTGGATAGGTTGTGAAATATTCAGATCAAAACCAGTGGATTTCGGAGATGTGTTCTTAGATAATGAGTTTATTTTACTAAGAATTTGGATGAGCCGTTCCCTATCAGGAAGAGGAGCATTGGCTGGTTTACCAGCATTGTTACCTGTTGTTGCAGTAGCAAACAATCAGGCAGAAAGCTAACATGTAGCATGAAGTTTAATATAAATCAAAAGAATATACCTTGCAGTTTAGCCAAAATGGCTAACAAATTGACAATGTCCATACTCCCATTAGTAACATTCTCTCTATTTCCGGGAGCTAAAAGCTTTGACGAAACATCCTCTGGCTGAGTCTTCCTCCTCCTCCGGTTGTGCCCAGCTAACCTACGCCGGCAGCTCCTCTTCCCCTCATCAAATTCCGTGAGAGGGTGAAATCTAACAAGCACAACACAAGAACCCATATGACATTAGGACCCAAAAACAGCTCTTGCATAACTATATCATAATTCATCAACAATACACACTACTACTCAAAGATAGAAGGTCTGCTTCATATTAGACCAGTGTTTCCTTATTCCAGTAGGACACCAAAATATCCTAAATTACCAAGATTTAACTCCTAAACCTATAGATTTTATATATATAATAAGAACTGTTTATCAGAAAAGGAAATTGACTAAGCATACAAAGACAATATAGAAAATCTAGGGCTGTCCAAACGGTCCGGCCCGGCCCGGCCCGGCCCGGACCAAATTTCCGGGTCC
>NC_033794.1:127605361-127606496 GCF_001876935.1 Asparagus officinalis
CCGGACCTGGGATGCAAGGGCCGGGCCAAGCTCCAGGCCGGGCCGGATTTTTTTTATTTTTTATTTTCGCTAAAAATTGATTAAAAATTAGATTAATCTTATTATATTTATATAAGTATATATTTGTATATAAAAAACATATTAGTATATAGCTATATATTATGTGTAAGCATATATAAGTATACATTAATGACCGTATCATACTATAATTATATATAATATAGATTAGAAACATATATGTAAGTATATATAAGTATACATAAGTATACATTCATGACAATATACTTATATATATATAAGTATACATTAATGACCATATCATACTATAATTATATATATAAAAATATAAAATATAAAATATAGTATATATATATATAATCAAAAAACAGGGCTAGGCTGGGCCCGGGTTGGGCTTCACCAACTCGGCCCGGACCCGGGCCTGGAGCCCAGCCAGCCAGGATTTTTCGGGCCTTACCCAAGCCTGGGCCGGGTTTAGGCCCGGCCGGTTCTAGGCCCGAAGCCCATTTGGACAGCCCTAAGAAAATCATTCAATAATTTTCCAACTTGGGTCACATTCAATCATAACACCTATACTGCAGGCAGAACTTCTGCATCTGCTAAATTAACATCAGTAGGGTAAAGAACATACAGAAGTATGCTAAATTACCAAGATTTGCTACTCCTAAACCTATAACAGTACGCATACACAATAAGGGCCAGTTTTCAAAGGCAATTTAAGTAAATGATTTAACAATTTTCCAACTTGGGTGAGATTCAATCATACCGGCTACACTGCTGGCAGAACCTCTGCATCTGGTTCCCTACAAGTGCATTTGTAGCCTTACTATGAATTTCACAGACTTTATGCCTTCTATGATAATCCTTAGCATGCGATAGATCAGCTCGGCAATCATCAACTTGGCACATCGGGTAGTTGCCGCCGTTGCCCGGAGATCCTGACCTAACCCTTTTATTCGGCCTCACTGCCTGATCCTCCGCCCCTGAGTAAACTGGTCCTCCAAGCTTCAGTGTGAGAGCTTCACCTTCTTCCAAATTCTTAGACAAAGTTTGCACCTTTGCAGTTTCTTCTGCTCTTGCATCGGGGTTCGCATTACTGGATCCAAGATTAAGGATG
>NC_033794.1:127606506-127612123 GCF_001876935.1 Asparagus officinalis
GAATTTTACACTGTTCCAGTCCCATAACCTCGGGTTCCAGTTGCTGGTAGGATTGGGAATCCACTGGTTGATCTGCTGCTGATGATGACGTTGGAAGTTATTAGGGTTTTGCCATGGAAAATCTCTCTTTTTAGCATGGATTGGGCCATCATGGAACCGAATCGGGTGCGGATGGTGAAGGAAAATTGGAGGTGCCACTTGCGCACCAACATCCCCTTCCATTTTTGTTTTCCCTCTCAAAGACACTCAAATCTCAGTGAAATCCAATCCAAAATCTCAACTTTCCCCCCCTCAAAATTCTCTTCATTTGTTGTCTCAATCTAGGAACCAGATCAAATCCTGATCCAATGAAGAGCGCATAACAAGAATTAGATAAAACCACCCGGATTCAACTTATTTAGCACTAAGATAGAAGAAAATTTCAGAATAATAGATGCCATAATCAAGAGCTAAAAACACATAAGCTACTAAAAAAAACTCTGAGCTCAAAGTTGGTAGAGTTGACAGAAAACTAAATACAAATTTAGCACAGCAACAGAAAGAAATCAGAAACCCCAGGAACAACTCCCCCAGAAAACCACCCAAAATCCTAAACAAAAAACTTCTTTTTAGAATCCGTCAGCTAAATTTGCACAAAGGAACAACTAAACTAAATCCAAAACACAAGAGAAACTACCAAAGATTCAAATTTTACACTTACATTACTGGCGCGTGACTGATCAGCTCCTAGGTCGAGAGAAATCTGTGAGAGGGAGGGAGAGGATTTTTCTTTTTTTCCCCTTTTATTTTTGTATCGGATTTGTTTGCAGCGTGGCAAATCCCGTAAATAAATGAGCAAGGCAGTGGCTTTTCGTTTCCTGGTGGTGGTGGTGGTGGAGGTGGTGTTCTTGGAGTGAGAGAGAGAGAGAGAGAGAGAGGAGGAGAGAGAACGCGAGAGGGAGTCGTGTTGTGTTGTGTTCAATTATTTGAAAGAGATTGAGAACTCTTCGAACTTTCTTTTTTTCTCTCTCTCTCTCTCTCTTTTTGAGTTTGGTTTGTTTTTATGTCATGCATTTCATCATGCTGTTGCTTATGATGGCCCCTTTGCGGTTACCTTGATTTGGGAGATTGTATGTAGCGGTTTGTTGTTGGCTTCACTTTGCAACTTTCACCCAAAATATGTAGATCTTTGTAGCTTTGGAAATTTTAGGGAGAGGCAGCTCGGGCAGGGTATTGGGGATTTGAAGTATCTTCATTTCCCCCAAGAAACACTTATTAGAATGACTATATGTCATATCAGAATCGTCCACATGTGAGCAGATGGTTTAAAACCGCACGATTGGTTGGGGGGCGCAAATTCTCGTTTTGCCCCGCATTTAGTCCCAAGTGCGTCTCAAAACCTTCCACTCGCGTTTGGACGGTATTGATAGACTCTAGATGTAGGGAACGTTGCACGGGCTTTTGATGTCTACGATGAGCCAATATACATCAACTCCTCCAAGCTATGTGTGGGGGAGGCGAGGTTTTTCTAGATCCTCCAAGGACACATTTAATCTCTTAGAATTTTTCTAACGTTTACATGTTTCGTGCATATCTTTGTAGCAATGAGGATATTAATCGTTCTTATTTTGGTTAAGAGCATTGTCTGCTCCTCCTTACATTACCTGTGATCAAAGACAATAAAAGGCGTTTCGGGACCAAACCATGAGGACAGAGAGCCTCTTCAATACTCAAATCACATATTTATCTATAGACTAAAATAATTGGGGTTAATATTGTAGGTAGACACTATTCATATCTACGGCGCACCACATAAAACTAAAAATACATTATGATTTGCCTTTTCTCATGTAAGCTTAAAGTTTGTCTATATTTAGACTATGTTTGGGGCTTTACTAGAGGAAAGAAAGGAAAGATAAGATAGGGGAAGGAAAGGTAAAGAAGGGAAGGAAAAATATAGTATCTTGTTTGGAAGTTTTATAATGAGAATGGAGGATAATTTCTTTTAGCTTATTTGGGAGTTCTAATAAAGTGAAGGGAATGGAATAGAAGGGTTTTGAAATTAACTTGTAGCCATTGATCTATGATGATAAGAACCAAAATTGTGTTTATATGGTAAAAGTTTTATAATTAATTATCTTCCCCTCTTCTACGCCCAGATTTGAAGGGGAACAAAATTAAACCTTTTTACCCTCCCTTAGAGCATCTCCAAGGGGCCGGAAAAATCCGGCCCCTTAGCTAGATTAAGGGAGAATGAAGGGGAAGGTGCTCCAAGGGGCCGGAAAACTTTCCCCTTCACCCCAAACCCCTTAACTCCCTCCTCAAATTACGGGGAAGGTTAAAGTCTCTTAACCTTCCCCTTATAATTTTATATTAATATTTTCTTTTTAAATGAAGTTAATGTATAGTTAATTAAATTTAGTTAATATATAGTTAATGTATAATTAATACTTTTAACATGATTTATATAAATTAATTATTATATAAATTAATTATTTATTAAATTTTAATATGATTAATTAATTTAATAATTATATAAGATAATTTCTTACTTTAAATTAATTATTTATTTAATTTTAGTTATTAATATTTAATTATTTATTCATTTATAAATAAACCATATATTTAATTAAATCTTAATCTATAAAATTAAAACACTAAATATGAATAATTAAGGGGCAAGAGGACTTTTAAGGAGGAACCATTGGAGGATAACATCCCTCCCTTAAAACTCCCCCTAGATTAAGGGACATTGTAAGGATCCCTTGGAGATGCTCTTACCCCCTCTTAAAAAAACTCCCAAACAGAGTTAACTCTCTTTTCCCCTTCCCCTACCCCACCTTACCCACCGATCCAAGCATACCTTTAGTTTAAACTCATCCAAATTCAAAGTGTACTCCTTGAAGAAATTACAGAAACTCAGAAGAATCAGGCAAACCAGGCGGCGGTCGACCGGTCCGGTCGACCGCATTCGTGCACAAAGCTTACTGTGCGACAGAAAGAAGGTCGGTCGACCGGGCCAGTCGACCGCAGGTGTTTCGGTCGACCGGTGCGGTCGACCGAGGGGTTCTCTGGAGTTTTGGGTTTTCTGCTGGGAGCTGGTCGGTCGACCGGACCGGTCGACCGGAATTGATCGCGGTCGACCGTGCCGGTCGACCGACGCTGTTTTGGGCTGGGCTTTCAGGTTTTCGACCCGGTTTGATGTGCCTTTACCGATCACCGTTTGAATCGGGCTAGCATGCGGATTATCGAAATCCGTTCCGTATGTAACGTTGTGCTAAAGGAATGAACTCCCTTAGACTTGCTGCTACGACTTCGAATACGTAGACTTTGCCCTTGTTACGGGAATAGGCTACCCGGCAACACGTGTTAGGTGTTGACTTATCCCTACTTAGGATTCGGGATAAAGTTCCCCACGCAGCAAGTGCGCGGATTGGAAATTGAAAGTTGTGTCAAAATAGGAGAGGAAGAAGTTTATATTCTATCTCCCACTGGAAAGGAAACTCGAGGTGGGATTCTCCACCCCCAGTATCTGGAAGGATGAACTGGGAATGGGATCTCCACTCCGAGCACCCGGAATGATGAACTGGGAGTGGGGTCGCCACTCCGAGCATCGGAAAGGTCCGAGGAGAGGAAGAATTTTATATTCTATCTCCCGGTGCTAAAGAGGAAGAATTTTATATTCTATCTTCAGCTGGAAAGGAAACTCGAGGTGGGAATCTCCACCCCCAGTATCTGGAAGGATGAACTGGGAATAGGATCTCTACTCCGAGCACCCGAAAGGTCTGAGGAGAGGAAGAATTTTATATTCTATCTCCCGGTGCTGAAGAGGAAGAATTTTATATTCTATCTTCAGAACTGGAGAGGAAGAATTTTATATTCTATCTCCCGGTGCTAAAGAGGAAGAATTTTATATTCTATCTTCAGCTGGAAAGGAAACTCGAGGT
Organism: Asparagus officinalis; assembly: GCF_001876935.1. Taxonomy (NCBI): domain Eukaryota; kingdom Viridiplantae; phylum Streptophyta; class Magnoliopsida; order Asparagales; family Asparagaceae; genus Asparagus; species Asparagus officinalis. The sequence goes on from NC_033794.1 coordinate 127,610,433, forward strand.
GGCACACCCCCAGAATCCGAAAGGCTCAAACGACCCTAACTGTCGTAAGGTTTGGTCATTTGACTCTGAAGAGGAAGAATTTTATATTCTATCTTCAGCTGGAAAGGAAACTCGAGGTGGCACAAGCTAGAAAGAGGGGATGTCGTGCTTATGGGTAATGATCACGTATGCCCTATTGGTGGTATTGGTTCAGTCCGGATCAGGATGCATGATGGTGTAGTGAGGGAATTGAAGGAAGTGAGGTTCGTGCCGCAGTTGACGAAGAACATCATTTCTCTTGGGACTTTGGAGGCAGCAGGATATCGAGTGATCTTAGAGGATGCTACAGTGAAGGTCACGAAGGGTTCTATGGTGGTGATGCGAGGTGTCAGGGAAAACTACCTATACTACTTGAAGGGCAAGACAGTTACAGGGGGTCTGGCAGCTTCTATCACTACAGAGGAGGACACTACCACCTTATGGCACATGAGACTTGGACACACAGGAGATAAGTCCCTACAGTCATTGGCTAAACAGGGGCTATTGAAAGGTGCTAAGACCTGCAAGATGGAATTGTGTGAGCATTGTGTACTTGGGAAGAAGATTAGAGTGAAGTTTGGCACCGCTGTTCATAACACCCTAGGTACATTGGATTATATTCACACAGACGTTTGGGGTCCTTCCAAGAACACATCTCTTGGTGGGGCCAACTATTTTGTCACTTTCATTGATGATTATTCCAGGAGGAATTGGGTATACCCGATGAAGCATAAACATCAGGTCCTGGATATTTTTGTGGAGTGGAAGAAGAAAGTGGAGCTGTAGACAGGTAGAAAGGTGAAGACTCTACGTTCAGATAACGGTGGAGAGTACAAAAGTGATCCGTTTCTGCAGTTTTGCAGGGATCACGGCATTAAAAGATACTTCACAGTTCGAAAGACACCGCAACAAAACGGGGTGGCTGAGAGATTGAACCGTGCCTTGCTGGAGAAGGTGCGGTGTATGATGACGCAAAGTGGATTGCCTAGATCCTTTTGGGCTGAGGCGTTAGTTTATGCGAGTCATCTCGTGAACAGGTTGCCGTGCACTGCGATAGATGGGAAGACTCCTTTGGAGCGTTGGTTTGGTTCGGTGCCTAGATCCTTTTGGGCTGAGGCGTTAGTTTATGCGAGTCATCTCGTGAACAGGTTGCCGTGCACTGCGATAGATGGGAAGACTCCTTTGGAGCGTTGGTTTGGTTCGGAGGCTAGTGACTATGAGTCGCTTCGGATATTCGGGTGTCCAGCTTATTATCATGTCAGTGATGGTAAATTAAATCCGAGAGCGAGGAAAATAGTCTTTGTGGGATTTAGAGATGGAGTCAAAGGCTTCAAATTATGGGATCCACAGGACAAGAAGATAGTTATTAGCAGAGATGTCACATTTGACGAGGCGTACATGATGAGGCCTCGAGCCCCTCAGCAGGTAGAGGGAGACCAGACCGACACGTGGCCACCAACTGTTCAAGAACGTGGGGAACGTCATGGGCGAGAATCACGTTGATAACTGCCAGAATAACGGAGTTTAAAACGTGGGAGAGCGGTTACAATGAGAAACTGCATTTTCCGAGACAGTATTTACTGTCTCGCTGGGCGAGACAGCAAATTTACTGTCTCGCTGGGCGAGACAGCAAACACTGTCTCGGCCAGCGAGACAGCAAACACTGTCTCGCC
>NC_033794.1:127612824-127613414 GCF_001876935.1 Asparagus officinalis
GTGGGCGAAAATCACGTGAATAACTGTCAAAATAACGGAGTTTGAAACATGGGACAGTAGTTACATCGAAAACTGCCAGGAATATTCTTTTTCCGAGACAGTATTTTACTGTCTCGCTGGACGAGACAGCAAATTTACTGTCTCGCTGAGCGAGACAGCAAATGCTGTCTCGCGAGCACTGTTCATCCAGAGGGTTATAAATACCCCCCGAAGGCCATTTTCACAGGGGCTTCCAGCAGAGATCAAAAGTTGAGCACTTGAGAGCAATCCAGAGCAGAGAGAGAGCAGAGGTGCTGATCTTACGGCCAATCCTTGAAATTGAGCTTTGACTTGATTTCAAGAAGAACGACTATCTTACATCGATAAGATATCGTTTCAATTTCTCACTTCGATAAACGAAGTCAGAATCATAAACCCCTCACGGTTCAATCAGAATCTGTGACTTGGTGGTCCACGAGTCAAAGCGCTCCCAGCACAGGCAAAGATCCCACGAAGGCAGTGATCCAAACAACGATCCTGCGTTATTTTCTCAAGAGTTGTAATTTTCTTTTTGTTGTATAAAAGAGTCTTATAAAAAGGCTGTTTTCTTT
>NC_033794.1:127614414-127675335 GCF_001876935.1 Asparagus officinalis
GTCGCCTCGTTGGTTCGTCGGTTTGTGCCAAGCTATGCTAAGGGACCTATAAGCAATTTTATACGCCTATACTAAGAGCGTTAACTCTCTTAGCATAACGTCATATGCGGAACGGATTTAGATAATCCGCATGCTAGCCCGACTCAAACGGTAGTCGGTAAAGGCTTATCAAACCCGTTGATGGCTGAGGGTTTGCCAAAAATCCTATAAATACGAGAGTCACTGACGCATCAGCTTCATTAGTTGGTCTAGTGACTTGAGCATCCAACGACATTCTAAACCCTAGGGTCAACGCCGGTCAACGCGTAATCCTAGGTGAACGTCAGTCAACGCGTTGCGATCAAAAAGTCAACGTACGACGTTCGAAACCGTAGGGTCAACGCCGATCAACGCGTAACCCTAGGTCAATGCCGATTAATGCGTTGCAACGAAGGAATCAATACTCCGAAAAGTATACGAGTATAAACTGCTTCTTAATACTCCAATAAGGTATATGAGTATAAATTGTTCCCTATTTTTGGTTGAGAAGTTCCTGGAGAATATTTTTCTAAATGTTCTTAAGGATAACTCAACAACACTACGCCGGACAACGCGTCGCAAATAAAGACTCAACGCCAACATTCGAGAGTCAGTTCTATGTTGAACCAATAAACATGAGCTAAAGATCATAAAATCAGGAATCGACTTCAAATTCAAAATTCCGACAACGGTCAGACAATAAATGCAGCACCGAAAACCTTATAGACATTCGATAAAGCACCGGATAGCCTGAAGGATTGAAGGAATCAAGAATAGAAGCCACTCCAAATTTTCCAAAGGATGGGACAATCATATCCAAAGTATTCCAGACTCTTCTATAAAAGAACGAGGCTGAAATACTTTGGAGGGGGTATCTGTAGGCGTATAAAATTGCTTATAGATCCCTTAGCACAGCTCAACACAAACCATCGGGTGACGTATCCAAACACGAGCGTCAGTCCACAACGCCAAAGCCAAGTGATACGCGACGGAGCGGATTAACGAGGCTACGAAGCTAATGAAGCGCACGCAAACAACGGAATAAATCCACTCGCGTGCGGAATTAAGCTAACGGGTTGAAGAGTCAACGAGTCATCCAACCAAGAGTGGACTCGGACGAATCATGATTGAATCAAGATCAGTTTCAGACTCGAACTCAGAAGTAGATTTACTGCCAAATCAGGTCAACGAATCAGAGTCTAAGTCAACCACAGAACCGGATCACGGACGGAACCGAAAACAGAAAACCACGCCTAAGGAAGGCTCGGCCAATTGGATTTTTTGGAGGCGAAGCCCTGCTGGATTCAAGACTCAGATCTAAAAAAGATTGAAGCTTTGGGACTTTGAGGACTTGCTCTTCCAGATCTGGTGCTCGGCGATCGTCAACGCCAAATAAGGCAAGAGTTCAAGAGGACCGGATCTCAGATCTACACAGGCGTACTCCGGATCAAAGCTTGGCCTTTGATCCCGAGATTTGGGCGATTGTTTCCTTGGTGAACCAATCCCCCCGGCTATTATTTCCTTGGTGAAATAATACCCGTCGTACTGCATAGATCCGACCGGATCTAGATCTCACGGTGGTCCACGGATAAACCGAAGAACCCACAAAGCGAGCGACCGCAAAACAGGAGCTCGTGATTTGTTCGACAAACAAGGAGAAAGTTGTAATCTTTTTTTATTTTCTTTGATTTTCATTGTAACCGGATCTTATAAAAAGACCGGATCTTTGTAACTCAAAAAGTTGTTATTTAAGAGTGCAATGGAATCAATAATGAAGAAAGACACGATTTTCACCGCGAACAATCCCCTCGGCTGTTATTTCCTTCGTGAAATAACACCCGTCATACCGTGTAGATCCGACCGGATCAAGATCGCGCGGTGGTCCACGGATTAACCCCGGCGCAGGCAAAGAACCCACACAAGCAAGAGACCACAAAACAGGATCTTGCGATTTGTTCGAAAGAAGGAAAGTTGTAATTTTCTCTTTTTCTTTGATTTTGTTGTAACCGGATCTTATAAAAAGACCGGATCTTTTGTAACCGATAAACTGTTGCTGAAGAGAACAATGACTTCAATGAAAGCAATTTTTCCCGCAAACAATTATAAGACTCATTTGTAACATAAAGTCATTTTTGTTTAACGAATTCGTCATATTGTGCTCTTTTGGCACTATAAATACCCACAGGTAGACGAGAACGACTCATCCCTTGAGTGGTCAACTCATACTAAGACCTTGGCATTCCTAAGTCCAAGGCATGTACCAATAGACCTTCATGTCATTCATTTAAGTAAAACCAAGGCACTCCATCAGCAAAAGATATCGATACCCTCTCATGATAAAACTAAGGCATGCCAACCACTCAGTCAGCTTCGACTCAAAAGACATTGGTGCTATTCATATGAGTAAAACAAAGGCACTCCATCAGCAAAAAAACCTTAGTACCCTCTTGTGATAAAACCAAAGTGCGCCAACCACTTGGTCGGCTTCGACTCAAAAGACCATGGTGTCATTCATATGAGTAAAACCAAGGCACTCCATCAGCAAAAGTACTTGGTACCCTCTCGGGATAAAACCAAGGCGTGCTAACCACTCAATCGGCTTCGACTCAAAAGACCTTTGTGTCATTTATACACATAAAACCAAGGTACTTCATCAGCAAAAGACCTTGGTACCCTCTGTGGATGAAACCAAGGCCCATAATAAATCGATCGAAACTAAAGACCTTGGTGTCATTCACATGAATAAAACCAAGGCACTCTCTAAACAATAAAGACATTGGTACATATTTAGGGAAAAACCAAGACTCTCCAAATATTCAACCAAATCTAAAGACCTTGGCCTCATTCAGGAGTAAGGCATACAACAAGATCAGGAAGCGACACTCGCTACACATGCAGGCGAGTCGCCATAATCAACAATCCAGTCACAAATCACACAATAAGATAAAAATTACAGACAAACACAAATAGAAAATAGCTTAATTTTTATTTATATATCAATATATTTACATCACTATCCTCATTGGTATTTACAATAAAAAAGATACATTATGATCTCAAGGGTCTTGGCTCGGATCTAAAGTGTGACCAGGAAGAATAACACTCGACTTGAGAGCAGGGCCGGCTAGGCAGCAGTAGAGGCAACTTCATCCCGATTGTCCCTTTTGGATTCTTCCCCTGATTCGTCATCTATCTCATCACCGTTGTCCATATCTAGCATTATACCCCCTCCCTTCGCCTATATCTCCTTTAAAATGTCAAGACAGTTTGTGACACAAGACAGTGTGTGAAAACAGGGGCGTCACATTTTATTTATTAAATAAATTGTAATTAAAGAGAATATATATAAAAGACTAAAATATTTTATACCGTCATCCTACAAAAATTGATCCTCAATCTGTGTAAATGAATTAGTTCTTGTATGGTGATCATTCACTTTCCTCCATCGGTTCTGTTGATTTCTCTCACACTTTTGCTTCAACAAGAACAAAGAGAATTTTATTACAATATATAATATACCACTAAATTTAGATAGATAAGTTGAATCCAATTTCTATAAGTATAACATTCATTTGCTAATCTCCATCTTCCTATTGAATGGCTTTCTTTTATTGTTTATATTTTCTAAGTTAATAGAATTCGATTTTGTATAATTAGGCTTAGCACAACAAATCCTATTATTTTACAGACGCTTGAAATTATAACTTATATAGCATATGCCCAAAACGTGCAAGAAATCTTCATCACTTATTTGTGGTTTATAGCTTTATAAGCATAAGCTCAATTTATTATTCCAATGACATCTAACTAATCATCTATACAAGCCTAATGCTTTTGGTTTCCTTATAAATTCTGCATTTATACATATTGCCTATTATAAATGTTTTTTGAATATATTCTTATGACATTTGATTTCTTAAAATACAATTTGTTAGTGAAAATGTTTAAATAGCTATGGATCAATACTTACCTGGTGCTCTTACTAGCCCTATAATAATATAACTATAACTAAATGATTTGGGTCAATCCTCGAATCTTGTTTGTAGATCCTCTCCAAGTACATACTATAACTTCCAAAGCATTTCTTTTTCATCTCATGTCTCTATTCTCGAAGAGCATGCTTGAGCTTTCCCATATATCTAAACAAAAAAAATCCTACCCTACGTGATTGTCTTCGATGTTGAAATATCTCTAAAGATTGACGTATAATAAAGTAGGGCCAATCAACTAGAAAAGTAAAATAAACGAGAAAACTTAGTTTAATTTACCCCACAATTTTGATATATTCTCTCTAAAACATGAAAGGGCTGCTCCTCAGCCTAGTAAGATGGATTAAGACAATCACTCCTCCATACCAATCATCCAATATATGAACTAAAGTTCTTAGCCCATTGCCTAGTTGGAAGCCTACTACATCCCCGCTTTATGATTGCACGAAAGCCATCCGGTGGTAAATTTTTTTACGCTCACATCCCTTGCGTCCTCTTTTTTGAAAAGTTTATCTCCTACAATAATGGAAGAATATTTGTTATGTAGTATAATACTAAAAAAGCATTTAGGGCATCTATTGTGACACCCCTAGTTTCAACAAGGCTGCAGTCTAAGATGAAACTAAGAATATCAAACCTGTCATGCACTACACCGTGCAATAACACGTTTCACCATCACAATTACTATCTATCTAGTGGAATCAATAACAGGTGTAAGTACAGAACAGGTAATAGAGAATATACAAAAAGAGTACTAAACAACAAATATTCAGAAGAATAATCATTTCCAGTTATATAAATGGATAAGTCTCTAAAAAGGAAACATCTGATCTGAATACAAATGTCTCGACATAAGAAATCAACTGAACTGATATTAAGGCACATTGACTTTACAAAACTAGAATAAATACTCAAATATATTATAAATACATCTGCTGTAGAGTTCTGACATAAACTGCTAGTAGAAACTATAAATAATAACTAGAGTGACTCCATCAAGCTACGGCTGTCCGTGCACCTGGCTCGTTACCTGAAAGTAGGGAAACAACGAGCGTCAAAACGCTATAGCGAGTAACATCTCAATCAACCCCAAGGGAAAAAGGGCTAGAAGGATAAGAAAAAAAAATCTAATAATACGTATAGATAGCCAAACATCGACTGGAAAAATAAAATAGAGGTTTGATGTTTAGAAATTTACAACACGAGCATAGGTACGCCTCCCTTAGCTCAAATTGTAAATAGCTAAATACCAAATTCAAAAGCTACAACATGGAGTAATAACTTTATCTCCAACCGCTCAAATTGTAAATAGCTAAATACCAAATTCAAAAGCTACAACATGGAGTAATAACTTTATCTCCAACCGTAATATCAATGACCTGTCATATGTCAATTACAAACCCAACTCATGGTCTGTAATAAATAAATGTCCAAAGTATGATTCGCAATAGCTTAAAGTCCAACACGAGGACTGTAGTGGATTATAGTCCAACACGAGTACTTTGATGATTATAGCCCAACACGAGGACTTTGATAGCTTATAGTCCGACACGAGGACTTTAATAGCTTATAGTCCAACACGAGAACTTGATAGCTTATAGTCTAACACGAGGACTATAACAAGAAAATAGTGTCAGAAATCACATATAACCATTCACCCTCATGCCCCGGTGAATAAATCTAAAACTCATGTTTGTAATAAACTCATGTATATAAATCTCAGTGTATATCAAACCATATAACCCAAATATTATGCCAGCTACATAACTCGCACGTGAACAACAAGGCATGCACAAAAATAGGGCTCACGGTAGACCGCCTACATCCACGGTCTACCGCCCAGTGAGCAGAAGGGTTCTGCTCATCTGCGCATCCAGCGGTCGACCGTCATCGTCGACCGCGCAAGAGACAAAAGCTTATTACTTCTGCTGTGTGTCACGTCCCGCTTCCCAAAATACCCGGGAATCGGAACGTGAACAAGCCCGCAACGTATTAGATTGAGAAGAAATATACACTATCATTTTTTTTCTTTTTCTTTTCTTCTCAATCCAATACGCTAAGCGTCTGGAAACAATACAATGCAAAGGCATAGGTTCCCGATCACAATCAGCAAGAATATAATAGACAAACTCAGAATAAAAACATCATACCACAAATGGGATAACATCCGAGACATAAAATTCGGGTCCAACATACCCTTATGCAAAATGAACAAATGAATACTAGAGAAATATAATACATCGTTCAGACTAAAATAGGAAGTACTACAAGAGTAAACGGAATCATCAACTAATCAATGGAAAGAATAGGCTTCGACTCCTTCTTCTGCTCCGTCTACAAGGTACTCCTGCTGAGAATCCTCTGGCTCCTACTAAACCTAGTCTTCCTCTAAGTCTAACGTACACCAGAGAAAACAGGTGTACGCCAGCGTGCATGGTGCACGACAAGACCCCACAAAACAAATAGAGCGAACGAAAACCAAAGCGGAAACGATACGATAACAGAAATGACAAGGAAACGTGCGACTGGAAATCCAACAAAATCAACATGCAATCAACTACCAAAACATAATAATCATAAAGCATCCAAAATCGATCAGGTAATGAGATCATGCAGCTAGCGATCAGATTAATCATCCAAGTGACAAGATCATACAACTAGATAGAATTAATACTTAAAAATCTACAACATGAGACGTAGTACGTCGAGCGAAATAATCCAAACAAGGAAACCCTCATGTATATACCATGTGTCTCGAATTGTAAATAATTAAATATTAATCCCGATCTATGTATGGAAAGAACAACACCGATCTACATCTCAGCAAAACTAACAAAGTCCACCATAAAGCACGCAAGCATATTATTCTTGTTTTACAAGTTATTTGAATTGGGGAAGAATATTTTGATATATATAAACGGGTCCCCATAAAGTCGTCCGGGGGCCGCCTTCAAGTCAAGTATTGGCCCTCTGGCCCACAAATATAACACTCACGATATCATGATAACAGGAAAGCGCTGTGCCCGCTTATATACATGCTATATTCTCCGTCCAATTCCCCTTTATAACCCCATGTTTGTCATATTAATTACGTAACTGTACATGAAATATTATGCACTAGCCACGGAGTTACCGTGGAACGAATTCTGTAAAACTATGAACATAACCGTGACCCGTAACACGTCCAATCAAGAGTGCATCGTCTAGTTAATGCTATAATAATAATAATCAAGGAAACCTCATACCGGGATATCGATATCGAGGGAACTCGGGACTCCTCACATCGGGATATCGATGTCGAGTGAGTATAGCCATGCTTTGAAGCACGCTTATAAATCATACTTTTAACAGAAGTCGTCTTCATGTACAGTCTCTCCTATTAGATAACAACTAAGTGATAACACAACAAGCTTCCACACAGCTATAAATGTCAAGCAATCCCACACATGTAACAATATATCACAGACTAATCTAATTAACCAATTACTAACAGATATAAATATTGAAATGACAAGTCAATAAGTAATGGGATCTTGCCTACGAGACCAAGGGGTCTGATGACGAGCGGTGGGGCCGATGCAGACGCGGTACAACAGATCTGAACGGTCGAGAGCATGGTTGGGCGAAGGTCGACGATGGCAACGGGTTTAGGACAGTGGCACGGCAACAGCGAGCGGGGAAGCTTGGGTTGAATTAACTGGAGGGCTGACAAGCCTTCAACTATTTACTGGTAATCTCAAGCTTCATCACTGCTATAGCTTAGGTATGTATATATACATATGTGTACGCATGTATATATACATATGTGTACGTAGGTATATATACATATGTTGTACACATGTATATTTACATATGTGTACACATGTATATTTACATAGCTTAGGTATGTATATATACACACACACATACATATGTACATACATACATACATATACATATATGTATCTATGTGTGTGTGTGTGTGTATATATATATATATATATATATAATATTAGAGTTAGGGTTAGGGTTAAAAACAAGAATAATTAAAATAAATAATTACGGTATTTAAAAAATTAAACTAATTATGAAAGAATTATCTACAATTAAAAACGTACATGTTGTGCTAATACAACAGTTGATATAAAATAGTCGAAATATACCCATATTGTACAATTAAACGAGAATAAGTAATAAATAAAATATATTTACTTATATTTAAAATCAAATAATTATGGGGTACTTATCTACACAATAAAACATATCAGTTGTACTAATACGACAGGTAATACGTAATAGTAGAAATAATACAACAAATTATACAAATAATATGTAATTAATAATACAACGTATTGTACAAAAATATACGTAATAATAATAATAATACCATGTATTATTCAAAATGATACGTAATAGTATCTGTAACAACGGATAATTTCTAAAATTTTTTACTGTATTAAATAAATTTATAAATATTCAAATCATTTAAATAAATATAAAACTTAAACTTTAAATCATAGAAAATTATAGAAATTCAAGAAAAATATAAACACTCTTTTAAAAATAATAATTAAATATTTTAAAATACCAGAGAATTATTTTAACTAGTATTGAAAATTCGTGGTCCTTACATTCTACCCCGCTTAAAACAAATTTCGCCCTCAAAATTAAAATAAGATACGCATGATATCATATAGTAATCTGTAAACCAAAAATAATACATGTAATTGAAATAATTAATGAAGATAATAATATACAATATTAAAGTAAAATATACACAATTTAATAAAAGAAAAACAACTAATAAACACAACAAAATATCTACAATATGCAAAATCTATAAGTAAGTTGTATTAACTGATAACACTCATTTCACATACTAAAATAAACTATGAAACTACTGATGAAACGTAAAAGAAATAACTATGTTAACCAATAAACAATATAACCTAATAACACAAATCACTAATAAATTAATAAAATTAAAGACAACATAAAAAGACATATAAGAAAAACATATAACTTGATAATAACCAAACAATAATGATAACAAAACACGTACATGAAAGGTAAATTGTGACCAAAATTATGTGGTAACACACACAACAAACATGTATAAGTAATATGTACACTATGTAGGATTAATAAAACAAATGCAACACAAAATAAAAACAACTACACCATAACGTGGCTACAACCAAAATTGTAACAAAAACATAATAAATACTAAATCACATAAAGTATAGCAATACACAAATTGAAACGTGAAAAACTGAGCAAGAATACACTGCATAAAATATAAAACTCACTGACTACAAAATATCTTGACTAAATACGTAACCATAACACAATATGTAAAAACACAAAAATCAAAGCTAAACAAACACACATTGTAACAACCTTTAATAACCCTATACACAACTATAAGGCCATAGCACCCTACCCTCACACCGAAAAATAACAACTCCTATTCAAAGAAAAATATAAGAATAAAACGACATTGATATAATATGATCTACAAAAAAAATACAAAATAAAGAACAAAGCAGAAGAGTAACACGATGTAAAATAACACAAGTCAAAATAATGAAAAATACCAATCTAATAAAGAAAAACATGATTGAAGGACTCAATGCATTCAAATAAGTAACAACAAATTGACAGTATAAAACTCAAAATAAATTAACACATACAAAGATCATAGAATACACTGAATATAAATGCTTACTAACAATACTGAAACTCACAACATACCACTAGATAAAGAAGTATAATATATAAAAACAAAAATGATGAAAGGTAAATTAAGTATATAAGCAAATGAAAATATAAGAAGAGCATAATTCTGTATAACAAAAACACTGATATATTGTAGACAAACATACAATGAATGATTGATGAACATGTGAATATAAACACCGATAATACATGAAATAGAACACGATTAAACACAGTTGATAATAAAAATCATGAATGACTATAAATCAATAAAAATATACATCGTAAATATAATAATCTACTTGAATACACTATAATAAAAAGAGAATAGTGATTATAAAAGAATGAAAAAGTAAAACAAAACACAAGTAACGAAAACAAAGAATAGAGAATGAACAACAAACAATGACACAATAAAAGACATAGAGATCTAAAAATACCATAAGATAAATACTAAAAATAACATGCGTATACAATGTATATTGTTATAATAATAAAACAACACATATCGAAAACGAAGCAAACAACTACAAATATGTAAATACACTATAAACAAACATGAATAAATACTATACATACCCACAAACGCATATTAGAATTACCTCTTATATTAATTATAAAATGATAATAATTAATGTAACTAAATAACTATATATTTAGTAACTCAACTCTAAACTTATCAATATAAATAATGCCTGAAATTATAATAGAAATACATGGCTCTTAGAAATAATAATGCCTGAAATTATAATAGAAATACATGGCTCTTAGAAATAACAAAGCCAATGTGAACATACTAAAATAACCTAAGACAAAACTTACTGATAAAAACTATAAACTGAAAATGTAAAGCATAAGAATATAGTGCATATATAGAATATTAAAATCATAAATCTATTAAGGTATATCACGAAAATACGAACAATATACAATAATCTCTAACATAAGTAATTAATAGATGATATGACAGAAAAACGCAATCATATTAAATTTAGATATGCTAAAATATATTTAAACACAAGAAAATAATATGAATATCATATACACTATGTAATGAATATATGAAATTTGGAGTAATACAAAACACTTAATGATATGATTTGAACAATTGAAAATATATAAGTAATTATATATATATATAATAACATATAATATAACACTATGTGTGATACATAAAATAATATAATAAATAATGCAGAAATTAATACAATCAACCCATATATATCATATCAAAGAAAATATAGTTGTAAAAATAATAACACATAAAATAAAGACTGGTACGATGAAAGATGAATTATAGGAAGAGACCGTATAGTCGCGAAACGATGGGACAAGAACCGAGGAAACTCTGGAGTCAAGAGTGATAAGAGAGGGACGAACGAACTTATCGAGAAAAATAGGATAATTGCTCAAGAATAGTCTCACGGATGAAATATGATATGTATCTAAATTGTCCGTTATATTCTTACTAGTAGGACTCGGGACCGTGACCTACATGGGCCACCACTAAAACCTGTCACACCCCGCTTCCCAAAATACCCGGGAATCGGAACGTGAACAAGCCCGCAACGTATTAGATTGAGAAGAAATATACACTATCAATTCCTTTTTCTTTTTCTTTTCTTCTCAATCCAATACGCTAAGCGTCTGGAAAGAATACAATGCAAAGGCACAGGTTCCCGATCACAATCAGCAAGAATATTATAGACAAACTCAGAATAAAAACATCATACCACAAATGGGATAACATCCGAGACATAAAATTCGGGTCCAACATACCCTTATACAAAATGAACAAATGAATACTAGAGAAATATAATACATCGTTCAGACTAAAATAGGAAGTACTACAAGAGTAAACGGAATCATCAACTAATAAATGGAAAGAATAGGCTTCGACTCCTTCTTCTGCTCCGTCTACAAGGTACTCCTGCTGAGAATCCTCTAGCTCCTGCTAAACCTAGTCTTCCTCTAAGTCTAACGTACACCAGAGAAAACAGGTGTACGTCAGCGTGCATGGTGCACGACAAGACCCCACAAAATAAATAGAGCGAACGAAAACCAAAGCGGAAACGATACGATAACAGAAATGACAAGGAAACGTACGACTGGAAATCCAACAAAATCAACATGCAATCCACTACCAAAACATGATAATCATAAAGCATCCAAAATCGATCAGGTAATGAGATCATGCAGCTAGCGATCAGATTAATCATCCAAATGACAAGATCATACAACTAGATAGAATTAATACTTAAAAATCTACAACATGAGACGTAACGTCGAGCGAAATAATCCAAACAAGGAAACCCTCATGTATATACCATGTGTCTCGAATTGTAAATAATTAAATATTAATCCCGATCTATGTATGGAAAGAACAACACTGATCTACATCTCAACAAAACTAACAAAGTTCACCATAAAGCACGCAAGCATATTATTCTTGTTTTACATGTTATTTGTATTAGGGAAGAATATTTTGATATATATAATCGGGTCCTCGTAAAGTCGTCCGGGGGCCGCCTTCAAGTCAAGTATCGGCCCTCTGGCCCACATATATAACACTCACGATATCACGATAACAGGAAAGCGCTATGCCCGTTTATATACATGCTATATTCTCCGTTCAATTCCCCTTTATAACCCCATGTTTGTCATATTAATTATGTAACTGTACATGAAATATTATGCACTAGCCACGGAGTTACCGTGGAACGACTTCTGTAAAACTATGAACATAACCGTGACCCGTAACACGTCCAATCAAGAGTGCATCGTCTAATCAATGCTATAATAATAATAATCAAGGAAACCTCATACCGGGATATCGATATCGAGGGAACTCGGGACTCCTCACATCGGGATATCGATGTCGAGTGAGTATAGCCATGCTTTGAAGCACGCTTATAAATCATACTTTTAACAGAAGTCGTCTTCATGTACAGTCTCTCCTATTGGATAACAACTAAGTGATAAAACAACAAGCTTCCACACAGCTATTCATGTCAAGCAATCCCACGCAGGTAATAATAATATATTACAGACTAAATCTATGTAACAATTACTAACAGATACTAAATATTGAAATGACAAGTCAATAAGTAATGGGATCTCATTAGCCACGAGAACCAAGGGCGAAATCTGATGTACGCAGCCGGGTGGGGTCCGATGTGGCGCGGTACAACACAGAATCTGAACGGGTCGATTGAGCGCGGTTGCGCGAAGTGTCGACGAGTTGGGAAGATAGTGCAACCGGGTTTGGAAAGTTGGCACGGCAACATTGAGCGGAAGCTCGGGTGGCCATCGCGCAACGGCCGATGAGTGGTGTCACTATTCGTCGTGAGGACGACTTGTCAGCTCCGAATGAGGCCCCTGGGGCTGGAGCTTGGGGCTTAGTGCGGCGCTGCTGGGAGGAGCTCGCTACAGGGGTGGTCGACGCTATAGGGAGGGAGCTCAGGAAAGGAGCTCGCGGCCCAGCAGATTTGCGTGGCGCTGACGGGGAACGAAGGACGTGGAGGGCGCGAAAAGGCGAGCTGCGTGCGCCGAGTTGGGGTGAGTTGGTGGTTAGAGAGGCTGCGGTGCATGAGACGTGCATCGCGGTGGGTTCGAAGCTCGGGTGAGGACGACGAGGAACGACGCGGGTCGTGTTGGCGGCGCGGTGCGATGAGTTGTGTGGTGAGCGGCACTGGTAGGGCCTTGAAGAGGGGTGGCCGCCGATCGATCGGAGTAGCGACCTAGGCGTCCGTTCCGCCCGGCGACGTGGGAGGAGCGTCTTGTGGCGGACTTGTGTTCAGAGCGTGTGCGTGAGCTGATCGGTCGGACTTTGGTTTAGGGGCAATCTAAAGAGAGATGAAGAGAGAATTGGAGAGAGAAAATAAATTAGAGGAGAGAGAGGGGCGTTTTGTGGTCTGGGTTTTTGGGTTTGGTTCGCGGCTAGTTTATTTACATATATATATATATATATAATATATATATTAGCCTATATATTATATATATATATCTGATATTAGTACTATAATATTATATATATATATAATATTAGGGTTAGGGTTAGGGTTAAAAACAAGAATAATTAAAATAAATAATTATGGTATTTAAAAAATTAAACTAATTACGAAATAATTATCTACAATTAAAAACATACATGTTGTGCTAATACAATAGTTGATACGAAATAGTCGAAATATATACACATATGGTACAATTAAACGAGAATAAGTAATAAATATAATATATTTACTTATATTTAAAATCAAATAATTATGGGGTACTTATCTACACAATAAAACGTATCAGTTGTACTAATATGACAGGTAATACGCAACAGTAGAAATAATATAACAAATTATACAAATAATACGTAATTAATAATACAACGTATTATACGAAAATATACGTAATAATAATAATAATAATACGTATTATTCAAAATGATACGTAATAGTATCTGTAACAACAGATAATTTCTAAAAATTTTTATTGTATTAAATAAATTTATAAATATTCAAATCATTTAAATAAATATAAAACTTAAACTTTAAATCATAGAAAATCATAAAAATTCAAGAAAAATATAAACACTCTTTTAAAAATAATAATTAAATATTTTAAAATACCAGAGAATTATTTTAACTAGTCATGACGGTCGTCCGACATGGTCGACCGCGCAGGTTCTGAAATTCCTCTACAGGTTCTATCACGAGGGTTTTGATTCAAAAATTTGTGTGCGACGATTATAACCACTATCAACCTTATACACATGATATATTACATCAAGAAACATGTGAGAAACAGATTAGTCACTATAGGCAAAGCGAAACATAATTAAACATACGTATTTGTGTCGAAACCTTCGAAAACAATTAATTTTCTTTCAAAACTTTAGTTAGAAACAATTTCAGATCCATATCTGTATTAAGAAAATCGTGCGTGATCTTTATTAGCTGAAAACTTGTTCTTCTTGAAACATATTATATATAGATCAATCTTTGTACATAAAATAACACGTTAGGCTCAAAAATCATATGAAAACATCATTAGAAATGATTAGAAATGATTAGAAACATGGGTATAGGATTGGGCGAGATGAAACTCGCCTGAGGGGTGATGAACTACTCTTAGCAACATTGTAAGACGTTCTCCTTCTCTAGAAATCGTTGGACCTCGTTCAAACTCCTCAAAACCCACCAAGAAACGCCCAAAGAAAGAGTTAGGGTTTGCAAGAGGGAGGGAGAAGGCTGCTAGGGTTTTTCTCAGATGAAGAAGAGGCTCTCATGAATTCCAACAATATATATAAGTCCACAAACCTGACCCAAAAATCGAAACTGACCTAAAAAAATAAAACTGGCAAAACTCCTAACGATCGACCGCCACGGTCGACCGCGCAAGAGACAAAGGCCTCCTGCCACTGTTACACGCACGACGGTTGACCGCCATGGTCAACCACGCAGGTTTTCTCCTGTTTGTGCATGTTGTGTGTGTGCTGGTCTTGACACTTGATCTCTCTCATATAAAATACACTTGTTTGATCCCAAAACACTTGTTATCGTATTCATCTATGATATAAACATATATTTCACAATAAGAATTCATTCACTGCATTTTACGGGGTTTTACATCTATAGTAACTTAAATATGAAAATTATAAGTCAATTTACAAGAAAGGGGATTTAACAAGTCTATTGGCATGTATAAGTTCATAAATGATTAAATTTACCAAATCTTCGTTTTATATCAGCTTCAGCATTACCTAGTATATCATCAACCTGTGGCTTCCAATCATCCAACTGTGTTTTTGTCACTTTGTATTTCTCTATCTGCTTGAGTCTGTACCCTTCTACAGATGCTGGTAAAGGCCCGCACTAAATCCTAAGAATATATGCTTGATGTTCATGAGGCTTTACATGTAGTGGTACAGCTAGTATATCATGAATAATAAATACTTAAACTAAGTTATATCACTGATCACTAGAGGTGATGTTGGCTTCTCCCTGGAGGGTTGGTCATCATCTAGGCTTGGAAATAGCCTCCTACTCAAGTGTTTAGGCACATGCAAGTTGAATAAATATGCAAAGTAATATATTATATATCTATATGCAATTTATGTTGGCCAAAATAAAAACAAAGATACATTATTGTGATATTAATATTTCCATTTCACAGCAAGTCTTTAGGCATCTGCAAGTTGAATATTTAATATGCAAAACAAGATATTATATATATATTATATATATATTGAAAAAAAAAGATACATCTTAGTGATATTAAAGTTTTCATTTCACAATTTGCAAACTAAAAAAAAGTTACATCAAGACCCTACTACATCCAACTAATTTTCAGCTGCTATTAATGTCTGTGATAATATTTGGAATGTCAATTTGAATCGTTGTAGCGTCCTATCAAACACTACGTTCTGAGGGTAGGAGAATTCATCAACCACTACAATTGGATCATTGAAATTGTCTATATAGCTCTCATCACCATTTGCATTAGTAGAAGGTTGAACATAAGCTCTAGGATCCTTGTATAGGATGATCCACTTGTCTTTAACTCTAGGATTTTTCACATAGAAACACTATCCCACAAGAGATGCAAACATGAAATTTTCATCGCTATCTATTTCTTTATCGAGATTGACAACTGTAAATCTAAAAGAATCCTTTAGATTCTTTGCAAGACACCAACGAATCATAAACATCATGTATTTATGTCCATTTGGACTACCATAGCTGTAGAATATCTCCACCACATCTTCCAACCGTCCATAATATACTATATTACTTTCAACTAGATTTTGATCTCTTCTATTTGAGAAACATTCCCATTAGAAGGTAGCTATGACACTACTGCTCTGGGTGACCTTCGTATCATTAACCTCCACTGTGTGAAATTTATACCCATTAACACAATATCCACTATATTAGTTTACGACATAGTAAGGATGCTCTACCTGAACCTTTACTTCTTCTGATACTTGGTTATTAAGGACAAGTTGTTCCTGGATCTAAAAATAAACATTAATGAAACTGTTAAATAAATACTTACTAATTTTTTTAGTGAAAAATATAAATATTGCTAAATTTAACAATACTTACTTTATTCTTCACCCAAACAGGGAATTTCTTCAGATGTTTTTCTTTAATGTCATTCACAGTTGTACTACCGGTAATTTCATTCTTTAGTTTTTCCTAATGTTACCTATTAATGCAACAAACAAGTTATTATTGTCAAATTAAAAATAACTACTTAAATGGTATTCAAATTTTATGTGGTATTTTATCTTCGGTACTCCGAAAAGATTTCAAGATTGTTTAATATGTATGCATGACCTTGATCAAACAATATGTTGGAATAATTTTTGTTCATCTTGAAAGAATAGTGAACTGTATTATCCTTATTATCAATAGGTGCTTGAAGTACAATTTGTTTGCCTCTCATGTAACAAGACATAACTAAGAGACATTCATTTCTCACGTAACTTTTAGCCATTGAACCTTCTGGACGAGCTTTCTTATGCAAATGACATTTCATTGAACCCAAATATCTATAAAAAGATCAGATCTTTACATCACTATAAAAGAACTTTTTTAATATGCAAAATAGTGTTTTAGGCTAGATAAAACCACATCGAAACTCATAAAAACTAATTTAAAAAAGGGTGTATGGTTGGCAGAGATGGAAACTCGCCTGAAATCTCGGTTGAAAAGTCTGAAGGTGCAAACCCAGACCAGATCCCTTAGCCACACGCCAACGATCTCGCCCTCACGTCGAAATTTGCTTCTCAAAGTACTCGAACTTACAAGGTTTAGATCTAGGGTTTATGAAGGGAGATGGTGGTTGCTAGGGTTCAGAAGAAATAATAAAAGATATGAAGTTTTCGTGAAAAAAAGATATGTAACATCCATCTGAACTTGGGCCTCAAAAGACCCGAAACCAACCGCAACTAGGAAACTGGCATTTCTCCCATCGGTCGACTGGGCATGGGTCGCCGGCCGAGCGGCCAGAGAGTTTTTTTATTGTGCATGTTTTGCGTTTGTGCATGTTTTTAACTCAATTCCCTCACGCACACGAGCTTTTTTTTATCTCAAAGCACTTGCTATCATACTCATTCACCATTTAATGATATTTATCTCAATTAAATTCACTGATCACAATTAATCACATATTATCTCAATTTTTTTGTGGGGTTTTACAACTCTTGGTAGTCGACCGACCAGATCCTGGACAACACAATCGGTCGACTGATCCCTAAGGATCAGTTGACTGATCCCTAAGGATCAGTTGACTGATCCCTAAGGATCAGTTGACTGATTACAGGAAAACGAGATTCTTCCAGGTTCTATGTGTTGCACTTTTACTCAAAACATATTCTTATTAGCATGTAACACAAAATAAGATTTAAACTTTCAGAATTAATTAACAATATTTACTCTTAACATGTTACGAACTCTTGAATTAACTAATTAGGGTTTAACATCCTATTTAACCAAAATTCTCGAATAAAACATATTTTATCAACATGATTAATGAACATAATTAATTCTGATTATTACACCGTTATGGATTCGTTAAAACAATATCACATCATCTAGATATCACATACTTAGGGTTTAACCATCCTAATTAACAAAAACATTCATTTAATTGTTAAACTAGGGTTTTAAACCAAATTAGAACATGATTTACAATTTAAAAACAACATAATGATCATGATCATCATAACTAATAAAAACAACGATTAAATCTACAGATCTTTTCATTGGTTTAAGGATTAATATCAAAAAGTAGGTTTTATCGCATCAGATTAATCTTTAAGCATTGTATTAATCAATTAAACACATTAAATCATGAATTACTACAGGGGAAGGTTTTGAGGAAGATGATCTTGCCTCAAACGTTGTGCTGAAACTTCCAAACACGCGTGCATGCAAGATCCTCCTTCACTAAGATCGCGAATCCTATCTTCCTCTCGACAAACGCCTCAAGAAAAACTCCCAGAATCTCACAATCTAAGGTTAGGGTCTAAGAGGGAAGGTGACTACTGAGATATTATGTAAAAGATGATCAAAAGAGGTTTAAACGAGTATATATACTCAGGTATACAACTGGGCTCGAAGCCAACAAATCCGACCTAAAAACGAAACCAAATGGCTCTGGAAGCCCATCGGTCGATCCGCTACAACCGATCGGTCGACCGACCGGGTATCATCGGTCAACCGATTGGCCTAGACCGGTCGACCATCCAGAATGCGCAGGTTGACTAACAGTTTTGGTCTGTGCATGGTAATGTGCATGTTTACACTCGTTTATTCACATATATACACTAAATCGATCTCAAATCAATTCCTAGCATACTCAACCATTAATAAATTTTATTTATCATGATATAACTCATTTATTATTATTTATCATAATATATCCAAAATTATAGGGTTTTACATTCACCCTCCTTAAAATAATTTCGTCCCCGAAATTCTACAATCGTATCTTAGAGATTAATAATACAAGAAAAGCACGTTGAGGGGATAATCCAGATAGGAAAACCCTCACTTACATATCTCATACTATTAATCTCCAAATATGAAACATAATCGATATTTATACTTAACAATCTAGAATGCAAATACTCCTACTTAACCCCTAACTACACGAACTAGTACGTCAGACAAAAAATCCAAACAAGGAACCCTCCATGTATATACCATATGTTCCGAATGATTAGGAGCTAAGTGTTAATATCCTCATTCCAGCGTTAAATATAAATATGACTAGACAGATAATCATGAACACTAACAATTCATAACTAATCATTTTACCTGCTCAAACAGGTGCGGGTAGTCGCGATGCATATCCTCTTTGCGCTCTCAAGAAGCCTCCTCGGTTTCTTTCTGGTTCCATTGTACTTTCACTAAATGAATCACCTTATTTATAAGTCTCTTGTCTTCTCTAGCTAGAATGCGAACTAGAGTCTCAATAGTGGTCAAATTATCATGATCTAAACCTCTGGTGCGTCCAACACTTGCTGCTGCTCCTCGTCATGTAAATGCTTCTTGAGCATCGAAACATGGAAAACATCATGTATGCTCAATATCGATGCTGGAAGATCTAGCCGATACGAAATGGCTCCAATACGTTCCACAATCTAGAACGGCTGGAAGTTTTAGCCGATACGAAATGGCTCCAATACGTTCCACAATCTAGAACGGACCAATATATCTCGGGGCAAGCTTTCCCCGTCTGCCAAATCGCTGAACTCCCTTCATCGGCGATACTTTTAATAAAACATAGTCCCCAACCTAGAACTCTAGCGGTCATCGTCTCTGATCTGCATAGCTCTTCTGTCAACTCTGCGCTACGAGAATATGCTCCTAAATTAGTGCTATCTTCTCTGTAGTCTATATTACAAGCTTTGGTCCAAGTAACAAGTTGTCCTCTGGTTCTGTCCCACAAATCGGGGATCTACAAGGCCTCCCGTATAATGCCTCATACAGTGCCATACCTATAGTTGCTTGATTACTGTTGTTATAAGCAAACTAAATCAATGGGATGTGATCTTCCTACCTTCCCTGGAAATCGATGACACATGCCTGCAACATATCCTCCAACACTTGGTTGGCTCTCTCTGTTTGGCAATCAGTTTACGGGTGGAAAACGCTATTGTACGATAGCTGGCTATCGAAAAAATTTTGGAAACTCCTCCAGACGTACAAAGTGAAGATTGAGCCTCGGTCTGATACAATCATCTCTGGAACTCCATGTAGTCTCACGATCTCCCGGACGAAAATTCTTGCATAAGTATTCGTCGTATAAGTCGTCTTCACCCGTATAAAATGCGCTGACTTCTTCAATCAGTCTACAATCACCCAAATTGAATCATTCCCTTTATTAGATCTTGACAAGTCTATATAATAAAATCCATAGAAATATCTGCCCACTTCCACTCAGAAATGGGTAAAGGCTGTAGGGTCCTTACGGGTCTTTGATGTTCTGCCTTCACTTGCTGGCAAGTAAAGCACTTAGCTACATACTCTGTAATTTTCCTACGTATGCCGCTCCACCAAAATTGTCTCTTCAGGTCCTTATATATTTTGGTTGTGCCTGGATGCACTGTGTACCTGGTATGATGCGTCTCATCAAATAAGTCCTTCTTCAACTGTGTATTATCTAGCATCACTAATCGGCCTTTTTCGAAGACCTCTATTTGTTCCAATGGTCTAATCAGTCTTTGGCCCTTTAGAAATCTCCTCCTTTTAGGTTTGAATCCAAGAGTCCTCTAGCTGAACTCTAACCACTCTATCAGGCTAAGATGGTTGCATGGCTAAAGCTCCCAAAAATGCGCTGCTCTCGCCTATCTCTGGCATCTAATCGAATTGGCTAAGGGTGAGAAGATCTCAATATACTGAACATCTCAAAGCTAAAATATGATAACGGCGCTTTCTACTTAATACGTCTGCTACCCCACATTTTCCTTCCTCGGATGATACTGAATCGTGAACTCATAATACTTAATGATCTCGACCCATCGTCGTTGCCTCTAGTTGAGTTCCTTTTGAAGAAGAGATACTTCAGACTCTGGTCGTTCGTGAACAGCTCAAACT
Source organism: Asparagus officinalis (assembly GCF_001876935.1). Classification (NCBI taxonomy): domain Eukaryota; kingdom Viridiplantae; phylum Streptophyta; class Magnoliopsida; order Asparagales; family Asparagaceae; genus Asparagus; species Asparagus officinalis. Next base: position 127,635,722 of record NC_033794.1, read on the forward strand.
GTACTCCATAAAGGTAATGACTCCATATCTTTAGTGCGAAGACTACTGTTGCTAACTCTAAATTATGTGTGGGATAGTTTTACTCATGAGTCCTCAACTACCATGAAATGTAGACCACTACTCTCTGGGTCTGCATTAGAACTCCTCCTAAACCAGATAACGATGTATCCGTATAGATGACAAAGGTCTTATCACTACTCGGGATAATCAACACTGACGCTGTAGTTAACTTTGCCTTTAGGGTCTCAATGTCTTCCCGACACTCTAGCTCCCAAAAAACTATACACCCTTCTTCGTAAGGTGTGTCAGTGGTGTAGCAATCTTCGAGAAGTCCTGGATGAACTTCCTATAATAGCCAGCCAGACTCAAAAAACTATGGATCTCTGTAACAGTCTTCAGCGGCTCCCAATCAAGTACTACCTCTGTCTTAGCTGGATCTACATCTATGCCCTTCTTATTAATGACATGGCCTAAAAATCTAACCTCGGATAGTTAAAAGTCACACTTGCTAAACTTAGCATGCAACTGGTGCTCCCACAAAGTCCGCAATGCTAATAGAAGATGTTGCTCGTACTCTGCCTCCAATATCGAATAGATAAGGATGTCGTTGATGAATACAATCATAAACTAGTCCAAATATGGATGAAAAACCTGATTCATCAAATCCATGAATACTATGGGTGCATTGGTCAGCACAAATGGCATGACAAGGAACTCGAAGGACCCATATCGAGTCAAAAAGGCAGTTTTAGGGATATCCATCTCCCGAACCCTCAACTGATGATAGCCAGAACAAGGATCAATTTTCGAGAAATACTATACTCCCTACAACTGGTCGAATAAGTCATCAATCCTCAGTAATGGATACCTATTCCGGATGGTGGTCTTATTCAACTCACGATAATCTATATATAAGCGCATACTATCGTCCTTCTTTTTCCCGAAGAGGACCGGTGCTCCCCACGAAGAATAACTCCTACGATTAAAACCCTGAGATAAAAGCTCATCCAACTGAGTCTGTAGCTCCCTCATCTCAGCAAGTGTCATACGATAGGGAGCTCGGGATATCGATGTTGTACTTGGTTGCAACTCGATGCAAAAATCAACCTCTCTCACAGGTGGTAACCTAGGTATGTCCTAAAAGACATTTTGATACTTTGAGATGACTCTAGTCTCACACAAATTAGCACTCTAATCCTGCAACATCACCTCCTTGATGTACGCTGGGAATGACTCCGCAAACTAGTTACCTTGTGAGGTTACTACAATCAACTCTGTCCCATCGAACGCTCGAAAACTGACTGTTTTAGAACAACAGTCGATATTGACGTGGTAGGATGATAACCAATCCATACCAAGGATAATGTCAAAATCAGACATATGCAAAACGATCAGATTGACGATAAACTCATACTTATCTAAACCGATAACACATCTCCTACAGATACTCTCAAATAGGGACACCTCGCCTAAAGGAGTATAAACTGATAATGGTACATCTAGGGGAGATGTAACTAGCTAAAGCATATCCATGAAGGTATGAGAAATAAAAGAATGTAAAGCTCCTGAATTGAACAAGATCCGAGCAAGGAAGGAGTTAACGAGGAACGTACCTTCCATTATGGCTCCGCTCGCACCATGATCGCATGGTACGACTATATAAATCCTACCGGTGGCTGAAGACTGTTGTGCTGAAGCCGGTGTAACATATAGGACTATCTGTCCCTGAGGTATCTACTGGATGGCGTGGACCTATCCTACTAGCCCCTCAATCCTCGAAACGGTCGGTGGCACCTCAATCCTCTACTGCTGGCCATACCCGAGGCCCTGCGGCTACTAACCCTGACCACGACTCTGCTGCTGCTGCCTCTACTGCTGGCCATACCCGAGGCCCTGCGGCTACTAACCCTGACCACGACTCTGCTGCTGCTGGCCATGTCCATGGACCTGCTGTTGGCCCTGACCTCTGCCCTATTGGTCTCTACGTGCATCTAATGCCGCTACACGATATTGGTCAAAGGACTACACTCAATCAGATTTCGGCCTGATTCAAACTCAAGCAAAACTCAGGTGACTAAATGATTTTCACTGACCAAAGTGACTATACGATTTTCACTTTGACCCAACAAACCAACCCTAGTGACTACACGATTTTCACCGGTGTGGGTTTGGAAGATACATCAACAGCCATATCTGATCACATGAACCAAGACTTTCCCATCCCAACACTTCTTGTTTCTCTAAGTCAACAAACACGACTTATAATAGATCTCGGGTTCACCATCTAAATTTAGTCAACACACCCACACATGTCACTAAGTTTTGTTCATGACATGCAAAGCCACTAAGTTATGAACTACTAATGGTTCTCAAACACAACAAGGAACAGTAAATGCATCTAATTCTATGAAAATAAAACATGGTATGTTACGTAATTAAAATATGAATCATGGAACCGATGGTTGTTTTGCACATAAAATGTCACAATCAACAACCATCCATAACACGTTCATAAACTAAATTAATTCAAAATAAATAATCTTTTTGCAAAATAAATTTCCTTCAAATTATCTGTCACCATAATTATTCTAAAACTAATCTTTTAAAATATTAAATTCATAAATTCAAAAATAATCTTTTTATAAGATTACGTGTTGACTGATGTCCACGCATTGACCTGAGGCTACGCATTGATTATCATCACAACGCGTTGATCGGTGTTGTCTTTCATCGTAATGCATTGACCGATGTTGACCTGAGGCTACGCGTTGAGCGGTGTTGACCTAGGGCTATGTGTTGACTCTCGTTGCCATGCGTTGACCATGATTGCTACGTGTTGACCAGAAGGAATTGATCGGGATTGACCCAGGGCTACGTGTTGACTTTCATCACAACGCGTTGATCGGCATTGACTTTCATCATAACACGTTGAGCAGCATTAACCTGGGACTATGTGTTGACTCTTATCGCAAGCCGTTGACCGGCATTGACTTGAGGCTAACTCTCATCAGAACACGTTGACCAGCATTGACTAGAGTCTACACAGTTTAGGCTCTTAAGGCGTTGGAGCGGGGAGGACCAGTTTATACTCGTGTACTCTTGGGAGTTCCAGGACTCAGTTTAACCTCATGTACCCGTTGGAGGTTCAAAGAGATACAGTTTATACTCATATACTCATCGGAGTGTGAATACGGGCATCGATTTCATCGGAACGGCCAATAACGAGCGAAAATAGGCAAAAATCATCATAAACAGAACCTGGGGCTTTGCCTTGGACCTGAGACTCTGGGAGTGTCTCGGCCTTGGCCGAGACACTATCGGTGTCTCAGTCAAGAAGCATGGGCCGCCCCCCCTCTCCCCATGTGTTAGACTCTAGAGGGGGATGATTAGGGTCTTATGCTAATCTAATCCGATTTTATGCCAATTAAAACTAATTCAAATATTATTATTGCAAGATAGATATACAATATGATATGAGCAAGAATATGTAATATGAACAAAGAGATATATCCTAGCAAAGAGGTATATGATGAAATATATGCAAGGATATATAAACTAACACAAGGGTGTCATAATCAAACTACAAATGTGATAGGGCAAAATATACAAGAGTAAAGGCAATTGGCGATATAAGATAAATGCATAAGCAAATGCGCCAAAGACAAACTCAAACACACTCTAATGATCACGGAGTTCGGACCTTCCGTCCTACGTCTCCGCTCCCTACTCCCGGGGAGAAATCCACTATCACAACCGGGTTTTCTACGATCATCCGAATAACATTTATACCTCACAACGTCGGTTTTCAACGATCACCGATCAACGTTCATACCTCACAATTTCATTCACGGAGTTCGGTCCTCACGACCTACGTCTCCGCTCCTCACCTCGAGGAAATCTCCACTACATGGTTTTCTAGCTAACCAATAACTTTACAATCTCACAATATAACAACAAATTTATTTGTTCTCTAATACAAGGTGAGAACTCAATTAAGCACAACTTAATGATACAATCTCACACCAACCCAAATATACTATGTATGCAAATACTAAAAGCTCAATGTGGGTGTGTGTAATAATGAGTAAAATCAAATCAAATCAAACTAAACTCAAATATAAATACTAGCTTAATAGAATGATAATCAAACAATACAAAATATAAAGCTAGATAGAGTTTAGAAAACTTCTCCAATAAATGACAAGAGAGAGAGAGATGGATTGAAGCTCAAATATCAATGAATTGATCTCCACTTCCTCTTGTGAAAATCTTCACAAACCAAACCCTTAAACAAACTTAAAACCAAACTTAAACTCTTTTTAAAACTTGTTTAAAAACTTTTCTTAGATCGATCTGAAGGATGAGAGCAAGGGGGTATTTATAGCCTCCCAAAATCTCAGCCAAAACCCCAAAAAAAAAGACCAAAAAGGCCACGAATCAGAAATTTGATTCTGTACAAAAATATCCGTTGGAGTGAACGGCGGTCGACCGTGAAAATCTCGCGGTCGACCGCGAGCCACTTTCGAAGCTGAGAATTTTCCAGAGACTTTGGCGGTCGACCGTGGGAAAATTCGAGCTGACGGTCGACCGTGGTGGTCGACCGTGAAAGTTTCTGTTTGACTTCGTAGGTAAAAACTCAGGTACGGTCGACCGTGGTGGTCGACCGCAAACTGATACATGAACAGAATAGTTTGAAAGTTGATTTTCTGATTTTAAAACTCTGTTTTAAAAATATCAAATAAATTCAGAAAAATGTAAAACTTTGGGGAATGATTATAGACATGATAATACACATGCTACAAACACTGGTTTTCAAAAAGGACTTCCCAAATATAAAATATCATCATTTTGTAAGGAGGTCTAAAACATAGAAATGTAAACATATGAATTTCGACATTTTACCTAAACCATATTTTGAAACTTTATAAAATAATTTTATAGACTTGAAGAAAGATGTAAACTATTGTTATGAAGTCTATAAATAATGAATGTAGTATTTTATCAAAATACATATATAATGCAATAAAACATGATTTCATTGAACTAAATAAAATTGATATTGATGAAATCATATATATGCATATAAGTATGAAACAAAAATATGTTTCCTAATTATATTAAATTGTTTCATATTAAAACTTGAAAACTATCAAACCAAAACATATATGTATATATATAACTATATATATACAAAACCAAAACGTGTATGTGTGTATATGATTGAGCTTAAAGTACTAACACACATAATATAAACTCCTAAACTAAATTATCCAAGCTTGATGAAGGTCTTCAATGAGCTCAACTTGGTACACTTGCGGATGAAGCTTGAACTCGGATCTTCAACTTGAATTTGCATAGCTTCAACCACTATTCCACCAACCTCCATTTGATATGATCGTTATGGTACAATCCATCCATCCTCCAACTCGTTGTTTGCCTAGAATAAATACAAAAACACAAACACTAGATAAACAACATTAGAAGTAAATTGTTTGTTAAACATCATCAAAACAAGAAGGCCAACACCATGTGGTCAAGAGAGAGAGGGTTTGTCCTATGCATGGGTATAGGCTTTTGTCCAAGGGTTTTGTAGTGATCCCCCCCAAGCGCCCCCCCTTTTTCAAAACCAAAGTTTGGAGTTCTTTTCCTTCTCAAACTCCTCCATCTTCTTCCTCTTATCCAAACTCTTCATAACCCATACTTCTTTTCTTCAAGAGTTCTAAAAACCTTCAAATTCTTGTTCTTTAAAACCCTAAACCCCTCAAAAAAAATTCGGATTTTATCTCCTCTTATTGGCCGAAATTCCTCTCATCTCAAAAGCTAGGGTTTGAGTTCATGACTTGGGCTTTTTGAGTTGGGTTTTCAAGCTCTTGATTTGGGTAAGCTTCTCTCCAAAAATCCTTATTGTATGCTTGATTTTGATTTAAGAATCTATGAATATTGTAGGAAAGATTGAAACTTTATTCTTGTAGTGTGGGTATGTAACCAAGAATTTAGGAATTTGTATGCAAAGATTGTGGCTTTTTTCTCTCATGAATTGGCTCCTTTGACACCTTCTGCGATCAATGACTTGATCGAGAGGACCGATGCCCAGTCATTCACCATTATTGGCTCCTTTGACACCTTCTGCGATCAATGACTTGATCGAGAGGACCGATGCCCAGTCATTCACCATTGCTGCTGCTGAGGGTCCCTTTCGCGATCAATGACTTGATCGAGAGGACCGATGCCCAGTCATTCACCATTGCTGCTGCTGAGGGTCCCTTTCGAGCGGGGACTAAATTCAAGACATTCCTTAGTCATGCACGGAAGCCTATTCGGCTAAGGCTCTTCTGGCGGGTTATCTCGCCATTTGGTTGAAGAAATACGTCGTCCCATAACATTTTTTCGACGCTTTGCCTATTAAGGTCCTCCTCCCTGCTATCCAGTTAGCTCACGAGAGAGATCTTTCTTTGCTTCTGGCGATGGTCGCCAGTATCTATTGTGGGCTTAGATATCTGGTCGATGGTCTTACATTGATGGGCCCTGAATCGTAGACCGTGATCCCTTTCGTGAAGGTCAAGCTTTCATATACCTATTTGATGACATGGCTCATTCTTCATCACCCCGATCTGATGTCGGCACCGAATACTACTGATATTTCTATGCCTCTCCTACAATCATTAGAGTGTGGAAAATGGTTTGTAAAGACTTTCGTTGAGGGACAGCGAGAGCTCCAGGTCCACAAGTGTTGGGAATACTTCAAGTGTTTCCCTCATTTCTCGGCCGCTACGATGATGCATTGATGGATGTAGAGAAACCAGGGACCGGTCGGACATCCCTTGACATTGGTTGCTTCCACTGGTTAGTGAATATTCGCCCTGGATAACTCATCTTTCGGGTGAAAGGTCGTTGCCATATAGAGCCCAATCTGCCATGTCACTGTAGGCATATAAAACTGCTTATAGGTCCCTTAACAAAGCTCGGCATGATGATTCGACAAATCAATGAACCATCGGGCGATATATTCAAGCAGGATCGTTAGACCACAACACCAAAGCGGATTTACTGCCAAATCAGGATCCGGACTGCCAAATCAGAGTCCAGATCAACAATGAAGTTCGGATAAACCGCGAAACCGAAAAACGGCATAAAACCAAACACCGGGGGGTTCGGCCAAAACCGAGAGGGACTGCCAAATCAGAGTCCAGATCAACAATGAAGTTCGAATAAACCGCGAGACCGGAAAAGATGGCAAAAATCAAACACCAGGAGGGTTCGGCCTTGACCGAGCCACCTCTGGGTGGCTCGGTGGCCGAGCCACCTAGGTCTTGGTGGCTCGGTGGCCGAGCCACCAGATCTGGGCCCAGATCTGAGCCCAAATCTGGTTTAAGGAGCCTATAAATAGACCCCTAGGCTCATTGTTTGAAGGACTTGGAACTTTTGAGAGGAAACTTTGCCGGATTGAGAACTGAACTTCGGAGTTTTTGAAGCTTTGAAGACTCAAACTTTTCAGATCTGGTTCTCGGTGATCGTCCACGTCAAACAAGGCAGGAGTTCGAGAGAGATCAGATCTGAGATCTACACGGTCATCCTTCGGATCAAAACTTGGTTTTTGATCCCGAGAAGAGTATCGATTTCGCTTGGTCGATTTCGATTACTTAGGGCTATTATTTACTTGGTGAAATAATCCCCTCGGCTGTTATTTCCTTCGTGAAATAACACCCGTCATACCGTGTAGATCCTACCAGATCAAGATCGCGCGGTGGTCCACGGATTAACCCCGGCGCAGGCAAAGAACCCACACAAGCAAGAGACCGCAAAACAGGATCTTGCGATATGTTCGAAAAAAGGAAAGTTGTAATTTTCTCTTTTTCTTTGATTTTGTTGTAACCGGATCTTATAAAAAGACCGGACCTTTTGTAACCGATAAACTGTTGCTGAAGAGAACAATGACTTCAATGAAAGCAATTTTTCCCGCGAACAATCTGGTGACCACAGTGGGAGCCACCGATCTCACTGCCGAGATCGTTGCGTCGCAGCCGCGGATCTCGATCCCGGTCGAGGAGGAGGTCGAGTATGAATTCGACCAACAAAAGTTTGAGGAGTATCTGTCATCCTCGTCCGGATCCACCTCCCCCCTCAAGTCCAAGAAGTTCTCCTCCAGGAGAAAAGTCCGTTGGTACAAAGAAGTGCAGAATGCCAACGAAGATCTCACCCCAACTGATGCCAAAGTTGCATCGGGTGAAGTTCCATCGACCTCCAACCAAGTCAAAGCTGTTCTCGCTAATTCCTCCGCTGCTGAGGGAGTAGTGACTCTCTCAAAGAGAGCCCGCCAGAGGCGACGTCAACGCCTGGCGCGTCAATTCGCAAAGGCGATGGAGTCCACTGACGGAATCCGTTATAACGCGGATCTGAAGAACAGGAGAGGCAAATAGCCTCAACAACCAATGAATGGCTGCTCCTCCAAGACGCCAACGAATGAATGGATCTGTGTCAAACAGAATCGTTCAACACTTGATGAGCGCATTCGCAAGCGCCGCACACTGTTAGTGCAGGCACGGGCTCAAGTCCAAGAAGCCCGCAAAAGACTGCAGAAGGAGGTGGCCAAGAAGTCGCCACCAATCCGCCAAGTATGGAGGCTGAAGTCCGAAGCGGCGATTCAGGCTAAGGAACAATCCTTGCAGCCTTCAGCGCAAGTAATTCCAGTAGCTACTCCGGGAGATCCCACAGAATCATCCCGAAGAAAGAAGTCAGTTTTAGAGCGTCTCGGTCCACTTCCCGATGAGGGATGCAAAGCTCCAGTTCAAGAGCGTTTGGGCCCGATAAAGAAGCCCCGAACGACTCAACATGCTGGGAGTCGCCGCCACCATCAACATGACAAAGAGATGATGGCAGCTAGGCGCACCAAATTGCGCATTGAAGTCCAGGAGCCCGCTAAGAACTCACGCCCACAAAGGCATGTTTCGAGGCGCGTGACTCTTGAAAGCCCAAAGAAGGCAGTTCGCCCTCAGAAGGAAACATTATCGTCAGAAGTCGTGCCAACACACGATAGGTTACTCCGACCTTCAAACCGATGAGTTGTACTATCGTGTTGGGGGTACGAGTAAAACCAGAAAAAGGAGTCCTCGAGAACTAGAAACTCAATGCCCTTGTTCCAAACTCATTCGGGCAGTATTGTCTGAGTGCAACTGCATCAAGACAGTCCCGGAAAGAATTTCGGTTTTCGAAAGGCTCAGTACCAAAAAGCCAAAACCAAGGTCTAGGCGTTTTCGACAAAGAAGAATGGTAGTTGAAGACGGAGAATTTCCGAGGGTCACCACTAATATGACCAGCAAAGGGAAATCGACACGGGATAATCCCAAATCGATTCCGGAAGCACCCCGGCGTATAACCCGCTTGTAGTCTGGAGCCATCGTACGAGGAACTTATGGTAGGATTCGAACAAGATTACCTTCAGAAGATGAAGAATCGGATGCCTGCTCTGCGGTCGCATCAGATAACACAGTATCCAGCGAGGGACAACCCCGCGAGGGTTAATCTGGAAGATGAGGACACAAATGCAAATGAGACACATAATGCCAATAATCCTCCCGTCCATGCAGGGGGTGGTAATGAGAATGCTAGCGAAAACACAGGTGAAAGCTTGAAGATTAAAAACCTCGAGAGCAAAATCAATACGTTGATTTCCGCTCAAGAGATGAAGAAGACGGGCATTCCTTGTCCATACCCAAGAGAATGGGAATCAATCCCATATCCGGCGAAGTTCAATCTAATTAACTTCACGCCGTTCGATGGGAAGGGTTCACCCACTCAGCATTTGATTTACTTCAAATCACACCTAGGGGTTATCTCTGGTAATGAGCCTCTGATGGTACGGTTCTTCGTTGGCACTCTTCGTGGAGCCGTCTTCGATTGGTATCGCCGCCTCAAGCCAGGAAGTGTGAATAGCTGGGACGACATGGAGACTAAATTCCTCACTAACTTCTTCGACGACGACACCGAGATATCCATCGGGTCGTTGCTTGACGAGAAACAAAAAGACGCGGAATTGGTTGATACCTTCGTCAAAAGGTTCCGGAACAAGGTGATGAACTGTCGGGACCCGATCACTGAGGAGTTCATTCTCCAGACTTGCCACAACAACCTCGCATTGGACGTGTTGGAAGCAATGGGGACAGCACCGTCCAAAACATGGAAGGATTTGAAAGTCCGAGGAGAGCAGGCCGAGCGATTCCTCAGAAGGAAGAAGGCGGAAAGAGGCCAACAGGCGACGAATACTCCACAGCAGAATTTTGTCCCATGAGGGAAAGGTAAGGCACATGCTAATGCAGTTGATGCTAATCAAACTTTCCAATTGCAACCTCAGCAACAGCCACAGCAACGAGCACCACAACAGTCGCAGTCGCAATGGCAACAATAGCCTCAGAAGCAGAAATCTTCGGAGCCAAGATTTCCTAAAGTGTACTCCTTCAAAGATGATGAAGTTCCCGGCATCTTTAAGTACCTGTTGGAAAATAACAAAATCCAGCTGCCAGCGATCGTGGACCATGAAGGGGCTAGCAAAGTGACAGATCCGAAGTATTGCACATACCATAGAGCGGTCCATTACCCTACAAAGTCATGCTACCATCTCAAGGATAAAATCTAGGCGTTAATTGATGTAGGCGTCATAACCCCGAAGCCATCCAAGAATGTCGGAGCAAATGCAGTATCAATTAACTTTGGATCAGTGCCCACAGCATGGTTTAACCCAGAACGCATCACCAAAGTAGGAATGAAGATGGTGAATGACGACCCGTATGGACAACGTCAAAAAGGACTTGTGCCACACACAGCCCCAAACGGTAAAATCCTCTGGGTCCATCCTGATCTTATTGAAGACGATCAGGGGACGACTTCCTCGACCAGAAAGGGTAAAGGCAAGTCCTGCAATGCTACCTCCGTGATCTTCGAAGAGGATGGTAATGAAGCTCCTACCTTCCCGCTCTCCGAAGAAGAACAAGAAGTCTTTGCCACTAGAAGGGGAAATCAGTATCACTTCAACTATCCATCACCTAGTGATCAGTTAGCTGAGCAGGGGGTGACTAAGCAAGGACCAGCCAGAACTCTCACGGAGCTGGGTGTGATTACGACTCCTAAACCGGTTGAAGAAGTTCGACGATAGCCGGTTAATAGACAGAAAGAAAAGAAGCCCCAGGAGGTTCAAAATCCGAAGCAGTCTCATTTCAATCGTCCGATTGGAAGAGATAAACCGGAAAGCTCGAACACTCTGCACGTCTTCAATATTATGGCTCAACTAGCTAACATCCCAGCACAGATAACATTGTATGAGTTGCTACTGTTGTCTAAAGAAACCAGGGAAGCCTTGCAAGAAGCCTTGGCCAATTCAGAAGTGTTCCTTACTCAGATCAAGCCAGTACCTGAAGAGCCAGAACCGATTACTTTCACCAAAGAGGATATGCAGATGAAGAATTCAAACCATGATCGACCCCTGTATTTCGTTGGGTACATTGGCTCCAGCAAAGTCAACCGAATCCAAGTGGATCCGGGTTCTGCTGTGAGTATTATGCCGCTTCGCTTGATGCATAGCCTCGACATTCCAGTTAGTAAGTTGGCATCCACAGGCACTGTTATCTATGGATTCAATACTAGCGGGTCAAGACCCTTGGGTAAGATCCAGATAAAATGTCAAATGGGTGATTTGAAGACGGAAGTCACATGTTATGTGATCGATGCCGAGACTTCATATAACTTACTATTGGGTCGGCCTTGGATCCATAGTAACGTTATAATCCCCTCCACTCTCCATCAGTGTTTGAAATATGTCGACTCTGATAATAAAGTTAGGACGGTGGTCGCGGATAAGCAACCATTCAAAGGGCATGAGAATTATTTTACTGATTCTCTCGTTTATGGTAACGAATCCGATACTGAATCATCGGCCCATGGCACGGACAGCGGAGAAGAAGCTGATACCGAAGCCGGATTTGATTACAATAGAGGTTATTTTTTAAACGACATTGTACCCTTTGTAATCAACCTTGACGATGAACAATCGTCAGATGGCAGTTGTAACTGGCAACTTGCTAATAATGAAATAAATAAGGATTTAGAGTACTCACTGTCTCTTGATGATGTGATAAAAGAATTGTATGATAATCCCGATTTATATGCGCCGCTTCGATCGTCCTATATAACAAAGAAACACCTCCAGCATTCTTTCGGAACAAACCTGGTCATCCCTACCAAAATAGGAGGCCAAAGAGAAGTGATTTACGGTAAAGGAGAGGGTTTTCCATTACCAGATCATTTCTTAAGGGAAGATGAGAATGATGAAAAACCTGGTCGGCATTTATCTAAGTATAGTCCGGAAGCGCGCTAGCTCATGGAAAAACAAGGATATGATTTCACACTCGGAGAAGGTCTATACTTTGATCGAAGTCCTCGTATTCCAGCCAAAGCGGCATATGTACCAAAAGGAAAACCGGATGATTATTATAAATTCAGGCGAGGGTTAGGGTATGAATCTTCTTTAGAAGACAAATGTTGCTGGTTAATCAATAACCAATCATCTAAGCAATACAAAGATGGGTATCCATCAGATTCCTCGGAATGAGATTCCTATACAAGTCTGGGGGAAGCATTCAAAGCCCTAATGGCGAACATGGCTACAACTGATCCGTCCACAATGGAGAACGACGATCAAATGCCAACATGGGAGGACCCGTGGGTTCATCACCTGAACATGAAGTATGGTGATAGGTTCGAACAGAGAGAACCCCCCACTGAAGATAAAATAGTCCAAATTAACATGGGTGACAAGGCCAACCCAAAGCCTATATTCATCAGCGATAGTTTTCCCTCAAATGAGAAGGAGGAATTAATTGCTCTCATCAGGGAATATATTGACGTCTTCGCTTGGAACTATGAAGACATGCCAGGGCTTGACCCCAATGTGGCAATGCACCGTCTCGATATCAAGTCGGATGCCAAACCTGTCAAACAACAGCAAAGACGGTTTCGTCCGCAGATTATGGAAGCCATTGAGGCAGATGTTAAGAAATTGATCGAATCAGGATTTATCCGAGAGGAGCAACATCTAGACTGGCTAGCTAATATCGTTCCAGTCATGGAGAAAAACGGTAAAATCAGGATTTGCATCAACTTCAGGGACCTGAATACGGCATGTCCAAAAGACGACTTTCTTCTCCCAATCACAGATGTCATTATCGACAATACGTGCGGGTTTGAGAGAATGTCCTTTATGGATGGCTTTTCAGGATATAACCAAATCAAGATGCACCCTTCGTGAAATAACACCTGTCATACCGTGTATATCCGACCAGATCAAGATCGCGCGGTGGTCCACGGATTAACCCCGGCACAGGCAAAGAACCCACACAAGCAAGAGACCGCAAAACTGGATCTTGCGATTTGTTCGAAAGAAGGAAAGTTGTAATTTTCTCTTTTTCTTTGATTTTGTTGTAACCGGATCTTATAAAAAGACCGGATCTTTTGTAACCGATAAACTGTTGCTGAAGAGAACAATGACTTCAATGAAAGCAATTTTTCCCGCGAACAGTCACTTTGCTCTTCAGTTCGGTTATGACCAACTGTATGTTGGGAATCCAAATTGATACTTAAAGATTCAGGGAGGTCTTATAGATAGCGTCTGAGCATGCTTTGGAGTATGCTGGGTTGTACAGGCGCCACCTTCACTCTTCCTTCATCTAAACGCAAACCACAGCTTACTTCCCTCAGCTGCAAGTGGCTTATTTCTGCTAATGAGGTCATGGATATGAGTAACATCACAGAGTTAGAGGCCGGGTATCTTGTTCGCGCTACTATTGAGGGCACTCATGATGTAGAGCTCTTGAAGAAGCGAGGGAGTAAGCCGGTCAAGCCCTCTCGCCTAGGCAGAGATGAAATAAGGGATGAGGAGGAGCTCCTTCGTATTCATGATGAAGAGGAGGCTTTTGGAGAGAACTTCAGAGATACGAACATCGGCCTTGAGGGCGATGAGGAAGATGATGAACCAGGTCAGTCAGACTCTTTCTTCTCAGAATTATTGAGTCTAGTGTTTGTTCGTCCGGCTCAGCACTCTACCTTTCCTAATCTTCAATCATCTCTACAAAAGCAGAAGCAAGAAGTTTTATTTATTTATCCTAACAAGATGACTCTTGTTATTCCAGGTGGGATGATTGATGAGCCCCTTATCCTCCGTCGCATGAGATTACGGTGTAGTGCTGAGGCTTCTGCACAGGTTGAGATGTGTACTAAATCTACACATGAGAGGTCTACTACCCACAGGGAGGCTCGTTCTCCGAAATGGAGGAAGAAGACTGTGCATAAATCATATACCGATCCGCGCGCTCGTGACGCAGAGCTCCCTGATGATACAATTACCATGGAGATGAAGGTAATGATCCATTACTCCATAGCTTTTACATAGATTTCTATCGGATACTCTGAATTTGATTATGCTCTGTGTTTCAGGAGGCCCCGGAGGGGATGATTTTCTACAAGACTCCAGGAACTTCTACAATTTTAGCCATTTCAAAGGTCCTAGATTCATGTAGAAGGTGTACGATGCTATTAGTGGCAAGCCCGTGTATGCCGAGACCGGCGATCGTATTAGCCAAAGTCACGGTATTGAGCCGAGGATTCTAAGCCCAGGTATATCTAACACTTGTAGTACACCATTCAAGTGGCAATTAAGGGAATTAAGCAATTCGGAACTTGTTCCCCCTTTAATCGTTTCCGCACTTCATTCTCTTTTAGATAAGTTGAAGGATGTGGGCACGAGTGTTGGGGTAACAGAACCTTCTGCTGTTGCTGGAGGTGAATCTGATTCCCGCTGTTATGAATTTTAAATTCTTTCTCTCTTTACTCAACATATAAGCTCTTGTGTAGATGTCACACTAGAGAGATCGGTCGAGGAGGAAGCAATTCATGGTGTGGATCCTGGAGGGTTTAACGGGCACGTATTCGCCTCGGCGCCGAGTTTCTCGGGATTTGATACTAGACTGCTCATTGACATGTTGGCCGAACATGCCACTCGAGGGGCTATAGGACCATCCGTTAAGGGTGGTTCATTTGCGGGTATGCATCTGACTCACAGATCGTTCTTCTTTATCTATCAACATTTTATTTAAACATAGGGGGATTTAATTGTAGGACCAGTTACTAGGACTGATACATCTATGATCTCTAGCATCTCCACCCTACCTAAGAGTTTCGTCCCTTCATCATCGGAGGGAGCTATGGCTACGACTCAGCCACCTAGTTCTTAGATTCAGGCTATTGTTGTTTCAGATTCAATGGAGATGGATATTGTGAGGTCTCCTGGAGGAGTTGATATACCAATGATAGTTATGCCTTCCACCGTTCCAAGGGTCGCTAAGATCAGTTTTGTAGAGCCCAGCATAGGACGCCAAACTAAAGAGAATTTTGTTGGCGCTGGTAAGCTCATGACTTGTCCTGAGTTTCCCCACAATATTCTAGGGTTTCTTACCTCTCCACATGATTATTTGTAGGGTTTTCACTGTCTCCATAAACGCATTATGGCTTTATTATCTGATACAGATCCGGGCACAGACATGTTCCGGATAGATCTTGAGAGTTTCCTCACTTTCTTGGGCAAGATGGTCAAGAGGATCATTCATCATAGATTTCGTTTTGACCAGTATAGATGATCTATTGACCGCCATATGATGATGATCAGAGAGGAGGGGTATCCAGAGCTGGCTAATTTCCTCATTGCAGATCTAGTAGTGTTGGAGTGTGAATCCCAAGAGTTAGGGGAGCGGAGGACTAAAGGTGCTTTCTCCTTTATTGCTACTCAATTGGAGTCTGAGTTGAGGCAGTAGCACGACTCCAGGGTATATATTGGTCATAATCTTCAGTCACAAGAGAGCTCCATTATGCAGATGAAGACTAATCTTTTGAGGAAGGACAAAGCTAAGGCTGAACTACTTAGTTCTTTAGCTTTAGCCACCGAAGAGATAGCCAAAGTCAAGAAGGCCTTGAGGGATGTCAAAGAGTCTCACACTATTCTTGAGGATGATTTAGTAGATGTTGAAACCTCTCAAATACAGACGTTGGAGAAGCTGGAACCTGCAGAAGAGAAATTAGCTAAGTTGAGGAGCGTAGCTGCGAGGACACTAGATACATCTAAAGACTCCATTCGGGCTGAATTGTAGGCTAAACTCGAGTGCGGTTTTGCCGACGATCTCTCTATGTTGGAACTTCGGATCCTTAGTCATGGATTGTACTCGGAGCAATAGTTTTCATTTTTGTATCTTCATTTTGACTTTATTAATGAGACAAAGTTTCCTACTTAGCGCACTCTCCTCTCTGTTATAATTATTATCCAATCTAAGATGAATAACCATAATACTTATAGGATTTTTAGCAAATCCTCAACCATCAACAAATTTAACATGCCTTTACCAATCACCGTTTGGATCGGGCTAGCGTGTAGATTGTTTAAGTTCGTTCTGCATGTGATGTTATGCTAAAAGAATGAATTATTTTAGACTTAGCGTTATGCTTTTGAATACAAAGACTTACTCATCCCTTGCGAGGTACTCATAGGATTTTTGGCAAACCCTTAGCCATCAACGGATTTGGTGTGCCTTTAGCGATTACCGTTTGAATCAGGCTAGCATGTGAATTTTTGGAACCCATTTCACATGTAACGTTATGCTAAAAGAATGAATTCTTTTAGACTTAGTGCTATGATTTTAAATACATAGACTTCGTCATTTTCAAGAGAACGGACCACCCGACAGCGCGTGTTAGGTGCCGACTTATCTCTGTTTAATGATCGAGATAATTCTTCTAGGCACGAATCCTGGTGTCTTTTTCATAGAAAAGACTAAATGGAAACGCGTGCTCGGCGTAGACTTATCTCTACTTAGGGTTCGAGATAAAATCCCCAATGCATAAAAGGCATAGATTTTGGTTGCTACGATGTTGAATACGTAGACTTGATCGTTTCCACGGGAACATACTACCCGGCAACGCGTGTTAGGCGAGACTTATCTTTGTTTAAGGATCGAGATAATTCCTCCAGACACGAATCCTGGTATCTTTTTCACAGAAAAGACTAAATGGCAATGCGTGTTAGGCGTAGACTTATCTCCACTCAGGGTTCGAGATAAAATCCCCCATGCATAAAAGGCATAGATTTTGATTGTGTAGAAAAATTATGTCTTCTCTTGGGGCAAAGATGAACCCGACGTGAGAGAGGAAAAAATTTATATTGTATCTCCCAATGTTGGAGTGGAAGAATTTTATATTCTATCTCCCGTATCCAGAAGAAACTAAAAGTGAGATCTCCACTTCGAGAATCTTGGAAGGTGAAACTAAGGGTGGGATCTCCACTTCGAGAATCTTGGAAGGTGAAACTAAGGGTGGGATCTCCACTCTGAGAATCAAAAAGATCTGGATAACCTTAACTTTTATAGGATTGGTTACCTAATCAGAAGACAAATTTCTCGTTTATTAAGATGATGCTGAAGAGGAAGAATTTTATATTCTATCTCCTGCAAAAGAAACTCAGAGTAGGATCTCCACTTTGAGACTCTTGAATGGTGAACTAAGAGTGGGATCTCCACTCCGAGAATCAAAGAGATCTGGATAACCCTAACTTTTATAGGATTGGTTACCCGATCGGAAGGAAAAGAAAATTTTCTCATTTATCAAGATGAAATTCCAACTTTGATCGAAACCGTGGAAAGGTCTGACCAAGTGGATGATTGAGACGACCCTAACTTTTATAATTTTGATCATTCAAATTGGGTGGAGGTCTTTCGTTTATCGAAAGGGAATTTCGATTTGAAAGTGGACCTCTCGTTCATTGAAGGAATTGAGAGGGGATTCTGGCTCTGCCCCTAACTTTTATAGGTTATACCAAGAAACAGTGTGAGTGAAGTTACAAATAACAATGAGAATGTTGATTTGTACACATCACTCGGTAGGGTTTTTGGTGCCAAGTGACAAGATCTTGACACGAAGTGGGTTCGATGATCATCATAGATCATCAGATTGAGATTTCAAGTGTTGTGTCATGATTGTAAAAGTAGGAGTGTTAAGTACACAGACACGGTGGGAATTGGATGGACTCAGCTAAAAAAATTTTGTGGACCCACTGTCGGTTGATTCAATTAGTGAGGGATTTTGTAGTGGAGGACCATGAATCATCAAAAACTCCGCAACTTAATGTGGGGGTTTCGTGAGGAAAGATTGATCGGATTGAATCTCATCTCGACAAAAGAAGGCTCCAAAATACAGCGAGAGGGTTTTAATGATCTTGGAAATGATTAAATAGACATAGTAGGAGGTTCTTAATTATTTTTAGTATCATGATTAAGAATCAATTGGTTTTGAGTTATCCTTAAGAATACCCTGTGTAGCATTCTCCAGCAACTTCCTACTAAATAGGTTATCTCGAACGTACTAGTGATAATACTTCTTCAGGAACTTCCTATTTATTAGCATCATAAGCTTGTCACCGTTTTGAGTGACCAGACGATATGCGCCGTTTAAGTAAATCGTCTCTACCACGAATGGTCCTTCCCATTTGGCTTGGAATTTTCCCTTCTTCTTAGAATTAAGGATCATCGGTCGTCAAATGGCAAGGACCAAATCTCCTTCTTTAAAGCTCTGATGTCGGACTTTCTTATCAAAAACCCTGGAGATTCTAGCCTGGTAGAACTGAATCTGATGCTGAGCTTCTAACCGCTTTTCATCTAATGCCTCGAGTTCTTCAAGATGTTTCTGATGTTGTTCATCAGTCATGTTGCAAGAACGATACGTAGGGATGGAATTTGAATCTCTAACGGGAGGACGGCTTCACACCCATACACCAAAGAATATGGGGTTGCACCTATAGGCATGAGAACTGTGGTGCGATAGGCCCAGAGAGCCTCACCAAGTTTGTCATCCTAGTCTCGCTTGTTAGTTCTAAAAAGGTTTGACAAAATCTTTATCATTGTTTTGTTGAAAGCTTCAGCTAATCCATTTGCAGTAGGATTGTATGCCGTCAATGAGACATCTTTAATTCTGAACTTCCTGCAGAACTTGATGAAGGTATTACTAACAAACTGAGGGCCGTTGTCATGCACGATTCATCTTAGTACACCATATCGGTAGATAATATGGTGCTTGATAAATGTGACGATGTTGCTCGTCTTCACTTCTCTGAGTGGAATAGCTTCTGTCCATTTGGAGAAATAATCCGTAATCGCCAGGATGAAATGGTCGCCTCTAACCAATGGTGGGAAAATATGACCAACAATGTCCATTCCCCATGTCTCAAATGGCCATGAAGTGGTCGATGGGTGCAAATGTTCTGGGGGTTGATGCATGTAATTCACATGTACTTGGCATGCGTGGCACCGTCATGCATAATCAACTGCGTCCTTGACCATAGTTGGCCAATAATATCCCATCCTCCTAAGATGATCGCAGAGCTTAGGCCCGAGCTGATGTGCACCGTAGGATCCGTCATGTGCTTCTTTAAGGGCCTCCTTTGTCTCTTTGGTTGATAGACAATGGAGTAACAAACCGTCACACGCGTGATGATACAGCATCTGAGTCGTGGTATTATAGTAAAATCTCGATGCTCTTCACCGAATCGAGCCTTTCTCATTTATGTCTTTTGGCAAAATACCATGTAAGACATAATCAATAATAGGGAAATGCCAGTCTTGGGGTTCGAGCTTGATCCTAGTCACATGCGCTTCTTTGGCATTAGAGGCGCACTCTGGTATGAAGAGTTGGTGCGTTCTTAGGGTAACCAATTGTTCAGTATCGGGAGGCTGGGCCAAAGATACTGTTTGTTCGCGGGGAAAGTTGGTGTTTTCTTCATTATCGATTCCATTGTACTCAGTTAACAACTTTATGCGTTACAAAGAGATCCGGTCTTTTTATAAGATCCGGCTTACAATGAAAATCAAAATAAAACAAAGAAATCAAAATTACAACTTCTCTCTTTTACCGAACAAATCACAAGATCCTGTTATCCGGTCTCTTGCTTTTGTGGGTTGTTTGCCTGCGCCGGGGTTGCTTACCGTGGACCACCGCGTGATCTGGATCCAAGCAGATCTACGACGTATTACGGGTATTATCCCACCAAGGAGATAATAGCCGGGAGGGATCGTTTCACCAAGGAAACGACCGCTCGAATCTCGGGATCTAAGAACCAAGCTTAGATCCGGAGTGTGACGACGTAGATCTGAGGATTAGACTCTCTCGAACTCCTGCCTTTTTCGGTGCGGGTGCTCGCTAAGAATCAAATCCGGGTCTCCAAAGAGCACGGGCATGAACAACGTTTGCACGACGTTTTTGTATACGTTCTTGGAGGGTCGAACGAGCCCTTTTGATGAGTGTCCATTCCTCCGTTGTGAATTGTGCAGAAACGTGAGTAGTTCGTCGTTGCGTTGAACGAACCACTTGTTGTTTCCTCGACTCTAAGTCCGCATAATAACGAACTCCGTCGGTTTGTTCAAATGCCTTAGCTATTTGACGAGCAAGACGCTGACGCTGTCTCTGACGAGCTCTTTTCGTCAATGTCGTCGGGCTTTGATTCGATGACTCTTCAATTAGATAAGAGCCATTTTGAGCAGAGGTGTTGCGAGTGAAATTCTCAGCAACAATCAAGCGAGAGTCTTCATTTTGTGCCTTCTTTGGCATGCAACTCTTCCTCAATTGTGAGATCCTCTTGTACTTGCGAGATAATGAAGATCTTGAAGAGGATGATGAGAGATATTCCTCAAACTTGGTTTGGTCGAATTCGTATTCGACCATGGATTCAACTGGAATCTTGATCGGCTGCGACACGACGGTCTCGGCAGCGAGACCGTTGGCTCCCACTGTGGTCGCCAGCTTGTTTGCGTCAAAAGTTGGTTTTGTTATGGAATTCATTATATCTTCGGTCGATTACAACAAATTCAAAAGAGATAGTCTTTTTATAAGACTTCTTTTACACAACAAAAGGAAAATTACAACTTTTTAGAAACAAACGCAGGATCGTTGTTTGGATCGCTGCTTGCGTGGGATCTTTGCCTGTGCCGGGAGCGCTTTGACTCGTGGACCACCAAATCACAGATTCTGATTGAACCGTGAGGGGTTTAATGATTCTTCCTTCGTTTATCGAAGTAAGAATTTGAAGCGAATATCTTATCGATGTAAGATGTTCACTCTTCCAAAGATCAAGTCTGAGCTTAGATCTCTAGGACTCGCTAGAAGCTTCTTGAGGATGTTTGTGAAGAAGGAAGACTCTCTCTCTTGCTCTAATTCACCAAAACTCAAGGCTCTCTGCTCTAATCTCTCTGGAAAATGCTCAGCCCCCGTCCATGATGACCATAGAGGGGTATTTATAGCCTCCTTAGACGATAACTGAAGAAATAGCTGGTCAATAACTGTCTCTTTAGGCGCGGCAGCTGATGCTGTCGCGGCTAAAGGGCGCGACAGTCGACACTGTCGCGGCCAAAGAGCGCGGCAGTCGACACTGCCGCGGCTAAAGGGGCAGTTACACCCACGTTCATACGTGTTTGAAACAGTTCTCCCACGACCTTTAACCACCTTTTTCGTGGTTTAACTGCTTTTCCACGTCAGCACACGTTCTATTTCTGATACGCCGCCACGTGGACTTTAAATAATCATCAGATAACTGTATTATAACTGCTGTAGCATCCTGCTTTAACTGCCGCGGCACCATAGGTTGCAGCGGTTAAGCCGCGACACCATAGGCTGCCGCGCCTTAGCCGCGGTACCTTGGTCTGCCGCGCCTTAGCCGCGGCACCTTGGTCTGCCGCGCCTTAGCCGCGGCACCATGTCCTGCCGCGCCTTAGCCGCGGCACCATGTCCTGCCGCGCCGCCATATGTTGCTTGATGACGTGTATATTGTTCTTCTATATCGTCTTGAGTGGTGTTTGAATGTCTGTAAGCATTTTTTGATGTCTACAGTATGGTGTTAACATGACAAGAGAATGTTGCGATTGGAGCAACTTTGTGGACTTATCATCCTATTGACGAGGATTGATAAGCGGATTTGTCAGAGGTTTAGTGTTAACGTGACAAGAGAATGTTTACTTGTGACTTGCACAAGGTTTTGGGAATTAACGTCTCGCTGGGGAGACTTGCTCGGTGAGTTTATCATCAGAAGCGATGAGTTTGGATGGTTGTGATAAGATTTTGAAGACTTGGTGTCTTCCTGGGGAAGATTGCAATTTGAGCAATTTCGAGGACTTATCATCCTATGTTCAAGGATTGATAAGTTGACTGTTGTCAGAGGTATATTGTTAACGTGACAAATTGAGAGTGATGCGAGTCGAATACATACTCTGTGGGGGTGACGATCGTCAGAAGTATAATGTTAACTTGACGATGTGAAAGATTCGTTACTCTTAATCCAGTGGATTCCAAGTAACCAACCCCCAGTCTTGATTAAGACTTAACCGGAGAATAAAAAGAGGTAGACAAGGCACCTCGCCTAGTGGGGCACTATCCATGAAGTCGGAATAGGAGCACATCACCTGGTAGGCCATTATCTGATGAGTTTAACTATCAGAGGTAACTGTTAACGTGATAGTTTTGATGGACCTGACATCCTATTGAAGAGGATTGGCAGGAGAATTTGGAGGAAATGGACTATCAGAGGTAACCATTAACGTGATAGTTTTGGTAGACCTGCCATCCTATTAAAGCGGATTGACAGATTGATGGACTACCAGAGGTGATCATTAACGTGATAGTTTTAGTGGACCTGCCATCCTATTGAAGCGGATTGACAAGTTGATGGTCGTGATAGTTCTGGTAGATTTTATGGTTGACAGAGGTATTCTATTAAACATAACAACTCAAAAAATTTATTACTCATAATCCAATAAATTACCAATAAACCAACCCCCAGTCTTGAACAAGTACAAGGGGAGAAAAGGGTAGACATGACACATCGCCTAGTGAGCCATTATCTAACGAGTTTGACTATCAGAGGTAACTGTTAACATGATAGTTTTTGGACCCGTAATCCTATTGGAAAGGATTGGCTTCAGCATCCGTGGTATCTTCTGGTTCTGACTGAGAAGATTGAGCTTGGCTCGATTGCTCAGGAGAAGATTGGGCTTGGTCCGATTGCTCAGGCTGATCCTGCTTACTTTGTTCTTCAGCTTTGATCCTGACAATGATCTTTTGAGCCTGTTCGCCTTGAGAGATCAGTTGTCTCCAGGAACGGCATTCTGCAACCCCTATTCAAGTTAGGATGTTGGTCTGCAGGTTGTGCCGACAGGTCTCTACTAAGGTAGACTGTGTCATACCTGACGAACACCGGAGAGCCATGGTTCGGAACCTCTTAACGAAGGCTTGGACGGACTCCCTCTTCTTCTGCTTAGTGGCGAGAAGGGTATGGATGGAGACTTCAGTATCCTCTTCAAAGAATCTTGATAGGAAGAGTCTCTCTAGATCTGCCCACTTTTGGATACACTCCACAGGCAATTTCCTGAACCATTCAAAGGCAACTCCCTTGAGGGTGCCAATAAACAATCGAGCCAGAATGGCATCATTTGATATCACATTCCCAGTATGTGACTTGAAATGATAGATATGTTGGTTCGGTGATCCCGTGCCGTCAAACATTTGCAGCGTCGGGACTTCGAATTTTGGAGGATAAGGGGCTGCGTCCCATTCGGCAGGGTAGGGCCTGACAACTCCCTCATCTTGGAGCTCGCTTCTGTTAGCAATAGCATTGAGGCGGGCTTCTAATTCTTCCATCTTGGCCGATTGAGGATTCTGCTCATTCTCGGCTTCTCTTCCTTCATCAGAGGAAGATTCCAGGTTGTGGGCTTCTTGGTCAGAAGCCGTATCATCAACCGCTTTTCCCTTCCCTTTGCTTGTGTGAGGTCGGGATGAAGACGTTCTTTCCCTTCGGGAAGATTCTTGCCTGAGTGGCGAATCTGTCTTCTGAGATTTGGCCTTGTCTGCGACAATTTGAGTCAACAGGGCCATGAGTTCATCGATGGCCTCTTGCTGAGATTTTAGCATGGCCTCCTGCTCCTCTAGTCTCTTTGCGAGATCTTCACAGTTTCTTGTCATATAAGCGGAGCTCTCATGTTCAACAAAAGAGCTTGATGATTGGGACTCTGCAATGGCTGAGGTCATATAGGCGGAGCGCTCATGTTCAACAAAAGAGCTTGACGATTGGGACTCTGCGATGGCTGAGTGTTCATCATCGGAATTGGTTCCTCTGGCCAAACTCCGATAGTTGACAGGGGGAATAGCTCCTGTTCGCGTCCGAGTGCGTTGGTAGATTCCTTCAAACTCGTTAGCGATTTCTCTGACGGTCGGTGAACGACTTGCCTCAGAGTCATCCGAACTAGGACCTGAGGCTTTCCCTCTACCGATCACATTGATAGTGACCCCAGGATAGTTGGGTAAAGCAACGTTCGTAAATTGGTTGAACACCAGCAGTTGGGCCGCATATGAGCAGCATTGGCATCCCGAGAGGACCGTAGGAATCAGTCGTTCACGTTGGAATGAACGAATGACTTGTTGCATCGGTCTTGCTCTCGATGTGAACTCTCTCGAATCTGTTATAAAGATTCGAGGAGAATTACTCACTGATTGTGAGGTTTGAACTGGAACCCCCAGTCCATGATTGGACAGGACTGGCTCTTGGTAAACATGGATCTGGTTAAGATGCCTTGAATCCATGAACTTCTTATACCCACCCCTCAATCTAGTCGCGCCACGCAGAGTATTTGGGGGTCTCGCGTTTGGCATTTGATACGTGAAGGGTCGCGTTTGGCACTTGAAACGCGAGGGTCACGTTTGGCATTTGATACGTGAAGGTCACGTTTGGCACTTGAGATGCGAAGGTCGCGTTTGGCACTTGAAACGCGAGGGTCGCGTTTTGGTTTGGCGACATGAGGGTCGCGTTCTTCATTGTCGACGCGAGGGTCGAGTTTTGACTGGGAAACGCGAAGTTGAAGTTCGCGTTCAATGTAGACTTGAGGTCCGCGTTTTGGAAGTAAAACGCGCCATTGAGGGCCGCGTTCAATCTGGTTCTCGCGAAGCTCATGTTTGGGCTCAGGGTCGCGTTTGGGCTCACGAACGCGAAGTTCGCGTTGGTTGGAGAATCGACTTTCTCGAAGTTGTGCTCGTCGCTGAGACCTTCTTCTTCGCCGAGCAGCGTTCTTCTTGGCCTGTTTTAAGGCTTTTGCAGAGGCATCATCGGCGTTTATGGAGCTCGTCTCCTCTCTAAGCCGTTTATGGCCTGAAGCACATCGTGTTGACGCGGATGTGGGACATTCAACTCGCTGGGCGAGTTCGGCTGAGGCTAAGCTCGCTCCTGAAGCAGAGTGACTGTTCGACAAATTGCGGCCAAAGGAGAGGACTTTCTTCGGCACTCCAGCAACAGTTAGAGATTTATTCTCCTTGGAGACTTTGTGGATCTTGCGCATAGCCTTGGGGCTAAGGGATCCGGAAGAGATAGCCTCCTCAAACTTGGCTTGATCAAACTCTACCACGAGAGTTTCGACAGTTGTTCCAGTGAGATGAACATCGGATTGCACCACCACTTCTTCGTCACAAAACCTAACTCCCCAGCAGAGTCGCCATCTTTTGTATATAGGGAAAATTGCAAAGAAGAGAATAAAGAAAATTTGACTTTGATTCCTTTGATCTCGGTTACAATTTGATTACAAAAGAGAGGAAAACGAATTTGGCTTTCCCCTTTGTTTAAAACTGGGTTCTTCTTGGCAGCGATGGAGTGCTTCCTTCGATTGATTGCGTCGAACTTGCTCTCCGTTGACGATCCGACCGTCTTTATCTCGTGGGAACGATGAACTTTCGTGGAAAGTTTTATGAATAACTCTGAATGAGTTTAAGAACTCTGAACGAGTTTGAACTCTGTGAATAGAGTTGTTGGAACCGAAAATTCGGTTAGTGATCAAGCTGTTTTTCTGTTGTCGAAGAATCCTCTCAGATTTGATCTTCTGAGTCTGATTCAAAAATTCTATCTCCAAGGATTTCGTTGCTGTTGTTGCTGAATCTCCAAACCTGAGTGGTTTTGATGATAAAGAATCCAACCTCTGATCTGATTATCAAAAATCCGATCAACCCCTGTGGTTCAGATGCCAAAAATCCAACCCACAACTCAGTTGAGTTCGTTGAGTTTTTATAGGGGGATAAGGGGTTGTAACTGACCCCTATATCCGCTCCTACGTGGGCGAAAATCCCTCAGAACGTGGGATAAACGGTTCTGAAACCGTTCGACTCGTGTTTGAACAAGTCAAACGCCCAATCTGGCGTTCAGAACCCAACTTCGTGTTCTTTGAATTGAGACGCGAAGTTGGGTGTTAGCTGAACACCATTGAACGCGAGGGTCGCTCGCGTTTGGTTTGTGCCTTGATGACACGAGGGTCGCTGTTGGTTGAACACCATTAAACGCGAGGGTCGCTCACGTTTGGCTTGTGCCTTGATGACGCGAGGGTCAGTGTTGATTGAACACCATTAAACGCGAGGGTCGCTCACGTTTGGCTTATGCCTTGATGACGCGAGGGTCAGTGTTGATTGAACCCCTATGAACGCGAGGGTCGCCCGCGTTTGGATTGTGGCTTGGCGACGCGGGGGTCGCCTTCATTTCCAAAGTGGTGACGCGGGGATGACATCCGCGTTTCAGAAT
Organism: Asparagus officinalis; assembly: GCF_001876935.1. Classification (NCBI taxonomy): domain Eukaryota; kingdom Viridiplantae; phylum Streptophyta; class Magnoliopsida; order Asparagales; family Asparagaceae; genus Asparagus; species Asparagus officinalis. Next base: position 127,662,393 of record NC_033794.1, read on the forward strand.
GAGCTATTTGACTTGTAGCTTCTTCTGTGGTGCATTGCAAGGACCGTTGTTCAATAATCCTAGCTTTAGCTGTTGTGGGGTGTGAAAGCCGTCAGATTGTAACTTTCACTGTAGATTGTGAAGACTGCTGCATAGAGTTTTCGTCAATCATCAGGAGTGTCGTTGAATTGTAACTCTTCTCGATCTATGTGAAAAGCCCTCCATTCGCAACTTTCGTTCACCAACCCGAAAACTATTTGATTGTAGGTTTCGTTGTAGGAGCTAGACGGGAATCAACATCCATAGTGTCTTAAAGATGAATATTCGCCCACAGCTCTCTACCAAGCAACTCACCAACTGAGTCCAACCTTTTATTTCTGAAGTCGTCCCACTGCTCATCAGCATCTCTAATAGTTGTTATGATATTAGCCATGCTGTTGTCACAGCCATCAAGATCAATCATCTCAGAAGTGAGGTCGCGTTTGTGGCGATTGTGGAGTTGCGGATGCAGTGATTGGGAAGTCGTCTGATTGTGACCTCCGTTGTCGGAGCTTGTTTGAATAAGCTATCTATTGTGATTTTTAGACAGCCTACACTCGTCAATGATCCACTGCTACTGTGGCAATTTCTGGTGCTAAAGTTTTTGCTGATGAGTGTCCTACAAACCAGATTGCTGAGGAATCTACTTCGAGTGTTACTCTTTCTGTGCCACAATTGATCCAGATGCTTCAAAGGGGAGGCACCTCTATCTCCTCTCCGGTTGCTGCTCCAAGTGTCATTACACCCTCTCCATTTGGTACCTCTGGTCATACCTTTTCCACTACCTCTGGTCCTACAGGTATACCGAAAAATATTTGGATACTGGACTCTGGTGCTTCATTTCATATGACTCCACATGCATCTGTCTTATCCTCTCCATCATCTTTACCTTCTCAAGTCAATGTTTTTACAGCAAATGGCTCTTCTCTCTCTGCTACACATAAGGGATCTATTACTGGTCGCTTATCTGTTCCATTTGTTTTACACATACCACATCTTTCATTGAATTTACTTTCAGTTAGTCAAATAACTGATCATAATTGTATTGTGGTTTTTGACTCTACTTCTTGTTATGTGCAGGATCGTCAGACCGGAGCCTTGATTGGTCAGGGACATAGGCGTGATGGACTTTACATTATGGATCATCTAACACTACCATCCACTTCTATCACCCATTCCGCAGCCGTACACTCTGTCACCACTCGTGATGATGCTCTTTCACAGGAGATCTTTGGCATCATCGATTAGGTCACTTATCTACTGATCGTCTTCGCTTTCTCTCAAATAATGGCGCTTTGGGTAGTTATCCCATTTCAAGTATGTTTATTTGTATGGGATGTAAACTATCTAAACACGTCACTAAACCTTATCCTCTTAGTGAGTCTCAAAGTAGCTTTCCTTTTCAACTCGTGCATTCGGATGTTTGGGGCCCAGCCCCCTTGTCGTCTTGTAATGGTAATAAATATTATGTTATCTTTATTGATAACTTTTCTCGTTACACTTGGGTTTATTTTATGCATCATCGTTCATCTCTACCTCAAATTTATAAAGATTTCACTACTATGATCAAAACTCAGTTTGGCACTACTATTAAAACCTTTCGATCTGATTCTGGTGGTGAATATCTCTCACAGCTTTCATGTCCTTATGCACATCAGCAAAATGGTGTTTCAGAAAGAAAACACCGTCATATTATGGAGACTACAAGATCATTACTCATCTCTAGTTCCATGCCTAAACAATTTTGGGTTGATGCTGTTGCTACAGCTGTGTATCTCATCAATTTGATGCCCTCTTCAGTTCTTTCTGGCATATCACCGTTTGAAAAATTGACATCCCATCGTCCTTCTTATTCACATCTTCGTGTGTTTGGCTGTACTTGTCTAGTTCTATTACCATCTCATGAAAGAGATAAGTTATCTCCACGTTCTGCGATTTGTGTTTTTCTTGGATACAGTCTTGAGCACAAAGGATATCGCTGTTATGATCCAATTAAAAAGAGACTCCGCATTTCCCGAGATGTGACCTTTTTGGAGCATCTTTCATAGTACTCTAGACAGTCCCTAAATGACAATAATACATCACCTACTTCCGTTGATCTTTCATTTCTTGAGCTTACCACACCTTCGATTCCAGCAGATTCACCACCTTCCTCTCCATCTCCATCCTCGGATGATCACCAAAGTGTACATGTTCCAGTCTCACCTACTGACCATTCAAACTCGGCCCCAGATGACGATTTTCACTAGCTGATCGCCGCTATCCTCTCCGTATTCGTAAGGCAAAACAATTCTTTGGTTGTATTTCTTCATCTTTTACTCCTGCTTTTCATGCCTTCTTGACAGCCATTCATTCGCATCATGAGCCTACATCTTATCGTCAGGCTGCTTCTTCTCCTGAGTGGCAAGCATCTATGGAGGAAGAGTTAGCCGCCCTTCAAAAGACTGGTACCTGGGATCTTGTCTCATTACCTCCAGGAAAAGTTCCAATTAGTTGCAAATGGGTTTATAAAATTAAAACCTGTTCAGATGGTACAATAGATCGGTACAAGGCTCGTCTAGTTGCTCGAGGATTTACCCAAGAATATGGGATTGATTATGAGGAGACTTTTGCTCCTGTGGCTAAGATGACATCAGTTCGCGCTCTTATTGCTGTTGCAGCTGCTCAACAGTGGCCTCTCTATCAGCTTGATGTGAAGAACGCTTTTCTTCATGGTGATCTTCATGAAGAAGTTTATATGCACCCACCTCAAGGTCTTCCTCATTTGTCAGGACAAGCCTGACATCTTCGCCGTGCATTATATGGCCTAAAACAAGCTCCTCGAGCCTGGTTTGAGAAATTCAGCTCTGCAGTACTTAATATGGGCTTTATTCAGAGTGAGGCTGATCATGCGATGTTTGTTCATACATTGTAGGTGTAAATTTTGATCTCCCGAAAACAGGGAGCTTCGTTTGTATTGATAAGAAGGCTTATTACAAACTAATAAATCAAATGTTTACAACAGAAACGGATCCGATCGAAGTTGATGCCGGAGCCGGAGCTTCGGTTCTCAAATGAGGGAGCCTTTGGCAAAGGTCCAGGTTCAACCTTTGGGAGATTAGCCAGCAGAATATGCAACGGCCAATCCCCCTTCTTCATGCTGCTGAAGATGGGTTTTAACAGGCAAGGGATGGCATGGGCTCTCCCTTGATTCATGGGATTTGACCACTAATAGAGGTGAGGGAGATAGCTTGACTGCTCCTTGAATTATGGGATGTGACCACACGTTGTTCGGAGACGTCCTGCTGTTCATTCGTACCGTCAATGGTCATTCGAAGAGCTGTGCTCTGCATCACGCTACATAGGAGTGGGAAAGCCCCTCCTCGTATGCGTGACAACGGCTGTCAGATGCTTGCGTGGATCTGACCAACCACCGAGCGTTGGCGGCTCTCGTCCCTTCACCTGGACAACTGAGGTGAGCCGCATTTATGAGGGTGCAGGCTGTTTCGGCGCCTGTCCGCTCATTCGTACTGTGGACGGCCATCTGACGGGCCTGGAGTATTGTGCCCTCTCCCTTGATTTGTGGGATTTGACCACTGATGTAACTGTTCCCATACTCCAAGTGGGCAGTTGACAGTGAGCTGGCGAGTCTGCAGCTTGGGTCTGCAGGCGAGCTTGCAGGCGAACTGGGTCTGCAGGTGAGTTTGGGACTGCAGGCGGACTTGGGTCTGCAGGCGAGCTAGCAGGCGAACTGGGTTTGCAGGCGAGCTCAGGTGCGCAGGCAGACTTGGGTCTGCAGGCGGATTTGGGACTGCAGGCAGACTTGGGTCTGCAGGCGGATTTGAGACTGCAGGCAGAGCTGGGGATTGCAGGCAGACTTGGGTCTGCAGGCGGATTTGGGACTGCAGGCAGACTTGGGTCTGCAGGCGGACTTGGGACTGCAGGCAGACTTGGGTCTGCAGGCGGATTCGCAACTGCAGGCGAAGCTGGGGACTGCAAACGAACCTGGGTCTGCAGGCGATCTTCAAGCCGTTAGGCGAGCTCTATAGCATGGATCGAAGAATAGGCCGTAACTTTCAAACCGTAAGTCGGAATTGGACGAATTATATATGAAAATCGCCTATCTCGACGAGATGGAGCCATCCGAACCGAGCCGAAGGCTTTGGTTCGCTTCCTCCGTTTCGCCAAATTCCTTACGGTTTGAGAGATATCTGCGTTTTCCCCTTTTTTCTGCTATTTCAGGCGAGTTTTTTAGCAGTTTTGTTCTGAACTTCTCTGATAAGGATTAAAGGTAATTTTTATTGCCTACAGATGGCGGCTGACGACTGGAGGGGAAGTCATTCGAGCACAGGAGGGGACGTCTTGGAAATATTCCAGATTCGATAGATGAGACAGAACGGAGGATAGGCTGACTGTTTGGGCCTCCTTCCCTTACCAGATGGCGGCTGTCGACTGGAGGGGAAGTTATTCGAGCACAGAAAGGGGCGTCTTGGAAATATCCCAGATTCGATAGATGAGACAGAACGGAGGATAGGCCGACTGTTTGGGTCTCCTTCCCTTGCCAGATGGCGGCTGGTGACTGGAGGAGAAGTCATTCTAGCACAGGAGAGTATCTTAGCGATCTCTGGTAACTGACTCATGGGCAGAGTGAGCTGTTTCCGCACGAGATTTGTCAGAGTTGCGATCTTGAGAGGACCACTCAATAAATTGTGCTGTTGATTGATGTATCTGTGAAGGTAGCTTAGCTGGATCTTATCCCCTTAGTAAAGACGGATCGATTTGTCAGTCGCCCATATGATTTGTCGCCAATTAGTCAAGTGAGTTTCTGGTCGAGTGAACTGCCGAGAAAGTGATCGAGCCGACTATTTGGGGAATCGTCTCGACTTATAAGGGTCGACTAATCCCGCACTTTGTGTCGTTTAAAGAGGACTCGTTTCCTCGACCGGTCAATATATTTGCCCTTGGTTGGGCCTTTGGGCCACTATTTTATAACTTGGATCATATGAAATCAATCTTTCGACATCTTTATCTTTATCTTTAAATAGTAAATTATCATAACAGAATCCACCTGTTATTTTAGTGTCTGAAAAATATAAGTATGAAATACTTTTCTTACCTTCCTGAACTTCCGTCGAGATACAACGTTTCGTCTGATATCAGACTTATCTTCTATTTTTTTATATTTCGATATCATTAATTTAGCAAGCATCAGACTAATCAGTGAAGGTGTAACGTAGCTCAGTCTACAAACTCAGCGGGAGACATTTGTGGCTCCACACCACACATTTACAAATTTAGTTCCTTCACGTGGTAGTTGACGATTGGAAAATATTTGGAACATGGGAAGAATTTGAGAATATTCTATTCTTTAGCAAATGTTTTCTATTATTTACTATATTTAAACGATGTCTGGATAATAGAAAGTGAACGGTATAAAGCCAGAGTGACATCGATTTATTTATTTCTCATTTGACTTTGCATATAAATTTGACGGTAGAAATTAATGAGCATCTTAAGCTCCCATGATAAGTAGGTGAAAAAAAAAGTAAAACATTTCTTTCTTCTCCTCATGCACTCCTTATTTACTTTCTCAAACAATTTGAGACTCCGAAAAAAAAATTAATATCTGATATGATATTCGATCTTTTTTAATGGCTAATTGGCACTTAAATACTATAGTTCCGCCACACGTTTTTTTTCTTTTAGGTTTGGCGAGGGAACTTCTTCACGATCATTTGAATCATGGGTATCGAATCTGTGGGCGTGACCAAGGGGCATCCCCTAACGCACGGCCTCGGGTATTTAAAATTAAGTTCATATGAGTGTTTCTTAGAAAAGTCTAATCTGATGCTTTAAAGTACTACTTATGGGCAGCATACCAATCCAGTTAGACCCTCTTAAATTATTTCGTCACACAGTTATACAATACATTTTCATAAAGTAGGGTATTAGTACCTACTATTAGACAACCATGACAATATTTCCCATAGGTGGCTGTTTGGTTAGTTTCCCTGATTACAGGAAACTTATTTCCAAGCATAGATATTGCTTTTCATGTGTTTTTAAAAGGTTTTTTAAAAATTTTTTGTTCCGTCACAAAATAGGATTGGAAACAGATCTCCTCACATCTCCATTGTTTGTTTCACAACAAGAAAAAAATACTAAGAATAGGAAATCTTACCCACCCATCACTAGAATAGGAAAAATAATAATTATTTAATCTTTTTTCATCTCTCATTTCCGAACCCAAAGCTCGGAAACGGGTATTTCCTTAACTCTGATTTGGCTGGTGATTTCTACAACTCATTTTCATAAATCTTGTGTTGAACCAAACTGAGGAATAGAAGATCTTTTTAAACTTAGATTTCCCACTGTCATACTGTCAGTATAAGAAATCTATTTCTCTTCGGAATTTTTGTCAAACAAACAGCCACTAGAAGGATTGTCACGTGATGCGATCAGCTATTTGTTTCCTTTCAGGGCCCGTTTGTTTGGCGTTGGGAGATTTCCTAAAAACCAAGAAAAAGAAATCTATGTACTTTTTTCATTAAAATATTATTTTTATCCACTTCCATCCATAAAACTCAATCCAAGAAAAAGAAATCTATACACTTTTATCAATAAAATATTATTTTTATCCACCAACTCATCACATCTTATCTCCTTTCTTACTTTTAAAAATATACCAAACACAAGAAACGGGTCACATCATCCAACTCATCTCATCTCATATTTAAAAATCACTCACATCATCCAATAATATGGTGACAACTCATCTCATCTCATTAACATTTCATTTCCACCCATTTCCTCAAAAAAAAAAAGAAATTGATTTCCTTAAGTGTGGGTCACATCATCCAATAATATACAAACAACTCATCTCATCTCATCTATTTTCTTATTTTTAAGAATGAACCAAACACAAGAAAAAATTTATTATAGGAAATAGGTTTCTTATAATACATTTTCTTATTTTTTTAACCAACCAAACAATCTCAAAACAAGTTTTCTTAAAAAATCACTCACATCATCCAATAATATGATGACAACTCATCTCATCTCATCTCCTATTCTTTGATTTCCTTCTTTTTTTAACCAACCAAACAACCATAATGCCGTCACAAACCCAAAACCCAGCGAGCCGACCGTCTTCACGGGGACGGAATATTCCGCTATCCGAACCACCGTCGCCCTCGCCGTCTGGCTCGGCGCCATCCACTTCAACGCCGCCGCCGTCCTCATCGCCGTATTCCTCCTCCCCCTCCGCCTCGCCGTCACGTGCGTAGCGTACCCTTCTGAGATTTCTAGTTTTCGCCACTGGGTTTTGTGGTTATTTACCGTCTTGCCATTTTGCAGTGTATTTGGGTTGCTGGTTCTGTTCATGGTGATTCCGTTGAATGATAAGAACAAACGGGGAGGGAAATTATCGAGGTTTGAGGGAGAAGAGAAACCCATATTTCTATTATTTTTTTTAGTTATTTTTTTTGAATTTTTGATGATTTCTTTTTCGGGGGGAATATACAGGTTTATCTGTAAATATGCGTGTGGGTATTTCCCAATAACTCTTCATGTGGAGGACATTAAGGCCTTTGATCCAAACCGACCTTATGGTGAGATTTTGGAGTTTTTTCTTTGATTTTGATCACTTTTAGTTTGGTTTTTGTGAAGCTCAAAATGGGTTCTCTTCTAGTTTACGGAGACATTTGTAGTTGAATAGTTGGAGATATTCCATTTTGTATGAGGTTGGAAGACAGCCCACATAATAAAATTCTCATAATCCGAGTTTTTCCTGTGATTCTAGTGATTTTATAGTTGTTGAGGCAATAAAGAGTATCAGATTGTTTTGACTCTAAAGTTGTAATTTTTTTTAATGTAGGACTGTACTCACACATGAAATTTCCAATATTAGTTTACTTTGATATGATTCCTTGATCCTTAGTAGTTCGGAGATCAGTTACTCAAGAGTATTATCAGATACATTTGTAGTTAAATAATTGTGAAGCTCAAAAATGAGTTCTCTGCTAGTTTGCTACTACATTTGTAGTTGAATGATTGGAGATGAACCATTTTATTTTCTCATAATCAAGTTTTTATTTTTTTTTTTGCGATTCCTAGTAATTTTTTAGTTGTGAGACAGTAAAGAGTATCGGATTCTTTTGATTCAAAATTAGATATAGAAATGATTTAATCCAAAAGCTTAAGTTGTTAGGCATTGATCAAATGATTTAATCCAAAAGCTTAAGTTGTTAGGCATTGATCCCAACTTTCGTTTATGTTAACTGCTCATTTCTAGTTCTTCTGATGTATTGTTAGGCATTGATCCCAACTTTCGTTTATGTTAACTGCTCATTTCTAGTTCTTCTGATGTACGACTGTGTTTACACATTAAATTTCCAATATTAGTTGATTGTTAAATGATCCTTTGATCCTACGTCCTTTGGGGATCAATTACGCAGTGTATTATCAGATTCTTTTGATGGTAACATTTAGATTCTTATGAATTTTTTTTTGGGGTGTCTACTTCAGTGTTCGGATACGAGCCACATTCGGTATTACCTATTGCTGTATGTGCGCTTGCTGATCACACTGGTTTCATGCCATTGCCAAAGATCAAGGTCCTTGCAAGTAGTGCTGTAAGGTCTTCTGCCATTAACATTTTCTTTTCTTTTGGGAATCGATGTGTTAAAATCAGAGTACCTCCTTTACTCTTTCACTAATACTAATATGTCTGTTCATAATAATGATTCAGGTGTTTTACACACCATTCTTGAGGCAGATATGGACATGGTTAGGGCTGGTTCCAGCGTCCAGAAAGAATTTTTACTCGTATCTGAAAGCTGGCTATAGTTGCATAGTAGTGCCTGGTGGTGTTCAGGAAATTATCCATATGGACCATAAATCTGAGGTGTGCCTAAAACCTCGATTTTTTTTTCTTTTTCTTTTTCTTTTTCTTTTTCTTTTTCATTGCTTGAATTTCTTATAAATTCATTGAAATCTTACCATGTTCTGATTATTGTAAATGTAGCGTAGTTGATGCTAGCTTAAAGGCCAAATTATGTGCACATATATTTGTTTCCTTTATGTTTGGAGGTTTTGTTAATCTTTTTTTAATGGAACTCCTGCCTAAATGCTTTCTTCTCATTTTTTACTGATAATGCCGGATGCTTGACTAAAATAACTATCAAATACAGAACCAGTAGTATTAATGAAGCATTAAATTCCATACGAAGGAAACTGGTATTCACAACTACATCATGTAGCATGTCTGTTATTTCCTGGGGCTTCCATGCATGTCAAGTTGATACATAGAACATAACAGAGATCCATACACAAACATAGAAGCACACAAACAGAAAAAATAAATCAATAGCACTCATAGAGCTTAACATCCATCTGGACCTTGAAGTATGTCAAACTTGCCGACAATGTCTTAAAGGTGGCAATTCCACGTGCCATGAAGAAATCCCCAGTTCCGCCCACCACAGAGAGGTCTCTAGTCTCCATCATCATTAGATCCGCACCCATTAAGTTAATCGTACCTTTATACTTAGTTGAGTTGAAGACAAGAGTATAGGAAAACCAGGCATTGTAGTCCGTCTTCATGTCATAGAAATAGAAGCCCTGCGCTCTGGCAACAGGTGGAGACAAGAGGTTGGGGTCGGCAGTGACAGCGTCGTCAAACACAATCAACTTACCGAACTTAAAGTTGCCGAGAGCAGTCTGGTTTGCAACCACTGCGGCAGTTGCATTTGCTTCATTGGTGCCGTCGAACAGAAGGTCGTGCAAGTAGAGGACTAGACGCTTGCACGGTTTATCTTTGTTAATCATCATCTTGCCTCTTTGCGCCCACTTATAATGATCATCATCATATTCATGATCATTAGTAGTAGCAGTAGTTGAAGCAGCAGCACTAGCAATATTAATGAGGATCAGCAGAAAAAGATAAGAACAGACTCTATTTCTACTGTTGGATACTGCTGGTCTTGCTCCTTGCATCTTATCTAAGAAAAGCTGATAAGTTTAATCAGAGGAGATAATATTTGGACTGAAACTAGTCCTAGCGTTGCACTATATGTATAGATTCTAGTTTGTTAAAGTTGTTGATCTGCCAAGGTATTAGTTGATGAATATATTTTATTTGGCAAGGTTAGGTTGCTGACGTCCTCTTTTTAAAGGTTTGGTACTGACAAAACTCTCAGAATTGATTCCTTTATTGTGTAATGAGATTCGTTTTATGTACGAGTCTGATTGTAAAAGAAATCCGATCTACACTATGTTATATGCTTTATTTGGCTTCCCCTCATGTTTTCTTCTTTTTTACTACTTCAAGAGCCTAACTACAGAATATGCTCACAAAGTTTTATATGGCGGTAGTTATAAAGTAATTCTAGAGATGAGTTCTCGTTTCCTTTCGCCATGTTGAATGATCTTGTTTGAATTTTTGGTCTTGTTTGTATGATATACATCATAGATTCAGATTTTGAACAGGAAATTCTTAAATATGCTTGTTTGCCCAACATTGTGTGTATGGATGGGTAAGTGCTTGCTACCAAAAATATCTACTACTCTACCAAACCAAACAAATTGTACCTACTGCACATATTCCAGCTAATAAGAGAATGTTCTTTATTACCTCAGTGTGGTTTTAGGATCATAACATATTTTCACCTTATTGAATACTCTTATCATCATCATTATCTTCATATAAGACTTTTCTTCGTCACTTAGACCTATGACACTGCCCCCTTAAATATAAGGGTTAATCGTAGTTACTTCCCCTTGTATTATAGGAGTTAGCCTCTTATAATCCTTGAAACTTTTTTTATTAACACTTTGATCCCATGATGTCCAAATTGAGTTGTCTCTACATACTTTGTTCTGCGGATTGTTTAGCTAATTTTGTAGTCTTATTTTGTTTGGTGTTTAGTCAAGTTTAAGATGCCAATATGCACTATTTCCATCGTCACTCCATATTCTGGGTGTATTCAGCTTCCTATTGATGATGCTTATTTAAGTCTTTCACTTTACTCGCCACCTTTGTCTTCTGTCACATTGTGGTAAAGTACACTTGTTTTTCCATTTCAATGCATGTAAGTCCTTGAATTCCTAATAATTGTTTGGTTGTAGGTGGCATTTCTGAAATCAAGAAAGGGGTTTGTACGGATAGCCATGGAGATGGGCGCACCTCTTGTACCAACATTTTGCTTCGGTCAGGTGAGATAATATGATTGTATTTTTTGTGCTCACTCAGCAACAATAACAAGATCAAAGCTTTTATACCAAATATATTGCTTTGTTTAGGGCTATCTCCTCTGTTTGATTAACTACTAATGTATCCTTCTTACTTGTTGCCAACCATGTTCTCTTTGGTCTACCTCTAGTCCTCTTTGTCCCATTCAATATAAATTTTTTGGTTTGATTTCATAAAACCCTCAAATTTGTGGGGTTTTCCATTCCCTGTAAATGACAAATAACTAAATTCGGAATTTTTTCTGTCAAGGAAATTATAGTTATTTGCAGTTATAGTTAGGTGGTCTGGTGAGAAAAGTTCAAAGTTTAGGGGGTTTTGTGAGACACCCCAGAGTTCCGGGGACTTACATGAGTTAAAAAGTTACTGAGGGGTTTTGCAAAACCACTCAAAGTTCAGGGTTTTTTTAATTAACCCTTGTAATCTTATTATCTCTCTTAAACGGTGCAATTTGTTCCGCGGTTGCACGGGTACAAATAATCTCACGTGATTCTTCTCGCTTTATCATTAACTAGTGTGCAACCTGTGCAAAGCCCCGCTCTCTATTTTTTTAAGCACTGTATTTTGAACTTGCCTCCCTCTAAGTTTTAATATATTTGATTTAATTATTGTATGCTTAAAATTAGAAATCATATTTACTCCTCTATATTTAAAAGGATTCAGGTTTTAATTCATTTGATTTAAAAATCATATCTACTCCTCTATACTTAAAGAATTCTATACTTAAAGAATGATCCAAATTTTAATACATTTGATATGCTTTACTGTTTATGACACAGTAACACTGTAGTATGAATACTTACTACTACTGCAGCATAAACAGTAACTCCGAGTGAAGTGTAGAGGACCCGATTAATTTATTGTTCATGGTACACTAAATACTGTACCCATTACTGTAGTATGCACAATAATTCTTTGGGTTCTCTAACCCCTTGCAAATGCATACATTTCCTATTTTATCTCTTAGTGCATATTCACAAGTTACATCATGACATTGTCATTTCTCAGTTTATACCTCTCCTTTTCTCTTTATGAGAGAGAGGGAGCATGAGATGATGTGATTGTGCTGCTCAATTTTTTCTTCGTACAATCATCTGCAGAGTCATATTTACAAGTGGTGGAAGCCCAGTGGGAAATTGTTTGTGCAGATTGCTAGAGCAATCAAGTTCACACCGATCATATTCTGGGGAAGATTTGGGTATAGAAATCCTACATTTATGCTTGTTTTTGTCGAGTTTTAAGTACTTTAGTTTTTATGACTTGGGTTTATCTGTACTGGTTCTTGTCTTTTCAGGTCACCTATACCATTTCGACAACCAATGCATGTTGTAGTTGGAAGACCGATCGAGCTTAAGAAAAATCCTCAGCCAACAATGGAAGAGGTACATAAAATTTTGCACTTCTTCGTCTGTTTTGTACAATTTTTTTTTAGTCCAAATGCTTTCTCAGTTCTGTAAAAGACTAAATTCTTTTTTACCTCTGTTTTATCACTGAACATAGGAGGTCTATCTACAGTGGATATTTGTAATGTTATCTAGTTCATGGTGTCTATGTCTATATCCATGTCTATGAATTCGTGGTGCACGTTATTCTTCAACTGCTAGTTATTTTTATTTTCTTCCCACAAATTACTTGGTTATGAGAAAATTGATGATGTAGACTGAAGATAATGTCGTAGCTAAAGTGAGCTCACCATAG
>NC_033794.1:127675345-127677638 GCF_001876935.1 Asparagus officinalis
CTCCCACGCGCACCGTTTCTCCCTTGTGCGGCCACGACGAGATCATGGGGCTCGGATTCGTGCCGTGCACGCAAGGACAGCACGAGCTTTCGTGCGCTGCCTACCAACCCTCGCCTCGCCAGCCCGAGCGCGGGAATTTCTCCCGCCGTTATTTTTTTCCTGCCACGCGATTTCTTTCCCGCGCGTTCCGCCCGCCTAATTCATTTCGGATCTGCCCCCTTGGTTTCCTATAAATAGAGAAGAGGTGGAGGAGTTTTAGGTGTGTGGGGAAAAATCTCAAGTGGAGTTTTGAGAGAAAAGAAAGAGAGGAAGAGAGAACTTGTATAAGTTTGGTATTTTTCCTTCATAGTGAAACCCCCTCCCGTGGACGTAGGCTAGTTAGCCGAACCACGTAAATCTTGTGTTTGTATTTGTCTTATCTATGAGTTGCCATAGCTTGTAGGTTCCTTCGACATTTTAGTCCTAGAACTAATGAGAGGAAGAGTGTATATTTCATTTTGATAAAATATATCACTCTCGATTCTTGTTTCCTTTAAGAAATAAGAATTTCACTATCTATTCTAGTTTCCTTTGGGAAGGAAACAAGAATATAGAGGTTGACTTGTGCTTTTGTGACAACAAAAGGCAGGGCTATCTCTCAGGTGATATCGCTTCCGCGGCGTGAGGGCGTGACTCTGCGCCCAACAAAAACTTGTAAGAATGTAACTAACAGAAAGAAAGGAATATCGGGTCTTATATGATTGGATTAGCAAATATGATAAAAGTAGTAGTCAATATAAAAAGAGTAGACAAGGCGTGGTGTACCCCTCCAGAGTATTAGCTGGTGTGTTGGTGTGTTGCTGACTTGACATTTATGACACATCCAAGTCACCAACTATGATCTATTGATGATCTAGATTGCAATATCTATGGATTTGTGCCTTGTCAACAGAACATCGGCGAATGCAATGGAGGGACACATTGGCTCCAATTTAATCAATATAAACTGTGTAATCAAGCATTCTTTTATGCGTGAAATGCTATGAAGACGGGAGAAAGCATAAGGGTCAAATATATTTCAGCAATATACGCGGAGTAACCTATCAATGTAGTATATACATGATTCAGGCGCACACTCTTAATTCCAAGTCCAATTTGATTACGCGAAGAACGAGCTAGGCCAACTTTTCTTAGTTGGGGCTTTCAACTATGCCCCATTTATTTATCAGCAGAACAAATAGAACTTTAAGAGCCTCATGTTTGTAAACTATATCTGAAAATATAGTTCTACTTTGTGATTTGGTCAGATCAATGAAGTACATGCACAGTTTGTTGCGGCGCTCCAAGAGCTCTTTGAGAAGTACAAAGCCAGAGCTGGCTATCCTGATCTTGAGTTGAGAGTTCTATGATCATCCCCTACATCATCAGCTAGTTTGTCCTGCTGATATTGACGACGAGAGCTCGATGCAAAATGAGACTCAAAATGGGAAATAGAACAGCAGGATCAGAAAATTAATGTTCTCTTATCAAGTCGTCGGTGTCTTCATTCTGCTTCGAGGTGTTTATATGTTTGTAACATTGAAAACTTAGATGTATGTATTTCTATATTTGTGACATCAAAATCTGGATGTATACTGAATGTTTCGGTGGTGGTTGGTGGCAATATTTTGAATTGTTGGTTGGAGCTACGTCCCATGTAGTGTTAGGGATAACTCACTTATTGCCCCTGAACTTTTTTTTATTACTGAGTAAACCCTCCTGATGCTCGAAGGGAGTCTGGCTCTCAATTATATTGCATCACTTTAATGGGGAAAATGTATTCAGCCCCTATAAGAGAATAGGGGGCTCCTTGGCAACACATTGAAATATCAAAAAGATCCCTTCACAATACGGCAAGCATCATGTGATGCCAGCATAGCTGGTACGGATAACGCGGAGATAATTTTATTTGAGTATTAGTAGATCTAAGTGCTATTAAAAGCTATGTGATAAGTAGCTAACCAAAAATTAATAAATAAAATAAAATAAAATAAAGGGGAAAAGAAAAGAAAAGAAAAACATTAGTCCGATAATATCTTTGTGGGGGCGTGTGGTAAAACCTGTGAACCTCATGGAGGAGTCAACTTGAAGATCGATTCCAGTTTTTTTTTTTCTTTTCCCCAATTTTCTCTGTCACTCTGGAAACATGATTGTGTCGTGTAATAGTGGTGAATGGTAGCAACTCACCCAAAATTGAGATAGGACTAATCCTGACTCAGTTTTATCTCTAATTAATTTTAAGGAGTGCTAGCCACTGTCACAAGTGGGGCTTACT
>NC_033794.1:127677648-127710148 GCF_001876935.1 Asparagus officinalis
CTCTGCCACAGCGTGAATGAATCCATCTCGCGACTGTGGCTAGACTTGGCCAATTAGTTTTAGTTTGGACTAGGGGAGGGATGATTCAAGATAAAACTGGCTTATTAGCCACTATTCAACCTTAAAAATAGACTAGAATCTGCCTAGTATTTTTGACAAACCAAAAGTGACTCAAAAATTGGGTCAAGTTCAGTCCTGATTCAGTTTTAAAAGATTGCCAAAAACACATCCTAAAAGTCAACTGCCTTTTTTTTTATGCATAAACGCATGTGAGGCTATGAAATTTTAACCCTCAGTCCAGTAGACCTAAACTATGAGCATAAAGCTACTTAGAGTCTAATATAAATTAAACTTTAGTACATACAGGAATCATGCAAGATCCGGATCGATCGGCCTCCTCATCTTTCTATAAGCTATTTAACAAATGCAATTTGTACTTAAAATTTATTTTTTGATCCCCATATATTTTTTAAATCCCCCTAGTAATTAAGCTCAAATTGTATTATAAAAGGATCTACGGTCCCCAAATTGGGCTCCTCCGGTTTGTTCACCCACTCTGACTCTACTCTCTTGACTATTCTGGAAGAAGATGAATTTGTGGGTGGGTTTTGTTGTGCTTTGGTACCACTTGTTGTGCGCGGCGGAAGCCAAAACCAAACCGATGTGCTTCGAGAGACCAAATCAAACAAACCAAACCGATGTGCTTCGAGAGACCAAATCAAACAAACGCCGAGAGAAGGCCAAACAATGCAAAATAACGACACAAACTCAAACAAAATCAAACAAACGCCGAGAGAAGGCCAAACAATGCAAAATAACGACACAAACTCAAACAACCAATTTTATTGAGGATATATAGGGAAAGTTAGGGGAAAACAGAAGAGAGAAGATAAGAGAAGTTGAGGGAATCCCCTTCCCCACAAGTTTCAACCCGATTTAGGGGAAATAAATTTTATAATTTTTTGGGGTGAACTTCGGGGAACTATGGGGATAAAGTCATCCTCTAAATGTATTTCTAAATAAGGCTAATGAGTGTCCTAGCCTCACATTAACCCAAATCTAAATATAGGCCCTAAAAGAACTTGTTGTCTCCACGGCAGCTAGAAGTGGGTGGCTGAGGATAGGATACAACAGAAAAATTGGAAAAATGACTCTCATTTCTTTCATTTGGAGCTAAAAGAAACATATTTAAACTAGATAGATTAATTTGGGATAACTATTGTTTTAGATGAACTATTTTAATTATAATATCAAGTTTTGGAGGCTTCTTGCTAAGTAGACAAGATTTGAGGTATCATTATCTCACAAACCCTTTTATGCTGTAGTTATTGCTAAAAGAAATGGGGCAATAAATAAATAAATAAATAAATAAATCAAAGAAAATGATGCTGAACTCACACTGATTAATGTGCGGTTTTCTTAACTATCCATAAAAAATGATGCTGAACTTACAGTAGTGCTTAAGCAACTACCCATAAAAAACTAGCCCTACTCATAACTATCCATAACTAGCCCGTACGAATCTAATTAAGTGGGCCACATTAAGTCCCCAATAAAAGGACGTGTCTCACTTTCTCCCACTTGGCCCACAAAGTATTAACTAGATTAATCTTACAGGCATCAATTAATATGGCTGTAGGTTGCCACCTCTCGTATAGTACTCAAACTAGTGTGAAGATATATATATTTTTTTTCTGCTACATAATCTCAGTTTAATTACTATAGTTTTTTTTTGTTTTTTTGAATTGTTACGGTATCCCGACTCCGCACGGTATTCCAGTGTGCTACAGTAGTATTTTTAAAAACATTTTTCAGTTTCATGTTTGTTACCGCAAAATGTCACAGCTGATGGTACTGTAGCATTTACTGTAGTATGAATGGTAATTTTTTGGTTTTCCCATTTGTATAGAGGAGTAGATAAGGGCTCCAATAAGAAAATCATGGCAGCCTTGATCTATTTTGAACATTTCCTTCCATGTATCGCTATGCATCTTGATTTTTAAATGAACACAAGAAAAATGCTTAACTGATTAGCGTCATGTCTTTTCCTTTCTCTTCTTGTTCATTTTCTCCCTTCTTTATGTGGGGGGAAAACTTTTTCCTAGGAGTTATTTCTGCTTTGAATTGTATCCAGTTGCAGTCTGCTCTATATAATATGCAATGCCGAATCTAATTAAATGAATCAATGTGGATCTGAAGTTTGGATCTAAATTTTTTTTATTAGGATCAAAGTTGGATTAAAGTAGATCCTACCTTAACCTTAATCCATTGTGCACTGTCTTGCAAAGTTTCACATGTTATAAGAGAAAAAGAATACCACAAATATTAGGATGTGAGTGAATAACAATCTCTATTGTTGATTTATGTAGAGAGTACGACTTTCCCCTTTGATCCAGATTCTTTTCAATTTGCTGGTAATTGAAAATGGTCCAATTCTCTCAATACTTACCGCCTACGTTACATCAGATGGATGAGATAACGACACGTAAGCTTTCCATTGTTATCTTGAAGATCATTTTGATCTTCAAGATCACTATTTGTGTTAGTGAAAATTTTACATAGTATAATATCGTCCGTTAAAATTGAAATAGACGATAAGAATTGAGACAACTGAACCTCCCCAACTGCCACTTAACTGGAGAGGATCGGAATCCATTTGCCCCCATATAACTTACTGTTTTTTCCATGACACATATTTTGCAATGGAGCCCACATGGCAGATAAAAATAACTTTTGCAAGATCCGTGTCCTTCGGCATAGAGATCCACAGATAAGATTCTTTTTAAGCCCAAATTACTTATTTGCGACTAATTAAGAAAGTGCACCGTTTTTTTCTCTTTTCTACCCGAACTCTCGTGGAAATGGTCCCGGTCATCGACCTACTGAACTTACCGGAGGAGAACGGTAAGCTCTTGGCGGCCTGCGAAGGTTCCGGGTGCTTCCGGGTGGTCAACCACGGCGTGCCTGCTTCGCTGCAGGCGGAGATGAAGGCGGCGGTTGGCTCCCTCTTCGGCCTCTCCGACGATGTCAAGCGTCGGAACAAGGACGTAATCTTCGGCAGCGGTTATCGGGGACCGAGCCCGATCAACCCGCTTTTCGAGGCGTTTGGGATTTACAACGCTGCAAGTTTGGACGATGTAGGTGCTTTCTGCTCCCTCCTTAATGCTTCCCCTCACCAAAGGTAATTAGGAAATAATTATCTCTGTTTATTTGGTTAAATATTCGCTGAATTTTGACATTAATACTTTGACAGTCCTTTAAGCTAAAAATAAAATGTTCACTTTATTTTGTATCATATGTTTTTCCTTAAAATTTTCTACGCCATGAAGCTTACAAAGAGTAATATGAATTGAACAATAATGGCATGGATTCTGGTAAACATGCAAGAAAACTGAGTTCCACTGAGCTATCAATGAACTGAAAATTACTTTTAACGATTAGTTACAAACTACTTAAACTAAAACAAAATGAAACAACTGTATTCTAGTATTCCAACAAAAATGCTCAGATTTGAAAGGCAAATCCGAATTTAAATTTGAGTACATTCGGATTGATTCAATCATATTCCAGAGCTTAATACTCACAAATAATTTATGGGGTACTACTGATAACTCGATTATAATCCTATACTACTTTGTAATTTTATTTATTTATTTTTAATAGGAGGCTGGGGCTTGAACAAGGAAATCCCAGCCTACTTATTTCATTCCCCTAAAGTTGCTTGTTTACAAAAATTTTAACCACAAACTCCAACTTCAAAGGTGTCATTTACCGTTGTTTGCAAAAATTGGAGGGGAAAGCGGGGGAAAGCTTGCAAAAGTTCTGACTGGTTTTCCCCTTCTAATTTTTGCATCCAAACGGGCCCTTAATTAGCTACATCACATTATTCCATGGCTCTAGTCTCTAGCTACTTTCCCCTATACTATTTTATTTGTCCCTTTTTTACATCCTAAACTATTTTCTATCTTACCTTACTCCCCGTAAACTATTTTTAGTCTCACTTCACCCCCATTAACTATCACTCTCTCTTCAAATTTAGAAGATCGTTTGATATTAAAATGAAATTTCAAAGTGTAATTAAGCAGCGGATGAATTCAATATGGACTAAATATAGTTTAGGGGGGGAAGAGAACGGACAAATGCAATAGTTTAGATGGAAATTAAGTAGGGTATATATAGATCCTAATTCCATAGAAATCTCTCCATATAACTATTTTTGTACTAAACTCTCCATACATATACCTACTTATTATGAACAACAAAAGTGTGGTGTCCTTGATGACTCATTAATTTTGATAAGGAATGACCTCGCGCTTCTGTTCATTTTTCTTCAGAGAAGTCATCAAGCGTTATGCCTCCAAGCTCCACGCGCTAGCAGTTAGCATTGCAAGCGAGATAGCGGAGAGCATGGGCCTAGTGGGCTTCTCATTCAAAGAGTGGGCATGCCTGTTAAGGCCCAACAAGTACAGCTTCACGAAAGAGAGTGTGGGCTCTCCTGGTGTTTTCACCCACACTGATACCTCTTTCCTCACTCTCCTACAAGAAGATGAGTGTGTTGGTGGGCTCGAGATGATGGACGGGCCTTCAGGTGCATTTGTGGCCGTGGATCCTGTCCCTGGCTCATTTCTGGTCAACATTGGGGATGTTGGCAAGGTCAGTGGATACTGTTTGCTTCTTGCAACTTGGGATTTTAAGTTGAAATTGTAATTTCTAATTAGGCGGCTTACATTAAGTGTAGAACTCATGCTATATTTTAGAGTTAATTGCGCATAGAACTCTATGCTAAATCAATATAGTTAAAGAATGAGGGCTATAACAGAGTACATATCCTATCAGAACGGCCTGCATACAAAATATATGCGGACGATGAATTAAATTCCGAAACTGCTCCCTATTTTTGTACGTAGAACAGAGTATTCTGGGAACTGTTACTGATTATATTATAATATGATATTGTTTGCAAATGAAGGCTTGGAGTAATGGGAGGCTACACAATGTAAAGCACAGAGTAATATGCAACAAAGCTGTCCCCCGACTGTCAATTGCCTTCTTCCTGCTGGTGCCGAAAGACGGTAAGGTGGAGGCTCCGGCCGAGCTGGTGGACTCCAGCCATCCTCGGCTCTACCGCTCCTTCGAGTACGTAGAGTACAGAAAGCTTCTGCTCTCCACAAAGTCATTCACAGGCGAAGCCCTCTCTCTTTTAGCTGACGATGCTCCAGGGGTCACCAATGTTTAGTTTTCTTCGATCTCGTTGTTGGTTGTTTCTTATTACTAGAAGAGATTTGTCTCAGATTAATGAATTTTAGACTATAGCTTCACTCTTTCTGGGCTAGTAGCTAAAGGAGGAAATAACTATGACCGATGCATGGTGGTTTGTGACTTGGATTCTTTCTGCTCCTGCGGTAACCAGGAGAATTCCGTGAAATTGATCGAGGGAGAGAAAGGTGCACAATATATGTAAAAACTAAGGCTAAATATCATTAAAAAAAACACTTTAACTTTGGACGGTTGTAAGAAAACTTTTTTTTAACATTCAAGATATTAGAAAACCTCCCTAAGTTTAGGGGTTAATAATTATAACCCCGTTTAACTTCGAGGGATAAAATCTCACAACTAGAAAGGGTTTTTTTTCAAAAAAAATCTAAAAGTGTGAACGTGGGATGGGGGGACACGAGATGGTGGAACCCCCCAATGCTCCCCCATGCTCACCCATACGCTCTTTCTCACCTCTCCTATTTATAGGCAAAGAAGAGGGGACAAGAGAGTACGAGTGAGCATGGGGAAGCATGGGGGGAGCATAGGGGGTTCCACAATCTCGTGTTCCCCCATCCCACGAATCTCTCAAAATTCCCACACCCTTTTTCTTTACTTCCCGGTGACTTCTCTCTTCCTCACATTTCCTATTTATAGACAAAGAAGAGGGGACAAGAGAGTATGGGTGAGCATGGGGGGAGCATGGGTGAGCATGGAGGGTTCCACCATCCCACGTTCACAAAAAGCTAAAAGGCTCTTTGATTGTGAACCTTTTCAAAGTCACCCGGGGGGTGAATAGGATGTGATGGGGTCCAACTATTCACACTCCCAAACAGTAACTTTGGAGGTGTGTGAGGACTAAATTGCCCTTCTCCCAAGCCAAAACAGGTCAAGTCCATTCCAGAAACACCCTCAACATCAAAAGGGCATTTTCGGCAATCCAACTCCGATGGCGATCCGTAAACCCTAGGGTCAACGCCGGTCAACGCGTAACCCTAGGTCAACGACAGTCAACGCGTTGCAATCAGAGTCAACGTTCAATGATTCAAAACCCTAGGGTGGACGCCGGTCAACGCGTAACCTTAGGTCAACGCCAGTCAACGCGTTGCAACAAAATTCCCACACCCTTTTTCTTTACTTCCCGGTGACTTCTCTCTTCCTCACATTTCCTATTTATAGACAAAGAAGAGGGGACAAGAGAGTATGGGTGAGCATGGGGGGAGCATGGGTGAGCATGGAGGGTTCCACCATCCCACGTTCACAAAAAGCTAAAAGGCTCTTTGATTGTGAACCTTTTCAAAGTCACCCGGGGGGTGAATAGGATGTGATGGGGTCCAACTATTCACACTCCCAAACAGTAACTTTGGAGGTGTGTGAGGACTAAATTGCCCTTCTCCCAAGCCAAAACAGGTCAAGTCCATTCCAGAAACACCCTCAACATCAAAAGGGCATTTTCGGCAATCCAACTCCCAAAATTACTGTTTGGGAGTGGATATAGCAAACATGGATGTAATGACAACTAATTAAGGTCAAATTCAAACTTATACTAATTCTGTGTCTTATATGAATGCTCTCGGAACGGGATAGATAAACACATTAAACAATCACCACAAAACGCACTATTATCTCAAGACTTGGCTTCAACCCGCAACAATGCACGTGTATGGTGTTATTAAAGTGCCGAGAACGATGAATAAATAAGAGTAAATTACACTAAGCTCCCGAGAATTTTTAGCTGTTCGCAGTAAAACCCTAATAATTAACCTTCAAAATCGCACTAGACCGTCAATAGCTTTTGTAGAAACTCCCCAAAGTTAAAGCCGTTACATCTAACATGGCACATGCAAATCACATGACTTAAAGAGACTAAAATACCCCCTCTAAACTATTAAAAACCACTTTGTAACCTTTTTTTTAATACATTTTCAGCCCTACAAACAGAAATATATCATCTTTTATCATTTGTTCACCTCTTACTCACTTCCAGGTTGGGATCCCGAACCCTTCTTGTGCTGGAATTGTCCTTCAAATTTTTTTTAATGTTACTTATTCTAATTTATGGGGTTATCTACAAAATGCAGAAATTTATCAATGAGTTTCTACAATTCTAAAAAGTCATTGGAGGTTAAATGTTTGGTGGGATCCACAGATCACTATCCCGTGGGTCTTGATTTCCTTTCTTCCAATCATTTTTAATTTGTGGTTTTTTGGCTTTTAACTCAAAGATTCACCTTAATTATTTAAAAATACACTCACTTCCATAAACACATATACACCCAAAGTATTTTATATAAACCCAATCTATCGCATACCCTCAAATTTTATATTGTATCTCCCAAATTTTTTTCTAAAATAGTAATTTCCTCTCTTCTTCTAACTTAGTGATCATGCTCTCCATCGCATTAATGGTGATGACGCGAGAAATTTATTTTTGCGCACTGCTCCCTTTACTTCTCAAACCCCAATTTAGCATATTTACCTTCTTCAATATCTCTTTTTTCCTAATAAAAACAATTTAGGACATTCTTATAAAATTTTGATTGGTATAGTTTTGTGAAATTTTGTTCTTTTATGAAATTCGTGATTGTCACTTACATACATGCTCATCTCCTTATTTCAGCAAGGATTTGTATAGATCCCCTCATAGAATGAGATGATCTATAAGATTGGTTAAAGAGTTACTTTGAAAACTTCAGCTATGTTACCCGCGGTGTAAATTAGTACCAGACACACAAGTTTGATATGCGGGAGCAAGTGAGAATAGAATGCCAATTTTCACTTATAATTATTTTACACCAAACACAACATGTTTTTCAACGGCTAAAATTTTAATTCTCGGTTCTAATTAACTCTCACTTTTACGTGGAAATGATAATTTCCAATGAAATATTTGGAAATTAACTTTTCCACGTGCGTGGGAATCAAGAAAAATGTAACTTCTTATCTCCACTTCACTCCCTTCTCCGCAGCCTCAAAAAGCCTAGAATATTTCGTTGGACTGAGAATCCTCGCAGCAGCCCAATAATAAGAGGGCCCAATATCAATACTAAACTTTTTTGACATATTTCGGCCCATCAGCGGCCAATGCACACCGAATGCAGGGGGCAGCAGAGAGGGAGGGCCGAGGGGGTAGAGCTGTTGCTGTCGCCACCACAAACACGAGGGGCTAATCTCAATCCACAGAATCCCAAACTCGTTTACGAAGAAAACCCAGATCCCAAAACCCCTCTCATGATCAAAAACCCACAACAACAATCCCAGTTTCAGAGCAGATCTCTTTTAATTTAGGCTTTTTTTTTGGGGAGGCTCAATAAGAAAGGAGAAGAATGAGCAGAAGCTGGGTGAGGACTTTAGGGAACGTGAGATCTTTTGTAGGCAACGCGCTCGGGGGATTGAGAGGAGGAAGCAATTTGGCTTCATGGGCTGTCGCTGGAACTCTCGCTTACTTCCTCTGGGTCAAGCCCCAAAGAGAACTCAAAAGACAACAGGAGGTACAATTTTCAGTTTTTTTTGTTATTATTTACAAAAATCCTTCTGCCCATTTAGATATTTTGTTGTACTTTTAAAGGGCTTGTAGTCATGTGGGCAAGTTTCTGATCAGTGAGTTTGGAGCCCACAATTGTTTGTTAGATTTTATTGAATAATGGCTATGACATGCTTTAACATAGATATTTCTCTATTGTGTTTTATTATTTGTGTTCGTATGATCTCCATTTATCTATTTAATATGCCACAACAATGCTGCAAATTTGCATTAATTTAATATGAGAGTTTAGAAAGCACTATGTGATAATCATGTGCGTATGAATGATTTGTAATAATAATGAGAAAGCTGTCATATAATGGTTTTCAGAAATTAAGGTAAGAAGAATATTATTAATTGTAAGCATTGTATTCTAATTTTTAATTTTATTTTGAATTTTGTTATATATTAATGGTGTTTAGATACTAATCGATTGTGCAAATTTTTTTTTGGAACCCATGGTTATCTTCTCTTTTGCCTGTTTGTTTGATGCATCAAGAGGATGCCTGTGTTAAACCTTTTGGCTCATTTTTGTTGCACAAACGGGCTGGTTCCTCGATACTGTTTTTATTTTTATTGGAGAGAGTGGTTTTCTATAGACAAGATTCTTTCAAAGACATTGTTCTGAATCACTGCTAAGTTCACTTTTCACAGTCTAATTAGCTATAATAGATGGCTATAGGAAGTTACCTTTGAATTTTTTTCAGGATGATTGATATGCATCATTTTCATGATTTTGCTGTAAAGTTATACCTCCATCGGCCTTATAATATGTGTATGTGAGGCATTCTGTTCTATGTGTTTTTTGGACTTAAAACTTATCTACTTCTGATAAATATTTACACATGCCTTTCTTGTCTAATCTTGTTCAAGAGATTGTTTTTTCCCCGTACAATCACGTGTTTTGTTTTTTCCCCGTACAATCACGTGTTTTGCAGAACACTTAAAAGTTAGCGGTGTACTTTGCATTGCATCTCTGGTAGGTCCAACTCTTTTAAGCCATAGCTTCTCTTGAGAGAAGCTTACTGCACTTGGGAGTTAGTTTGTGCTTTCTTATGGATATAAATAAGAAAGAACTTGTGATATCATAAATCTAGAATAGTAAGGACGATGTAGAAGGGGGAAAAAGGTCCTATAGATAAGCTCTCTAAAGAAATTCCAATACTCAACACAAACTAAGTTGGCAGTCGGTAGCAATCTATCGTTGAGGTTTTGTTTGGATACTTGTCAAGTTTCCCTTTACTGTAACTAATAACTTTCAGATTTGTGTTGAGCCATTTGTTTCATTATACATCCACCCTGAATGATTTTCTATAATGAGCTCTCTATAGGATTCTTTCTTCCAAATCTCTTAGAAAATTTTTATTTTTAATGAAAATTTTAAATTATGTGGAGGTAAAAGCACTGGTAATGTATGAAGTGAAACACAACCCTCAACTGTTATCAGATGATCATGAGAAAGTGGTCCCTATACTGTCAAAGTTACGTGAGAAGGATAAGAATATATTACCACCATATGGCTGATAGACTATTTCAGTACTCAGATACATGACCTTCACGTCACTATAAGAAAACAATGCGGACGTATATAGTTGTTTATCAGCACCGGAAATTTGAAAATATATGCTGTTAACTATTAGCATTTTACATTATTGTTTTCAGAAGACACCCAAAATCTTTTGCATTTCAAGAAGTTTGAAAGTTAAAAGTATTGCATCCTTTAATCGTATAGAAACCAATTAGGGAGCATAATGCACTGAGTCAGTAACAAGACTTACCTCTATTTTGTTTTTTCTGTTTTTCCCCTAAAAAATCCCTCTATTGCCATCGTCATCTCATAACAACCGTTATCTCCTTAGATGAATCAGTTTAGTGTTGGCCATGGATGACATGTGTCATGTTCAAGTATGCCAGACAAGCCAATTTTTCTTGGGGGAAGTGACATAAATATCATTTATGATCAGTAAGTCTGGACTTAATTGGATCGATTATTCTGATTGATGACTTTGACAGTTTGAAGACTTGAAGAGAACCTCCACTGTATAAGCAGCCCTTTCTGATTGCTCTTTTTCAATCACAGGATCAGTGCAAAAACTTAGGAGCTGTAAGATATACATTTCCATTGAGATGAATTTTTTAACCTTTTTGGGGGTAAGCAACATATTTTTACTCACCTTTAAATTATAATGCGTGCCAACAGCGACATCTAAGTATCATTTGGTGATGATGAATGAATGTGTCCTAATCTATTCAATCATTCGTATAACGTACCATCCTTTTCCTGGCTTCTGCCAAATTGAATATGGGAAATTGTTTGTAAGTGATGAATGAATTGATAATATATCATATATGTCAAGCCTAAATGTCATGTTTCTTATTCATCCAACCTAAATGTCATGTAGCGATGACAAATACTGGTGGTAACCAATTCAAACTTCCCTTTATATTTCGATTTTAACCTTTTCGGCAAGAAATATCTTTTTTCTCTTCTTTAGATCATAATGTCTACAAGTAGTCAGTCTAAGTTTCATGTAGTGATGATGAACGAATTTTCAATAACCAAACTGATCATTCGTACAACGAACAATCCTTTTGTAGCCTGATCTTTTCCGCGTTGTTCTTTTACGAGTTCTTCTTTCTTTTTCTTTTCTTTTCTTTTCTTTTCTTTTTCTCTTTTTTTTTTTTTTTTGAAGGATAAAAGAACACTCTGGCATCCATTACATCAGCTTTGGTTGAATGAAAAGACCCTTGGAAGGGATCATTTTCATGAAATGTATACATCTATTTGAAGATTTCTATGTTTTTATCTTGTAGGAGAGAGCAGCTTTAGCAGCAGCGAATGATCCTTATCGTTATGTTGAGAAGACAAAGCCCATTCCTGATCCTCAGGTATTCTTCCAACTTTGACGAACTGTTTATATCATGGTCACTATAATGATGATTTTGCTCATGAACTGAATCTATATCATGATTATGTTGAGACTAATAGCATCTACTTTATGTTGTCGAAATCAGGAGAGAGGAGTGATATATGGAAACAAAGGGCAAAGCAAGAAACCAGACAGCTGATTCATATAAATCTGCAACTACAACTGTGATTTACTACCCCTAGAGCGAGAGAAACTTTTTTGTTTATGTATAAAATTTGCGCAATAATTTGATGAACTGGATGTACAGAGAGAATTAAAATTTGCTTTTCTTGTGCTGTTATGGATCAACTGTTTCATGTTTTTCTTTATTATTGTCGATCTGTAGAATTCACGCACCAAAATAGATTAGTCGCGGGTTCTGCTCATCTTATGGTGCAACGTAGTAGGACAGGAAAACTATTGTAAGACCGTAAAATCATAAGTACAACTTTGACGCTCTGCTGGATTGAAAGAGACCTTAAAATCATATCAGAACAGTTCATATTCAAATTCCATAGAATACACGTATATTAAAGCAGGTGTTGGTTCAATGAAGGGGACAGCCTTCACCTCCGTCAGCAGATAACAGATTCACTCTCGTTATCAGGACGTGCAGAGTTCCTCTTAATGTACTCCAAGCAATCAGACATTGCCTCCGCATAGAATGAGCTCGGCGATCTCAGCCTGCGGTATGTCTGACCTCCGTATCGCTCGCCCAACGTCAGACCTCTTTGGCTTCCGCTCAGGCCATCGCTCTGCCACCCGCTCGAACTTTCTCTCGGTAACAACTGGAAGCCATTGTTGAGGATACCAAGCATGGCAAAAAGCTTTGCGCGTATATGGCGAATAGAGAACAGGGTAAAATTTATGCGAGAACGACGCATCCTGCGCCACTTTGGGCGGAGCTTGCTGTAACCGTGGTAACCCATCTTTGTTACCTTGAGGGAGTGAGCTGGCTGCAGAGGATACTTATACCTCAAAAAGCTCTGGAGGTTGGCGAGGTTTGAATTGAATTGGTTACCCTTTTCTTCTCAGGGTAAATTTGCTGCGCATTTCTCAGATAACGTACCCTCTTAACTTCCAAAAGTGTAACAAAATCCCCCGCCTTGATCCCGTCAGCGTTTTGCGTGCACCCCTGATTATGAGCTCTGTAATCTAATTATGATCAGTCTGTCACTTAATCTCCATTGTCATGCAACGGGCTACCTATAATTATTCTTTAGCTTGCTTGCGGTTAATATGAAAGATCACAATCTTTGAATTCTAGACGAACTCAGGCGCCTAACTTTCTATGGTTTTGGCTAGAATTTAAGTTGTTCTCTGTGGGGACTTCATTCATCGTAGCTGACCCGCAGAGGGTCAAAGGAGCAGATGAAAAGAGCTAGATTTTTTTTCTAAATTCAGTACGCTCCTACACTTGACAATTGGGGTCGCTACGGGTTTGGGCAGCGACGCGCTCGATCCCTAACGGTACGGAGTTGGCATGGTTAATAAAGAACACTTGAAGGTTATGATCCAAATTATGATAAATGGACCTCTTTAAGATTAGTAGTTTAGCTTCATTGTTATTATTAGTGTTAGTAGATGGAACGGAATATACTATACAAACTAAACTAATATTTATGCAATTTTTTAGTATGTTACAGTAAAGTGTATGTAGATTATATAATTTGGCTTATTGAGATTGCCGACACCAACTGGTTCTATGGTGTAGTGGTTAGCACTCTGGACTTTGAATCCAGCGACCTGGGTTCGACTCCCGGTAGGACCTCGCTTTTTACTATTCTTTCATAGTAATAATTTACGATAGTCCAGATATTTTTCTTTTCCTTTCTTTTCTTCTTATAAAAAATTTTACAGTGAATTTATTCAAAACTTCTTCTTTTATAGTAATAATTTACGATGGTTCAGATATTTTACTTCTCCTTTTTTCCCTTAAAAAAATTTACAGTGAATTTATTCAAAACTTCAAATACTTAAATAGTTCGAAGATTTTATCCTAGAAATTTTTATGGTATTCGTTAAGGCGCTGTTTGGTTGTTGTTGGTAAAGTTTTGTATTTATGACACAACTTAGAAAGTTGTTATCCACCTCATCAATTTTACTTTTATACTTTTCTTTGTTTGTTTTTTATTCCATCGGAATCATAAATTGCTTGTTTGGTTTGCAAATGTAACTTTAATTGTTTGTTTGGAAAGTGTAAAAAGTGGTCCCTACTCAAATGATCATATTGGTTGGAATTGTTTTTTATTATTTTTTTTTGGAAAGTGTAAAAAGTGGTCCCTACTCAAATGATCATATTGGTTGGAATTGTTTTTTATTATTTTTTTTTCCTGACTTCAATGTCATGTTTCTCCTAAAATCATGTCTTTTTTTATGAAATCATTTTACAAGTCACATCAACATATGAAATCACTTTACACTATTTTTACTACTACAAACAAACAATTGAAAGTGGTGAAAACTGACATTGGGACCCACTTTTTTACACTTTTTATCCTTTTACATGATAAAAACATACAATCAAACAGCCCCTAATTCTCTTTAATTTTAAAGCAATTTCACTTTAAAAACATTAGTGTGAACAAAAAAAAATCTGGAATCTTCAAGCGATGGAGAAAAGTAAAATGAAGATGGAAAAGGATTTCATCACACGTAACTGTCGAAGATGATGGCTGGTTGGTGGTCGTGGATGGTAGCCAACGAGCACGAGGAACAAATTATCGCTACATTAAATAACATGTGTCAATTAGAGAACTTTTTTTTTTTTTGCAAAGGTACATAATAACATACGTCTTTAATAAATTTTTAATTTTAAAATAAAAAATTTCGGAACAGATATTTAGAACACCTCTCTTGCTACAGTGCACGGGACTCATATGATATTTTAAAAAATAAAATATCATGTGGGCCCGTGCATTGTAGCAAGAGAGGTGGTATGGTTGGGAGTATAGTATAGGGTGTGCCTCTATCATTATTTTATTTAGAAACCCAAGCATCAATAAATAATTGAGCCTGACGAGAGAAAACCCACCCCCAAAGCAAACAAAACTATGTGCCTCACTGTATTTGGGCCCCAGGATTGGAACCTACCCCCACTCCCTTCTAGATAACTCCGCGACCCACAAACAAACAAGGGATTTTTAGATGTCAGTCCCATACATCTTTAATAATTGTAAATATTGGAAATTTTCATTTGGTCCGTTAAATCTTCAATATTGTACAATAGTCACTCACTCATCCTAGAAATTACACATTAGTCCCTCGAATCCTATAGAGTCTTGCGAAACGGTCCTTCGAGTTAAATTACGTTAGATTTGGGTTAACATCCTGCCAAACCCAACGTTTGGAGGCGAAGTGTTTACTTTACCCCTCTATAATATTCCCTAATGCATTTGTCAATAGGTTTAAACCTAATAAGCTTGAGTTTATCTTCTCTAATGATTAGCAAAAAATCATAACTCAAAATTAAGCTTCACAAAATGTTGAAACATCAGATCGACGGATGACTCAGTTACTGCAAAATTTGGGTTAAGGATTAACTCAACCATGATCAGTTTTTTTTTTTTTTTTGAACTAAAATTCCAACCGAGGGGCCATTTTGCAAGCCCCTACATAAGGTTTGAGGGATTGATATGCAACTTCTAAGATTTAGAAGAGTGATATGTAGTTATTTAAGATTTAAGCGGCTAAAGTTGAACTTTCAAGATTCGATGGGCTGATTTGCAATTATTAAAGATGTAAGGGGCTAATATTTAAAAATCCCCAACAAACAAACAAGCGGACAACCAATTGCCTCCATCGCCAAATCCCCCTCAATAATCACAATCCCCAATCTCTATCTCTTATCTCTTCTCTCTCTCTCTCTCTCTCTCTCTCTCGATAGAACCACCAATGTCTTCTCTTTCTCTCTCCTCAATCTCCTCCGCCTTCCTCCCACAAAGCCCATCAAAGCCCACGATCAAGAACCCCACGAGAATCAAACTCCCCCCTCTCTCGGTTACGGGGAAGAGGTACAAGGGGACGGCGATGAGGGAGGAGATGCTGACGGAGATGATCGTGAAGAAGGTGGCCGAGGCCATGGAAGTCTGCGGCGGCGATGAAGCCAAGGGCTCCGACGGGTGCAGGGTCGCTTGGGACGAGGTCGAGGAGGTCAGCCAGGCGAAGGCCCATCTCAGGCGGAGGATCGCGGAGAGCGAGGCCGACCCGCTGGAGTCGTTCTGCGAGGATAACCCCGAGACCGATGAGTGCAGGGTCTACGAGGATTGACGGCTTGGTCCGTTACACTAACGATGTACCACGTGAATGGCGAAAAAATATTTGATGATATAATGATTTTGTATGGCGTAAGAAAGTGTGTTGCTTTAATGGGTGACTAGTTCTTGCTTTTTTTTTTTTTTTTTTAAGATGAGTGACTAGTTGTTGGGATGTAAAGAAAGTGTGTTGCTTTAATGGGTGACTAGTTCTTGCTTTTTTTTTTTTTTTTTAAGATGAGTGACTAGTTGTTGGGATGTAATTGATGTTGTGAATATTAATGTTGAATTGCTATGTCGTGTGATGAGGTTTTGTATGGGAAAATGATAGCGGCGTACCCCCCAACCACAACCTCAGTCACACCCCCTCTTATTTGCTACAGTGCATCGGGTTCCACATGGGATTTTAAAATTTTAAAATCCCAAGTGAGACTCAGTGCACTATAGCAAATGAGAGAGTGGTGTGGTTATGGATGTGCTCCTAATGTCATCCTTTTGTATGGGGTAGTGATAACTAGAGTTGACTGTGGGCTGGGTCGAACTAGCCGGCTGATCCGTCCCAGACCGCAGTGGGTCGCGACCCGGCCCGGTCAAAAGTGGGGTCATGCTCGATCTGGTCTAAATATATCCGGGTCATGGGTTGGGCTAACTCCTGATCTGAGATTAGAGAAGTAGATCTGGCTCACGCTGGCCCGGCCCACACCTGATCCGTTCCGACCTATGACATATGTTTTGGTTAGACTAGCTCTTTCTTTAGCTCTTTGGGTCTGCAGTTAGTTGCCAACAAAGCTAAAAAGTCGTAGCCTCGTAGGTCTTTAGTTCATGGGTCTTTTAGCCCATTGAGAAACAAATCATCTTAAAGCTCGTTATTATCTACTTGGAAGAATTAAAAAGTTTAACGCAAATTTAAAAATAATTCGATACAAGTTTATATTACTAAAAACCAAATTAGAAATAATTTTATTAATGTAAATATAAGTTTAATATAATTAAAAAGATAAAAAAAAAGAAAAAAATTTGGACGAAAAAACAATGGGCCGGCCTACAACCCACGAGCCGTGGCCCATGTCAGACCTAGCCCGCATATAGACGGGTCGTGAGCTAGGCTCGATCCAGTCCCAGACCCGGGATCAGAACAAAACCGATCTGACCTTGAATTATTTCTTTACTGTAAGAGAAAAAGGTTTACATTTTCACTCCAAAATCGGTAACTAATGGTGTGAGTAAATTGTATACAAAGTTGAGATTAGCATACTTGTTCTGCAACTAGTCTTTGTAAAAAAGATGTAAATAAAAAAAAATGAAATTCCACAAGAAATGTAAATGCAGTCGCTTTAATGTGGGCTGAGATAGCATTAGGACCACGATGTTATTTTTTCAAGAGTAGGATTTAGACGGAATGGGACTTTGATCTGATCTATAACACCTACTTTGAAAATTTGATTAATAATGCTAGCGTGTAAAATTACGAAAACTTAGTCATCGTAACTTTCAAGATTAAATCTTGTTCGCCATGCATTTAAAGTAACAACAACAACAACATCAAAGCATCTATCCCAAATGTTTAGGATCGGTTACATGAATTATATTTTTCTATTCAATTTTATTATGGGACATCTTTTCCGTTAAGTTAAACATTATTGGAGACGTATTTAAAATGGATTACAAAGTTAACATCAAAGCATTTATCCCAAATGTTTAGGATCAGCTACATGAATCATATTATTCTATTCAATTTTATTATGGGACATCCCTTCCGTTAAGTTAAACATTTTTGGAAAAGTATTTAAAATGGATTAAAAAAATTTGTTGTCATATTAGTTCTCGATTTAGCCGATGTAGAGAGTTTTCACCCTACGACTACGAGGACATACTAGATCTTAAACTTACAACTTGAGTTTATATCATGACTAAAAAGTTCTGATGCAATTGAAGAGGACGAGAAATAAAACTTCAAATTTCTGGTGCAATCAAAGGGCCTGAAAAATTAAAGGCGTGAAAGTAACAATTTGGGCACTGATGGGTTATGGGCTATTGGTCCTCGCCTTTTCCTTGTATTGAGTTCCGATGGCCCACGGGCTTTGGTAATTGGCCTTCAACCTCATCCCAGCAACGGGCGTGACCTGGTTATTATCCGAATACTGACTTTTTTTTCTCTCTTTGTTTTATTATTACTAGTTTTTATGCACGTAGTTAAATATCAAAATAATTTATTTTTTAAATTTTTATTATTATAAATAAGATAGATTCATTTTGATTATTAGATTTGATATAATTTTTATTTACTACATTATAAAAAAATTGAGGTAATGGATTTTTGTACTAAACTAGGATCAATATAGTTAACTCGGATATCTTAATTGATTCCCTAAGAAAAATATATCAATTGATATAATAATATCTTCAAGCGGAATAGTAAAAGAAATTAAGTTAAATTGATACTACATGTCATATTCCAAACTCTACTAATCCCAAACAATAATATGGAGTTAAGCGTGAATAGCAATATCATTATGAATTGTATTTCTAGCAATAAAGAAACCACATTTCTTATTGCATTGAAAACATAATTGCACAACACTTTTGGACATTCTAAGCTCTTGTTTTATAATAAACAATCTAAAAAAAGAAAACATTAAAAAAAGTACGATAAGCATGATACACACACGTGCGCGCGGGCACGCGCGCACACACATACATATATGAGATCTCACCCCACATTATTTGATAGACTTAAAATAATAAAAAGACAAAAAACTAAAGATTAATGATAACTATAGTATACTTTTGGGTGTTTTGAGTTGTGGATAGGATAGATG
This sequence comes from Asparagus officinalis, assembly GCF_001876935.1. NCBI lineage: Eukaryota > Viridiplantae > Streptophyta > Magnoliopsida > Asparagales > Asparagaceae > Asparagus > Asparagus officinalis. Next base: position 127,696,406 of record NC_033794.1, read on the forward strand.
ATGGTTTTTCGAAACAGTAGGTGTGTGGGTGGGTAAATAATTTTTGTTTGTGTGGTATCCTAATTAGAAGCCCAAGAAACAACCTTGGGCTTTTCTATTATGGCCCAGATCTACCTAGACCTATTTTATATCTATAAGTAAGGGTTAATTTCTCAAACCCCCTTGAACTTTGGGAGTTGTTGCACATAACTCATTAAACTATGTTTATCTCACATAAACCCCCTAAACTATGGGGTGTCTCGCAAAATCTTGTTGAACTTTATCTTATCCTACACAATCAAACTTCATGTAATTTGTAAATAACTAAAATATTATTGAGTGATGAAAATCTCAAACTTCATCACTTGTCGTTTAGACACAACATACCCCCCCCCCCCCAAAAAAAAAAAAAAAATGTGAGGCTTTCTATAGTTCAAGGGAGTTAAGTGACATAAACAAAGTTTAGAGGTTATGTGCAACACCCCCAAAGTTTATGGGGTTTCATAAAATTAACTTCTTCAAATAATAAAGTCCAACACCTAAATCAACACATTTGTTTTCTACTCCGCCCTCAAAAACCATAACTCTAATCCATAAAAAAAAGAAGGAATTGAATAATGAAGAATAAAAGACAATGTCCAGAGAAAAAAAAGAAGAAGAATGAATTGAATAAGGATTGTTGGGTTTGTACATAATAAAGAGCAAAAGACAAGACAAGAGTCGAGAAATATATTAATATATACTTGAATTAATCAAATTATATTATTACTCATTATTGATATGCGTTAGAGACTAAATGTGTTAATAATCTTAAACTATAAAACAGAATGTATGTGCCCTCTAACATAACATTTTTACTACAAGCAACCCTCAAGATTAATTTTAAAACTCTTTCAGGATAAGGAATAAAAAACTAACAAGTTTGTAGTGGAAGTTAGTGGAACATAGTACATTCTTAAGAACCATTAATATTTACTTAATTTTTTATAATGACAGTATCTCATTATTAACTAACTACAAGGTCTACTACATTATTTTTTTTTTTTTTTGTGTTCAAGGAAGGCAGAGGACTCAGGTGAGTCCTCATCGTAATGAATGTTATACAATTTAAGTCTAAAGGAAAAAAGAAGGATTGATCAATGATGTAGTGGGTGAGGGGGAGACCCCAGCAGCTTAAGTTGGGTTTAGATGTGGATATATTATAGATGGGGATGGAGAAGAGTGGTTTTAAAAATAGTGGGTGTGTGTGTGGGTAATTAATATGGTTTTGTTTGTGAGGTTTTTTTCGTTTATTTTCAAGATATCAGTAGTACTGTGGATATATAGTTATAGCATTGTTACTCTCTTTTAGTTTTGTGAAAGAGTTCGGGTGTAAAGAAAAAATATTAAATTATCTAATCAAGTTAAAGTAGGGTCATATAAGCTAACCTCATATATGAAATTTATTTTAATCAATACCCATATATAAGTATTACAATTGGTATTGAGATCTCAGATACATGTGAAATTCTCTTTGATTTTTATACAAAGAGCATCTATTTAAATAATAATAGTATAATTAAACTTTATCAAACATTTAATCTAATTAGAAAAAATAACAAAGACACATACCTATTGAAGGTGATGAAAGTGTTGCGTAAAATTGTTGCAATTTCTTGATCTGAAAAAGATCAAACATGCAATATAATTAATTGCTTTAAATTAATCTAATCTAATCTAACAAAAAGAAATAGATGAAAATGCTGTGAAAATTATTGCTATTTCTTGAAATAAAAAGGAAGATCAAACATACAGTATAATTAATTGATTTAAAATAAATTAATCTAATCTAATAAGGAAAAAAGGCATGTACTTGTAGAAGGAGATGAAAGTGTTGTGGAAATTATTGTATTTTTTTGTCTTATATATATTGGTTTATGATGTTGCATGTGAGAGGATAACAATTATAAATAAAGTTCTATTTAAATAATAATACTATAATTAAACTTTGAAACTAATTATGCAATACCGTGAACTACTTGAACCACATTGTGTCCTCAGATCAGAGCCATTTGTTTTCATTTTCCTTTTTTATATTTTTGAGAACGATTTTATCTCTTTAATTTGTTTGGTGGATTTTGTAGAAAATATATGTATACAACCGTCACATATCTTGCATACTTAATAATTATTATCAATTACAAGTACATATGATTTTTATAATTCTATCACGTTTTTTTTTTCAGGTTTACATTTCGATTAAACTATATCCTTATCTTCATACTCTGTTTATACTATGATTTATTTTTCTTTTTTTTATTTTTGTCCCTTTAATTTGTTTGGTGGATTTTGCAGATGCTACAACCGCCATATATCATACTCAATAGATACTATCAATTACAAGTGCAGATAAATTTTATAATTCTATCATATTTATTTTTATCCAGGTTTACATTTCAATTTAAACTATATCCTTATTTTCATACTATGTAAATCCAATAATAACTCATCAATTTCTCAACTTATTCTAACTTAATGGATTAGTATTTAAATTCCAATGGTTTTTTTATCTACCTAAAGATTTTCTCAAACTCGTGCTTTTAAAGGGAGTATGTTTTAACTAAACCAAATACTGATTTAACTAAATACTGAATTTTCTCAAAGATTTTCTCAAACTCGTGCTTTTAAAGAGAGTATGATTTAATTAAACCAGATATTGAATTATTATTTATTAATTTTCGTTAAACAAATGAAAAGCTAAACTGAAATTATAATTTAATTGAATGCTATAATTAATATGGAAGATTTTACATGATAATACAGAAAAATAATATATTATAACTTAAATCAACTTGAATTTTATATATTAGAATAGTTCTAGCTACATGAGAACGTGCACTCATCGTCATATTGAAAAAATAATTAATTAATTATAATTACTGCTTAGAGAAGATATTTAGTTGCATATTTTTAACCTAATTGCAAAGAGATATCAAGAGAGAAAAGTAAATATGGACATTATGTAAGTAGTTTTTTTTTTCAATGCTCAAATTTAATGAGAATGAACGAAATATTTTTTTTCAATCAGCTGGTTCAAGTTAAAAAAAAATTAAATGAGCTACAACTTTTCACAAAATGGGGCATTCCGAGAATCGAACTCGGGACCTCTCGCACCCAAAGCGAGAATCATACCACTAGACCAAATGCCCTTCTTGTTATTGTGATTAATCTATTTATTATAACATGTTAATTTCAAATTTCATAATTCACCTACAAAAGTTCTACCCTTTAGTAAATCGTCTCTGCGCCCATTTTCATGAGTCATAGATTATAATGATATGTGAACATTCTGTCTTTACCATAAAAGTAGAATATATCTTAAATTTTTTGAATTATTCTGTAAGCTAGTCTTCGAGTTCTTAGCATTTTATTATTTCCTTTTAAATATACACTTTTAGAAAATTTCATGATATTCATATCCAAAACTCTTTTAGTTTTATTGACCAAGGAGAAAAATATCCTCCCTTGCTAATAAGGTCTAATCACAATAAGCAGTTGAGAAAGAAGATCAAGAAATAAAATTTGTTATGTTATGATGTGACTGACAGCGTCTAATATATTTGGGCCTCCAAATAGGTGAACGTTTTATGTACAAACAAACTAAAATTATCCGAAGCTCCAGATTTGATTCCAATTTTTATTTAAATTAAAATTAAATTTAATAAACGAGATATTACCGGTCTCACGATACGACTGCTGTGGTACCTTTTAACTTTTATATAATTTAAGTAAAATACTATGATCATACGTATATTTGTTTAATAAGATAATAAAGGGAATTTTTCTCTCAAAAAAAAGATAATAAAGGGAATTATATCAATAGTGGTTACAACAAATCGCACAAAATAAAATAAATTAGTTAAACTAGTAAATTAGTTATATCTGTATGTACGTACCTCATTTGTTAGAAAATTTCCCAAGAATCCCTTTTGCCATCAAAATGTATAAAAAATAGGAATACAGCAAATATAAAAAGTAAATAAAAGTAAAGAAAGACGTGGGAACATGACCATGAGCCATGCACATGTTCAACTGAGGTGTCAACTCACTGTGGCGCTCGTTTGCTTTCACATATGGGCGCTTCTACACGGACCCCAAAGCCCCCCCCCCCCCCCCCCTTTGGTCTCCGGGCATTAATCTTCACATATATGACAGCAAGCTACACACAAATTAATTAATATATATCAAAACAAAATATATATGTTAAAAGTTCACCATTATTTGTATTTTCTTTCTCTATTTAAGGGAGAGTTAACCCCCCAAGTCTAACCCAATTTTATCATATTAAGGGGGGGAGGGAATAGGAGCAAATGGTGGGTCAAGTTGTTACATTTGCAAGCATCATTTGGTTCCTTACTCCACTTACAGATCGACTTCCCACATGATGTGGTGTATATATACTACCAAAGTTCCTCCTTTTGTCTTGTCCCCTGTGTAACTGTGTTGATAGTTTTAATTAGGGTTACACAAATTAATTAAGCAAATGGCCGGGCACTACGTACGCATGTTAATGTTATCCTCTTCGTACGCATGTGCCTCAGGCTTGCGTGCACGTTTCTTTTCCTTTGCCTACATTGATTGTTTGTTGTCTCTCTCTCTCTCTCTTCGGAGTCAGAATTAACGCGTCTCTCTTTTATAGTGTTTCTTCGCTAATAAGCACTTTGGGATATTGGGTATTGCTAAATTAATTAGATTCCTTTTGGTGAAAAAAAAAACTCTAAAATCGTGATTAGGATTAATAAAGGCTATTTTTTATGCCTAACATGTCTGTTTATGTACAGAAAATTAGGTTCACACAGCTATATAAGTTTTTGTTTTGAAGGTTCTTTAGATGTCAGTCCCTCGAATCTTCAATAATTGTATATTGGTCCCTCAAATCTTAATAGCTGCAAATTAGTCCGTTTGTACTCTTCAAAAAATTACAGATTAGTCCCTCAAATCCTACAGGATTTTGCAAAATGGCTCCTCCGTTAGTATTTCAGTTAAAGAAACTTAATCATGGTTGGGCTAACCCCTAACACAAAATAAGATCAACTTTGGATTACATCTTTTTATGCTAGCTAACCGTTGGAGAAGAAGAACTCGGGTGTGTTTGGATTTATTTTAAATGGGTGTTGGGTTTAAACCTATCGAGAAATGGGTCGGAGAGCATTATAAAGGGGTAAAATGGTCATTTCGATACAACCATTAGATTCGACTGAATATCCGCCCCACATCCAACATGATTTAACTTAAAGGACCATTTTGCGAGGCCCGGTAGGATTTGAAGGGCTTACAGGCAATTTTGAAGATGCGAGGGACCGATACGCAATTAGTGAAGATTTAATGAAGAGTTGATATATTGATCAGCATGCAATTTCTAAGATTTAAGGGACTACTACGCAACTATTAAAAGTCTAAGGGACTGATATCTAAATAAACCCTTTTTTTTTTTTTTGGTTGGCTTTAGACGCGGTTGATGGGATTTAATTAGGCTCGAACTGTTTTGAAACCGAACCTCAAAGCTCGGAAGTCACGGTGAGAATCAATCAAGGATTATGATCGTTTATACGTGCGCTCAAATAGTATGAAGAAAGGTGCTTTGCATGTTGCTGTTGACTTTTCATTTTTATTAATTTTTGATGCTAGTGACGGAGGTGGTGGGCTATTATTGTACTTTTTGTGCGGGGGTCACCAAAGGAGCTGTTCCCACTTCCCCACCCATTTGCATGGCGGCGATTGTGCCCATGTCAACGTGACCTCATGATATTGGAATATTGATGTCATTTTGACTTGATTCCTTCCCTTAATTTTGGATTATTATATATATATATATCAGTTCTTCGAATAATGTGGCCAAGTCTCTAGACCATTTTATAAAAATCTCACGTGTATAATATAATTAATATCTCGTGCGAACGAAAGGCAAGGGATTAAAGTCATACAGCGTAACTTAAATCACTGTAGGGAGAAGTCCATAAATCAATGGCAAAGATAATTAAGGACCGGAAAAATGCCTTAAGAACCTAAAATATGAGAACAAGGGAGGGGACGGATGAGATGTCCCCCTCCTATTGCATAATGAGCTCATTATGCGTAGGAGGGGGACGTCTCACATGTCTCCTCCAATAGTCTCATATTCTGGTTCCCCGTAGCAGCGCTTTTAAGGACCGTGATTGTGATTGTCTTGAGTGAAAAGTTAAAAAACATCGTAATTTGTAAAGAGTAGAATAATCATCGAATAAAGCACATAAATTAAATAGTTACAGTGCAAGTACATGCTGCATGCAATTGTAATTGATGTGTGTGTGTGTTTTTTTGTTTTTTTGTTTTGTTTTTAAATTTATGATTTCATATCATGGAGTAGAAAAAGTAAATACATACAAAAGAAACTCTCTGGAGAGCGAGACTCTTACAAGTCCAAGAGAGCAGCTAACCTACCTACTAACGTAAAGAGAGATACCCATCTCTTTACCGACAAAAGCAAAATGGAGGCGAATTGGCGAAATATGAGGCTACAACATTTCGGCTCCTAAACAAATTAAATATAAAGATTACATGCACCCAATTTAACACGTACAAGATCAAAAAAAAAAAAAAAAAAAAAAAAAAAAAAAAGGGAGGGCTAGCTCTGGCGTAGGTCTTACGTTCCCATCCGATCAAGCCAAAGACGGAATTGTTGGATGCGTCGGGGGAGCTCCTCTGCTGTGAAGTATGACTTGATGGATTCTCGATCGCTCTTGTCCTAATTTGGAAAGAGCATCACCTACACTACATAGTTGTAATTAGTAATTAAAATTGTTAATTTGATTGATTTTAAAACTTTATTATATATATATATATATTTATGCAACTAGTCAAAAATGTTGTAATCACGAACAGCCCTTGAGACTATTAATTTTATTAGTGCAGAGGGAGCATTGTCCTCTTCTATCAAAAGAAAGAAACTAATAATTTCACTTTAGACGACGAACAAAAAACCAATAATAATAATAATAATAATAATAATAATAATAATAATAATAATAATAATAAGAGTTCAATAGAATGGCGGCGTTGAATCCAAGCATGGCTAATATTTGGCATCACAGATTCACCAAACGCGCATGCCAAAATTAGTGCACCCAAAAAAAATCATCTCGCGGGATGCGTATATAGCTAGTTGATATTAATTGTCAAAGAAGTTAGTGATGCAAACGTAAAACATGTGATTTATTAGAGTTTTATTTTACTTTTTTCCTTTCTCTTCCTCCATCGTATTGGGGATTCGAAATAATCAAATCAAATCCGTACCCTTCCGGATCTTGTGTTTGAAAGTTGAGCAAAAAAGAAATTCATCACAAATCAAAAATAAAAACTTGTAGGAAAGTAAACAAGAAATAACACACCAGATTTAACAAGGTTCGGCAACGTGCCTACGTCCTCGGGAGCCACAACACACAATTCTTTGATTACTTGAAGAAGATTACAATGCTTGCAATTGGCCTCTCTCTCTCTCTCTCTAAGATTTCTAATCTCAAAGAGCACTCAAAACCCTCTTTTTCCGTGCTATTTTTCTCTCTTAAACCCTAAAGGGATATGTTTCTATTTATAACAAAATACAATCCCAAGCAGATTAGGATTCTAAAACGAGTATGCCACACCCTGGTGTGACAGACACCACACCCATGGCAGGCAAGGCAGACTCTGCCGTATCAGGGTGTGGCAGACACCACACCCATGACTTGTCTTGAATTTTCATGCGATTGTTGATTTTGATTCTAGGTTTGGGTTTCTATTCTCAAGACAAACACATCAAGGCGTAAATCAACGCGGACATAGTTTATTTTTACGAGTTTTTCCAATGTCTCTTAAATCATTCATGTTTTGACTTAGTCCCTCACACATCATTGGAATTGTTATTAAGTCCGTCGTGTCCCCCGATTCTTAAATTATTTCAAAAATAATGTTAGGGGCACACCCCCTAACACACCACCAACCACACCCCCATCTCCTATCGCTATAGTAAACCGGGCCCCACATGGGATTTTAAAAATTCTAAAATCTCATGTGAGGCCCGGTTTACTGTAGCGATGGGAGAGGGGAGGTGTGGTAGCTAGGGGGTGTGCCCCTAACACCACTCTTATTTCAAAGCTAGCCCCTCAAAACATTGAAATTGCGAGTGCGGAACCTGTAGTGTAGCTTGAGAACCGGGGGTCCTAATGTTAATGCCGACCCTATTTTTATTTATTTCTTTCTTTCGCTCTTTTTTTTAATGGAAACCCTATTTTCATTTCGACTGAAAATGACAAATGCCAAAATCCGTAGCTTGTTTGGCGATGAATATTAATTTCTTTGTTTTGTATTCTTCATCCCCCCTCGAATACAATATTTCCTCTCCTCCTTGACGAACCAATTTCCTCGTGGTTAATTAGAAATTAACTGGAAATGTGAGCGTGACTAGTAAAATTCAAATCGCAATTAGAAAAGTTCTTAGGTACCGTTTGGCAAAGGGTTAAGTGAGGGGTTAAGGAGACTTAACCCCTTCTTAACCTGCCAAACACAACAAATCTATATAAGGATTAAAGTGAGTTAACCCTCCATAATTTGCCAAACATAAAAAATATAGAAGGGTTAAGTTAACCCCTCTAGAGGGGTTAAAATGAGTTAACCCCTCAAAATAAGGGGTTTACTAATACTCCTATTTAGATGGAATAAGAGTTAACCCTTCTAATTATAAAGAAAATAGTCAAAATCATTGTTATTCCCAAACACTAAAACTGATCATAAGGGTTAAAATAAAACTTATTTAACGAGTTAATAATTTAGTCCTTCGGATTATCAAATGGGCTAAGTACATTAATCTTTCTCTTTAACCCCTCTTCATTAACCCTTTGCCAAACGGGACCTTAGGGATCTTTAATTAGCGTTTGTATAGTGTCAAAGGCTAGCGGGCATCATTAACACATCTCTAGTTCTCTACTACTTGTTTGCGGTCCGTGCAAAGCACGGTATTATTATTTTATTTTATTTTTTTACAGTAATCCCGCTTTTTAATATGGCATGATTTGAATTTTTGAAAGTACTACAGTATCTCGTTCTGCTACAGTACCTTTTAAATGCTACAGTATACCCGTGTGATACATTAATAGTTTTAATTAATTATTAGCTACAGCAATAATGCTAAAGTAAATGCTACTGTAGCATGAACAATGAATCTCTGATCCTCCTGTTTGTATAAAGGAATAGATATATGCTTGAGATTTTTCCAAATTTCTTCCCGCTCTAATCGATGAGACGAGGTGGTTGGACCAATTTCGTACGGAGGTCCCCGTAGGGGATCCCCTAGCTTTCATCCGGATCCGCGCATGCGTGAGCAGAAAGAAAATGACTGTTAATTATTATAATATTTGTGAAGTCACATTCGATTTTGTTTTCACCCCGCTCTGTTTTATGTACTCATCATCGTCTCTTTTAAACTAAAAAACTATTTTTTTAATCCACAGTGAATCTTAACACAGGATTATACTTAAGGATTGGATAAGGAAGTTGCTATCCGTAACTAAGTTGTGGTTACCCATTTCAATAAACTTCCTTAATAATTGGAATTCTGTTTTGTTATCCAAGTAGAGAATCTAAAATTAATACAAATTGAAAATGGCAGTATAATATTGCAATAAAAAACGTAACGGGAGCCTCTCTTGTCGTACAGTAACTAAGTTGTGGTTACCCATTTCAATAAACTTCCTTAATAATTGGAATTCTGTTTTGTTATCCAAGTAGAGAATCTAAAATTAATACAAATTGAAAATGGCAGTATATTATTGCAATAAAAACGTAACGGGAGCCTCTCTTGTCGTACAATTATGTAGGCGTCAAAAAATGCTGAAAGATATCCAAACATAGGGAAAACCACTCAAAACTGACAGATATAAACTGTCTCGCCAGCGAGACAGACTTTGCTGTCTCGCCAGCGAGACAGTGTTTGCTGTCTCGCCAGCGAGACAGCTTTGAGATGGTCAGAAACCACCTTGAACAACTGCCCCACACACGTCCATTAACTGTTCAAGAACGTGGGAAGCGTCGTGGGCGAGAATCACGCGGATAACTGCCAAAATAACGGAGTTTGAAACGTGGGAAGACAGTTAAGATGAAAACTGCCTGCGGTTACTGTTTCCGAGACAGTGTTTACTGTCTCGCGACAGTATTTTACTGTCTCGCTGGGCGAGACAGCAAATTTACTGTCTCGCTGGGCGAGACAGCAAACACTGTCTCGGCCAGCGAGACAGCAAACACTGTCTCGCCCGCCGAGACAGCAAATGCTGTCTCGCGAGCACTGTTCATCCAGAGGGTTATAAATACCCCCCGAAGGCCATTTTCACAGGGGGCGGGCAGCAGAGATCGAAGGCTGATCATTGAGAGCAATCCAGAGCAATCCAAAGCAGAGAGAGAGCAGAGGTCTTGAACTTTCGGCCAATCCTTGATATTCAGGTTTTGACTTGATTTCAAGAAGAACGACTATCTTACATCGATAAGATATCGTTTCAATTTCTCACTTCGATAAACGAAGTCAGAATCATAAACCCCTCACGATTCAATCAGAATCTGTGATTTGGTGGTCCACGAGTCAAAGCACTCCCGGCACAGGCAAAGATCCCACGAAAGCAGTGATCCAAACAACGATCCTGCGTTTATTTTCTCAAGAGTTGTAATTTTCTTTTTGTTGTGTAAAAGAGTCTTATAAAAAGGCTGTTTTCTTTGAATTTATTGTAATCGACCGAAGATATAATGAATTCGACAACAAATTCGACTTTTGGCGAAAACAAACTGGCGACCACAGTGGGAGCCAACGGTCTCGCTGCCGAGACCGTCGTGTCGCAGCCGATCAAGATTCCAGTTGAATCCATGGTCGAATACGAATTCGACCAAACCAAGTTTGAGGAATATCTCTCATCATCCTCTTCAAGATCTTCATTATCTCGCAAGTACAAGAGGATCTCACAATTGAGGAAGACTTACATGCCAAAGAAGGCACAAAATGAAGATTCTCGCTTGATTGTTGCTGAGAATTTCACTCGCAACACCTCTGCTCAAAATGGCTCTTATCTAATTGAAGAGTCATCGAATCAAAGCCCGACGACATTGACGAAAAGAGCTCGTCAGAGACAGCGTCAGCGTCGTGCTCGTCAAATAGCTAAGGCATTTGAACAAACCGACGGAGTTCGTTATTATGCGGACTTAGAGTCGAGGAAACAACAAGTGGTTTGTTCAACGCAACGACGAACTACTCACGTTTCTGCACAATTCACAACGGAGGAATGGACACTAGTCAAAAGGGCTCGTTCGACCCTCAAAGAACGTATACAAAAACATCGTGCAAACGCTGCTCATGTCCGAACTCTACTACAACAAAGACGAGAAAGGAGGAAGGAAATGGTGACCAAAGAACCACCTAAACTCCGCCAAGTTTGGATTCCAAAAGCTGGAGTTGTGCAAAATCAGCATTCGGAGCCCGTTAAGACCCCATACCCGCAAATGGGTGGTTTCAGACGTGCGACTCCCAACATAACCTTGGATCGCTCAAAAACAAAAATAAATTGTCCTGAGAATGCCAACAAGGTTTTATACCCCCAGAAGAAGACGCATTCACCAAATGATATCGTCATACCTGGGAGATCATACCAACAGACGATACGATTTTTTGGCAATCATACCGATGAATCGTATTATCAAGTTGAAGTTGTGAATAATTTTCGAAAGAGAGTTATTCGAGAGATAAACTCTCGTTGTTCCTGTGCACGACTCGTCAAAACAGCATTATCAGAATGTGACTGTTTCAAACGAGAAATCATCCCACGAAAAGTCTCTGCATTATCAAAGCCTAAGCTGAGACATTTCCGCAAAAGAAAATCAGCTGCCCAAAATGATGAATTCCCTGAAGTCACCATCAACGTAGCTGATAGAAGAAAGTCTAAACAGCATTCAAGTGACTCAAATCCCGACTTTTCCCCGAAAGGAAAAGTCAATCCAAGAATTGCTCAAAGGATGTCTCGACTCCAATTAGGAGCTATCAGACGCAGAGACTACAAGAGAATGCAAGAAGGAATGTCCTCGGAGGATGAATTCTCGGACACTTATTCTGCAATCGCTTCTGATGATACAATGTCTAGCACAGGACAAATCAGAGAAGTATTCACAATCACTGCTGATCAGTTCACTCAAATACTTCAGGAAGCTCTAGCCAAACAACGTGAAGAAATTAGAGCTGAAGTGAAGACAGAAATGAAGTTGGCTATCCAACAAATGAGAGAACTGTTAACTCAACAGCCTCAACCTCCTGAGTCCAATCAGCGATTTGAATCCAGCCACCACACTCGGAATGTTGTAGATGACAGTGATCCAGAGGTGGATGAAGTCATTATGGCTGATACACCTCCCAATGGCAATAACGCTGGGGGTGGTTTAACGGATCCTCCCAATAACGATATTGGGGGTGGTTCAATAGCACCTCTCACTGGGGGTGGTCCAATTATCTTTACTCGACATCATTCAGAAAGAAATGAAGACGATGACGGGAAAATGCAAAAACTTGAAGACAAAATCAATGCTTTGATGACGGCTCAAGAAGTTAAGAAGACGGGTATTCCATGTCCTTATCCGAGGGAATGGGATTCAATACCATACCCGACCAAATTCAATCTGATTAACTTCACACCGTTTGAAGGGAAGAGTTCGCCGATTCAACACTTGATTTATTTCAAGTCTCATTTGGGCATAATCTCTGGAAACGAGGCCTTAATGATCCGGTCATTCGTTGGCACCCTTCGTGGGCCCGCCTTCGATTGGTACCGACGGCTCAAGCCAGGGAGCATCAATTGCTGGGATGACATGGAAAGTTTGTTCCTCAGCAACTTCTTCGATGATGACACCGAAGTGTCAATCGGAATCCTTTTGGATGAGAAGCAAAAAGACGGAGAGTCAGTCGACAATTTTGTCAAGCGTTTCCGTAACATGGCGATGAATTGCAGAGATCCTATTACAGAGGAGTTCATCCTGCAAACATGCCACAATAACCTCTCCATCGATGTCTTGGAAGCTTTGGGGGTTGAGCCGTCCACAACTTGGAAGGAGTTAAAATTTCGTGGCGAACAAGCTGAACACTTTCTTAAAAGAAAGGAAGCTGAGAAAGGCCAACAAATGACATCTGCAATCATTGGGAACGCAACTTTCGATCCGAAGTTTCAAAAAGAATATTCATTCGAAGAGGATGAAGCTCCAGCCATATTGGAATACCTCCTCGCTAATGACAAAATCGAGCTACCACCTATTAAAGATCAGGATGGAGCTAAGATGATTACGGATCCAAATTACTGTGCGTACCACAGAAGGATTCTTCATCCCACCGAAATTTGCTTTGGACTCAAAAACAAAATCCAAGCCTTAATTGACTCCGGCGTCATAACGGCCAAAGAAGTCGAGTAAAGACGACCATATTACTCCATCGGATACACGAGTATAAACTGTTTTCCCCAACTCCATTGGGTACACGAGTATAAACTGTTTCCCCTCACTCCGAAAAGTATACGAGTATAAACTGCTCCTCGATACTCCAAAAGGTATATGAGTCTAAACTATTTCCTTTCCTTAACGGGAAGTTCCTGGAGAATCCTATATTCTTAAGGATAACCCGAACATATGACTGAGGTTAACGTACTCCTCGTTATACCCAGTTTTACAAAGAAAGCTGGGGGTCGATAATTCATGTAA
>NC_033794.1:127715148-127731329 GCF_001876935.1 Asparagus officinalis
CAACTACTTTCCCATTATATTTATTTCATGCATATTTTTTTTGAAAGGATATTTCATGCATATTTCAAACTTCAAACTTGGACAATGAGAGTGATCTTTTCTGTAAAAACACATAAAAATACATCAATACTTATTGCCTTGATGGGAAATCAGATGTTCACATTTCAAACTTGAGAAGGACGATTTTGATAAACCCCTGAACGTCAGGGGCCTTTGAACGAAATTCCCTTTAATTACATAAATAAACAATTCCATTCCAAACTAAAAAAAAATATTTTAATTATAGCTGTCATAAATTAGAAATGTTAGGGGCACACCTCAAGTCACATCTCCAACTACACCTCCCCCTCTCATTCGCTACAGTACTCCGGACCCCACATGAGTGTTTCAAATTTAAAAACTCATGTGGAGCCCGGAGTACTGTAGCGAATGAGAGGGGGAGGTGTGGTTGGAGGTGTGGTTTGGGGTGTGCCCCTAACACCACTCGTCATAAATAAGGGATTGTGATCCGATAGTGTCATTACCTGTCAGAGTTAAGATGAGAGGATCCAGACTTGAAATAGCTAGCTTAAAAATATATTATATAAAATATAATATAACCAAAAAAAAAAAAAATCCAATGAGATAAAAAAAAGATAAACTTATACCTGTAATGATTTATAGTTGAGTAAATCTCAACAATCACTTGCTTAGATCGGACGGCGGAACTCCATACCCCTCTAAATATTCCCCCCAATTTTACTCACAAATTACCAATTTTACCAAAACCTTTAAAAAAAGGGAAAAAAATAAAAAATAAAAAATAAAAAAGAAGAAATAAACAAAAAGAAGTATGTTTATATTGAAAATATACATGATCATAAGTATCAAATACTATCTCAACACTTTCGTTCTGTCTCTATTTCAAATCTCTTGCTCCCTGATCTGAACGAAGAAAGGAAAAAAAAGGAGCGATCTTTTCTCGATCTAAACAAGTAAGTTCTCTCTTTGGTCCTTGCCTTCCTAATTTCTCTCGCAAATCTTTTTTGTTTAATTTGCTGGGTTGATCTCGCGGTATAATATAATTTTATTTTTATTTTTTCGTTTTTTTTTCCGCTATTTGTAGTTGGGTTCATTTTTGAGGTTTGATCCAATGACGGCTGAGACCGGAGAGCGCAACGGTAAGATCAATGGATCGACGGTTGATTCCGAGGCGAAGAGAGATATGAAGGATGAGGGCAATGGAGGGGAGGTCGGTGGATCTTTTGTGATTGTGAACGGAGATTCCAGCGACCACTCCGATAGAGATCTCGACGCCGAGGGAAAGAAGTTGGATCCGAAGTCGAAGGAGGAAAGTAGGGCAAACGAGGAGGATTTAGTCAATGGTGATGAAAAATTGAGTGAAGAGAACGGATCAGGATCTGATATCAAAGTAGAAGAAGGTAGGGAAATAGAAACGGAAGAAAAATTGGATTTTGATGCGCAATTAGCGCCGGAGGAGGTCGAGGGCGATAATGTGAAGGAGTTAGAGATTGGAAAGGAAGAAACTTTGGAAGCTGTAACCGGAGAAGAAGAAAATTCCGACGCCCAGTTAGAGGGAGTGGAAGTCGAGGGTGATGATATTAAGGAACAAGAGATTGGAAAGGAGGAAACTTTGGTATTTGGTTCTGGGTCAGAGGTCAAAATTGTGCATGAGGAGGAGGAAAAAGATGCAAATGATGAGACTGTGGTTCAAAAGGATTTAGGATCAATAGTAGAGCCCGAAACTGTTATAACAGAGACCGGTCGCTTAGAGGAATCAACGTCAGCTTCTCCAGTGGAAGAAGAGGAGAAGCCCGTGTCTGACGAAGATGTTGAAGAAGGGCAGAAGACTGTGCACATGGTTGGAGAAACTGAAAATTCAGCAGAAATAGATTCTGCTGTTGAAGCTGAGCCAAAACCGGGGACTCCCACTGTCGTTGAGGAGACTGACAATTCAGTAGAAGTAGAACCAGAACAGGAACCGGACATTGTGGTTGAAGACACCGAGAATTCAGTAGAAGTAGAACAGGAAAAGGAGCCCGGCGTTGTGGTTGAAGAGGCTGAAAAATTAGCGGCACCAGAATCAGCTGTTATTGAAGTGGAACTGGATAAGGAGCCAAACACAGGGGTTGAAGACAGTGAAACTGTAGCAGATTTAGGATCGGCTGTTGAAGTTGAACTGAAGCAGGGTATGGGTATGGTGGTTGAAGAGATGGACAAATCTGAAGTAGAAAAGAAGGACGATAATGTTGTGGTTGAAGAGAACAATAGCCAAGATGAAACTGGATCAGCTGTTGAAGTGGAACCTGCACAGGAGCCTGAGACCGTGCCAGAAGCGGCTGATAAAGTTGAAGCAGAAGAAGAGACAAAGGAGCCCGAGGAAGTGGTTGCAGTAAGTCCATCATATAAGCATATTCTTCTTAGGGTATCACCGATACAAAATGCTGATGTCAACGCACCTAGAAATGAATCTTCAGGTCAGGTTGACGCAGAAACCAGCGGCGTGAAGGATGAGTTAAATGATGAAACTAGAAATATTAATTTAGAGGGGTCTGACATCCTCCATGTTGCTCAGAATGAACTGGTTGAAGAAGTTAGTAGTTCCAATGATGATGTGCAGCTGGAAGTTAGCTACGGAGACATTGTTCCATCAGAATCCACAATTGATACTTCCAGTGAAGTTATCGAGCCTCGCTCATCTGGTTCTGTACCTTCTGCAGATCGAGATGTACAAGCTGAAGAACTTTGTCCCAACAAAGATACGGAGGCAGAAACAAAGGATTCCATTACAGATGTTGAAACAAATGAAGATGTAGCCGCTGAAAGACTGAAAGTAGAATCTGAGAGTGTACCTGAATCTGATGAAGGTAGTGAATCTGTGGTCAGTACTATTGAAGGGGACCAATCAACAAGTAAGGATGATGAAGAAGAACCTAGCCATGAGCAATCTCAAGTTGCCGAAACGATTCAAGCTCCTCCTGAGACCCGTGTTGTGAAACGACATCGAGTCTATATGATTAAAGTCCCTAGGTTCATTGATGATGAACTCCAGAAGAAAATTTTGGATGCTAGCAAAATAGTAGAAGAGAAAACCAACATCAGAGATTCCATTGGCAAAGATATTCAAAAGAAAATGGTAAATGCATACTGCACATATATTAGTCTTAACCATTTAAACACTTATGGCTAATGCTTTATTATATGTATATTTAGGGTGATGTGCGAAAAAGCTCATTAAATTACCATGCTGTACTGGCTGAAGAGAAGAGCGTACGAGGCTCAATAAATGCCATACGCCAAAAAATGGAGAGAGTTCAGGAGTCAATCAACAGGATAAATAATGCAAATTCAATAGCGGACCTTGATGAAAAGGTGCAAAGTTTTGCAGCATGCTCATTCAGATCATTCACGTACTTTGACCCTTTTCTTCTTTTTCATTATCTTCATTGCTTTTCCTTTGCTTCTTGTTTTGGTGTCCACAGATACGTCAAATGGTCCATAGGCAGCAGCATGAGACCATGTCATTGAAACAAGAAAAGCAATATATAAGTGACATAAAACAGATGAAGCGCCTTCGCGAACAACTTTCTTTAAGAAAGGCCCCGCAGGAACAAATTGAGGAGGCACTCAACCAAAGAGATGAGATTGAAACACAATTTAAGGTACTGTTTGTTACTTTGAAGCATCTTTATGTTGAGGGAATAGTATTCCATCTAATGTGCTTCTACCTGTTACCTCTTGCATGTAGGATTTGAAGAAACAATTAGATTCACAAAGGGCTGCTTTATTGTCAGCTGAAAGCAAAACAAAATCTGCACGAAAAGAATATGGGGATGAAGATCAATGCTTAAAGAAGTTGAAGGAAAAGTATAATGTAGCTGATGGGGTTAGGCAAGAAGCATATCTAGAATTGAGAAAACTCAGAAACCAAGCCACTGAGAAGGTGATTTTTAAATATTTTTGGCTATCAACTACTACTTTTGTAGTATAAGGTGATTAGTTCTCTTACGAATATAATGCTTTTTGCTTGCTGATTATAATTTATTAGGTGCATATCTTCAACCCTTTCCCTGGCTATGGCGAAAATTTATTCGGAACTATTTGTGCACTTTTTACCTGTGACCTTTCCATCACAACTGTCACTTTTCAACTGTTGTTCCTATCATTTTGTTTTTTCAATCGATAAGGTAGATAGTTAACCTCTCACAATTGGGAAGAAGCTGCTATATGTTTATGTTGTATCTCAAACTCTCAATCACAAGCGGGCACTATAATGAGTCAATGACAGTGGAAATTTCACATCAGACGCCCACTATTTCTTCCTATGTGCTGCTATACTTTTATGTCACTCCAGAACTATAATTGAAAAAAAAAACTTATCTTCTTGCTCGGTAGAGCTGAAAACTTTGAGAGTCCTTGTAGATGTGTCTTTTTTTCATGTTTATGTTATTTTTTCCAAATAATTCTCAATTTCTAAAGAAAAAAAATGAATGTTTTGTAACGGAATACAAAAAGACCAAGTTCAAATTTACTAAGGATAGATTCCTCTGTCCAAAATTTTCTGTTGCTTCTGTTAGGTGAATGCTGAAACTTGATATCTAAATTTAAACGTCTATCCATGTAGTCATTTTATAATAGCAAGAAACGGAGATATAAAGATATTATTCCTAAACATAAATCGCCGTGTTGTTAATAGACCTCAGTGGGTGCATGGAGCATGAATGGACCTTCACCCGATTGAACACATTGTTGAGAAACAAAGCACATCCGTTTCATTTAAGCCTTGAGCAACTGATAATTCTGCGAGTTTATGGTACATATTGCTCCATTATCTTTCACTATCTTTATATACTCAGAGATACATAATTATTCATAGAAATAACTCCAGCCCATAGAAGATGGCTTACTTTGATTGGCCGCAATTTGGTGTGTCAAAATTAGACATCTTGAGCCTTTTCATTCCTATATTTCTTGTAGGTGTTAAACTTATAGCTAGGTGTATTATAAAAGAAAGTGTCATCCATCAAGTTAATTTTTTGCTTATTCTTTATTTTGAAATGTCTTCTTGGATGAATCAGTAGACTCGCCCTTGATTACTACATTATGTACAAATATAGAATCCAAAAGCCTGAGAAATATATTGTTCGAACCACCTTCATTCGTTAGCATCTAGATCAATTTATTTGTAGAAACTTTAATTGCGGACACTAGATAAATATTGAACACTGTGGGACACTGAGAGAAGTGCTTTTTATAGATCTACGTTTCAAAAGAAAAAGAGTTTTGTCCTGCTTCGATACACACGTCCTCAGGAATTGCATGAAACAGCTTGCATTTCTGAGGATTCTAAATCATCTTGGGGTAAGACATCAATCTGAGGAAAAAATCTTACTTAAATCTAAGGAAAAGTTCTTACATAATGTGAAACCTTTTGTGGAAAGAATAGGTTCAACCACTTCCTTTCATCTCATTTCAACTGTTCATTTCTTTTCACTCTTTTTATCAATCCACTAGGAAAGGATAAATATCTAGTTGGAGAAAAAGTTAAAATTTGGTATGAAAAATCCACCTGCTTATCTATTGGAGCATATAATCTCAAGGGTTTTCTGTTTCTGGGTATTATTTTCCTGGGGATTTTTGAAACCTGAACGATATGCTATGGCAAACTTCCAGTCTATCCAAACAGTGCTCACCAAAGGATGCAGCTGCTGTGCTTAGATTCTCACTAAGCAGGGTTTATGATACTTGAAAAAAGCATGATGAGATAAACAAGTCTGGGGACTCAAGAGAATTTACTTAGATTGTTGATGTAGTGTAAGCAAGGTGATAGATTAGCTTAAATCTCTTTCATCTTAAGGACTATGATGATAGAAAAATATTACGGTTACTGGTATATTGTTGTTGAAGCTCTGGATGCTTTAGCCTCCCAGGAGTGAAAAATCTTAAAGACTATGAGTGAATCTTTTTAATCTCAAACACCATGACAGAAAACTATTACAGATATTGGGATATGATTGTTGGTGCGACTAGGCTGTTTTGGCAGCTCTTTGGTGATTTATGAATATATGATGCTGTTGGTCTATATCAATCACTTATTGCTTAATTGCTTTCAAGTTTCCTTCCTCTTTACATTTTTGTTTGTCTTTATTTGATCTACCTCTAGGTCCTCTATGTTATCAAGTCTTGCAATATTTTAAATGAATAGTTTCAGTACTCTCTTCAAATTGATTATTAACTTGTTATGGCATAAAAAAGAGTCAGCAAATTCACTTAGCAAACTCTGATCCAATTATGACAAACTTGAAGCCATTGTGTTTGGTTATGTGCTTCTTGTGTTCAATGTTCATAGTCAATGGTCAAGCTGCTTATGTTTCATGCCATCTTTTTTCTGCCGTATGTATAGGTTTCATTAATTAATAGAAACATTAGAATCGTCTTAGTGACTCTTTCATTAATTTATAGAAACATTAGAATTGTCTAAGTAGTTCTTCATATGAGGCTAAGAATATTCTTCCACTTATTGAAATATTTGGAAACACTGATGACCTTGTTCTCTAGGTATTGCATAAGTCGTGAACATTATGTGTTAGTAAAACTCCCTGCAACTTTTCTCAAATTATCATCTGATACTTGGAGGTTGGTGGTTGACGTGTCATTTTAATATCTGCCTCGCATAGTTGCATTATTATTCCTTTCTTATGATTGCCATGATTGTTTTAGTGTACCAAAATCTATATTATATCAGTATTATGACCTATATATCTATTTATATTGAATTGAATTGAATTATAGGAACTTTAGAACCTTTTTCAAACCAGAGTTATCATTTTCTTATCCTGACATTTATGTATGCTGGTCGTTTTTTTAATCTGTAGAAAGTGTTATCTCATCTATGCCATTTGTACAAATGTTAATATCCTTTGCATTGAAGTTAGTGGTATGCGCTGCATTTCTATGCAGGCCAGACATTTTAAAATGTTCAAGGCTGACGAGTTGGCTGCAAAAAACTACATGTTTTCTGGAGATAACCAGGGGCTCCGGTCTCATTGCAACAAACAGGTAAGTGCAAGTTTTATCTTTGTCACAACCAGGTTCCATGGGCATCTTCTTATATAGTTATCAACAGGTGGAAAACATTATGAACCTCTGGAACAATAATGTTGAATTCCGAGAACAATATGTGAAATCCAACTTCAACAGTACAGTGAGGAGATTGGAAACTGCAGATGGAAGAGCACTTGGCCCTGGTGAAAAGGCACCCATCCTTCAATCTTATGCAGATAAAAGATCAAATATCGTTTCCGCGCCTTCATCAAGTATAGAAACTTCTGCTCCTGTTTCAGAGTCAGAAGTTAGACAAGGAAACTTGACTGAACCTTCAGCAATCAAACAAGCGCTGAGAAAAGATCTGTCAACTAAGTCTATATCTTCTACTAAGTCAGAAGGCAGTGTGCCAACAGTCTCTAGCAGTGAAGAATCGAAGGAAGAAGAGAAAAATAATAAGCTGACAAAAGAGGAAGAGGAGTTAGCAAGAAAAGCAGAGGAGTTGGCTAGAAAAGAAGCGGAATTGAGAAAGGAGAAGGCTGCAAAGGAAGAGGAACTGAGAAAACAGAAGGCTCTTGCTGAGAAGAAAGAACAGTTAAAACTAGAACAGAAAGCCAAAGCCAAGGAGGCTGAGGAAAGAAAGAGGCGGAAAGCTGAGAAGGCACAGGCAAAAGCTGAATACAGAGCAAAAAAGGAAGCCGAGCTCAAAGAACAGGTAATATAGTTTAATAGTATAAGCAATAATTTATTGAGTTTATTAGTGGGGGTCATTTTATCTAGGGATGTAATAGAGTCTACAAGATTGAAGCAGGTTTATTTCCTGCTCATCTTAAAGTCAAGGGTTCACTGTCGATAGAGCCATGGACAATCGTCCAATTGCGGATAGACCCCATGTAATTCTCTCATTGATAGACCCCGAGTAAAATTTTTTGGACTCTTTTACCCTCAGAGAGAGTTGTTTTTTTGGACAAATTGACCTCATGAGGGTAAAAAAGTCCAGAAGAACTAGGTCAGGGGTCTATCTGCAAGAATAGAACTACAGGGATCTATTTGCAATTGGATGATAGGACATGGGTTTCTTCATAATTAATCCTAAGGTCAGTTTGAGGGCCTTCAACCTTTTCCCAATCCAGTTGTTATTGGGTGAGAAAAAGGTCTAAACTGTTAAATTGTAACAAGGGTCATGTACCATGACTAGGTTTAAATTACAAAACATATAATATAATTTAAATAAAATACATATAATATACACTTAAACAACATTTATCACCCCTCCGGGTTATTTAGACTTTTAGTTCTACTGGTTAACCGAATAATGTCACAAAATATAAGTCATCTATCACATTTTCATTACCAAAAATTGCATAATATTCTTTACCAGACATGATCATTATGATTATACTGCATGGACTTTAAGATTCTTAATCCTTCATCTACTAAATTGAGCTCATGTTAATGTTTCTGCAGAAAAAAGCGAAGAAGAACAAAAAATCGAGCACTACAGACACAACCAATGTAATCACTGAAAGGGAAACTACTCCCGATCCTGAAACAACTACTACATCAGAAAACTTTCAAGAACCTGAATCCTCTTCTGTTGCTGCTTCAAGAAAGAGATCTTCCAAGCCAGTTTCATCGACGAGGCAATTTAACAAAGTGCAAGCTCCAGTTCCTTTGCCTCTTCGCAACAGAAGCAAGAGAAAGATGAAGACATGGATGTGGGTATCACTCGCTGTTCTCCTTGTGCTCGCCCTCTTCGTCGCTGGAAATTATATCTCCTTTTCTACGTCTAGCCTACCAAGCTTCAATATCTAATCGTATACATATATTTAATCGACATATGTTAGATGTTTGGTCTATAGCGGATAGGAGATTAGTGTCATTTTTTTGAGGATTGCTCTTTAGGTATTATCTCCTATATTTGGTTTGTTCTTCATTTCTATAGTATGCTCCTCGTGGTTTGAAATTACATTTCAGAGGCATATTTATACCATTATGATTTTATTTATACCAGCTTATTAAATTGGTTGCTTATGAGTGTAATAACGTTAATGGGAGGGTTTTGTTCCCATTTGCTCTTGTGGTTAATAATGGTGGTTTGCGTTGTTAGTGATCCTGTGCTCCTATTTTCTTTTCATTGGTGATATTACGGTGTAGCAATATTGAACATTTGATGTACTGGGGCATTTTAATTTGCCATGTTCGTGTTGTAATTTTATTGTAGCAACAATCTATTGTTCTTATTGTTACTACAATCTATTATTCTTATTGTTACTACCACTATTAATATTTCAGTGCATGCATGACACATAATATGAAGGAGTGTTAGAAGTGTTGGTTGAATTGTTAAGAGAAAAAAAAATGATTTATAAGATATATATATATAAAATCATGTCATTCCCTAATTTTTTTTGTGATCCGTTCCGTTGAACTTGATCTACACGTTCGTAAATCCAAACACACCAATTTTGAGGTGAACCCGTCGTGTTTTGACCCTTCATTCACTCACCGCAATTTTAACGGTTTCGAATGAATAGAACTTTTTGCACGGCTCAACGAATGGTCAAAACACGACGAGCTTACCCTAAAATTGATGTGTTTGGGTTTAAGAACATGTAGATCAAGTTTAACGGAGCGGATCGCAAAAAAAGGAATGATGTGATTTTAGGCCGCGTCCTTAGGTGAGAATATAATGTGTCGCCTTAGGAAAACATTACCATATATATATATATATATATATATATATATAGAGATATATAGAGAGAGAGAGAGAGAGAGAGAGAGAGAGAATAATGGAGGTGAGCTGGCAGCTCACCTCTCCCCATAGGCTGCACAGTCTATGACATGTGAGCCCACACCGATGTGACTAGTAAGGATTTCCTCCTGACGCCTCAAAAATCATATGATGAGCGACATTATGGATGATTCGCTCCGTTGAACTTGATTTACATATTCATAAAACCCCAACACACCAAGTTTAGGGTGAATTCGTCGTCGTTTTGACCCTCCATCGAGCCATGTGAAAAGTTCTACTTCATCAAAACCGTTAAAATTAGATACGAGTGGATGAAGGGTCAAACGACGACGGATTCACCCCAACGTTGGTTGTTGGGGTTTAGAATATGTAGATCAAGTTCAACGCGAGCGGATCATCACATAATATCGCTCCAATCATGTGATTTTAGAGACGTCATAGGAGGAAATCCCCTCTTGTAACCAACGGATACCATTAATTTCTCTCTCTCTCTTCTCTCTCTCTCTATTATATATATATATATATTACTATATTATATATATAGTATATATTATATATGATATATATATGAGAAAATTGGGTATGCTTATCGGCGTACCTCAAACATAAATTTTCTCGTGTGAATGTGAGGTGTTCATATTCTCATCCACTCATCTCCAATTCCCCAACGACTCCCCAACCCTATGTGAATGTGGGCCATCCGATTTCAATGAGTGGAGCGAGAATACGTCACCTCACTACTAAGCATACTCAGTTTCTCTTCAGTATTGAGATTTATTATATATATATATCATACTATATTATAATAATTATTATAGTATATATATATTATAAGTATCTATATATTATGAAACCTAAAGTTCGAGACATTCTGCATCCCCCCACCCCACCCCCACCCCCACCCCATCCCCACACAGAAGCGTAAAGGATTTTTCAAGTGAGGACGTTATGTTCCCCAACCCACCCAAGTGTAAGGGCATTTTCCATATTTCTTTTTCCAAGTGTGAGGGCATTTTCGTATTATTTTTCCAAGTGAGACATTCTCTTAGTTTTTGCAATTATTATGAGCCCATTTTAGGCACTCCAAAGTTTGTGGCTAAAATGAGAGCTTCCCTTTATGTATAGCATAGATTATACGCAAAAAGGAATAAGTTATTTTGAAGTATGTTATTTTCTTTTTGCGTTAATCTGATAGATTGAGGTTTATTTGATTGGTCATGGCTTTTGTAGTTTTATCCCTTTTTTCTAAGAAGCCTCCATCTTTTTTCCCATTCATTTTGTATTAATGAAATACTTAACAAGATACCTCTTTTCTAAGAAGCCTCCCATCTTTTTTCCTATTCCTTTTGTGATAATGAAATACTTAACAAGAAAACTTAGTGGCTTCTCAGAAAGAGGAAAATAAAACTAGAGGGTTTCATTGTCAAAAAACGGAAGTTAAGGGCTTCTTAGAGGAGACAGACAAAACTTGAAGTCTTTTATCGTCAAAAATAAAAGGTTGAGGGCTTCCTAGAAAAAAAGGATAAAACTTATGGACTCTTCAGACTATATTCACGATGTTAGGAGGTCTAAATGCTAATAAAAATGTTAAGAAAGTATAAGTGATTAACCCCAACAATACACGCATAAACAGCTTCATCCTTGTTGTGCATCACGGGTCGTTTAGAGCTTGCGACAACTTTTCTGGTCTGGTGACGCTAACACATTACATCTAAAAGCGAAGTCATCAAATTGCACAAGAACATGATTAAGCTATCAAATAAACTATTGAGCCATACAACTATAATTTCAAATCACGCCTCACCTCTAGGGGTGCATACAGTTCGGATATGGCTCAGATATGATGTTACTTTATCTATATCCGCTCACCAATCACGTATACGGAAACAAATATGGATATGCCTTAGTAAGGAAGCTCATACACATATCAGCTATATATATGTGTATACAAAATAGGATATGGGAACATCATATAATATAGGGAAAGTATAGTTCATATGGTACAAGAGATTCATTAATGTGTTCATTATATCCGAAATTCTAAGATTAAATTTGTTGATCATTAAAATTGGTCTCAAATCTATTATTATTAAAATAATTCTAGGTGTATGACCAACATATGTTCGGATATGGATATTGATATTTTACTATATAACCATATCCGTACCATATTCTATCGGTTATAGATTTTAGTAATAACATCCGTTTCCCAACGAATACGGTTACGGATATTCTTGTGGATACGGATACGATTGTGCACCCCTACTCACCACAATCAACAAGGATCAAGACTGCATTTATTTAACTTAATGAGCATGTTATTCTTCGTCCATAGTTAACAAAACATAAGAATTAAGAGCCATAAAAAAAAGATTAAGAGATTCTATCAGATTCTATCAGAACTTCCCCATAGAATAGGGTGATCTTTACTATTTGCTAATGGTTAAATGGTAAATTTCCAAATTTTAGCTATTTTGTTTATGATGCAAATCATTGCACTTTTATAAAAGAATGGTTCTAACAAGATTCATATTCCATGATCATATGATTTGTTTCTATATGAAGCTATAGGTATCTATGATTAAGAAAGTAGCCTCTTTACTGTGAGAATCTAAACCAATCTTTAGATGACATACAATATTTAGACCATATCATGGCATGATGGGTGGTAGGGGAGAAGAATCAAAGGATCCATATTTTCACAGTCTCTCCAATATTAAATTGCTCTGAGTTTTTCTAAGGACAAGTTGCCGGAAGACTTAGGCACATGGATGAAAATAGTCCTCAAGGGACCATTCTGTTCTAACAATGCATGTGCATTCATTGATTTGTTCTTGTGGGCATGGCTTTTTCAAGTTGGGCCCGTGAGCAGTGGCCCAATTTCACTTTCCTACCGGTCCGCCCATCACGAGTCCGTAAAATTAATTAACAAAACAAAGTGCAGGGTAACATTGTTAAATAGGTATAGGGCATTCTTACTTTTTTTACTTCTTTTAAGAGAAAATCATATAAAATTGTTGGTTTCAACATCAATAAGCAACTTTCCGGTTCCACGAATGATTTCTTTTTATTAGTATTAGTTTGATGCAGTACCTGATGATGCATGATATAATTAACCCATGGCACAAAGATCCTCTGAGTTAATAATATCGGTGGAGTCAATATGTTAGGGGAAAATGCTTCCCGCACCCAAAACGAAAGAAAACGCGCTTCCCCCTCTCAAGACTTTTTCAATGGGTGCTTTGCCCCTAAAAGCAAACTTTGTGTTCTCTGAGCCCCTAAAACACAAAACCCAAGAGATTTAAATTCGTGAAGACCATAATACCCTCCATGACCACCTCCTCCTTCCTCTCCAAACCCAGCGACCACAAACCTCCTCTCATCCTCCTCCTTCCATGACCTCAAGCTCTCCTTCGCCTTCAAAACCCAATCTTTCTCCTCCCCATCATCGCCATCCTCCGCCCCCCAAATCTCCACCTCTTACCACCTCTCCTCCCTCCGCTTCCACCCCATCAAAGAATCCATCATCTCCCGCGAGATGACCCGTTTGTACATTGACCGACTATGATCACCTACGCCTGACGAACTGACGTCGTCGGCGCGTGACGCGTGGCCGCCGGATCCGCCCCAACCTCTTCCTGCGCCCTACTGAGCCCTTCCAAGAACCTCGAATCAACGTCGCCATCATCGAGCTGGCAGTCCGTCTCCCGACGGCCCGCGCCTGGCTTCGGCAGCCACAGCCTCTTCTCACACCGATGGTCGTTCCGCTAGCCACCACACACAAACAATCCCCACCTCTTCCTCGATGAGCTCGAAAGGTCCCCTACGACAAGCAGGAGGACTACATCGTCATCAAGCACGCCGCCCTCTTCACCTCTACCATCATGAGCAAGCTGCTGATGCGACCTAACATGAAGCTGTTTAACGTGGTGGCGGCGGAGGATTTGATAATTAAGAACGGGAGGGTTGGGGGGTGGGGGGGGTCGTGATGAACTGGGCATTGGTGTTGATGAACCACGGCACCCAGTCGTGCATGGATGCGAACATGATGGAGGCCAAGGTCATGGTGGGCTCTTGTGGGCATGATGGGCCTTTTGGGGGCACTGGGGTTAAGAGGCTGAGGAGCGTTGGGATGATCGACACTGTGTCCGGGATGAAGGCGCTTGATATGTTAAGGTTGCGATTGTTAATGTTACGCTTTGGTTGTTAAGGTTATAGGTTAGCTGTTAAGGTTACGGTTTGGTTATTAAGGTTACAGTTTGGTTGTGAAGGTGACGAGTTGGTTGTTAAGGTTACAGGTTGACTGTTAGGTTACGGGCCCGTAACCTTAACAACTAACGCGTAATATGTGAATTCTCATAAACAACAATATTAGGAAATTGCAGAGCTAAAAAAATAAAAAAATGAATATTATAAAAATATTTTTAGAATTCAAAGACTTCACAACCAAAGCGTAACCTTCACAACAAACCCGTAAGTTTAACAATCAACTCATAACCTTAACAACTAACCCGTAGCATTCACAAAAAATATGTAACATTCACAACCAACGCTTATCCTTAACAACAAATACGTAATCTTAACAACCAGCACGTAAGCTTAACAATCAACCTGTGACCTTTACAACCAACCCTTATCCTTAACAACAAATATTCCAAAAATATTTTTAGAATTCCAAGAGCCCCAAGGCCCAAGGCGCATCAAAGACCCTTAAATATATATTGTGGCTGTACCCCTAACCTCTTGTCCAACCTCCCAAACTTTACCACTAGGCCAAGTGGCCCAAAGTATTCATGTCACTCAAAATATATATACATATATATCCCAACGTGTAACCTTCACAACTAACTCGTAACCTTAACAACTAACTCGTAACCTTAACAACTAACCCATAACATTAACACTCGACCAGTAATCTTAACAATTAACCCGTAATCTTAACAATTAACCCATAACTTTAACAACCAACACGTAACCTTCACAATTCATAACATTAACAACCGACCCTAACCTTAACAACCAAGTCTAACCTTAACAACCTACCCTCTCCCCCTCATGGCTTCATCCCGTAACCTTAACTAGCAACATGTAATCTTAACAACCAATGCGTAAACTAAGACCTCAAGTTGAAGCCATGAGGGGGAGAGATGTTGAGCAAAGACCACCGCAGATCAATTTTACTCACACATTAGTTGCCTAGTATATCATACATTGCTATATATGTTTCTGAATCTTACAAAAAATCAGTAAGAAAAAGAAAAATTACCCAACAATTAACCCTTCAAAAAACAATAAACAAGATTAAAATCACTAACATGACCCACTTCCTTCTTCCGCCTCCTCAATCCCTTTAAATGCTTCAATTTTCACACAATCTTTTACCTAAAAATTCTTCTTGCACTGATCAACTTGCCCCTTAAGCTGCCCAGTAAACCGATTCACCATATCTCTCCTCACAGTCACCAAACAAACAGTGAGAAACCTCACCAAGAACCTCATATGCTTGTTCATCAGCCCCAATTCTTGTTGCCCTTGCCCTAACCCTAATCCCTCTCCTCTAAAGTACTCCCTGCTCAATATCGCCTCGTAGAACACAAACACCTCCGATGAAATCGACGGCGGGGGATTGACGGAGCTTCGACGGTGACGGCGACGACGGAGGCGGGGATTGACGGAGGTTGAGCTTCTCCGCTAGGATTGACGGAGGAAACTCTTTCAAAACATAACAAATATAAGAGAGAGAGAGAGAGAGAGAGAGAGAGAGAGAGAGAGAGAGAGAGAGAGAGAGAGAGAGAGGAACAAATATAAGAGAGAGAGAGAGAGAGAGAGAGAGAGAGAGAGAATGTTATTATGGTCTTCACGAATTTAAATATCTTGGGTTTTGTATTTTGGGGGCTCAGAGAACACAAAGTTTACTTTTGGAGGCAATGCACCCGTTAAAAAAGTCTTGAGAGGAGGAAACACGTTTTCTTTCATTTTGGGGACTGAAAGCATTTTTCCATGTATAATAATATCAATACAATCAGTAAATATGAGCACGAGCAGAATAGTGTTCTAATGATTGACCAAAAAAGAATACTGTTCTAATGAAAATATGGTCATTGATGGGTATCGTGCTCTATTTCCAATATATGATCAACAAGGGGTATGGGGTTCTTTTTCCCAATTCAAATGGGCCATTCATGTTCAAGTCAAAGACTCGAAACTAAACCATGATCTAGACCAATGAAATCACATCCACATTATATCTTATCCAATCTTGATTGGACCTAGTAATAATCATGATTAGACCGGATAGTGATATATCCAGCTAGTTAATACATATGAGGATGTTATGGTAATTAAGCAGTGCGCATGAACATAATCATAATATTAATTCTAC
>NC_033794.1:127732329-127753871 GCF_001876935.1 Asparagus officinalis
TAAGGAGAGGGCTGCGTGTCTGTGAACGTGAGAAGTAGCCATTTGTTGCCAGGGGAGCAGACGGACGGATTTGGGCCTGAGGAAGATATATGAATTAATGGCGCCGAGGGGATATTTATATACAAGCTAGGTGGGGTTGGTAGCTAGTGACAAGATCGGAGGAGCGTGGTATATAGAAGAAAACCCACGGGCAAACGACCATGGTTTCAGGCTTACCTTCCCTTCTCTGCTCCCATTCTTGGTAGGTATTGATCAATCCTCCACCTACCCTAGCATCTTTCATTATTTTGTTCTTTTTTTTTATTTTTAAGTTTTTAACCTTTCTTTATACTGTATAGAAAACTATAGGAATCTCCTTTTTTTTCTTTCTTTCCTGAATTCAATTTTCAATAAACAGGAACACCGACTATACGATTAACCATATATTAACCTTTTTTTGCTTTACGGTAGAAAATCGTGTTCGATATTGACATCAAGTAATTAAGCTTGTATATGCTAAGAGTGTTGTACACTGCAATTATAAAATGTACGTCAACTAGGTTGTTAATATTTGTCATTTTCGGATCAAATTGCATTATAGCCCATGGTTTTTAATTAGTGGGGGAAGGTGGATGGAATTGACTTGTTCTTTGGTTTCCGACCAATGAAATAGATCAGCAAGTTGGTCCAAAGTGGTAGTAGGCATGCTTGCTTTAGTTTCCTAGCGAAAACGGAGGTTGGTGAACAAATAAATAGTAACAATAATAATTTCTTCTTTTTAATATTCTTTATTATTCTCCCCTCTTACTTTTACCTTATTATTATTATATGGGTTAAATGTGATCCTTGCCCAGCTTTTTGCTGTCCTACCGCAGACTTGATATTGTAGCCAACTCCAAGTTCGTGGATGGATGTCGTTAGTACTTCGTACCATCTCAGGATTAGCCGCAGATTCGATTCGGTTAATTCAACCTCTAATGCGGATAAAACTTCCCTATTGTATATATAGGGGCTGTTTGGTTCGTTTCCTTGATATAGAGAAATGCAATTCCATGTAAAGAAACACAAGTTTTGAGTTTTCCAAACTTTTTCAAGAAATAGATTGTTTTGCTTTGGTTCGCACATAAAAAATGGTGGGAAACCAATGTATTTATTTTTCTTGTGTTTGGTTCGCATAGAAAAAAAGGAAAACTTTTGTAAACAAAGCAGAGAAGGAAAAAAATCTGACGTGACAAAGTTTTCATCAATTTTACTTGGTTGGGGAAGGAAATCGGAGAGGGAAAAAAATCTTAGTTGGCGGCGATTTCAGCAGAGTTTTCCCTCTTCTATTCGAGCGAACCAAAGCGACACAAAGAAATGGACGGAAACAAAAAAGGTGACGTGGAGGGCTAAAAATCTGACGTGGAGAGGTTTTTTGAGTTTTCCACCCCTTATAATAGCGAACCAAACAGCCCCATAGTATCAATGTTTGTTCTGTCAAACCGCAAGGCTTTTTACAGCTTGACGTATTACAATCGGTAAGACTCGGCAAACTGGTCGACCCGACATCAAAATCACATTTACTTTTACCCAAACTGATACTTATCACATTTAAAGTTTTTTTTTATTTAAACCACATTTACTTGCTAACATGTTTGCAATGTCACACCTAACCTAGTTTTCAGCTTTAAAAAATACGCGAAATGGCTATTTTACCCTCACAAATTTCTTGTTTTTTCATCTCCTTCCTCACAAACCCTAACCCTAACCCTAACCCTAACCTAGCCTCCCCATCCTCCTCTTCTCCCAGTCTTTCCTCTCCCTCCTCTCCCAACTCTCCTTGCCCTCTCTCTCCTCCTCCCTCTTCCTCCTCGACCCCCACTTTCTCATTCCTTCCAAGTGGGAACTAGGATTAAGGTTAGGGTATAGGGGAGGTGACAGCAATGAGTTAGGGTTAGGGGCTAGTGGAGGTGGCGGTCATGGGTTAGGGTTAGGGTTTTGTGAGAGGCGGCGGCTATGGGTTAGGATTAGGGTTTTGAGAGAGGCGGCGGCTATGGGTTAGGATTAGGGTTAGGGTTTGTAGAAGAGGAGGATAGAGGAGTCTAGGGTTAGGGTTAGGGGTTGGAAGGAAGAATATGGGGGTAAAAAGGGAATACCTGATTTTTCGTGGGTGAACCGTAAAAAAGGTATGACATTACAAATATATTAGCAAGTAAACGTGGTTTACATAAAAAAAACTTTAAAGATGTTAAATATCAATTTGGGTAAAAGTAAATGCATGTAGTTTTAATGTAAAAACCTTATAAAATTTGACCAGACATGTATAATATTAATCCAACCCAACCCATCTAATAATTGGCTCAACTCGTCTATTAAACGGGTTATCCATACCGACCCAAGTGACCCGTTTATTGGTATTATAATCAATTCAACTTATTTCATGTACTTAACATAAAATCCATTGTCAAATCCTTCATGGTCCTATTTATCATTTATAGATTTTTCACTGTTAAGTTTTGATATTTTCAGGATGTTTCCTTTAATTTAAACTTTGAAGGTGTTTTTTAATAATTTTTATAGTTCTAAGGGTGTTTTATGAAAATATTATTTTTAAGGGGGGTTTTCTACATAAACTTTGTACTCTTTGTAAGTTTTGATTTTTCATTTTTTGGTAAAATTTAAACATTTAAGGTGTTTTTTTTAATTTTTCAAGCTTTCAAGTTGTTTCTGCAAACATCAAGATTTCATGGTGATGTTTACAAGTTATAGATTTTGTGATGTTGGTAAGTTTTGATATTTCTAGGGAGTGTTTCTGTAAAATTTGGCTACTTTACAATTTTGAAACTTTTTGAAGGTGTTTTCTACGAACTTTTAGGGTAACCGACCCCAAATATTTGGTATAAAGGCTCGGTGGCGGTGGTTGTTGTTGTTGTTGTAGGAGTCAAAAATTACCTATAGGTCCCCGAATACAGCTCGAGACAAAGAGAAGGCGATGAACGTCATTATCCAAGTCGAAGAGGATTATCCGAGTCAAAGAGGATTATCCGACGCCGATAAGCGCATGAAGCGAATCGGCGAACCGTTGATGACGCAGCAACGAATCACCACAACGACAAATGCCAAGTGGCCCACACGCTCGTTAGCCACCAGAATGGCAAACCAAGCGTCCCGTGCGCTCAAATCACCCTCATGTGGCCAGCGCGCTCGTCAGTCAATGTGCGCACGTCAGTCAACACGCGCACGTCAGTTAAGCGATCCGCGCGAGGAAGCGTACAAGTTAATGAAACGACGAAATACTCATAAACGACGCGTGCAAGTCAACAAGACGACCAAATACACAAAACGGTGGAAAATACAAGTTTCGAAAAAGTCGAAAAAACACCAAAAAGTTTAGCGAAAAGCTAAACTTCCCGCGCCCGCGCGGGTCGGATGAGTCGACCCTGCTCGCGCTTGTTCGACCCTCGAACGTAATTTTCGACAGTTTTGAGCGGTTTTCTCGGGATTTATCTGTTCCAGGGGTTCCTAACTGACTTGATATCATCCACAAACATGGTTAGGCCGTTATTGACTGAAGGTATGGTCAAATCCATCATTCTTATCCGAAAACCCCCCAATCGAAGCCTATAAATACAGGCGTAGGGGCTCAATTCACAGGGGCGGAATTATTATCAAGAGGGCGAGGTGCTTCCGGATCAAGGAGTCAAAGGAGCACGAATTTCAGAGGAGGCTAACTGATCTTGGCGAAGTTCTTCAGCATAAAGAGGGAGAGTTCGAGAGATCCGAAGCCCCGTCCGTCCGTTCCTCGAGATTAGGCTTTGTCTTAATTTCGAGAAGAGCTACTGATTTCGCTTGGTCGATCTCAGAGCTTCAAGCGAATACTTCCTTGGTGAAGTAGGAGCTCTGTCAAATTTCTGTCAACCGGATCTTATCCGTAGGCGGTCCACGGATATCGACGTTCCCGATACAGCCAAAGATCCCGCACAAGCAGAAGACCGATAAACGATCTCTTTGCGTTTGTTTGATAAAGTTGTAAACTTTTTATTTTCATTGTGTAAGGAGATCTTATAAAAAGATCAACTTTTTATTTTATTCGAGTTTATTGTAACGACCAAAGTTGTAATAGATTCAATGACAATGAAAACAATAACTTTTGAACCAAACAAACTGGCGACCACAGTGGGAGCCGACAGCTATTCTGCGAAGGCTGACGTGTCGCAACCTTGGATCCGGATCCCGGTTGAAGAAAAGGTCGAGTACGAGTTCGACCAACAGAAGTTCGAGGAGTATTTGTCATCCTCCTCCTCCAAATCCTCCTTCACTTGCAAGCGTAGGAAGATCAACGCCCCCGTTGCTGCGGTGGCTGCACCTTGCAACACCCCTCCGGCCTCTAATGAAGCCGGAGTTATAGATCTGAACTCCTCCTCAATTAAGGAGTTGAGTACTGAAGGCGCACCTACTTTACCGAAAAGAGCTCGTCAAAGGCAGCGCCAACGCTTTGCTAAGGCTTTAGAGCCTGTAGACGGGATCAGCTATGAAGCGGATCTGAAATTCAAGGAGCGTCGAGCGCCCTAACAATGGACGAATGACCAACCCTCCAAGTCCTCAACGAATGAATGGATCCAAGTCAAAAGGACTCGTTTGACCCTTGAGGAACGCATCCAAAAGCACCACGTACTGCTTGCGCACCTGCGAATTCTTGTGTAAAAAGCACAAAAGTTCCAGAAGGAAGAAGTGGAAAATAAGCCACCAAGACTGCACAAAACTTGGAAACCAAAGCCCAAAACAGCGGCCGAAAAGATCAAAAACCGCGGGTCACCCAAATCCGACCCTCCAAGCCGCGGGTCACCCAAATTCGACCCTCCAAACCGCAGGTCACCCAGATCCGACCCTCCAGCTCGCGGATCACCCAGATCCGACCTTCCAGCTCACGGGTCACCCAGATCCGACCCTTCAGCTCGCGGGTCACCCAAATCCGACCCTCCAAGCCGCGGGTCATCCAAATCCGACCATCCAGCTCACGGGTCACCCAAATCCGACCCTCCAGCTCCCGGGTCACCTAAATCCGACCCTCCAAGCTGTGGGTCACCCAAATCCAACCCTCCAACCCGCGGGTCACTCAAGTCAGACCCGCACCAGGGTCAAGACAGAAGACGTTCTGCACATGTTTCGTCGATCCCTTCGAGTTCCGCACCTCCGGTGGAGCACTGCGACAGCATGGATTTGTCCCGATTTAAGATGAAGATCACAGATCGTCTTGGTCTTTCACACGCGGGTTGAGGCAAAGCCTCGCTTAAAGAACGCTTAGGCCCGTTGAATGAATCCCAAGCAGTTTATAAGGCTGGGGGTCGTAATCGTCCTCCTAAGTAGTGGAAGAGACCGCATGGTGGGAAAATTCTCGTAACCGATCGCATGGTATTGCGTGTTGAAATCCAGGAGCCCGTTGAGTTCCCGCGCTCACGAGAGCGTAGATTTAAACGTGTGACTCTTGAACACACTAACAGAGGGTTACGTCTCCAAAAAGAAACGTATTTGTCTGACGACGACGTTATACCTAGGGATTCGTGCTAATACACGATGGGTTGCTCCGATCATTAGACTGACGAGTTGTACTATCGGGCTGGGGGTACGAACAAATCTTGAAAAAGAAGTACCCGGGAGATGGATTGTCACTGTCCGTATGCTAAACTTATCAGGGCAGTATTATCAGCGTGTAGTTGCCCCAAGACCGCTCCGCAGAGGGTCTCGGTATTTGAGAGGATCTCTAACGGAGTGACTAAGTCCAAGCCAAAACGTTTCCGCAAGAAACAATCGACTGTTCATGGTGAAGAACTTCCAGAAGTTACAATTAACATGGCTGATAAGGGAAAGTCGATTTGACATTCTAGTTCTGACCCCCTCGTATCGCATCGTCTGACTCGGCTACGCGCAGGGACCACTAGACGCAGGAACTACCAGAGAATACAGAGAGGGTTATCCTCGGATGATGAAGCATCGGATGCTAACTCGGCAATCGCTTCTGATAATACGGTATCCAGTCCGGGATAATCCTGCGAAGTGTTTATGATTAACACCGAGAAAGTAGCCAAAATGGTTGAGGATGCCATAGCCAAGCAGAAGCAAGCATTCAAAATCGAAATAGAAATGGCTATGCAGGAGATGAGACAAATGCATGACCAACAGATCCGAGCCTTGTCGAATCAGATAGGTGAATCCAGTCGTCGCAACAATGTTAGCCAAGTCGCTAGCGATTCAGATGAGGATGAACACCTTAATGCTGATAACCCTTCCGTTGACCAGAACACTGGGGGTGGCCCCACTAAAAACAACGACGCTGGGGGTGATCTCACTGAAAACGACAACACTGTGGGTGGTCCTGTTATTCCTCTTAAGAATCGTCCAAGGCCTGATACGAGCGAGGATGAGAAAATAAAAGATCCCGAGAGCAAAATCGACGCTCTGATGTCTGCTCGAGAAGTGAAAAGGACCGGAATTCCATGTTCCTATCCTAGAGAATGGGATTTAATAGCATACCCGGCGAAGTTCAACCTGATTAACTTCACGCCGTTTGATGGGAAGGGTTCGCCCACTCAACATATGATCTATTTTAAGTCCCACTTGGGTATGATCTCCGACAATAAAGCCTTGATGGTTCGATCATTCGTTGGCACCCTTCGCGGGCCCGCCTTCGATTGGTACCGCCGTCTCAAGTCTGGGAGCATCAACAGCTGGGACGACCTAATGAACCTGTTCCTCGCTCACTTCTTTGACGATGATGCTGAGGTGTCAATCAGGACACTCTTCGATGAGAAACAAGAAGACGACGAGACGGTTGACGACTTCGTCAAGCGCTTCCAGAATAAGGCGATGAACTGCCGAGATCCGATCACAAAGGACTTCATCCTCCAAACCTATCACAACACCTCTCTTTGGACGTGTTGGAAGTCATGGGAGTAGCACCGTCCAATACCTGGAAAGAGTTAAAGGTGCACGAAGAACGAACCGAACGCTTCCTTAGAAGGAAGCAAGCCGAGAGAAGCCAACCGATGGCTAACCCTCCAAATTTAAGCTTCGTCTCCCGTGGTAAAGGGAAAGCCCCTACAACTGCTGTTGATGCTAATCAGACGTCACAACAGCAATCCCGGAGATAGCAAAAGACTTCAGGTCCGAAACTCCAAAAAGAGTACTCTTTGAAGGACGAAGACGTTCCAGCTATTTTCGAATCCCTCCTTAAAAATAACAAGATCAAGCTACTACCTATCGCAAATCAGAAGGAAGCTTATAATACTTCAGATCCAAAATACTGTGCGTACCATAGGAGGGTCCTTCATCCCACAAGGATTACTTTGCTCTGAAGAATAGCATTCAAACCTTGGTTGAAGTCGGCGTCATAACGCTGGGATAAGCCAAATGAGAGCGGCAACACTCCGAAGAGTATACGAGTATAAACTGCTTCTCAATACTCCAATAGGTATATGAGTATAAACTGTTTCCTTTCTTTCATGGGAAGTTCCTAGAGAATGTCATGCCTGGTACTCTTAAGGAAAACCCGGTCATCCAACTAAGTACAATATTAGACCCAGTTTCGCGAAGGAAGCTGGGGGTGGATGATTTATGTAATGGGAAGTTCCCGGAAGAATAATACATTTAATTTTCTTAGGGATAACCCGATCATTACGAACAGAATGATAAACACTAAACTCCCACTATGATTTGTACTCCCACTCTCACTGCTTACCTGGTCAAACCTTCCTACAGTTAGGACCACAATCAAAATCCCCTCTCGATTCCTTCAATGAACGAGAGGTCCACAAATTGAGTGATCAAACCTATAAAAGTTAGGGTCATCTCACACTCCCACTCACACTTGGTCAAACCTTCCTACAGTTAGGACCACAGTCAAAACCCTCTCTCGATTCTTTCAATGAACGAGAGGTCCACTTTCAAATCGAGTGATCAAACCTTCCTACAGTTAGGATCACCTTAAACTCCTGCTTGTTCAAACCTTCCTACAGTAAGGACCAAAATCACAATTCACTCTCGATAAATGAGAAATACATCTTTAGTTCGGTAATCAAACCTTCCGACAGTTAGGGTTATCCGAATCTTTTTGATTCTCGGAGTGGAGATCCCACTCTTAGTTTCACCTTTCCGGATTCTTGAAGTGGAAATCCCACTTTAAATTTCCTTTTACAATTGGAGATAGAATATAAAATTCTTCCTCTTCAGCTTTAGGAGATAGAATATAAAATTCTTCATCTCCCGCATCGGGTTCGTCTTTGCCCCAAGAGAAGACACCACTTTTTTAACTCCCAAAATCCGTGCCTCACACACACGGGGAATTTTATCCCGAATCCTGAGCAGGGATAAGTAAATGCCTAACACGTGTTGCCGGTTAGTTCTTAATCGTAAAAAGAATAAAAGCCCACATATTCGACATTGTGGTAGGTTGTTATTCATAATGCTAAAATCTGTGCTTCACACGCACGAGGAATTTTATCCCGAAGCCTAAGTAGGGATAAGTCAATGCTTAACCCGCGGTGCTGGGTGGTTCGTTCCCGTAAAAACGACCGAGTCTACATATTCAGTATCGTAGCAACAAAAATCCATGTCTTTTATGCATGGGGAATCTTATCCTGAATCCTGAGCAGGGATAAGTCAATACCTAACACGCGTTGCCGGTTAGTTCTTAACCGTAAAATGAATAAAAGCCCACATATTCAACATTATGGCAGGTTGTTATTCATAACGCCAAAATCTGTGCTTCACACGCACGGGGAATTTTATCCCGAAGCTTAAGTAGGGATAAGTCAACGCCTAACACGCGTTGCCGATTTAGTCTTTCACCGATTGAAAAAGACACCAGAATCCAGTCTGGGGCATTTTATCCTGAAGCCTAAGTAGGGATAAGTCAGCGCTTAACCCGCGCTGCTGGGTGGTTCGTTCCCGTGAAAACAACCGAGTCTACATATTCAGCATCGTAGCAATAAAAATCCATGCATTTTTATACATGGGGAATTTTATCCCGAAGCCTGAGTAGGGGTAAGTCAGCGCCTAACACGCATTGTCGGTTTAGTCTTTTACCGATTGAAGAAGACACCAGAATCCAAGTCTGCGAACTTTTATCCCAAAACCTACGTAGGGATAAGTCAGCGCCTAACACGCGTTGCCGGGTAGTCTATTCCCGTAAGTAAGACGAAGTCTACATATTCAATATCGTAGCACTAAGAGAGTTAGCTCTCTTAGCATAACGTCACATGTGAAACAGACTTAAACAATCCGCATGCAAGCCCGATTCAAACGGTAATCGGTAAAGGCACGTCAAACCCGTTGAAGGCTGAGGGTTTGCCAAAAACCCTAAAGTCTACGCCTAACACGCGTCGCTGTTTAGTCTTTTTACGTGAGAAAGACGAAGTCTACGTATTCAATATCGTAGCACTAAAAGAGTTAACTCTTTTAGCATAATGTTACGTGCAGAACGGATTTAAACAATCTGTATGCTAGCCCGACTCAAACGGTAGTTGGTAAAGGCTCATCAAACCCATTGATGGCTGAGGATTTACCAAAAATCCTATAAATATGAGAGTAATTGACGCACCAGCCCTATTAGTTGGTCTTGTGACTTTAGCATCCAACAACTTCAGGATAAGATCCACACATGCAGATGGATCAACTTTAATAGTTGGTCCTACAGCCCAACATTTAGGACCGCCACGCTCCAATACCTTAAGAGCTTAAACTGTGTAGACTCCAGCAAATGTACGAGTATAAAATATGTTAACACTGGTCAACGCATTACTGTTGGACCCTAGAAGGGGGGGGGGGGGGATTAGGTCAAGAGGCTCTAATATGCAATTTAAAACTCAGCACAAGCAAACCACAAAACAGAAGTGCAATCAAATAGAAAGAGATAGAGTTAGGAATCGTTATCCTTGACGCGCGATGTGTTAACGAGGTTCGGCCCGCTGACCTACGCCCCCGCTCCCCACTCTCGAGGAGAAATCCACTAACACATCCGGTTTGGAAGCCGGAACTTCGTCTACACAGCGATCCCACAAGATCTCTCTCTCGCTACACAGTTTGATCTCACAGATCACACTCCCTCACAGTAGATCTCCACAGATCTCAACCACACAGCAGCAGAAGAAAAAAACAAGCAAGAACCTCTCTTTACACAAGCCCCTATAGCAAAGAGAAGAGTACTGAAGCTGGGAAGTGAAACACACTTGAAACAGAGAGAAAAACAGAGTTTTGAAAATTTTCTCAGGAAACAGAAAAAGCTCTCTGGTTTTCAAACGTTAGGGCTTAGAGGAAGAAGAAGAGGTCTGGGGATTTTATAGGAGAGTTTAAATCATTTTAAAATAAAAAACAAATCTACCCAAATGAGATAATAATCTCTTCTTCAGACCCTCATCACAGACTGTGCCAATCACTAACAAGTGAAAGCACAGGGTTCGAGGCAAACGGCCGTTTTAAAAAAAATTGTGGCTGAACAGAGGCAAAAATCGGTTGACCGAAGAAAATATCGGTCGACCGAAAAATACCTTCGGTCGACCGACCGAAAAAATCGGTCGACCGCCAGCAGCTAAGGAGTTTTGACAAAACATCCAGAGACTCATCGGTCGACCGGCACGGTCGACCGATTAAGGGTTGAGAAATTCGGTCGACCGTATCGATCGACCGACAACACTCTGGAGACATAGTGAAGAAAGGTCATCGGATCGGTCGACCGGACCGGTCGACCGATTTCTGACATATTCTGAAATCAGGTTATTTGACCAAGTTGAAATATTTCCAAAATATTCATTTGACCTCTGAAAATTCTGAAACTTTGTAAAATGTTTTTAATACTAAAAACAAACTGCTTGGAAAAAGAATTTTGCAGATAGGTACTCAAACTTGTGAAAAATAGTATTTTGTGAAAAACGCTTAAAAGCACAAGTTTAAAAACGTGTGTGTGATTCCCAATAGCTTCAAGTAAACTCAGTAACTCTTTGCCTACATTCTAGCACTAGAGAGAAAAACAAAAGAAAGCTAATATCCTCATATAGAGAGCAATATACTTGAGCTTTGATATAGCTTGAATCGGATGAAGCTTTTAATCGAATTTGACGTTCTTGAAATAACGTTGCTTCATCTCTTGGCCTCCTCCTCCTTTGGATATCTTCGTTGTAGCATATATTCCATCCATCCTCCATTAATGGCACTAACGAGCTTGACAAATGATTTTACTACATTTACACTCAATAAGCCATTAGTACCGATAATGGTGGTTGTAAGAACATCATCAAAACATAAGGGCTAACACAGTAAATTCTAATTGAACTATGCAAGAGAGAACTTTAGGACTTAGGGATTGACTTGTTTTATTCTTTAGTCTAGATCTTTTTTACATGATTTATTATTTTATCATTTAATTATTAGATAATTTTGATTATCCGTTTCAGGTATGGAACTATGCGAGATAACGTCATCAACCTCCAAGTATGTTACTCTTCTCCTCTATTTTATTCTAATCAAAGCCATAGTTGGCTTTTAAATTTCTGACCTGTAGGTTGTTCTGGGAAATGGAGATGTTATCAAGACAGGTTCTCGTGCCCGGAAGAGTGCTGCAGGGTAACCCGCATCCTCCCTTGAATCTTACATTTGCAACTATTATATCTGTTGAGGTAGATTGTAGTCCAGTTTAGAAAAAGTGGAGTGCTGGAATTAAGCTATCCAAAGCTAAGTTCAGATTATTGATTTAGTTGTGACCTTTGACTTTATGTTTATCACGGACCTTGCAGCAGAGCACTAATATCACGGACCCTGACGCAGAGCATTAATACTTCTTGGTTCCTTAGAGATGGTCATTTTAGTTTAACTGTCTGTCTTATATTTCATTATTAAGATTGGATTTTGATGCCTTACTGTAATTTGGTAAAACAGAGTGTTGAATGCAAGGACAATGTCTCCTTTAGGAACTCGGTATATTTCTGGAGAAGTCAGGTTGGAGTTATGTTCCGCTATTGGCACATGAGCTAAGTTTTTGGGATTTTATCTTTCTGGTACCCTTTACAGGGCTAATAATGCCTAAAAAAAAAGAATTTCTGCTTATCATGGCTGAGGAGTGATATGGATTCTAGGGAGTCCTAAGGTCGAAAAGGACATATGGGGAATGCAAATCTAGCTGGAATCATATTCTTCCTTTTGATATTCATATGTGAATGTGTTCACTGAAGGGGGGAAAAAGGCTCTGCCATGATTGGGACACTGTTAGTATTGATCTTCACTACCATTTCATCATTGTTTTTGTTTAAGTAGTTTCTTTGTCGGCTTAGTTCCTCAGATCTTATTTAAGATATGAAAGGTTACTCACTGGGTTTTTCTGCTTCAAAGCTTTGGTTTTAAAGCAAGGTATACCTTCAGAATGGAAATCCACCGATTTCATTGTGTGGCCACAGTCAGAGTCTAGGATGAACCATACTTCCTCGGGTTGGTTTTTTATCTGGTTACTTTTCCTTCAATAATTAACATTATTTTCTCAAGAAGATGGAGAGAGTGAACAACGCTGCCACTTGAAGCATCTCATGATTTGTAATTCAGTTCATATGTATCGGTCAGGAAGATTAGCAACATCCTCCGGCATCCTTAATATTTACATTTTAAAAATTGCTATTGTGACTTTGGATTTTCATAGTAAATATCTTTATCGAAAATGAGCTTTAATGTAAAGCCTGCATATTTGAAGAAGTTATTGAAGGCTTAACAAAAAATTTAGGAAACATGTGTGTTAACCACAAAAAACACTAGTTTTCAATGTTCAACAAGAGCAAAAATCAATAGATGAATGGTTGTTTTGGAGAAATAGTGACTCACAGTTTTCAATGTTCAACAAGAGCAAAAATCAATAGATGAATGGTTGTTTTGGAGAAATAGTGACTCACAGTCATATCACATGCTTATTAGAGCAAAAATCAATAGATGAATGGTTGTTTTGGAGAAATAGTGACTCACAGTCATATCACATGCTTATTATTGGAATGACGAGGGCTCATTTTTTATTTTCTTGGACTGTTTTGTTACTTATCGTAACTCTGTGAAAGTGAAGATACTGGACATGTAAAGAAAGGACATGGTGATCAATTGATCATTAGCTATTGTAAGGTATGTATTGAATTATTAATGAAGATTGATTATACTTGCATGTCATATATGCAAAATCAGACTCCGTTCTGCCAGCCCTCTTATAATGATGGAGGCGTGCTTTGAAGGAAGATAACAGTTCATAAGGTTGGAACTGTATGAAAGGACATCTGTATTTGCTTACCTAAGACATGGACTTTTGTGATCCTTAGGACTGGGTTCCTCCTGTTAGAGACCTAAGTATTAACAATGTGGCAATGAAAGCACGAGAACACTTTCCTAGTGAGGCAGCCACAAACCCACCATGCATAATCTACAATAAACCATCTAAACAAGAGACACGACATGTAGATCAATGACTCAATGTAACTATTTCTAGACTCATGGGTTGGAGATTAGTATGGATACTGGTTTCTAATGACATCTATCCAATTATACTATATGGCCCACTTTGACAGATCTTGATGTTTCCTAGGAACAATTTTTGTAGCAACAGAATTAGCATCCTCATAATGTCCTAAAGTGATCATATGTATACAATTTAGCCATATGTTTTATGCACTTTGCTTCTGAATAACTGGTACATAAACATTTTTTATTTTAAAATTAGATATCATACCTGGCATCCAAATGTTTTATGAATAGAGTAGTAGTGAATTTGGGTGGGGACTGTAAACTCTAGGAGACGTGATTGTTTTGGAACAAAAAGTTCACTAGGAATACTTATAAACAAAAGAAGGAACTAAGTTTACTAGGGGAAAAAAACAGGTTAGAAACATCCAACCTGTTGAGAGTCCAGAAAACTCAAAAAACAAAATGACATAGGAAAATAAATTTCTGGACATGGTTACCTTGCTTATATCGTTCTTGATTTCTCTTCATACTAAGCTTTTATATTTGAAAATTTGTTCTCTATCTTAGCCTTTTAAAACTAAACTACGTCTTTATCTACCTGAATCAGCACATAAAGTTCACCCATGGTCTCCAACCACACCTAATTATTTTATTACTCGTAATGCTTACTTCCTTGCAAACATTCCACATAAATCTAACAACATGCGTCTACTGTGGTGCAATTACATATTCCAACCAATGCATGAAGTGCATCCTTGTTTTTCATGTCTCTCTCTCTCTCTCTCTCTCTCTATATATATATATATATATATATATATATATATATATAAGAGAGAGAGAGAGAGAGAGAGAGAGAGGTTGGGGGGATGAATGAAATATATAGATGAGGAAAGGGGTTGGTTTATCTGATTCATTTAGTTTCTTTCTTCCAGTTATTTAACTTTCTAAATTTGGTTCAATACAAAGACGATTAAGTCATTGTGTATGTTTCATTTTAGATATGATTTAACGCGGTTGACGATTGGAAGTGAAGGAACATTGGGTATAATAACAGAAGTGACTCTACGTCTTCAAAAACTACCTCAGCATTCAGTGGTATCTTCTTAATAAATCTTTTTGATATTGTTGGATGTCTTTTCAAATCAATTGTTAGATGCTTCTTAATTTTTTGGTATTGGCTGAATACTTCTGCAGTGTTTCATGCTTACTGT
Source organism: Asparagus officinalis (assembly GCF_001876935.1). Lineage (NCBI taxonomy): Eukaryota > Viridiplantae > Streptophyta > Magnoliopsida > Asparagales > Asparagaceae > Asparagus > Asparagus officinalis. The sequence goes on from NC_033794.1 coordinate 127,746,975, forward strand.
CTTTGCACATCTGTTTTAGACATTCTGTCTTTTTAAACATTCATTGTTAAGTCATGTTGTTGATCTTGTGATTTCAATTATTTATTTGTTTTATTTATTCTAGACGTGGAAGATACTTTCCAAATCATTTAATTTTTTTATTCCATTTTAAAGTTTGCTCGGGTCTATTATTTTTCCTCGTCTATTTTTGTCAGATATGACAAAGATACATGTATTGTATTCTTTTTGTGCCACCTTCTGCCTATTTTATTATGTTTAGAAGATTATTCTTTTATCTGAATAAACATTATGGTTCAAAGCTCAAACTTCTCATGGTTCATATCAATAACTCACAAAAAGAAAGGAAGATAATGGATAGTGCATGCCATTAAATAGGCTATTACTATTGGTGATTGGAAATTTCTTATTTCACAGTATCCTACTGAAGGAACTATATCCTACTGGTTTTGAATCTCTTTCTTACCTTGTTCTCAGAGATCTAATTGTCAGTTCATCTTATTAAGTGAATGCTTTGCAGGTCGCCATGTGCCATTTTAAAACAATTAAGGATGCTGCAGATGTTGCTATTGCAACAATGCTATCTGGTATCCAGGCAAGGTCACCATGTAACAATCTGATTTCAATGCATCCTGCAATATTTTTGTCATCCTTAGTTGATTTTGATTTTTCTGCTTTTTCATACTTTCCATTTTATAACTGGTATTTGTTATCTTATTTTGCATTCATTGAATTGACTTCCACGTGTGTGAGAGAATGAAAATTATAACTTGGTTTTGAAACTGGAGCCTCGCATAACCCAAGCCCACTCGGTTACCACTGGAGCATACCTTATTAGTGGCTAATTGTTATATTATAAACCAAGATAAAACTCTCATTGACAGAAAATTATTAGGATCCAACTGTTGTAATGAATCTGTTCAGATGTGTACACTGAATATTACCATTCTAAGTATTCAATTATATGGATTATATATTATTTTCCAAATAGATTCTTTTTGTTGTCTTTGCAAAATATTTCTATAACGCAGAATTACTGAATTGTTGTCAATTTGCCAAAAGTAACTTATGCTGGAAAAAGGCAGGTTCTTTGACTCAGTCTAATGATGGTTCCATAATGGAATGCATCTGCAGTATATCCGTTGTGACATGCTTGTTTGCTTGTATGAATTTACCTCATTTGGAATCAAAACTGAGAACAAATTAGTTTGTACCAAGCGGCCTGTGCGAGGATCTTCCGTAGGCCAAGAGAAGCAGTTAAATTGGATTTTTATCTTTGGTCACAGTTGCAGTTGGTATTGGATAGATGAATGGTTTCATGATATTGAAGATCAATTTCCTTCTAGTTGTCCTGAGGGAATACAAGTAAAAACACCTGCAAATGATGAATAAGGTTTAATATTTTGATCTTTCTATTTAGAATGATTGCTAGGAAATGATAATATAGGTTAGTAGAAAAAAAGATTCAGTCAGCTTTTGCCCAATAATCGTGATAAAAACTTTTCTTATTGTTGCTGTAATGTGAAATCATGTCACGGTATGATAATGGCATAGCTCAAAAATTAAGTACACAAAAATTTACCTACTTTCTGTTATTATAGAGTGAAGAAATCCTAACATGTTTATGTCTGCTTAGGAACCTGAAGGCTGTTTATTTACATCTCGTCATTTAAGCACTGCAAAGGCTTATATAGGTTGGTGTGATGGTTCTACCTCACTTTATACATATTGGTGTCACAGCCATTGTTTACTATCTATAGGCGGAAAGGATGATGAGAAATTCAATAAAGTCAATGGAAGTCCCATAAGTGAAACTGCTTGAGGTTTCTCTACAACGCTACAATCAGTCTAGTAAAGCATTACCAATTTATTTGTTTCTTCTACCCTTGTTCGTGCTTTCTAGATATGTACATATGGTTGTATAGAGCATTCAGAACATGTTCCTCAAGTATAATCTAATATATTTACATTTGCATGGTTGTATCACTTCGTGTAATGAATGTGTTGGTTCTGTTTTGATCTAGCCATTTAGCCTTAGCCTTTTTGAATGAACCTAGACTTCCCAACCCCCCAATGGAACCAGGATTATCGACTTATCATGTTTATGTCTAGATGCTGTTTTGATCACCCTAATTAAGGCACACCAGTTACATACTTGATGTGGTTTGTACCCATTTATTTCGAAATACAAACTGTTCCCTTATTCTTTTATCTATCTGTAAATAATTAACGCAGAATCAAACAAAAGGCATCAGGTTCACACAAATGTTGTTGGTTATGCTTATACAAATTAGCAAACTAAACATTTCAAGGTCACAGTGATGCAATAAATTGTAACATCAACCTCAAAGGATTGCCCTAGAACAGGAATTGTGTAAGGATGGAAGACTCTTGAACCAGGCAATTGCACACAGACCAACCTTTGCTGGCACAATTAATCATTAGTTTATTTTAGCTTTATAGAAGACATAAAGAAATGTGATGCTGACCCTCAAGATTGATGTAATAGATACAGGGAAATAATCACTGCTATTTGGTTGTAAAAAAAATTGAATAGATGACCTCATTGAGTTTTAGTAATTGTTATATTTGGCTTTCTATATGGTTTATTGCACTATCTGCTGTCTGAAGTAGAAAGTGCAACCTGAGGACTTTGCCTGCTGATGTCTTGCAATTATTATGTGGATTGCTACTTCATTCACTTAAATTCTGATAATTAATTAGGTGTCAAGAATGGAACTCCTGGACGAGGTTCAAGTAAGGGCAATCAATATAGCAAATGAGAAACATTTACCTGAAACTCCAACATTGATGTTTGAATTTATAGGCACAGGTAAAGTAAAAGTATCCTGGTTATGTTTCCTTGACTCTTTTAAGAAGCTGATAGTATGATGGTGACATAGAATCAGTACTGATGGCGTTGAATCATTTATATTTACATGTTTATTTTCTTCTATGGAGTGGTTATCCTTTAGCAATCGTGCTAGTAAAAAATCTTATAGTTAGTAGACAGTAGTAATGTTGGTCATAGAGCAGCTAAAAAATCATTTATCTCATCAACTTGGTTGTTAAAAGTTTATCATATTGTTCAATTGTGCTAGTCAATCATCTTGATGCAGTGTTGTGTTCGTGTTGCTGTTTGAGCATGTCGTTGAAGATGATTTGCTTAAATATTTAGAGCATTTTCCAAGCCATATGTAACTTCTGTCGTATACAATCTCTTGTGGATATGATATCGTAGCTTTACTATTTATACTATTATTTGCAATCAATCCTGCTAAATATATACTTATGGGGTTTCTAACCTGTCACTCTTTAAGTTTTCTTTTTGTATGTTGTGTTATTCATCAAAAGACTAATTTTTCTTGAAATCTATCTTGTTGCTTGAGCAATACCAATTCACAGATCTAAGTATTTTCTTTGTACATAGCGACTCATCTTCATAATATAAATTGTGTAACAGAGACTTGCTTCTCTCCTTTGGCATTTTTAAAAATAAAATTTGTTGATTAATCTGTGTAATATGTGCTGTAATTGTTGATTAATCTACATTTTTAAAAATAAAAATTTGTTGATTAATCTCGTAATATGTGCTGTAATTTTTAAGAATAAAATTTGTATTACATAAAATTTGTTGATTAATCTGTGTAATATGTTGATTAATCTGCGTAATATGTGCATAATTTGTTGATTAATCTGCATAATATGTGCTGTTTTTTTTGCATTTTTAAAAATAAAATTTGTTGATTAAGTTGTGTAATATGTGCTGCAATTGCTTCAATACAGCCTAACATCTCTTATAAATTATTTCACTATAAAAGCATCCTTGTGAAAGGGTTTATCTATTATAATGCTTTACTCCATGGTTATATCTTCATCCAGTATTAGTTTAGATGAACTTACTTATGACCACATTTTGATTTTGAGGATACTTATACCAAGCTTAAAATGATTGCTTTCTGTTCTCGCTTCAAGCATTGTAAATGGTGCCTAATCAATTAAGTTGTTTGTTTGTCCAAAAAGATATTTAACTCAAAAAGTCTGTGTGCTTTTTGGTTCTTAGAATCTCGTCTTATGAGAAATATTCACACATTTCTGTCCAATGCCTCATTTGTTTACATTCTGATTAAATTTCTTGTTTTTTTTGGGTGCATTTTCAGAAGCATATGCACGGGAACAAGTGCTACTGATTCAGAAAATTGTCTCTGAACATAATGGCTCTAATTTTGTTTTTGTGGAGGATCCTGATGCTAAAGAGGAGCTGTGGAAGGTACATTCATTTTATTTCTCCACGACTACCTTTTCATCCTGTTTGGTTAGGAAAGCAAGAGTATTTTAACTCTTGCTACCCAAACATACAAAGGTTTGGGGTGTAATAATAACTTAGGCATTATCCTCACACCACCTAAATACAATCCATAAACCACCCATTTTGAGAGTATTAATGCTTGAAGAATGTGGAATTATTAGTTCTTCCTCAAACCTATTGCAATATCCCTAACTCTTACTTACTACCTCACTATCGGAACAAGCAACAAATATCCAACTGCTTACTCTTTCTCACTCACTCTCTCTCTCTCTCTCCCTCCCTCCCTCCCTCCCTCCCTCCCTAAAGGCTCATAACATCCACAACTTTTCTATGACCTATCCAAAACACAATATCGTCCCTATTTTGATTGATATTTTACCATTTTGGGCCTCGTTTTTCTTGTTTGTTATGTTTTTCTTGCTACAACTGGAAATAAAGAACATATTTTTATTCTGGTTCAATAATCGAAGTTTAAACAACTTAGGTTAATTTCTATATGCCTTTTATTGGATCATGCTACCTCACAGTTGACGTGATCAATATCTTTATCAGAGTTAGTTCCATGTATATGAGATAGTGTAATAGAAAATGTTGCAATATGAAGCTTCGATAGTTGTCATTGTTGATTCCCAAAGTTTGAAACTACATTTATTTATGCAATAGGTGTAGCTTTAGATCTTGCATACTTTAGGAAGCAAGAACCTTCAGATGGCACAGCTATCATGAAGCAGTCATAATACTGTAGAAGTTTTAGGATTTAATACTCTTTCAGCTTGAACCGGGGTACATTATTGTATTGGTGATTACTTCCCTGAATTAGTTCAGCAACAGGTTGTACAATTTATCTAAAAACATTCTTTGTTGTGGATCTGCTGGAGTATTTGGATCTATGATTTTTAAGTTGTTTGTCAACGTCTTCTATGATCTTTCATTTACTAAAAACTAGCTAAGGGCATATATGAATCCCCGAATACTGATGACTTGGGTCACATTTGTATTTACAGATACGAAAAGGAGCACTATGGGCTTGTTTGGCAATGGCACCTAATTATGAAGCAATGATAACAGTTAGTTCGTTAATGTTTTCTGGTTATTCATTTTATTTTAGGTATTTTTTAGAGTTGGAATGCAAGGCAAAATCGTATAACTTCCGTAGAGAATTGGTTTTGTATTTTGTTGAAGTGTCAGTCAGAAGGCTCAATATGGAATGAATTGGAAAAGTTCAAAAATGTGCAGATGATGTATGTATCATGTTGGATTGAGAAGTGGCATAATAGATACAAAAAGTAACCTAAATAGCTGGAGTAGGGACCAAGAGTTGTTACATGGAGATTATGGTGTTCGTTAGGCCAGTGAACTCTCTGATACTCTGATATTGGCTGTTCTCAGACTAGTGTACCTTGTTTTCAGGATGTTTGTGTTCCCTTGTCGCGTCTAGCAGAATGCATATCAAAGTCTAAAGAATTGCTTGATGCTTCACCAATGCTGTGGTATGTTTCTTGTTTCTTTTTGCTTTTTTCTTAAAAATGTATGACATTAGTTTATTTAAGATGTTTTTTATTTTATAAAAAAACAGTCATGATGAATTTGGATGATGTATTCTATAATACTTGTTAGTTTTATGAATTTGCTGGTTATGAGATAATGTGTTATTGGAAGCACTGATTTTTATTTTTTTGTTCCCCAGTGCGGTAATCTCTCATGCTGGTGATGGGAACTTCCACACAATTATTTTATTTGATCCAAATAACGAAGATCACCAGTGTGAAGCAGAGAGATTAAACCATTTAATGGTTAAAATTGCCTTATCAATGGAAGGTACTTTTCTTATCTTGTTATGATTACAGTGATAAGAACATAAAGTATTAGGAATATGGTCTCGTTGTTATCAGTTAGCTAAAATTTTCAGTTATTTATGTGAAAAAGACGTGTCATTCATGTTCATCTTTTGTTTGTTTGGAGATGGTTTATCAAAAGCAGAAAGGATCTCTGACACATCTGATGATTGTATACCATGTATTCTACTTGGGTTTGATTATTAAGGGTTGTACGGTAGTTGAAACACTAACCTAGTTCACATTCACTTTCTGACATCGAAATCTTTGCATGTATGCAAAATGCAGCTGGAGATCTACTTCTCTCTCTAAGCTTAAACCTATACTTCCTAAGTTAAATTTATCTACTTGGAAATCGCTGTATAGGAAGCTTTTGCTTACTTTTGACTATTTTCTTTTATCAATAATCAGGAACATGTACAGGAGAGCATGGTGTTGGTACTGGGAAAATGAAGGTATGTATTCTTTGCTGTGGTCGTGTTGCCTTTCACATGTTGGAGTTTTATACGAAACTTTATGGGATGCTTGATGGACCACTTCGTTTCTCTATCGTTTCTAGTGTCTATTATGCATTACATGTGAATACTCTGCCCTGTTTTGTGGATCATAATGGATTTCTTAAAACTCAAAGTAAAGCAGATGATGTGGGAGAACTATTGACTTTCTAAGTCAGACTTCTCTGATAATTGTTTAAAGCATACCATATCTTTTTCTTCCCTCTCTCCCTCTATTATTTATTTTTTATTTAATTTTTTG
>NC_033794.1:127753894-127754248 GCF_001876935.1 Asparagus officinalis
GCTAATTAAATCAGATTGGGAAAATTCTGTTCTCTCAGTCTACACATCTCTTTTGGCCTAATTAATCATCAAATAAGTACATGAAATACTGCCACTTAAAGTGTAGTATTAAATACCAGGTCAATATCCTCACATAGTGCCACATTAAAGCTTCTAAATCATGACTTTGTAGTGTTCACCTACGAGCTTCTCATCATGGAGTTTGAGCAAACAGGCTGCATAGCTCCATTGCCATGACTACAAACCGTTCCTTGAGCATCTTTAGTGTGATGTTCCATGGAACAATGAAAATTTATCAGTATGACTCGAGTCCGCTAGGGAAGCAACTTTTGTATATGTATCTCAGTGTTTATT
>NC_033794.1:127754258-127797662 GCF_001876935.1 Asparagus officinalis
TACAGCTCTTAATGAGTTCACTTGAGTGGACCAAATTGTCATCAAACGCTGCTACATCCTGTTTTCATATTTTGGCAAGCTCTTACAGCAGCAGTATATTGGTTTTATTGCTGGAAGAACCATAAGTTCATCCGGTGATGTCTGTACGCATCACCATACAAGTAACTCGAAATGCTGAAGTAAAAAAACATTTGTCACATTTGCAGTATCTTGAGGAGGAGCTTGGTATGGGGGCCTTGAGGACGATGAAGAGAATCAAAAGCGTGTTAGATCCTAATAACATCATGAATCCAGGAAAGCTGATTCCTCCTCATGTCTGTTTATGAGGCAATCTTTCTCAGCTCCTCTCTTTCTGTTCGGATCCTATAATATATCTATGGACATGGAATTTTCCTTGTCTATCTATAGCTTTGTTCTAAATTTGACCGTCTTCTTCAATTTTCGTGTCCCATGCTTTTAATTAGATAACAATTTTCCTATGTTCAGGATATTGGTCGTGCAAATATTGCAGAGCAAAGGAAGAAGAATCTGAGGCATGTTAACGTGTTACGTTGAGTTCAGTTGTATTTAATGAGACAGTGCTTATATAAGGTTCTCCAGTGGATGAATCAGTTTTAAGTTTTTTGAGTTGAGATCTGATGTGTGACTTATGCTGCTATCTATGGGCTTGTTTCATGAACTCTTTGTCTACATTATTGGCCCATCTTAGCATATGTAATAATACAAATGTCAACATGAGATATGGTTCTGGTGCTTCAAATGGGGCTTGATAATTATTTTCCTAAATGTCTAATTCATATTTAGTTGTGAGTTTCTGAAAATAAAATTCTTCACAAAACATCTTAACAATTTTGATTTATCTTCTAATGCTAAAATCTTTATTGCCCAGTGACAAAGAGTTCTCTCCATTGTCTCTATTGATGCGTTCCTAGTTGTGCATATACAGTCCCTTCTGTGCACAACCCTGTTTGCATTTGTATAATACAAGCAAGATTGGCACGCACGTTGCCGCGGCATTTGCGTGTAAACAATCAAAAATATATTTTAAGTATTTAACCTAAAAATGTATTGTACGCTTAATACTTTGAATAAAATAGCAAGTTAAAACAAAATATACAAACTTACAGTGATACAAAACTATTAATATACAATAGTTTAAAATTAATTCTTTCAAGTATGTTAGAATCAAGGTGATCTAGAAAATGTGGGGAGTCTAAAAGTAAATGAAGGTAAAACTTTCCGTTTAGAAATAAAAATTCATTTTAAAAAGTGAGTGAGTTTAAAAATAAATGAAGCAAAAAATAATAATAAACATATGCACGCATGCACATCTACAGTTCACTATGATATGACATTAATATGGAAAAGCTAATATATATAATGGTTAAGACATCTAGTTACAAAATACACCTAACCATTTAATAAAAATTCCTATGAATATGAGTAGGCTCAATAAGTAGAGGGGAACTTTGGGCTTAGGGCCAGAACACCAAAAAAAAACTTTATGGATTAACTATTTAGTTAAAAATACAATGTAGCTAACCACTTAAAACAAAAAATATAATGACTCGCAATGTATACATGATCGTTGAAATACAAAATAGATTTAAAAATAATGTTAAGAATTTTGTGTTTAAGAGTAGCCTTGGAAATGAGTGAGTTTAAAAATAAATAGTGTGACCTTGAATTTAGAACGAAAATATACAATGTTATAACAAAATATGCTCACATATGATGAGCAGTGAAAATGTAAATTGAGTTTAAGATTTGTTCGAATGAGTATTTTGGATCTCAACAGTGATCTTGGAGGTGAGTGACTTTAATAATAAATGAAGGCAAGATTTTAGGCATATGCACAAGAACTGCTTTTATGAAGAGTAAGTTTAAAAGGCAATATGCTAAAAGTTTGAGTTTTGTTAGTACCTTTGTTTTGATGATGATTTACAAACAATCCCTAACATCGTTTGTCTAGTGTTTGTGTTTATTCATTAGGTATTCTAGACAAATACTGATGTTGGAGGTTGGTTGGATTGCGCCTACACGATCATCATATCCATTGGAGGATGGAAGGAATATCGGAATGAAGCGATTCACAATTCAAGTCAAAAATTCAAGTTCAGGCTTCATCCATGTTTACCAAGACGAGCTTAATTGAAGATCAAGATTGCTTTGGTATAGTTTTATAGTTTAGGGTTTATACTTGTGTGTTAATACTTAGAGCTCAATCTTATGCACACATACACGTTTTGGTTTTATAGTTTTCAAGTTTGAATAAGAAACACATTTACTTATTTATATACATACATACATATTTCATATTTATCATTTTTGGTTTTGGTAAATAATGTGTTTAGCCACATAAACATGAAAACTCAATAGACGTATATAAATATATTTTCATGTTTATATGTGCTTAAGATGATTTCATTAATCAACAAGTTTAAAATCCATGTTTATATGTGCTTAAGATGATTTCATTAATCAACAAGTTTAAAATCAATGAAATCATGTTTATTTGTAAAAATATGTTAAGATGATTTCATTAATCAACAAGTTTAAAATCAATGAAATCATGTTTATTTGTAAAAATATGTGTTTAATTAGATTAAAGACTAGATTACACCATTTTATTTTTTTTGCTAAATCCTTTAATCCATTCAAAATGAATATGCAAGTTTGTTTGTCAAAAACATGTGTTGTTAAGTTTTCATGCTTTTGGACTATTTTGCAAAATGATGAGTTTTTACAATTGGAAAATTAAATTTGAAATTTTTTTTATAACATGTTCATTTTCATGTTTATAATTATTTCTCAAAGTTTTATATTTTTTGGAATTTATTTGCTATTTTTTAAGGCACTTCAAAAATCAGATTTCATATATGAACAGTGCATGTGCATGTTTATAAGTCGACTTATGTACTGTAGCAAGTCGACTTATAAACTATTCTGGAAAATGCAGTTTTTATCTACTGAGTCGACTTATACCCCAAGCAAGTCGACTTATATATGATAAGTCGACTTATGAATTTTACAAGTCGACTTATGATCTGTTGTACAGTTTGTTGTTTTTGTATGTTGAGTCGACTTATAACTCATACAAGTCAACTTATAACTCATACAAGTCGACTCATAAGACATAAGTCGACTTATACCCTATCGTAAGTCGACTTACAAACTAGTCATTGCACAATAACAGTTATTTTCCAGATTTTATTTATTGTAATATTTTTATGGATTTTTGGTGTTTTCTTGGGCTTGTTTCTTCTACCCTATATATACCCATTTGTCATAATTATTTTCAACAACCAAGAAAGTTTTAAAACAAGTTTAAAGGGTGTTTAAAGTTTGTTTAAGTGTGTTTTCACAAGTGTTTTGTGAAGAAAGTTTCATAAGAACAAGAGGAGATTAATTCTATTGTTTGAGCTTCAATTTCATCCATCTCCCTCTCTTATTTTTCAGAGAAGATTTCTTAAACTCAATCTCTAGCTATTTATAAGTTTTTTTTATCATTTTTATAAGCTAGATTTCAATTGAGTTTATATTACTTGTTATCTTTCACACACAACCACTTGAGCTTAAGTATTTTACACAGTGTAACGCCCCTGATTTTCACATTAGTTGCAGTCCAGGGGTGAACCCCAGAGATGTTAGGACCTGCTATGCACCGTTCTCTGTGCATAAGCAAGCTTAACATGACACTGGGGTTCACCCTGGAGTGCAACTAGTATGAAAATCAGGGGTGTTACACACACATAGTATACTTGGTTTGTGAGTGTGATTAGTTGTGTGAGCTTACATTGGGTTCTCATCTATTATAGAGAACAAATATTTTTATTTGAGCTTAATTGTGAGATACACTTTGTAATACATTTGTACACTGAGAGGAGTGTGTGGTGAGAGATGGGGTCAATTCCAAGAGGAGTGGCGTCGGTAGTAAAGCCTAGGGAGAGGTTGTAAATCCGAGCACTTGAGGAAGGCGACATGCCAACACTTAGAGGGTGTACAGTGTGATTGCAAGTGTGTGAAATTGTGAAAGTTTTCGGTGAGCTAGAAAACCGATTGTGAGGTGTAAACATTTTGAGTGAACGTTGAAAACCCGTTGAGATAGTGGATTCTCCCCGGGAGTAGGGAGCGGAGACGTAGGTTGGAAGGACCAAACTTCGTGATCATCTTTGTGTGTTTGTGTTGATTATTTACACGATCTCATTTGCATTTTAGTTTATGTTTATATCGCCATTTGTTTATATTGCATATTCTTGCTCATAATTAGTTGTATATTATACTTGCAAGAATATATTGTTAATAAGTTTTAAATTAGTATTTAATCGGATTAGATTAGCAATTTACCCTATTCAACCCCCTTTAGGGTAATTTCATTTATACACAAAAAAACATTTTCGATGTCGCTTCATTAGCATGAAAAAAAATAAAAATGCAACACTGTTAAGTATTTTATTTATAAAATTCATGATGTACCAAAACAATAGGTTTTCTATGAAACCCACCCCTAACCCCTATAAAAAAGTGGGAAGGTTCATACCATTAATAGACTAATCATAATTTACAAACTAACAATTTAACCACCCATGAGTGGTATAGATTACCCTATTAGATAGGGTCTTCTAAAAGAATCCCTTCTCTACTTAATCACTTAGAACAAATTTTTACGTGTAAAAATAATATATAACAACTTACATGTATAGGAAATTTCTAGAATACATTTGATTTAGGATTTTTTTTCAAAGTATGTGAATTTAAAAATAAATGAGCATAAAACCTAGAACTCATAGGAAAAAACTTAGCTACCATTTACGATATTGCGGCAATGTGAAAAAAAAAACCTAAAACAATGCTTAAGCATTTGGTCTAACACATTGTACATCTAGATTCTTAGAAAAGAAATACAACAAATCAAAGTGGAATATAAAAACTTAAACCATATGTACAAACCATCACAATAGAGACTAAAAATAGGTTGGTGTAGTTTTTTGACTCTAGGAGTGATTTTCGAGGTGTGTAGTTTAAAAATAAATATATCTAATACTTTAGATTTATAATAAAAGATCCTTGTAATGTATAGGTTTGAAAATAAATAAGAATAATGTTTATAGTTAAATAATCAATCTGTAGTTGCAACTTAGATATAATAAATTTATGAAATATAAATTTAGTTTAAAAGTAATTCATTATGGTATTTTAGGTCAAAGACTGATTATGAAGTGGGTGAATTTAAAAATAAATTAGGAAATTTTTGGTTTATAGCACACAAATACTCTTTATATGACCCTTCATTATATTATCATTTTATATTTATTAGAGTTGATGGGGTATTTGAGGTTAAAGATTAATTTTTCTAGTGAGTGGACTTAAAAGTAAGTTGGGTTATCTTATTGGGTTTATAGATAAGAAAATATTTATTTATTATTATTTTTAAGGATAAATTTTCAAAAGAGCCCTAATTTCAAACTTATTCCCCAAAAATGACCCCTTTCAAGTTTATTTGTCAAAATCTACTTGGTTTCAGCCCCAGGGCTGAAACCAAGTCGGTTTTGGTGAAGAAAGTTCTCAAACTTTACGGGACTTTAAGTTCCGTGAAGTTTTGCAGTCATTTTGTTAAGTTGGTAAACTTCACAGGACTTGAAGTCCCGTGAAGTTTCAATGTTCAAAAAACTTTACGGGACTTCAAGTCCCGTGAAGTTTTGTTTTAGCGCTGAAACTTCACGGGACTTCAAGTCCTGTGAAGTTTCAGGCTTATTTTCCAGAGAATCGCGGCTCTGGAAAATGAGAACTGCAACTTCACGGGACTTGAAGTCCAGTGAAGCTGTAGGTTTTAAAAAACATGCACAGCAGGATGTGCATATTTTTTATATACGCAACGTAATCACGAATGTGTAAATATACGCAACGTAATCACGAAAGCTACACATACAACCCAAAATATACATGAAATTATTGTCATGAATCAATCGATTTACATGAATCAAACAATATATATTGAATCAAACAATAATCACGAAAATACACCTGTGAATAATAATCGATCTCATATACACTGAATTACAACAATATTCTTAAAATTCAGCCATGAATTAAATACGAATCAAACAATACTCATGAAGATCACATATATAAACAATAATTGATCCACAAAAGTATAGTATTTGAAAAATCATAAAAGTTATAAATTTTAACAAAATAAGATCACATACAACCCAAAATTCCTCCTCCCCTTCCTCTCCCTCTCTTCCCCCTTCCTCTCCCTCCCTTCACCCTTCCCCTCGCTCTTCCCCGTCCCCTGCGTTCCTGTTGATGAGCCTTGATTATCTGAGTATCTGGTTGTGTATGAGGCCGAGAAGTACCGGCTCCATCAGCATACGAAGTACCGGCTCCATCGTCATCGTCACGTGGCCTACGTCATCGCGTCCGGCTCCATCAGCATACGAAGTACCGGCTCCATCGTCATCGTCACGTGGCCTACGTCATCGCGTGTACATTTTCCCAAATGATTGAGACATGTCCTCACGGCCTGCAAACTCGTCGACATGAGTCTTATGAAACACCTGTGCTATTATCTGCTTGATCCTATTGAAGACCTCTAACGTCGCCGGATCCTGAAACTCAGGCATGTGCTCATCAATATCAGCTTCAATGTTATCAAAAGCACGGACCTGTGAGTTAAATAATATATACACAATTTAGCAAATAACATCTTAATAAAAAATTAATATTTTAATTTATCTTAGAAACTTACATAATCTCTAACTATCTGTCGGTGGGCGTGGCATGTATCCAGCTGATGGCTATAGGTCACGCGTGATCCATCTACGTATAACATCCCAATACCAACGCATATACGCGGTATAGTCAACAGCTGTGTCTCTCGTATTCTGTATAAAATCCCACCTGTGAATCTACCTATCTACATAGGCCGCTCGGAGTACGGACCAGTCCGTACGATGCGATGTAGGTCGTCACCTACGATCGATTTGCTCGACAGGATCCAGCACATGCTGAGAGAGCAGAAATTGCCGTAGCACACGGTCGGGGACATGCATCTCCACAATCTCCCAATAGAATAATGAAACTTTGGCTCTCCACAAGTCGGGACTATCTCGACAGATAGGTGCAAGAGTATGCATATCGAGTTCCGGCGATGAATAGGGTCTCCACTTGAACTGAAATAAGATAAAACATTTATCAGTATCAACAAACAAAACTATAATATTCATAACGACTTGAGATTTATATTTATCTGTTCGTGTTGGAGGCCATCAAGCTCATTACGGTAAAATTCACGATGTCACGTTGCTGATTTGTACTTAGCATACCACAAGTTACACCTATTTGGCATAAAGAATATATGAGTACAAATTCGATATGAATAAAATTGTGTGGACGGTTATACCTGTATGCCAAAGGAAACTGGCCCAGTGGGTCACGGTGCACAAGCAAAGTTGGTCGTCTAATATGAATGCGCTCCCATGACCAAATCTGTATCAATGTGCATCATCCCCTGAATTCTTTATTCTGCATCAAGGATACCCTACCCAATTCTCTTTTGAGTGCTTCGAGATAATATGGTAAGATCTCATAAGATTTATCCCAATCCTCAAATATTTTTATTATCACTTTCCTCCTAGCATTCCAACACTTGTTGTATGATACATCCAACTTGGTCTCTTTATGCACTAAAAGACGAATATCTTTTGGCCTTAGATCAAGATCCTCCATTGGATTAGGTAAAATCAATCAATATATAAAAGATGCGAATGCATGCTTGTTATTCATCTCTAATCGAGGATTGCTACATGTGTGGAGTCTGTTATAAGCCGTGATTTTAAATTGCCCACCTACTCTTACACCCAAGCGTGAATTAAGCTTCCAAGGACATTTCGCATTGCCGTCATGGTGTCTACCATTATCTTTGTCTTTGCCATCTTTGCGATAAAAACAAACCACATTATAGTTGGTTGCGTTATTTTTTGTTGGCCTAAACTTAATATTTTTTTCAACGGCCCACAAACAAAGCGCATGGATCAATTTCTCCTTACTTTTTGTAAGGACCATGAAATTTTGATACTAGTTAAAATAAATTTTTGGTATTTTAAAATATTTAATTATGATTTTTAAAAGAGTATTTGTATTTTTCTCGATTTTCTAGAATTTTCTATGATTTAAAGTCTAAGTTTTATATTTATTTAAATGGTTTTTATATTTATAAATTAATTTGTTGCAGTAAAAATCTTTTTAATTAATTTTGGTTATTTATTATTATTGTTATTAATCATCTTGTATTATATTTTTAGCCTGCATTTTATCCCCTACTTCTATTTATAGCTATCAGCTGATCAACACGAAAGTCAATCTATTATCTGACTTTCCCCTGGTTCTCTCATGTCAGTCACTCTCTCTCCAATCAATATCTTTCTCTCTCATTTTCTCCCTCTCACCTCACGACAACTCACAACCTCCCTCCTTCCAACTCCCTGTCAAATCTCCCTACCCCACTCCCCTAAATTCCTCCCCAATTCCCGCACCCCTCTTAACTCTTATCTCCCCCTCTTATGTTAATCCCATGCATCTCTCTCTCTCTCTCTTTCTTCACCTCAGTCTCCCTCTCTCCAACTCTTCCCTCATTCTCTCACTCTCTCTCCTCTACAACTCACCTCCATCTCCACGTCATCCTCCTGCGACCACCCAACATCCGCTCCTCTTCCTCAACTCCAGCTCCAACTCCGAGCTCGTCACCACCAGACCCGCCTCCTCACGCCGTCAGCACCGTCTCACCTCAGCTCCGAGCCGACTCCATCTCCTCCGCGCCCCGCTCGCCACACCACCCTCACGAACTTCACCTCCTCTCGCTGTCATCACCTCCCCGCCATCACCACCAGAGCCTCCGTCGTCCGAACTCCACCACAACCTCCGACCACCTCAGCCTCCACCACCAGCACCACCTCCTCCTCCCTGATCTCCATCACCACCAGCACCTCCACCACCATCCAACATCACCAGCCCCATCTCCTCCACCATCCGCCATCACCATCAACCGCCGTCCCCACCTTTTAGCCGCCGGCGAACCCCGTCGGAGCCCACCGAGACATCCCGACAACCCCCGGCAACCTCCTCCCACCTCCGGCAAGCCCGAACAAAAAGGAGAAGCTCCGAACAGCGAGAAACGAGCCTGAACCGCGATGAACGGCGAAAAACTGCACTGCAGATTTCTGCAGTTTTGTGTCGACTTCACACGCACTTTCCGATCACCTCCGACCTCCATTTTCGTCGATTTCTTCTCCGGTGAGTAGACCTAAATATTGCCTATCACCTCCAATTTTTATCACACTCTAACTCACTCTCTATCTCTCTCGGTATCATCCGAAACATCGATCGACGGCATGCAGTTCGCTGAAAACAGCAGCAGTGTGCCAACTTCGCACGCGTTTTCCGGCCACTTCCGATATCCGTTTCCGCCACCGTCTTCACCGGTGCGTAGCCCTTCATGTTGTCTATCACACAGTATATTCCTTTTACTTGGGCTCCTTATCTACACATCGTTATATTCATTCGAATATCGCTGATCGCTACTAATACCTCTCTTTTGTATTCCAACTGATTGACTTTCCGACGAGCCGTTGAACCTGTTGTGACCCGTGTATCCACCCCGACGACCTCCGCTGCAGTTGACGACGTACCCGAGGCAAGATCCCGATACTCTGTTGACTTATCATTCAATTCTTAGATCCGTCCTGAATTAATTAGTTGCTTGCAAGATCTCGCTTCCCTTTGACTCGTCAATTAAATTTCTGGATCTGTTGCGAATTATTTGTGCTGTAATATGATTAGTTATAACTTGTATATTGTGATTATCTGCGTGGGACTGTTGATGATGACATTAAATGATTTCAAATGATAAATTAATATTTTTTTTAGATTAATTAGAATTATTATTATGAGAAATAATTTTTAAAAGAGTTTATTTTGGAAAAATGGTTTAATTTGAATTATTATAATAATAAATGAGTTGAAAGAATTTATTTTGGAAAAGGGGTTACTTTTAAAGGAATCTATTTTTTGGAAAAGATTATTTTTGGAATTAATAAATTTGTGATCATGACGATTGGAAATTGTGAGTTTTCATGTATAATTATTTGATAGTTGTAGTTCCATCTTGCACTGTTATTAGTAGTTGTTCATGTTTCCTGTTCATGATTTATGACACTGTTACATAGTATTCATTGCATTATACCCCTGTTATAGTTGAGAATCGCGAGTATGGCTTGACCGTAGTGACCCGTGAGATATGAGTTGTTAACTTGGACTTAGGATGGGAAGGTCTGGGTTCATGCTATCGGATATGTTGTTGTTTATTTCCAGGCTCGCACCAGTGAATCGTTTCGCACTGCCTCCTCTTTTCAAGCTCGGATTCATGGACCATTCGAGTAGCAACTCGAGAAGCTTCTTCATCGGTTGACTCGGTTATCGGTTGAACTGGTACGTGTTCATTGGCCGCCAAGAGCCACCGGCACTGTAGAAAAGTTAGCTCCAACTGGTGCGTGTAGTCCTCTGACCGATTCGTGTAGCGGTATTGGATGCGCGTAGGGGATTTGTGAACAGCCAGTTATCCGATGACAGGAGCGTTGACTCTGTGTGAGATGTGACCAGTGACCTGTTATACAATGGCTAGTAGTATGACCTCGTTACTTGGATGATTAGTTTGATTGCTAGCTGCAGGACCTCGTTACCCGATCGATTTTTGATTCTTCTGATTATTATATTCTGGTGGTGGATTTCATTTAGATTATTACTATTATTATTATTATTGTTCTTGCATTGGTTGTTCGACCGTTTCTACTTTCCTTGTGGGATCTTGCCGTACGTTATGTGCGCTGACGTACACCTGTTTTCTCTGGTGTACGTCAGACTTAGGAGAAGAACAGGTTCAGCGGGAGTCAGAGGATTCTCAGCATGAGTGCCTTGCAGACGTAGCAGAAGAAGAAGCAGAAGCTTAGTCATTTCCTTTCAGTTTGTTTTGTATTACTTCATTTCCTTTCGTTCGGTATATATTTTCTCCAGTATTTCATTCAGATAGTTTTGTATAAGGACGTGTTGACCCGAATATTATGTTTGGGTGATCATTTCAGTTGTGATATGTATCTTTTGGTTCTGAGTTGTTCATTATATTCTCATTACTGTGATCGGGGACCTGTGCCTTCGTTTGTATTTCTTGACGCTTAGCGTATTAGATTGAGAAGACGGGGTCTAGCACTTATCTCTTCTCAGTTTAATACGTCGCGGGCTTGCTCGCGTCCCGATTCCCTGATATTTTGGGAAGCGGGGCGTGACACTTTTAAATAGACCACCCTTCTTGAATGAGAAGTCCTTGCCTTGTGTATCATCAACGATATTAGTGCCGATAGGAATACTTTTCATCGTGGAGTTATCAGTCCATTCTTCTCCATAAAGTTCACCGGGCGGCGGATCCTCTAACACGACATACTAATTATTAGTATAACATCCGTTAATGTATTGGTTGTCCCTTCATCACGATCAATCAAACACATCATGTTATTAATTTGTAAGCCATCCTCTTCATCACCATCCTCGGAATAGACACTTGCATTATCATCTAGATGGACCGTGTTAGTATTGATATTAGAAGTGCCCACAAACGAATGATCGCTCACGTATTCTGACTGTGTCCAACCTTCATCTTGTTGCGGAGATAAAAAGCCAACGAAGTCAACTTTAAGGTCCTCCAATATGCGGGAGTATATTCCATCATGATTCACCGATTTGCCTAAATTTCTCTGATGTTTTTTAATAAATAATTCCACCGAACGCTTCTCGTCGTGTAACACTCTAATGAGACCCATATCATAGTCACTTGAGATTTGAATGTCGCTTGTTCTGTTCCCCCCCAACAGGATAATTGCAAATAATATTGAGCAGATACTCACGTGAGTTGGTTAATGTAAGTTTGTGTAAGTCATTAACCAATTCATCGAAAGTAAACGGTTTTGATATAAACAACGACTTCGTGACACCTCCTTCATAAACGAGCATATTATTTTCGAGATAGTTAATCTTCCCATCATATGAACAAAGAATTACGATTCGATCGTTCATCGTTACCTCTGAAGAGTAAAAATTTCAATATCAACATTGGAAACCCATAATTAGAAACCCATAATTTTAACCATTAAATCTCTTAGATCAATATTAGAAACCCATAAACTTCACATTTTGTTAACTTCACGGTTAAAAATTTCGATAATTTCCCCTCTAACTTCATACACAATATTAATTTTTCTTAATAAATTTCATAAATAATTACAAATTTATTTAAAAATCTAATTTTTTACAAGTAATCACCGAGAAGTTGTGAGAATATACAAAATATTTGAATTAATTTTTTTAATATTTTACCTTAATATTGACGATGCCCTAATTCCGATGAACTCCGGCAATGAGGGCCGACGATGGGGGCCGACAGGAGGCGGGGTCGGTGGCGATGCCGGTGAGGGGAGGGGGTGAGGGTGGGGGTGAGGGATAGGGGTGAGGGAGTCAGGCTCAAGAGGAGGAGTGGGGCTAGGTTATGGGTCAGACATCGCTTCTGCCTTATAGAGGCAGAGCGAAAACTCCACAGGACTTCAAGTCCCATGGAGTTGCAGTTCTCATTTTCTAGAGCCACGATTCTTTGGAAAATGAGCCTGAAACTTCATGGGACTTCAAGTCTCGTGAAGTTTCAGCTCTAAAATAAAACTTCACGGGACTTTAAGTTCCGTGAAGTTTACCAGGTTAACAAAATAATTGCTAAACTTCACGGGACTTCAAGTCCTGTGAAGTTTGGGAACTTTTTTCGACAAAACCGATCTGCTTTTAGCCATGTGGTTGAAACCAGGTCGGTTTTGACAAATAAACTTGAAATTGGTCGTTTTTGGGGAATAAATTTGAAATTAGGGCTCTTTTAAAAAATTGTCTTATTTTTAACTATATTGAGCTGATGTTGCAGAGCTGAGAAAAGTTTTATATCCTTGGAGCATTACGTAATTGAGATGGATTTTTAAAGTTATGGACTTTTAAGCAAATTGGGTTGAATATTGGGTTTGTAAACAAAATTTATCGGCTAAAATATCAAAATTGATATATTTATACGAACGCTTTTGCCAGTTTGGTATTTTTAAAAACTCCGGCGACGACAATGCATTAAAGCTCGTACTTTTTGTCAATAAGGTACTTTTCTCAAAACTCTGAAGAGAAATTTTGCATTTAACCCCCTTATCTCCCAAAATTATTAAATTTGTACCCTCTCTCTCCTCCTCCTCTCACATTCCCCTCTCCCTCCAGCGCACCATCGTCCTCCTCCTCCTCTCCTCCGTCCCCATCTCCCTCCTCTTGATTCCATCCTCAGCCACCAATTCTCCAGCAATCTTCTCCAAGGGTTTTGGAGTACTAACCTGCCTCTTAAACATAGATTTCGAAGAACCCAATGTACTTTCATTGCAGCTCCCCTGATCAAAGACTTCAGCTTTGAATGGAATCTCATTGTCTTACTGTTCTTGCTTAATGTTAGCTCCTGCAAATATCTTACATGGAGGTGAAGAATTCTCTCTCTCTGAGGATAACAATTCTCCCGCCACAGTGGCAAGCAGATCAAGAATGAGTAAAGTTTATGTAAACAATTAATGGAATCTCATTCTCTCTCTCTGATCGTTTTCCCTGTATGAAAACAAATGCAAACAATTAAAGAAAATTCAAACAAACAAATCAAGAATGAGTAAGGTTTATGTACAGACCCTAGGTGATTTCGGAACTCGCGGCATCGGAGGAACCCGATAGCCAATGGATCCATAGTCCAATCTCTTGTGAAGCACCATGTTTCAAATTGTCAATTTTCACTACAAAGGTAATTATTTAGGCTTCCATTAACTGATCACAAAAATGTTGAACAACCTTTCAATTCTCCGTTCTTTCAGCAGCTGCCACTTTCAGCGTATGAGGAGGAGGAGGAGAGGGAGGGGATGACGGGGCCGAGGTTGACCTAGAGGAGGGAGATGAGGACGGAGGAGAGGAGGAGGAGGACGATGGTGCGCTGGAGGGAGAGGGGAATGAGGGAGGAGGAGGAGGAGGAGGAGGAGGAGGAGGAGAGAGAGGGCACAAATTTAATAATTTTGAGAGATAAGGGGGTTAAATGTAAAATTTCTCACCGGAGTTTTAAAAAAAGTGCCTTATTGACAAAAAGTACTAGCTTTAATGCCTTGTCGTCGCCGGAGTTTTTAAAATACAAAACTGGCAAAAACGTTCGTATAAATATACCAATTTGGTATTTTAGCCAAAAATTATCTATCGTCTCTTCTAACAATAATCTATTGAGTTATACTGTAGAATGAATAACGTTAAGCTACAATATACCAACCCCAATAGTTTTAGTATATTGATAAATAAATTTGAAGAACAAGAATACCAGATTTATGAAGTATAGTTTCGTCTGTCTCTGCATCATGTCGGATGTTTTTATGACGCTTTCACTTAAGGGCCTGTTCGTTTGGCCAAAAAAACTGGGAAATCAAACTTTAGGAAACCTATTTCCTATTATAATTACTTTGAAGTTGTTTGGTTGGTTTAAAAAAAAGGAAATTATAGAATAGGAGATGAGATGAGATGAGTTGTCACCTTATTATTGGATGATGTGAGTGATTTTTTTAAAAACTTGTTTTGAGGTTGTTTGGTTGGTTAAAAAAATAAGGAAATGAATTGGAGGTATATTATTGGATGATGTTTTGAGGTTGTTTGTGTTTGGTTCGTTTTTAAAAATAAGAAAATAGATGAGATGAGATGAGTTGGAGGTATATTATTGGATGATGTGACATGTACTTAAGGAAATTAATTTCTTGTTTTTTTTTGAGGAAATGGGTGGAAAGGAATGTTTAATGAGATGAGATGAGTTGTCACAATATTATTGGATGATGTGTGTGATTTTTAAAAATGAGATAAAATGAGATGTGATGAGTTGGATGATGTGACACATTTCTTGTGTTTGGTTTATTTTTAAAGGTAAGAAAGTAGATGAAATGAGATGAGTTGGAGGATAAAAATAATATTTTATTGGATGTTGTGGGTGAGTTTTAGGGATGAAAATGGATAAAAATATTATTTTATTGATTTCCTTGTACCGATTTCCTTTTCTTGGTTTTTAGGAAACCAACCAAACAGCCCCTAAACGTCACTTATTGTGTACGTGTAAAATAATTAAAGGTGGAGTTGTTGGCCTTTCGCCGGCTCTTTTTCTTCCTCTTTGTATTTGGTGTTGCGTTGACTAAGATTTTGTCTTAGATTCATTTGGAGTCATCATTATGAGATCAAATGGTTTTCTTATTATCATATTGTAGCATGGAGATAAATGTTGGATAAAGGTACCTCTCAAATTACGAAATAGTAACATATATTTCCCTTCATCAAATTAATAACATTGACCTTCAATACTTTTTTTATTAGGTATTAAAAAGTGAGGGGGGGAAAAAGTAAAAATAGGGTTGAAGGTAGCTTTCAAGGATAGAGGATAGTTAAAGATTAACCGAGACATCAGTCTCATGAGTCAATTTAAAACGCTCAATCTCTCTCTTTTATAACATCCCCTAATTCATATATTCTTTTAAAAAATTACGATATTTAATTTACATTAGAAAGTTTCATAACCTCTTCACTTATATAGGAACGTAGTATTTCAAACAAATCATACAATTACTCAAGTTGATTATATTTGTTATGGTATTCTCATTCGTCGAAATACAACTCGCCAAACAATGGGCGAGTGTATTTCCGCAAGTAAGGCTCCAACCAGCTTGATGACCCAAGCCCAGTGGAAGTCCCAACTTGGCCAACTCGTCAAACCAATACTCTTCATGATGACTCGAGGGGCAGGATCAGTCGACCCTCTTGTCGAAGTCGACTCGCTTGAAGCCTACTCAATGCCTTGTGATGATGACTCGATGGGCGTTACTTCTCGGCCAAACTGGAGGATAGTATTTGTCTCGGACTTTTCCCTCTAGCCACACGTCAGTACTGCGGTCAACACTGGACAAATCCCATCATGACCCTAGCCCTGATAGTCTTCATGACTTGTCATATCACATGAGCTCTGCCATTACCGCCGATTACTCTCCATTCGATGCTGAGATGATCTCTCCAATGCTGAAATGATCTTTCCCCCAATCATCTGCCGACACCTGTAAAGTGGATGCTGACGCAGCCACCAGCCCATACTTTCTCTCTCTTCTCATTTAATGATGAGGAGATCTTCCCTCTAGTCGTCTGCTGACATCCGTAAAGCGGATGTTGACGCAACCACCGGCCCATACCCCCTCTCTCTCTTCTCATTTAATGCTGAGAATATCCTCCCTCCAGTCGCCAGCCGACACCTGTAAAGTGGATGCTGACGCAGCCACCAGCCCATACTCCCCCTCTCTTCTCATTTAATGCTGAGGAGATCCTCCCTCCAGTCGTCAGCCGACACCCGTAAAGTGGATGCTGACATAGCTACCAGTCTATACCTCGCTATCACTACTTCATCCTCACTCGAGATGTCCAATCTACCATTCTCCCACAATATATATACATGTACTATTCACCTTTCTGAGAGGGAGGCCAAAATGAAAAATAAAAGAGAGAATTCTAAGTTCTGGTCTTTTCCTTCCACTCAAGTTCATCATCTAACTTGATCGTTGGAGTTACAACGGGGGAACCAATCTCTGTCCTCTCACGAGTTTCTACATGTGCAGACTATTCAGCAACCACAATTCAAGAACCAGACATAAAGTCGGAGAAGGAGGCGATCCCTTCATCAATCTCATCTACCTCATCGAAATTATCCTATCTTAGACGTATACTGACTGTGTGATTATATAAACCATCAACAATATTATTCCCTAACAACTCCTATATAAAGATTATAAAATCTCTTCAAACTCCGTTTTATTAATAAATAATAATAATAAATAGTAATATGGCGTAATTAGGCGGGAGACTTAAATTTAGGGGAAGAAAACAAAAGAGCGGACCTCATTCCTCTTCCCCTTCTCTCCAGTAAATTATTATTAATTTTTAATTTTTATTCCAACAAAATAATAATAATAACGAATTCTAACAAAAGAAGCTCACGGACAAGCAAAATAAATAAAAATAAAAAACATGAAAAGACAAGAAATTTTCTAGGGTTTCAAACGTTCCCTCTCTTTTTTCTCTCTTTCCCCAAACAAACCCACAAACCCTAGAATAGAATTCCATCCCAAATCCCTCCAAAATTTCTAGGGCTTCAAACGTCTTCTCTTCCAATTTCTCGTCTTCTTCTTCCCGCTGCCGCGCAATTTCTCGCCGGCGGCGCGGAAGAGTCGAGAAGAAGCCAAACCCTAGTTTTGAGAAATCGAAGAGAAGACGAAGGTCAAAATCATAGGTAGTCTCAAATCTCGCTCCGCCGCCGCTCTCTCCGGCGACACGTGCGTCATGCACGTCCCCTCTGCGGCCGTCGCCAAACCCAGAAGCGCAAGCTGGACAATGACGTCGGCGGCGATAACCACTCCGGCGACGTCAACCGCCCGCGTCGAGATCAAGAACGCAGGCGCGCGTGCCCTCCGCCAAACCCTAAACAGACCACCAGCAGTCGCATCCAGCGAGCTGTATGGCGAGCTGGAAGAAGGCAGCGGAGCGCCGCCGCGCTCCGCCGCCAGCGAGCGATGTCGATGAGCGTCGCCTCTGCAGCGAGAGAAGGCGGAGGTCCAGATGGAGTTCCGCCAATTCAAGCGGTACGCCGAGGAGAGGATGTCTCACGATCAGGAAGAGATCGCCGAGCTCGAAGAACTCCTCTTCAAGCGAGATCTCGCGATCCAATCCCTAACCAGCGAAATCCAAGCCTACAAGCATCGCCTTGTAAACTTCGGTTTCGGCCCGATCATCTCCGAGCCTCATACTCCCAACGCCCTCAACGCTGCAGCCGCCGCCTTCGATTACCCTCCATTGAGATGCAAGATACCGGATAATAACGAAGAAACAAGCACGGATCTTGATAAGTACGCGTTTGGTGAAACCCCAAGGGATCAAATACAGAATCTTGAGCAGAGGATTACGCAGATGGAGATTCAAGAAAAAGGGGTGGTGGGTTTCTCCCCTCAAAAGCCTCAGCATGCGAGGAAGTTATCGACAGAGAGCCCTGTGTCGAGCTTGTTTCCGGTGAAGGATGACATCAGCGATAGGGTTTATACTGTGGACAGAGTGCATTATTGTGGGCCGGAGAGTTATATAAGCCCACCGAGGGAGATTGATATAAAGGAGGAGAAGGTGGAGAAAGAGGAGGAGGAAATTAAGATCTTGAATTTGAGGCTGCAGGCGCTGGAAGCGGACAGGGAGACAATGAGGCAGACGATGCTAACAATGGGGAAGGACAAGGCGCAGCTCATCTTGTTGAGGGAGATAGCTCAGCAGCTGTGTAAGGAGGTTACGCCGCAGGCACAGCAAAACACCAACAACAAGATGGTTAAAAAGCATTCTTTTATCAGAAGTTTTTCCATTGTTACGGCGATAAAGGTAACTTCCAAGACTCTTGGTTAGTATGGTGTAGGAAAAGCATACTGTAGTTTGGTATGAACTGGCATGATTGGGTTACAAGTACTATTTGGTTATCATAATCTGATGAGCACCATTGTTATATAGTTAACTTTCACAAAACTACCATGAACTTTGAGGTAGAACAAGCTACTGTAAACTTTTTTTATTAGAGAAAAATAACATGATAGGACAAGTTGCCATAAGCTTAAATATATTGTGTGTTTTGGTCAATTTTGCCCCATGTACTTTATATACCTCCCATAATTTTCTTATTGAACATTGTGGGTTGATAGATAAAAATATGGATAGTTTAGAACTTTTATCCAAGATGTTAACGTCGTTAGCAATAATTTTCAATGGTTTATGAAATTCTTTAGCAGTTTGGAAGTTTATGGTAGTTTTCTAAGAAAATTAGTTGGGTAAAATGCCCTAAAGTTCGTGGTAGTTTCATGACATTCACTCGTTAGATAATATATAGAAGAGATTACCATAATTTTTGGAAGTTCTTAGAATTTTCCTCTTTGGGATCATTTCATCATTAATAACTATCATAATCTTATAATTCTAAGAAAAAACATAAAACTTTTCCCCCAAAATGGACTTCATCCTAGTCTTTTGAGCATAACTCTCATCAGAGAGGCAGACATCAACTCTATTTAGATTCAGAATTGCTGCTGAGTACCTTATATAAAATAGCGGGCGGGTAATAATATTTGAGTAGGGAGGTAATTACAATGGACTGTTTATAGGATCTTATTGTCACATGGTCGAGCCGTGGAGAGAAAACTGCGTCCAGTATGAATGTGATTCGTGATTGTGCAGCCTTTCTAGAAGTTGCCTATGGTTGACCAGAAGAATCCAGTACTAATCACGGCATTTAGTTGATTAGCTCATTTTGTACTCTCTAGTGTAGCCATCTTTTCTATCTTAAATTTAATAATTATTTTACTTCCTTATTTATGGGTCAATTGGTAGGGTCCTGCATTCTTAGCTCTTTTATTCTCAATATTTTTAAGCTTTGAGCTTGCGTAGCAGTCTTCTCATCTATTAATGTGTGCAGTGTGTACTATTCGTGGAAAGTTGATTTATTTGATGTACATGATATCCTAAGAACTAACAGTAGTTGGTATAGTTGTGGCTATATGACATGTTTAGTGAAAAAGAAATGGAAAAGGAAACAAATATAATAAAAATCTCATTATTAACCTTAGCATAGGGGTTGCAACTTGCAAGAGGTAAGCTACTGTAATAATCAGGCACCGATACAAAGTTTGATATGGTCTCTATTTTTACTGTAAAATATATATGGTCTCTATTTGTTACTTGATATGAGCTTATCCCATCTTATTCCGATTATATTTTACTTTTAAGGCTTCAAATAACTACCGATATATTTTATAGCATATCACTATTCAAGTAAGAAAAACAATGCGTTTTTGCGGCGCAAGTATTACAACAGACTCGATTACTTTTCAAAAAGCACAGAAAGTAATGCTGTCTCATAGATATGTGTGGCAATGTCTCTTGAACCCTTTTGTTTCCACCAAGTACAACAGACTCGATTACTTTTCAAAAAGCACAGAAAGTATTACTGTCTCATAGATACGTGTGGCTCTGTCTCTTGAACCCTTTTGTTTCCACCAAGTTGAATAGTTTGTCTAAGTTCTCAAAAGTATGATCTCACCTATAATCTCTATGTAGTAAATCAGTACTGCATTTGAAGGACATTCTTTCTTGTGCTGTTTCATGCATCACATCTAGCTATTTATATCATTCTATGTTTACTTACTCTTTTTGCTTTTTGTATCTTGCTCTAGTGGATCACTTCATTTCTTTTCTGGAGGAGAAGAGTATCAAGAACCAAGTAAGTACTGGTGTTTCAATTTACACGCTATCACAAGTTTGCAATTTATTTGTGATGATGGATGGTAGCTGATTGTTCATCTGGCTTATGTCAGGTATACGTTTGGAATAACAAACAACAATGCTGGCTTACTGCTGCTTTTAGATAAGAAGCCCCGTCTGAGGCGGAGGCAGAGCCTCTCAAGAACACTCAGATGACCATGGCCTTGTGTCCTTCAAGATTTCTTCTTGAGGTCAATTTGAACATAGTAATCAGTTGGAGATGTATTCTTGTATGAATCCTAGTGGATTGCATATCTAACATTCAGCTTGTTTTTCCCCCCTTCTGTTTTCCCTCTCTTTCATTTGTTGCTCAGGCTCAGAGGTTCTTTGCTTGAGATCCACATGGTGCATTATGTAGAGTATTTTACCCCATGAGAGATGTATAGTAGAGTGATTGAAGTTTGGCTCTTTTTTCCTGTAATCACGTGTAGGCTGTTGAATAGAGATAAATAGTATGGTGACTGAATTTGCCTCTTCATCTGTGTTATATCTCGTGTTATAAAATTTTGTGGTTATTATTGGGCACTAGGTTTTGAAGTAGACATAACAAGTATTCTGAAGCTTATATTTCTGCAGGCAATGATATCCTCAAGTTCTCCTGATACTGTAAAGGGCCACGTAGGAATCACATGGTTTCCCATAATTTCTCATAAAAGACACATGATTTCTCATAAAAGACACCACAGCACTCATACACACAAACACAGAGAATGTCTATCTTGTTAAGCTTCATGGTCCTGCCTCCGTCTTTGTCAAGGTTGCGTCTGTAGTAGCCTTAGTTTCCATGTTAAATGCCGGCTTCTCTGAAGTCAGAGGCAAAAATATTCCATACTCCCAAGTTTTTTTTAAACTCGAGTTCACCAGAAAACAGGAAGGAAACTAAAGTAGCAAGCAGGATTGGGATGCTTGTGGGATACACACCAGCACTTGCTGCAAGCCTTGGCTCTCTTACAATTCTCAGCAACCCTGGATCAAAGTGTTTGTTACTCAGTTCTGCACTCAGTCGTCTTCACTTCTTCAAGAGAGTATTTGAGGTAAGAATACAACAATCTTTATAACATCCATGCTTAATTGTGGATAGACCCCATTTACTATCGCCTAATTATGGATAGACACCTGTAGTTAGATAAACCACATGAGTGAACTTTTTTGACTCTTTCACCCTCAAAGAGAGGGAAATTATTTTTTGACAAATAGACCTTCTGGCGGATAAAATAGTCAAAAAAAATCACTCGGGGGGTCTATCCGCAATTGCGCGATAGTACAGGGGGTCTATCCGCAATTGAGAGGTAGTATAAGAGACATACCCGCAATTAACCCTAACATCTAGCAATCCTGAGAAACAGGCAAAGTGCTAATGTTTTTCTCTTCTGAATTTGGCTTCACAGGTCCTGTTCATTCATAGCTATAGCGGCTCAATGATGATCGATTCAGTGGTTTTTATATCATTCACCTACTGCACCACCTCCATCATCATGATTTATGCACAATATCTCTGTCAAGAAGTAGCAGAGCCTGTGATCGACTCGAAGTATCCTGGGGTTGCTTTGTTTCTTGTAGGGATCATTGGCAACTTCTACCATCACACCATCTTCTTTCGAGACTAAGGGAGAAGGATGATAAAGGATACAAGATTCCTAAAGGGGGAATGTTTTGGTTCGTGATTTGCCCACATTATCTCTTTGAGATTATAGAGTGGATAGGAGTTGCATTGATCTCTCAAACAGTGTTTGCCTTCTCCTTCGCCTTGGGCTCTATGGTATAGTTGATGGGCAGGAGTTATGCAACAAGGAAGTGGTATCAGTCTAAGTTCCAAAACTTCCCTATGGAGGTCAGGGCTTTGATTCCCTATGTCTTCTAGAGAATAGAAAGACTAGAAGAACTTCATTCATGAGCAAAGCAGATACTCTAGAGAAGAAAGTGGAGGTTGTTTATATTGTTTAGAGTTATATTAGATAACACTGCATGTTGAGTATGAGCATTTCAAAATATCTCTACTATCATAACCCCAAAATTTTCTGTGTTTGTGTGCCCATGCCTTATCATCATGTGAAGATGCAGAAATATTAAATGGCATCTTGTTAAGGAAAGAATTGTAATGCCACAATTTAAAAGCCTTTCAATTTTACAGTCTCACAAAATTTAAATATTAACAAAGCAGAAATATTCCCTAACCAACTAAGCTTTCTCATGAGTCTACATTATCACATCTAGTTCTCACAAATAAATTGAGTGCAATTCCCTGCAACCTCAACATTTCCACTTATGCTGGCTAAAGAACGACACACGCATATTGAAGGAAATTTTTCAAGAAACTGTAGTAATTGAACGCCTTACTAGAAGCATATGCAGATATATGATTCAGCGATAACTAGAACTAATGCAATTGTAGCTTCTGTCGTCTTAGGTTAACTGTGTATTTTGGGTAATTTGCTAATTTCATGCCTCATATCACCGGTATAAGTTTAGAAACTTCTAACTCTATCTATCCTTGGTATGTCCTGATTGAGTCTACTAATAGGATGCTTTTCATTTCTACATGTTGGAGAATCAGGCAGTGTTTAATTAATTAATAAAGTTCAGAAACAAAGGAAATTAAAGATGATTCGCTAAAACTGGTGACCGAATTGAACTAAAGGAAAGGGGTAAAACGGAGAACAGAGTGTTATACTAGTGTGTGTATGACATCAAATACAAAGAAGGAACTACAACAGATACAGTTTAAACTTTGACATCTAGTTTTCCTCCTGTTTTATGCCTGCACAAGAGTGGTGCATTTCTGCATTCCTTTACCGTTTCTCATCTATCTACACTCCTTAATAGAATTGTTAGAAAAATAATGTTAAGGTAAAAGCTATATGACAGAGAACAAATGAAAAAAAGAAAAATTTTGAATTGAGAAAATGCAATCATGCAGAAAAGGGAAAAAGAACTCTTCATTATTCTAACAATCTGAACATTAAGTTAAGAAGCAATGCTATCATGCAGAAAAGGGAAAAGAACTCTTCATTATTCTAACAATCTGAACATTAAGTTAAGAAGCAATATTTCTTGAATGAACAATTTACAAAAAGGATTTCTAAAATTTTCTTATAGACGGAAATAACTTATACATTTCCTGTACAATCTTTGGTTCTCCCAAGCCTTAATCCTCACAATTCATATATCCCTGCAGCAAAACCATTGAGAATGTCGCCAAACCACACTAAAGCTTGTAACGTTTAAACGGTATACAACAACGACAACAACAACAAAAACAAAGCTTTATCCTAAATGTTTGTGGTCCGCTACATGAATCATATTCTTCCATTCTATTCGATCTTTGGCTTTCTCCCCCGTTAAGTGAACCATTGTCATTATCCTTCTTAATTGCTTCCAACCAAGTTCTCTAAAACCATCCTTTATCCCAAAGGTTTAGACAGTATGCTTCACTATAAAAAAGAGCATCAAACATTTCTTCACAGGTCACCAACCCCCTTAACTAATTGCTTCCCTGATACAATTTTAAGCACCAAAGATTTATTTTTTTTCTTGGTACAGCAACATCATGCAACAGCCACTAAATTATTCTCTCCTTTGATATATCAGCAGTTGAATCCGTATCCTTCAACTTTCTGAGCTCATCAATCAATAATCTACACACATCATGATCCTCAGTTTGAAGTGCTTTAAGTCGAACAGCACTTCCCTTAGCAGAAAGACAAGTTATTATCAATTTACATGACTCATTATTAGGTTCCAAACCTTCTTCTATCATCCTTTCCACACACTCTAAAGTGGCTTTTACATTTCCTATCATGCAATATCCACGAAGAATTATGTTATGCGTCGCAAAACTAAAGCTCAAACCCTTATTGCGAAGCTCCAATAACAATTTTTCAACCATCTCCATCTTACCAATCAAGCACAGTCCATCTACCAAGCCATTGTATATTTCAATTTCCGGTAAATAGCCTTTCACTAACATTACTTCTTTCAACTTATGTGCTTCCCTTAACCTACCACCCATGCACAAATGCCTAATAAGATTATTATAAAGGCTTAACTTTGGATGATGCCCTCTTCTGACCATCTTTACGAATATCTTCAGCGCTTTCATCCACCATCCATAAATAGTGAGGGACTCAACGAGTTGAGAGTACACAAATTTCCTATCCAACCAACCGACTCTTCTCATGTGATTGAAGAGATCATTTCCATACTCAGGTTTACCTTGCTTACACAACTCCTTAATCAGTAGATTCATAGTATAACTATCTGGCTTTACTTTTGTACTAAGCATATGCTTGAAGAGCTCGAACATCATTTTGACCTCTCCCTTCACGCAACACCCCATAATCAAGATATTGTAAGTATCCAAATCAGGCACATAGTCTTTACCTCTCATCGTTGCGAAAAGCTCCAACGCTTCGTTCAACTTCCCCTTTTTACACAAGGACTTCATAGCAACATTGAAGGTTTCGGTTTCTAGAGCATCAATGCTCCCATCTAGCATTCTACGAAACAAATCCCACCCCAAATCCTCCTCTCTCGAATCAAGAAGCCCCTCCAAGAGTATGCTACAAGAGGTAATCGCGGGACTAAATCCAAGTCCAATCATCTCATTCAATAAACCCAAACCCATATCGGTCCTCCCAACACAAGCCCATTGATGTAACACATAATCATAATCACACGGAGTCGCATCTAAACCTAGACTAATCTTTTTCCGAAGCAAAGACTCAGCAATCTCAGCATGAGAAGCTTTACAATCTCTAGTCAAAACCTTGAGGATTGTAGTGTAGGTCACACTATCATGATCGAAACCTTGTAAACTATCTAACCAATCAAAGAACTTAAATGCCAACTCAGGTTTCTTGATGCGCTTGAGAACTTGAACTGCGACGGGAGAGGTGATCTCTGAACCAGAAATATCACATAGTTGCTTAAGCAATGGATCCCATTTATCCGTCCTTTGAAGTATAGAAACTATGCTTCTGATCAATACATTGTCTTCTTTAGCTTTGTTCTTCCTCAGTTTAGAGTAGCATCTAGCATTCTGTGTACTTTCAACCCCAGAAGCTTGAGAATCTAATGTAACCCTAGAGGTATGCATCAAACATCTCCAGTAGACACTTGGGTATTTTAGGGAGAATGGAGATAATTGGGAGCTAGGGTTTTGAGCTAAAAGATCACCGGCAGAATATAAAGATCTCTTGATTTGCATCAGGGTTTGGGCTCTAACATAAAAAGGAGGGATCTTTTTACAATAGAAACCCATGTGGCAGTCTTATATACAAAAAAAAAACTGTAAATTTCATAGGAAATTGCAATATTCAACGCAACTGAACAGGTTGGCAACAAAAAGGAGTCATCTTGGCAGAAAATTTAGGGGTGTGAATCGAAATTGAGGAGGTCGGAGGCACTAATTTCGTACCTTGACTCAGGAAGGGGATCGTCTCCTATGGAGACGACGAAGCAATGAGGGAGCAGAAGGCGTCGATGGGCTGAGACGCAGCGACGAGTGGGCTTTTTGGGCTTCGCAACAAGTTTCAGAGGGTTAATTAGATGTTGGTCCCTTAAAGCATCCCAAATTGCCCAACAGTTCCTCAAATCTAAATCTTTGCTAATCAGTCCCTCAAATCTTCAATTTTATTGCAATTTCATCGCTCTGTTAGAAATTCTGTTGCTTTCCTTAACTTTTGTCAAATTAAACCTTAACCAAACATCTAGAATTACCTCATTGCTCCGGTCTATGAGTTTCTACCTCTCAAGTAACCTAAACTTCGTAGGGTGCAGAGGGAATATTACCGATGGAGAAGAAAGAGTTACAGGGTTTTAGTTTTAGATTGAGAGGGTTGTGGGTATAAACCTGTTAAGAAATGAGTTGGTAAGATTTGAAATGATAATGCTAGTTTTAGGGAGGGTAAAATGGGAAAGCCATTAATTTCTGTTTAAGTTGACAGAATATTCCCCACAAAACTGACATTAGTAAACCAAGGGGACGGAATTGCGACAAAACTGCGGATTTGAGGGGCTAATGAGCAAACACGGAGATTTGGGAGATTAGTTGGTAATTAATGATGATTTAAGGGACTAATATGTAATTACCCCTCTTTCAAAAATTAAGCACGCAACTTACAATAATTTACAATTTAGTAGAGGGACAAAAAATTACAATCAAATTCATAACTACCTTCTCAATTTAATAACTAAAAATCATCCACTATTTCCCACCTATCCCAAAAATTTTAAATTCACAGACCTCTTTGTAAATTTCTCCTCTGTCGTGCTCTGGACCTCTTTTTTGTGACTATTGTTTATAAACATGCACATATACATGGACCAAAAATATGTGACCATTGGAGGGGACATGTGAGATGTCCCCCTCCTATTGCATAATGAGCTGGCTCTCACATGTCCCCTCCTATTGCATAATGAGCTGACATAACCAGCTCATTATGTAATAGGGAGGGGACACCTCACATGTTCCATCCATTGGCCCCATATTTTGGGTCCTTAAAAAGCATTTTTCTCTTCAAAATTTCAAAAATCTTTAGCAGTCAATGTTGGGCTTTAGCTTGTGGGCCTATAATATCTGAGAACAACAATTACAAAGAATTAGTAGGCATTAGTAGGCCTAATTCATTATTTGTTATGCTTGCCTCCAACGGGATCATCACTTTTACGCGGTCTATCCATCCGCGTTTTTTCTCAGCTCTCTGTTCTTCCATCAATGCTTCGATCTAAGCGATATTTTCTCAATCGGGAGAATCAATTTCTTGTCCGTGAACTAGTAAATATTGTTTTTGGGTGTGTTGGATCTGAGATGCAAGCTAAGGAATTGAATATAATCGTAGACCGTCAGTGGCAAAGTCAGGAATTAGAGCTTGTGAGGGCACCCTTGTTTCATCTATTAAAAGATATAATAAACAATTATATTCATAGTCATATTCAATAATATCAATATTTTTTGAAAGAGACTAGAGTCCCAAACTTGAAAACCTAACAAAATTATCACATATAAAATGGTTATTTATGAAAAAGGAGGAGTAATTCATACTAAAATGTCATTTACAAACTATCCCGACAATTTGCTACTTTTTAAAAGTTACATCTCCATTGATTCAATATTTATAGTTTGGTCCTTTAAGATGTGTCAATTTAGCAAAAACCACACGTAAAGCACAAGATCCCTATAGAAGTGATCTTTTTTCTATATCAAGAATGATCAAAAGCAAAAAACTTGTCCGTAAAAACTTTTGTCATATTAAACCTTGTTTATAAAATATTAAGGAGCAAAAGAGTTGCACGGTTGCATCCAATTGAAGAACAAGGCAATTTTCATCCCAAATACTATGAACAAACTTCTCAAGATGTGAACTTGAACAACGTGAGAGAAAATTTTAGCTAGGTTTGATCAAATTACCCCTCCTAAAATCAAAATTCCGCAACTCTGATGTCTAAATTACCTTGCCTAATATTAAATTTTTGAGTCTCTGAAGCTTTGAATATCCTTTGGCTGGAGAGAGAACTAGGGTGCTTATGAGAGACTCAATTACGGAAAAATACACGTAAAGGTTACTATATATATGCATCCTAAAATTACACTACGTACCACTCCTAGAGAGCAATCTAACCCACTAAAATTTGGGCCTTAAACCATTTTGTATTTTTAAGATGAAGTGCGTCTTAAATTGTTTCACCAAAAGAAGCTCACATGAAGCTTCGAGAGGATTTTCCTTGGGCGCAGAAGTTGTCTTTTTTTTTTTGGGTGTTTGCTGTGTATGGGTGGGTTGGATGGGTTTTTATGGGTTGGGTTTGGGGTGGGGGTCATGGGGTCATGTGCCCACTTGACCCCTCCCTCCTCGCTATTCGATATCACAGATAATATGTAGCAGAAATAAAACAGATAAAATTAAAACAATAAGCAACGCAATGATCACATGAATAATCACAACCAGAACACACGAGATTTTATAGTGGTTCGGATAAATAATCCTACATCCACTCTTACTTATCGCGAAGGAGCTCCCTCACTATATGAAAGTTCTTATGAATTACAAACCCAATTCAGCAAACTTACAAGACCGAAATCCTAGTTTCTCCTAACTAGCTATCTAACATAATTCTTCACACACGAGCCACCCTAGCCCTAACTAGTGACCAGTTCCTCAATTAAACCCTAGCTTGAGGACATCATAAAAAATAAGTTTAATACAAAGTATTAAATATCAATTAAGCACAATATAGAAAGATCTTGCAGCCCTTTGATTGTGCAAACTGTTCTCCAAATGATTAAAATGAAGCTTTGAGAAGAATGACGATGACAATGAAGTTTAAGGGCAATACTCCTCGAGGATTGAAGATTTGATGATGAGGAACAATGTTGAGGATGTTTTCTGAGAAGCATGAGCAAGATCTTTTCTCTTAGGTTGAAACCTTAACTCTCTCTCTTCCTCTTTCTTTTTCTCTCTCGATTTGGTCAAGAACTTGTTTGAAAACTGTGAGGAAGGAGCTTATATACCCTTGGTAATGAATGACTAATATTGAGTTCAAAATAGATTAAAATCACAAATCTGATCAACTATCGATGGTTGAACTTAACCATTAATGGTCAAGTTGTCACCATCACTGGTTAAGTTGTAACCATCGATGAGCTAAAACTATATGGACATTTGCTTGATCGATTGTTGATAGAACCATTGATGATTTATAGACCAGATTGATAACTTTCCGAAAATCTATAATAATTAATAGTGATTCTGAAACCAAGTCAAAAGTTATAGCTCATGCAAGTTTTAGCATCAGTATATGTTCCCGAACTATTGTTGACTATTTCGACGTTGTCTCGCTAAAACGTTCATATCTCGTGCTATACATCTCAAAATTGAGTTTGGTTTGTTCTTTTGGATTCATGACAAAGAGATGGAAAATCCCATATGCTCAAACATAATTGCTTTTACTTTTGATATTTTTCTAGAATTAGCTGTAATTAACTTATCATCTTGCTCTATTCACTTTCGAACTTGATTGTAACTTCTTATAACTTGTATATAACGTTAGACATATATATTAGACCGACATGGAGATTTATTATTATCAAATAAACTCAAATGTACGGACGCGGTCCTAGCTAACAGGTTACATTTTGCGAAATATGATTTGAACTAACTGCAATAATTAATTGTCTTTGCACATTTCATTACCTTCTTCCACCTAGTTCTTCTTCAAGTGTGTTAGACGTTTGGTACAGTTCAATTTATTAACTAAATCATGGCAAGGCGATTGTTTTGTTGTTATTTCTCCTTTAACCCATAGATAAATAAATATTATCGTGTTAATATTTTCCTGCGCTCTCTCAACTTGTGGCTAATAGTGAGAATTAAGCTGAACGTCATAATATTTCTCAGTTTTCCTTCTTTTGTCCTTGTTCATGAACTCAACCCAGCTGATGCTTCCAAGTTGCAGGAATCTCATCGAGAATTTCTCGCTTTCAGATGCCGCGTCGATCTTTTCTGGCATCTTCGACATCCTTCAAAATCTTCAGTGATCTAAACCAAAGGCTATTCCTTGTCATTTTACTTGAAATAATTTGGTTCACAAACGTATAGCTCTAAAGCTCTGTGGGTATCACATTCTGGTAAACCCTTCATATATTCTCGCCAGATATCTACTCGTCCCGTACAACGGTACGTTCATCTGTCTTCATTGAAAGGGTACCCACGAGCGTGGACCTGTTGTCTACTGATTATTTGCTCAGGTCTCAGTCTAACAACTGTCGCGGGGCCCCATCATTTTCATTAATTGTTGCGTACCCCAAGCCACATGACGAGGGGCTCTCTCTGCAATACATTCATCTGTCTTCATTTTCACTAATTCGAAAGAGATAACTAAAAATACGAGGGGCTCTCTCTGCAATACATTGATGTCGTGCACACCCCAAGCCACATGACGCTTACCGACAAAGGAGAGATATATCGATAACTGCGTTCGGAGCTTAGGATTTTAGGTGCTAACAAAAGTTAGGGGGAGTAAGTGGTTGCGTA
Organism: Asparagus officinalis; assembly: GCF_001876935.1. Taxonomy (NCBI): domain Eukaryota; kingdom Viridiplantae; phylum Streptophyta; class Magnoliopsida; order Asparagales; family Asparagaceae; genus Asparagus; species Asparagus officinalis. The sequence continues at coordinate 127,784,786 of NC_033794.1, forward strand.
TACCTGCCATCAACCTGGAAAAAAGGCACGCACCCAACCTTCTCCCATTGCCAGCAACTTTTCGATCTCTTTTAAGGCCAGATATTGATCAGTTCATGCCTACCTGTCAATCTCCTTTCAGGAAAAAAGTTCATAATGCTGCTCTGCTGCTACCTGGCACTTTCGTAGTGTCTGTTCTCATCGCCGCGACGACTTGTTTATGCTGCATTGGATAAGGTTTTATACATCAATGGCGACGGACCACAAGATCGCGATACGTTTTGCTCTGATGAGATGGGCGAGGAATCATCATTAGCGTATAGTCTTCGCTTTCGTCGCGGCATCTTCTTGCTTTTGAAGCTAACGACAGGGGTAACGGTATCGGCATTTTGAGACAGTGCCATCGAGTCAATTTTCGTTGCGTGCATCATGTTCTTCGGTCAATCATCATAGTGTGATTGCGCATGGTGAAAATCTCCTTTTCATTTTTCCCCCTTTTGTCTTTTAATCTCCTGTGAGATTTGGTGGGCGTTCACTTTTTTTTTAATCATTCTTTTCTAAAAAAAAAACAATTCTCTTCCTTTTTACAAATCTTATATATGATTAGATCTCCTCGTTAAAGGTTTGGCCCGTTCTCTTTCATGATGATTTTCATTTTCTGTTCAACTTCTGTTTCATTGCCAGAACTTTCACGGCTAATAGTGACGTCTTTGTAGTTTATCATGAGCAAGCTAGTGCAGTATATCTTTTTTTTTTCCTTTTCAGGAGCATCCAAGAGCTAAATCCCATATCTAATTGTTTCTATTCTTTCTCATTATACTCCATCAACATGAGACGACACTTGAAACTCCAAACATAAATATCTAATAATTTGGGTTAATTTTCGTTAAATTCTTTTTAATAAACCCCCCTCAACTTCTTGTGTATATCCACCTTGTCGCACTAAAAATGCATCATTCTAGTGAGATCGATACTAGATATTAGTTGTCTGTAAGTTCTTTCAAACTTGAAAGATTATTTGCCTTGATATGATGAATCTTCCTGTGATATCAATTTATCTCATGGAGTACAACATACGCAATAATATTGGTTAAACTAACGTTTTCTGAATAATTAACTAAATCAGAAAAATTGTTATTCTTATAATTGTTTTCATCATTGACAATTAATGTTTATCATATTGCAGATTATTCTATATGATCATGTATACTTCTATGTCGACAGTTATTTGCATCATATATAAGCACTGTTTGGCAACAAGAGATTGAGTCTTATCTAAAAGATTGTGTCTTATTGATTTGATCAATAAGCTAGTAGAGCTGTTTGGTGACCAAAAATAGAAAAAAATTATTTTGGAGATTGTGTCTTTTACAAGTAGCTTTTGGAAAGCTACCTCAAGTAGCGTTTGTCTTTGAGTAGGAGCTGCCAATTTTTTCTTTCGTTTTTGCCCCTAATAATTCTAATTTTATATCAATAATATTACATGTCCTTTTTAGTTATTTAACTCGTTTTTGCCCCTAATAATTCTAATTTTATATCAATAATATTACATGTCCTTTTTAGTTATTTAACAAATTTAAGCTAGTTCTAATAATTCTAATTTTATATCAATAATATTACATGTCCTTTTTAGTTATTTAACAAATTTAAGCTAGTTATACAGCTATTTTTGTCAAACAGTTCTAGTCAATCAGCTAGCTACACAGCTATCAGCTTTCAGCTATAATCTCGCAGCTTTCAGCTATAATCTCGCAGTTTTCAGCTAGTTTTGCCAAACAGAGCCATAATTTCTTCACCAACGTGACCCCATAGGTTGTGCTTGGCAACCTAGTTAGAAGAGGCTAGATTGGGCTTTAGAACTAGTGAGAGCCAGCTGAATTGCGCCCAATTAATAAAATCAGTTTAAAGTCCTAAAATTAAACTAAAACAAACTAGTCTAAAACTAACCCAGTTTTTACCAATCAGAAAATACTCCGTAACTGGACCAATTTCCAACCTCGCCCAGTTTTATAAAATTGTCAAACAGACCTATAGTTTCTTTGTCTAATTATTATAGCATTTGCAAATTTTTGCCTTTGTTTTACTGTGGTAAAGTAAATTTGGTAAAATCTAGAGTTGTTACAATGAAACGTCAGCAACCTCGCACTGAGGTCGGAAAAATATTCCAAGTGACAGAGTGGAAAATTATTGATGTACCTTAAAGTGGAAAATCTTGTTGAAAGCAAGCTTTTTCATATGTTAAGGATTTATGCTTGTACTCCTTTTTTACGTCTTCAAGTTTAGTACTATCATTATGATTATGCTCCTCCACTAACACTAGCAACGGTGTCTCTCTCTTATTCCGCCCACATCGTGTGAAGATAAGGCCCACCGAAAAAGCCCACCTACATTACCGCTTCACATTGTGCACAGAGCATTTGGGTAGTAGTGGAAGAAGAATGTTAGGTAGAACCTAGGCAAGAAGCCACTTAAATACCCTATCGTTTCACCAATTTTATGCACTTAAAAACTCTAAATTATATAAAAATAGCATTGTAATAGGTACCCTAAATTATAAATAATTAACGTATTCGTACCTTTTGGTAGTTGTCATGAATTTTTTTTTAAGAATGTGTCCTGACAACTAACCGAATGTATTAAAAAATATCACTTTCTTACAACTTAGGGTATTAAAGTATAACTTTTTACAATTTAGAGTACATTTGATGCTCCTAGCCAGAAAAAAAAGAAAAAAAAAATTATTTAAGAGTTTAATCTAAAATCCTCTATTTTGCAGCAATACAAAAGGATGAACATAGGGGTGAAAACATATTTGATATGATACTTATCATATATGTATTGCCTTACCAACTACAGAGACATGTATGTCTCGATAAGAAAAACTTATATTCATATCCGTCTAAATTGAACATCTATATTGATAAAAATAAGATAATATATATAGTGTAGACAATATTAGGAAAACATATGAAATTTGTGAAAATGTATATTGCATACATTGTACAGTAGAGTCCATCAGTATGCCCCGGCTGTCAGAAAAGCTAAATTTCTGAATGATCAAAATTAATCATAAATCTATTAATATGATTGTCAAAACAATTGCAACTGTATGATTAACATATATCCAGATGTTTCAGATAAAGATTTACGTATTTCACTACATATTTGTATATGCAAGCGCAAATCGTTATGTATCTAGAGTTGGATACCATGTGGGGTCCACTCGAGTGTTGTGTGCTTGTTGGGTGCAAATTCTTGGTCCCTTTAAGTGCAGGCTTTTACCCATGCAGTTGCAACTTGCAATCCAAAAGAAAGCGCGGCGCTGTCATGGGCACGGGGGAAAAGCCTGTCGACTGTTGATCCTCCGACAGCGATCCACAGCGTAACGAGAAGATAGCGGCTCCCGCGTCGGGCGGTTGACGTGGCGTGATGATGAGCGGTAACTGTGCAGTAAACGTGGCAGCATCTTATGAAACGGCGTGAGGACAGCTGTGTGGTTGAACGCCAAACAGTTGACACCACTGTCTGGTCCGCCTAGCTGCGGTGGGGCCCACCTCACCATTAATTGCGCTGCCGGTCGTCACCGTCCTTGTGCTCGGCCGGTTGGGCGAACCGCGAACGTATGCATTTTGTCCGAACATTCTTCGTAAATTTCACAAGACATTCTTTCGAGAGTGTTTGCACAAAACCATCATCAACTATTTTAGGGTTATTTCGATGTTAGCACCCCAAACCTTCAGTATTTCGATATTCGCCTCTCAAACCCCCAAAACTAATATGTCGTATCAACCCCCCAATATCTTTTAACTTTTAACTTTCTGATGATTTGTCAGTTATACCCCTCTCACACAACTCAAACTCATTAATATCACTTTAACTTATTCCTGTTAAGCTCCCCAAATCTATGTAATAAAAGCCTAACCTAAACCCATTTTACACTTCATCTTCTCCAACGTCGTCCTAATAGTCCTATTTAGCTCTAATCTCAAATTTGTAGTTGATATGTTCCTGTTGGAAAATACATTAGAAAAACATTAGAGAAGAAAAGGTGAAAAATGAATTTGAGTTTACATCTATGTGAGAGGAGTATAACTGGCAAATCACTGTAAAGATTAAATTAAACTAAATATTTCTCCCATTTTAACTACATGTTAATTAGGTGACTTATTTCAACATACAAATAGGATTTGGTTTTGCAGGAAAACCCCATTTTTTATCGGAAGCCTTGAAACTACTAAAAAAATCATAAACTGTTATTAAAAAAATCATATAAACTATCGAAAATCATTACTAATGACATTAAAAGGTCCGAGAGGATGATGCAGATGATGTATAAGGTAGGCATGTCTATCCGGGCCGGCCCGGTTTTTTTCCTTTTTTTTATTTTTTTAATCAAATTTTTTAAATTTTATTTAAAATTTAAATTATAAAAAAGACAAAAAAATAATAAAAAATAATAATTTTATTAATCACTTAAAATGACATAAATTACAAATAAAAAATAATAAAAACAAATTTTTTATTAATAATTAATAAATCATTTACAAATTACAAGTACAAATTTATTTTGGAATTAATCGCATCACAATAGATAAGTAAATCCCAACTAGGTTGGCACCTACTCACCTATATCACTATCATTTGTAACTATTTTCAAAATAATTCTTTATAAATTTTAAGCTAAGATATAAAAATTACAATTTGATGAATATTATTTATTCTTTATATCTATTTGCTAGTCCCAATTCTTCAAATTTATCTTCAATTCCAGCCATCCGATCGATGCCTTGCGTTCGCTTCTCGTACCTCCACCAATCTTGTAAGCACATCACCGCTTGTACAGTATACGGATCTAAGCATGTCCTGTGGTCGTCGATCAAGCGTCCTGCTGTGCTGAAGGCGAATTCCGAAGCTACCGTCGAAACCTGCACTGTTAGTAAGTCACGAACCATGGTGGAAAGTATAGGATATGAAACTGATCCATATACTTTCCACCATTATAAAATATCTAAAGCATTTCCTTGACATTTAACTAAAGAAGCAGATAAATATTCATCTATTTCAGAACCCTCTAATCCTGATGAAGTTCCAGATCCACCAGTTAGTTCAGCTACCATTGCATACCTATCAAAACTTACACTTTTACCTCGAGATGAGCTCGAAGAAACCGAAGTTGTAGACTGTTGTGTAGCTACACCATGTCTAGCTGCATACTCATCATATAAGGTTTGAAAATAATTTCTAATAGTTAAATGATGAGTAGTAGCAGTAATGGTGGTTCCATCATCTAAGTCTATAATCTGATTATCATACAATGATTGTAACAAACTTCGAAGGCCAATATCCTTCAAGCATGGATTAATAAGAACCCCCAAACCAAAAATATGAGAAATACGCCTAAAGTACTTATTAAATTTGCTCTCCATTTGAAAAATCATAGATCCAAAAGTATCATCCATACGATATTTTCCAAATTTTTTTTGAATATTTAAAATTTGTAAAGCAGCTAAAGTAATGGTTGGATAATAACAGCCAGATAATAACATTGTAGCATCATAAAAAACTTGTAACATTTCATTTAAATTACATATAATTGTCAATTCATCTTCAGTTATTCCATAAGTGCTACCAGAACTAGAATTAGAAGCATAATGTCTTTATATTCTATTGCTACACTTAACATTGCATAGGTGGAATTCAACTATGGTCAACATCTTTTGGAATTAGTCTGGGCTTTACATTTTTTCTTTTATAAAATTGTTTTCATCTTTTAAGTCTTTGTTCAGAAGCATTATGCATATAAGCAACTGTTCTAACATTTTCCATCATGGGTTTAATTTCAGTAAAAGCACTTTGAACAATTAAATTTAAAATATGATAGATACACCTAATATGAAAAAGATCACCATGACATGACAATGACAGAGTTGATCTGATAAAATCAACAGCTACATTGTTATTACTTGCATTATCTAGTGAAAGAGAAAATATTCTTTCTGAAATTTCTAATTTCATAAGTTCTTCAATTATTAAATTTGCAACATTAATACCAGTATGTGACTCTTCTATTGTAATAAAAGAAACAACTCTTTTAAACATTTGCCAATTTTCATCAATCCAGTGTGCTGTGATACATAAATATCCAGTTTGTGCTCTAGATGTCCAAATATCAGAAGTTAAAGAAAATTTACAGTTTAAAATTTTAAAATAAGAAATTATTTTTCATTGTTCCTCCTGATAATATTTTAAAATATCACGTTGACAGGTTTGACGAGAATTTTTTTTAAATGCAGGATAAAAACCATCTCTAAACATATCTTCAAATTCATCTTCTACTAATTTAAAAGGAAGGTTTTGAAAAATGATAAACCTGATTACGTATTTCCTGGCTCTGGCAGCGTCATAGTTCCAACTACCGAGACTACCAGAAGAGGAGGATTGAGAAATCATAGATTATCGGATATCACCTTGAGGAGTCTGACCTTTGTTGTGTTTATCTAAATGGCGTTTGAGGTGGTTGGTGCCGCTCTTATGATGAGCTTGAAAAATCTTGCCGCACAACGCACACTTAGCCTTCTGGGTGAGGATCCTACCGTGTTCATTCTTGGTAACGTCGATCTTCTCGTAAAAATTCCACACATCGGATCTTGGCCTTTTAGGAGTTCTTTGTGCAGATTCGTCGCCACCGGATTCGGGATTAACATCGGTAGGAGTAGACTCAGTAGGAGGACTCATTTCAAGATCGGGAGATAGGTTTTGCTCTTCATAATCAGATCCGGAAGTCATTTGATGAAAAGATTAGAAAGTATAAAAGAGTATAAGAGTATAAGAGAGAAGTAGATGAGTTTTGGTATGAAGAAAACAAATGAAAACCTCCTCTATTTATAGAGTCAGCCACCTAAACAAATGACCAAAATAACCTCACAAAATAGCCGTTTTTTGACCGTTTTTGGGGACAAAACGGTCAAAAGACCGTTTATGACCGTTGTGGCCGGGCCGGCCCGGTCCGATCGCTGAGGCAGCCCGTACCCGGGCCCGGAACCCGGCCAGGCCCGGATTTCCGGGCCGTGGCCCGGCCGGGCCCGGGGCCGGCGGGCTTTTTGGACAGGCCTAGTATAAGGTACACAAGGACAAATTCGTCCGAACATGATATATGCAAAGCGCCTAATTAACAACTTACCATAACTATCTCGGACACAGTAACTTTTAGATAGTCTCCCTAATATAAAAGAATATTTATGGTAACTCCATGCATTATCCATTCTGATAACTTTTTTAAAATTTGGATTCGAATTTCGTCCCCTAACAAAAATTATTGGAGAGACCACTATTATATCGTAATTGTTAATTTATTTTGTTGGGTATGTGATTTGTCTTTGAATATAAGTTGAGAAAATAATGTAACTCGTGGGGGTATGGTGAGCGTTACATGTGAATGAATTAAAATAATCCACTATATAAATCAACGACTATGATTAATATAGTGATCTCTCTACTACTTTGTAGAATGTTGAGAGGTTCAAATATGTGAAATTTACCTTAAAAGTTGAAGTGCAATTTGAAAAGGTTGTTATCATATTCCCTTCTCATACATAACATCTAGTCTTCAATTTATATATTGCCTCACTCAGTTCTAAAGCTGCACATGCTATTTAATCTTGAATTGCAGGACATTTTTCTTGAATGTACGTAAGCTGTACACAACTAGTGAGGACCTAAAGAATTGTACATTTTTGTACGTTCATTTACTAGTTATCATGACCTAATCTCCTCAAAAAGATTAGTTAACCCCAACTAATTAAACACCTTGTATTTTATAGCAAGAGTAGTAGTACCAAAAGATCACAAGTTATATGTTTTTATCAGCAATTAATGTAGTTGAAAGGTTTGCTTTGTCATCAAATGTTTTTGCTCCACAAAAAAGATTTGGATAGGGCTAAGGTCTGAGGAGTCAAAAGATGAAATGGACCCAAGACCTTAATGTTAATTGTTGAAAAAAAAGTTTTCTTACTTTACTGAAACAAAACAAGATCTTATTGCTCTGCTTCCCTCCTTGTGGTGGTGAGTGTTTCTCTCAAAATATCCAACACTTTTGAGTCTTCTTTGATGGAGACTAGCTAACGTAATTTTAAGGAAGCTATGATAGAGTAGATCGAGAAGTTTCTTAAGAATCCTATGATTTATTGCTACTTTTCCTCCTAAAGATGATTTTTGTTTTCATTTTTTTTTTCTTTTCCCCTCTTTTGTTAAGGAATTTGGCACTTTCTGCATTTATAGTTGCGGGTTAGATAGCAGAAAGTCTTGCTGAGCTTGTATTTATTCATACTGAAATATGTATTGGTATTGGTTGCGATAGATAATTGTAACTTTGAAGGTAGATGGCAAGGGTAAATTTCACGAAACATTCCTAGTTTGGACATCGTTTAACTCCTCTATTCTCATGGAGCCCGATTTGTCCAAAAATAATTTTTTTCCCCTTCTACCAAAGATGAAATAGATAATAATAAAAAAACCCATTCGGGGTGGTCTATCCACAACAATACTAGAACTACAAGTGATCTGCCTGCAATCGGACGGCGGTGAAGGTGTATATTGTCGATTATAACCTTATTCGAGATGGTGTGCATGATCATGCGATATGCTTTGAGTAACTACAAAAGAAAAATGCAATTCAAAAGACATAAGATAGTTATACATTCACCTAGCTAGGTATAATTGATCATGTATACAATTTAAAAAGGCTGTCAGCTATGAGAAATCACGGTGCAAAAGAGTCCAAATTTTTGATGCACATGAAGCATATGAAACCTTATTAATATCAATATCTAAATGTAAGTACAACCAGACTGCTACTCGTCTAACTTGCACCTAAATCCAATATTCCAAAATAACCTAACAAGAAGAAAGAAAGAAAGAACACCACTTCATAAAAGACACCGGACACTAATTATATAATTAATGCCTCCGTGATTATCGCGCCTATCAAACTTTTGACTTTTCCAATCTAATTATGATAATAGAGCAATCTGCAACAGGTAGCCACATATGTGGCATCTTGGACTAAATAGGCATATATATCCTGTTTGATATTTGTACAGGGAACAATGCTTTGAGACCCCATTTTGAAAAATGGAATGTGCTTAATTTACCCTTTGACTTTTTTAAAGTGAAGGAATAATATTTGGAAAATGATTTAAGGACCCAAAATATGAGACCAAGGGAGGGGACAGGTGAGGTGTCCCCTCCCTATTGCATAATGAGTTGGTCCTAAATTTTGGGTCCCCGTAGCAACACTCATAATATTTAGACCCCAAATTCAACGCCACCTAAGCAGTGATTCCTCAGTAATTTTCTTTTCCCCGTTCATCCCTTTGACGACAACCGACTCACCGCAGCCGTCCACGATTTAAGCCGTTTGGACAAAACTCTGTCGGAACGGTTTAAGCCGAATTCACTCTCGATAAGCGAGAAATTCATCTTTAGTTCGGTAATCAAACCTTCCGACAGTTAGGGTTATCCGAATCTTTTCGATTCTCGGAGTGGAGATCCTACTCTCAGTTTCAACTTTCCGGATTCTGGGGATGGAGATCCCACCTCGAGTCTCCTTTCCAGTTGAAGATAGAATATAAAATTCTTCTTCTTCATTGTCGGAAGGACCCAAAATATGAGACCAAGGGAGGGGACAGGTGAGGTGTCCCCTCCCTATTGCATAATGAGTTGGTCCTAAATTTTGGGTCCCCGTAGCAACACTCATAATATTTAGACCCCAAATTCAACGCCACCTAAGCAGTGATTCCTCAGTAATTTTCTTTTCCCCGTTCATCCCTTTGACGACAACCGACTCACCGCAGCCGTCCACGATTTAAGCCGTTTGGACAAAACTCTGTCGGAACGGTTTAAGCCGTTACTTTTGTAAATTTATTAAAATCCCAAACGGTTGCAACCGTTTGGACGATCGTTAGGGTAGACTCATCCCATCAGCTTCTGTCCAAACGGTTCTAACCGTTTGGACAGACTTGTTTTGTACTAGTGTCTGACGCGATCCTAATCAACAAAAGCTTCACCGTCACCGACAACGTACCACACCAGCAACAACACCTCCCTCGTCTCCCAAAAATGGCGCCAAATCGAGCTTTCAACCCGCATTAGAATAACAATCGCCTCACAGGTATTAACAACTAACTCACAACTTTAACAACTCATATTTATGAAGAGTGGTGGATATTTGTTTCTGTTTAGCTTGAATATGTATCTGAATGTATATACGAGAACGATATACAAGTCTGTATAGATTAAAACATATTTGTACGTTATATTATGACATAAACAAATACTTTCAGTACTTGGTAGGTTTATCAATGTTGTGAGTATCTGGATCAGATTTGCGTACTCCAATTTTATAAATATTACAATGAATTCGCGCAATCAGATAATATCTTAATTTATAACATTTTCATGACGATTAACAGATACAATGAGGGATTTTTGTATCATAATTTCATTTTGATACATATATAAGCTTCATATACTTCCATAAGCACCAACACATTCACGAGTAAAAAGGATAATTGAAGAAATATAAGTTTAAACTATTAGACAGAATAGTCCTTTTGTTTATAGCTCTGATTTGAAACAGAAAAATTTCACAATATACTATCATTGTTTTATAAATTAATCACTAAGAAAAGAAAAAAAATGACTTTATTAGAAAATAGAACTCAGCAAAATACAGAAATATATTTTGACACTCTCTCTTCAAGTAGAATGTTCAGAATCATAGATGGAAGAATTCATATTCTTATAAAGTAAAATAAAAAAAAAACTTTTCAGAGAGCTCATCATTTTTGTAATCTATTTTAGCATGGATAGACTTAAGAGCGAACCCATAATAGAGGGCAGATCAGGTGTGGGCCCCTCTAGATGGGAAGCTCACTTGTTGGGCTCACCGAAGCCCACACATTTGGCAAGCAAATCTCTTTCCACCAGCACAAACAGTTCCAATGCGCAAAGTAAAGCAAGCTCCTGTAGCTATACGATTGAAATTTACTGAAATAACCTCCTTCGTTTCTTAAAGGTAGCATCGTCTGCTTCGGTACGCATTTCCATTGTCGATCGCTAAATATCGTATTGAACCAAAGTAAACTAGTAAAAGAATTGGACAGCTAATGATCCAGCTTTCAACTCTCGCATCGCTTTACTAATTAGTATTCATGAAAGAATAATCTTTTTATGGAGTTAGTGGCATATATTGTGATAGTTATGATAGAAGAAAATAGAATATTTTTTCGTTAATCAAACTATATATGGAAGAAGAAAAAAAAAGAAAAAGAACGTAATTAAGAAAGAAGAAATTATCACATTGAGTCGTGTCATACGAGATTGTATATTCGGATTTAAAACACGTGTCATCTGATGATTACAATATTTACAAAAAAAAGCCTTGCTACAATGACCCAAAATATGAGACCAACAGAGGGGACAAGTGAGGTGTCCCCCTCCTATCGCATAATAAGCTGTTAGTTTTTAACTGTTCCACGAACCGCATCCCATCTAGATTAATTTTCACTAGGCGTACCTCAGGACAGTGCCGTGACCTTGGAGCGCATGAGCATGATGCATACTCGTGAGGGACATCGAAGGGCAATATCGGGCGTTCAAGCTTTTTAAGTTTCCCCTTCTCACACGACGTTCACTTGAAAACTTTTTGTGCGGGTGGTGGTGGTGGTGGTGGCGGCCTCTTTATAAATGATGGGAGTGAATAAAGGAAACCCTGTGGCATTTATTTTGGTCTTTCCGTTTTCTTTTTGTTTTTCTTCATAAAAAGAAACCCATCCCCTCCTCCTCTCCCTTCTATTTTCGGCATTAAGGTATTGTTGAGATCTCTAATACTTTCTTCGAGTTCTTGTTACATGTAGCATAGCATTTTTTTTTTTAATTATCTTGTGGCAAGGTGCGCGAGTTTGTAATTTTTTTTAATTCCTTTGAATTAGAAAGAGAAAGAAGAAGAAAAAAAGGAATTTGTAGCTTTGTGGGTTTTGGAAGAAGGTAGATATGCTTGACAACAAAAGAGCGATATGATGAGGAAATCCTTAGTTAGGCATTCTCACGCTTACAGGAATTCACTACTCTAGAACTGAACAATTTAATTTCTTACATTCATAGGATGGTTTTTGTTTTGAATTTTTTTTTTAACTGACAATGCAATTCTGATTTTAAAAAATGTCTGTGATTACGATTGTAATTGTTTTAGCAGCTATAGTTGCGAAAAGAAACCACTTTTCATAAAGAAATGATTCATTTTTGTGACAGTAATTGCAAAAAGAAAAAAAAACTGCAAGTTACAGTGAAACAAACAGCTATATTATGCTACCTCACTACCAAGCACAACTTTTTATGCTTGGTACCAAACATACTCATTTTTCTCATATATATATATATATATATATAAAAGCATACAAATAACAGTAGTTTAACTTGCGGACCTGCAGAATGACAATCCATTTCCTCATTTATCCATTGGCATAGTATCAGAACTTAAAAGCCAAAAAACCCTCTCATATTCTACTCAAAGATAGGCAGACAGGCTTACAACAAAAGAGAAATTACTGATCTTGCCGTAATATCGAAATCGCAAGGAAAATTTTGATAAACATAGTTCTCTTCACAAGCACATCGTAAACATCATTATACTTGACAGCTGCGAGTGTCTCGGAATGGATTCACCAGCATCAGCAATTGTTCGAGCCAAGTCAGACCAACTGGAAATGGCACAAGCAGCAGCAAGGCAATCGCTGAGCCGAACATCATCAGCAGAGGCCTTGGCCACAGCCACTCCGACTGCTGTCAGCGGTGAGCTCAACGGGGGCTCCGGCCCGTCGAGAAAAGCCATCTCCGGAAA
>NC_033794.1:127797679-127810954 GCF_001876935.1 Asparagus officinalis
AAGGCGAGGAGCGCCCAGCTTAAGCTCGACCTGGAGGATGTGAGCAGCGGCGCTGCACTGAGCCGGGCATCCAGCGCTAGTCAAGGATTTTCCTTCTCCTTCACTGGATTCACTGCGCCGCCTGAAGATATCAATGCAGACCTCAAAGGGTTCAGTGATGAAGAGAATGGTAAAAATAGACATCTTGTTAAACCTGCTTTTATCACTGCGTACAACAAAAAAAAAAAAAAATCGGTCAACGAATCCTTTATCCAAAAATTTGGGGTTTGGTTACGTGACTCCTATTCTTCTGTTCTGTTCTTTTGATTAATTATTATCGTATTCTTCTTAATTGCTTCCATACATGTTCTCCAAGACCTACCCCTAGTCCTTGCTCTGTTAATCATAATCCTGAATTCCTGTGTACAGAACAAAATTTGAGCTCGCACAACTTAGTTACTAGGTCAGATATGCAACGAAGGTATATTAATTAATTCGGTTTAGCAAAATACATCAAGGGGGAAGTAATATAGTCCTGAATAGTGGGTTAACTCCTGATCACTATGAGTCTATAGTAGGTGAATCTAATGCATGTACTGATCTAATTTGGCATATGTCTATCGTATATGATTAATTAAAATTAAAGGTGTTCTTTGTAGCTTTCCCTCTTAACATAGGTCTGCACAATTGTTATATATAATATTAGATTCTTCAGTGAAAACTTATGTGACTGCTTCTGTTGTTATTACTGACAGCTATCTTCAGGCATACAACTATCCCTGGAAAGAATTGGAGTATTTTCGAGCAGACTTGCAGGGAGATTAGAAAAACCCGAAGGCCCAAGCTAACTCGAAAGTTCAGGACATTTTTTCATTAAAATAAATAACAGCACCATTATGTTTTAGTTACTGATGCATAACTGCAATTTTTAACGAACCTAATTCGATGATTTCACTAGATATGCATAAATTACCAGCTGTGAAATCTATATTTTATATGCAATGAAATGGTTACCTTGCATTTGCACTTTGCAGCAGTTGATCCTGAGGCGGGATGCGATCACAAAAGGATAATCATTGAACCAACCTTGCCAATTTATCTGAAGGTAATCTTCAGCTAGAGGTATCATCTTCAGCTCATCTTGTCAATACAAGATTTTTGGGTTAGCAAAGATATAAAAGGAGACTTGCAGAACGACCCCAATCCATGAGCATAGTCATCTTTTCTCAGAGGAACTTACTGAGAAGGCTGGGGTCCGAGGAAGTCTTCTGAGCTTGTGAACATCCACGAGCTTGAATAAGTTGTAGTTTAATTTATATACTGAAAGGTATTTCTATTGCCTCCTCTTTCCTTCTTTCACATTTTGCAGTTTACAGAGCTTAAGTACAAGGTTATCATCAAAGGCGTAACAACAACAACTGAGAAAGATATACTTCACGGAATTACAGGTTCTGCAAGTCCTGGAGAGGTTTTGGCACTTATGGGACCATCAGGTAGTGGCAAGACAAGTCTTCTTAGTCTTCTAGGAGGAAGGGTTCGTCGCGGCAACATTGGAGGATCCATCACCTACAATGATGAACCATACACCAAATCTCTAAAACACAAGTAAAGTGTCCAACACCGTGTACATAGAAATTGGCATGCTATCTGCTGCTACATTAGTTCTTGGCATCTTTCCTCCGAGACTGTAGTATTTTTCTATGTTCTGGAAATTTCAGTAGATTTCCTTCTAGTTACAGGAACCTAACATACAGGCTATAAAGTATATCCCCGTAACCACACTGCCAGACTTTTTGTGCCGGACATCATTGACACTGACTGGGAGGTGACTTGGCATCAACAACTAAAACAGCTTAAAGTTAAATATATCCTTACAAATATGTTGATAAACTAATAAAGAACTAGTGGGAGGGATTGCTTGATCACAACTGAGATAGCAATATAGGTTAGAATGAGTTTCAGCTAATAGGAAACTGCAGGGGTGTTATTATGGATGTGTTACGTGATTGTGAAGGGAAAGCCATTCTATCAGTTTAAAGCATTAGGTTCTAATAAAACTGCAATATACTAACAACCACTCAGGTCTCCCAAATAGGGTCATAGTGGGACAAAACTTGCACGGAATTCAATGTCACATGGGTGCGGGTATGGGTGTAGGTGCACATACAGGACATGACAAATTTGTAAAGGTAGGATATGGGGACACAACTATCTATACATATTGAAATTAGTAATTTACATTCGGTCGAGTTTGTTTTTTAAATTTACATATTATGAAAACTAAAATTTCCTTAGCATTTTTATGTTTCAGTTATCAAGTATATAATACATTGGGAAACTGTGTTTTTTAACCATCTTTAAAATCATACTTCTGCTCTAGGAATGGGCTGAAAGGAACCTTGCCCGTGTACAACGAGTTGCAAGAAGTGGCATGAAGTATAAGATACACGTCCAAGAAGTCTATGACAAGTGCTTTAAACTAGAACATGCATTATATAATTGAGTACACGTCTGAATAAACGTACACATATTCAAGGAGTGCAAGGAGTGTCAGAGTCAGGCACATGTTTAGGAACCCATACTAGGTGAAACTCAAGGGGGAATGAGATAAAAATAGATCACAACAAGAATACTCATAAATAAGTAGATAACCAACCAAGAGAAGCTTTTCTCTTTGTTGTCATGAGTTCGTGGTTGTATTGCTGAAGCTAAACTGCTGAGGCTAAATACTAACCATGCCCGTCATAAGGATTAATTTCCTCATTATACTTTATCTAAGAGGTTGAACATATTCCTTCCTGTTCTCTCATAGCTTAGGCTTGTGATCATGGAATTGTTTTCCAAGGTCAAAAGCAGAAAGGATGTAGCTAATAAGGTAGTTCTTTCTTTTCTAACCAAATTACATTATTGTTCTCTTCATCTCCAAGCTTATCTTTCACCAAGTTGACGTAGTTATCTTCCTTAATTGTACAAGTATTGTGCTCGGTAGCTGATACTATTTCAATGGGGAAGTGGTGAGAACAAAAGTATGTTAAATGTAAACATTCCTGCAAATTGATCAATGTACCATTGGATTTTGATGATACTTCAGATGAAACTTATATAAGGGATCACTTGACAGGATAGGGTTCGTGACTCAGGATGACGTTTTGTTTACACACCTGACAGTGAGAGAAACACTAACGTATGCAGCTCGCCTTCGGCTTCCAAAGACGATGACAAAGCAGCAAAAGGAACAAAGGGCTCTGGATGTCATTTACGAGCTTGGGCTTGAGAGGTAGCTTCCCACTATCTGTCCCTTCTTTAGTATATATCATGGATAATGACCAAGTCATGTACAGTAGAAAGAAGAGTGCTCCAGAATTTTCCATGTTTGAAGATTTGATACATGTATCCATGTGCAGGTGCCAAGATACCATGATTGGAGGATCATATGTTCGAGGGGTCTCAGGAGGCGAGAGGAAGAGGGTTTGCATTGGAAATGAGATTATAATGAATCCTTCACTATTGTTTCTTGATGAGCCAACATCAGGTCTGGACTCAACAACAGCCCTGAAAATAGTTCAGGTGCTGCACGAAATAGCTGAGGTATGTTCTGTTAAAGCTTTATGTCAAGTGTCCAGATAGAAAAATTATTCAACTAAGAACAGTGTCATTGAGTTTTTTTTAACTGTAACAAAAACGCTATTTAGATGCTTAGTGCATCCAATATAGAAAGGTCAACATGACATTAGGAAATTAACTTTTCCGCATCAATTTATATACAAATCAAAGAAAGTGAAATTTTATCGCAGCAATAAAGAAATCAAGAACTGTAAGAAGAGGGAAAAAAGAATAAAGAAAGAAACAAGCTAAATTGGAGGCATCGATACAGTTATGCTTACCAGGGGACATGAAAAACATTCATGGCAAACAATCATGATAAATGATGACTGTGATATGCTATAATACATATACATCGGAAATAGATCATTTCGTGTTGACATCTTCATTGTTAAGAGACCTTGCTACATCTAAAGTACTAACTGCAAGTTGTTGAACCTCGACCAAAGTTTCTAGTCCACTGATACCATATTGGATTTGCTGAAATGAAGTAATACTGAACAAATCCTTTTATCTCATTTATCTGCTGTGAGATATAATCATATTGCACCTATCATCATTAACTTATGTAATGTATATCACATCTACCATCAAATTTATTCAATTTATTCCAGTATCAACTTCACAAAACGTATAATTCTCAACCTTCAGGTTTCTTTGACATATCAAAAGATCTGCCTTGCTAAATGGTATGATGAGGTTGTTGCCAGCACATATGTCCCTAATTAGAATAGGTTATAGTCCAATTGGTTGTGGTCCAGTTTCCTTCAAGAGGTACAAAAATCACAAACACACCATAAGCATTATGCATATATTGAGTCATAATTTTGTGCTAATAGAGAAGTTCGGACTTCTGTAAACCTAACTGAAGGCAATTAGGTATTTTTTCAAAACTTCTATAAGTCACGATATTCTTGTCTTATGGCAGGCTGGAAAAACAGTAATAACTACAATACACCAACCATCAAGCAGATTGTTTCACAAATTCGATAAATTGATCCTGCTTGGGAAGGGAAGTTTGCTATTTTTCGGGAAGGCTTCTGAAGCTATGGTTTATTTTTCATCCATTGGTGGCATGAAGTATAAGATACACGTCCAAGAAGTCTATGACAAGTGCTTTAAACTAGAACATGCATTATATAATTGAGTACACGTCTGAATAAACGTACACATATTCAAGGAGTGCAAGGAGTGTCAGAGTCAGGCACATGTTTAGGAACCCATACTAGGTGAAACTCAAGGGGGAATGAGATAAAAATAGATCACAACAAGAATACTCATAAATAAGTAGATAACCAACCAAGAGAAGCTTTTCTCTTTGTTGTCATGAGTTCGTGGTTGTATTGCTGAAGCTAAACTGCTGAGGCTAAATACTAACCATGCCCGTCATAAGGATTAATTTCCTCATTATACTTTATCTAAGAGGTTGAACATATTCCTTCCTGTTCTCTCATAGCTTAGGCTTGTGATCATGGAATTGTTTTCCAAGGTCAAAAGCAGAAAGGATGTAGCTAATAAGGTAGTTCTTTCTTTTCTAACCAAATTACATTATTGTTCTCTTCATCTCCAAGCTTATCTTTCACCAAGTTGACGTAGTTATCTTCCTTAATTGTACAAGTATTGTGCTCGGTAGCTGATACTATTTCAATGGGGAAGTGGTGAGAACAAAAGTATGTTAAATGTAAACATTCCTGCAAATTGATCAATGTACCATTGGATTTTGATGATACTTCAGATGAAACTTATATAAGGGATCACTTGACAGGATAGGGTTCGTGACTCAGGATGACGTTTTGTTTACACACCTGACAGTGAGAGAAACACTAACGTATGCAGCTCGCCTTCGGCTTCCAAAGACGATGACAAAGCAGCAAAAGGAACAAAGGGCTCTGGATGTCATTTACGAGCTTGGGCTTGAGAGGTAGCTTCCCACTATCTGTCCCTTCTTTAGTATATATCATGGATAATGACCAAGTCATGTACAGTAGAAAGAAGAGTGCTCCAGAATTTTCCATGTTTGAAGATTTGATACATGTATCCATGTGCAGGTGCCAAGATACCATGATTGGAGGATCATATGTTCGAGGGGTCTCAGGAGGCGAGAGGAAGAGGGTTTGCATTGGAAATGAGATTATAATGAATCCTTCACTATTGTTTCTTGATGAGCCAACATCAGGTCTGGACTCAACAACAGCCCTGAAAATAGTTCAGGTGCTGCACGAAATAGCTGAGGTATGTTCTGTTAAAGCTTTATGTCAAGTGTCCAGATAGAAAAATTATTCAACTAAGAACAGTGTCATTGAGTTTTTTTTAACTGTAACAAAAACGCTATTTAGATGCTTAGTGCATCCAATATAGAAAGGTCAACATGACATTAGGAAATTAACTTTTCCGCATCAATTTATATACAAATCAAAGAAAGTGAAATTTTATCGCAGCAATAAAGAAATCAAGAACTGTAAGAAGAGGGAAAAAAGAATAAAGAAAGAAACAAGCTAAATTGGAGGCATCGATACAGTTATGCTTACCAGGGGACATGAAAAACATTCATGGCAAACAATCATGATAAATGATGACTGTGATATGCTATAATACATATACATCGGAAATAGATCATTTCGTGTTGACATCTTCATTGTTAAGAGACCTTGCTACATCTAAAGTACTAACTGCAAGTTGTTGAACCTCGACCAAAGTTTCTAGTCCACTGATACCATATTGGATTTGCTGAAATGAAGTAATACTGAACAAATCCTTTTATCTCATTTATCTGCTGTGAGATATAATCATATTGCACCTATCATCATTAACTTATGTAATGTATATCACATCTACCATCAAATTTATTCAATTTATTCCAGTATCAACTTCACAAAACGTATAATTCTCAACCTTCAGGTTTCTTTGACATATCAAAAGATCTGCCTTGCTAAATGGTATGATGAGGTTGTTGCCAGCACATATGTCCCTAATTAGAATAGGTTATAGTCCAATTGGTTGTGGTCCAGTTTCCTTCAAGAGGTACAAAAATCACAAACACACCATAAGCATTATGCATATATTGAGTCATAATTTTGTGCTAATAGAGAAGTTCGGACTTCTGTAAACCTAACTGAAGGCAATTAGGTATTTTTTCAAAACTTCTATAAGTCACGATATTCTTGTCTTATGGCAGGCTGGAAAAACAGTAATAACTACAATACACCAACCATCAAGCAGATTGTTTCACAAATTCGATAAATTGATCCTGCTTGGGAAGGGAAGTTTGCTATTTTTCGGGAAGGCTTCTGAAGCTATGGTTTATTTTTCATCCATTGGATGTTCTCCTCTGATCGCAATGAATCCAGCTGAGTTCCTGCTAGATCTTGCAAATGGAAATGTAAATGATGTCTCCATACCCACAGAATTAGATAACAAAGTGCATATAGAAAATTTGGGTAGTGAATCGAGAAACAAAAAGCCATCTGCAAAAGATGTACATGAGGTAAAGAATTTTTCCTATGCTAAAAAGCGAAGTTTTTAATAGCATATTATACGAAATTTTGCTGCATTGAAATGTATGGTATTTAACTCTGAATATATTTTGATTAAAAAAAACTTTTACGATGATTTATAGTAATAGCTGACAATACCAAGGGGGGAAAAGAAACAGAAAATAAATCAAGCTTTGATTGATATATAATAATTTGAACAGTACTTGGTTGAAGCCTATGAGACTCGAGTTGCTGATAAAGAAAGGAAAAAGCTTTTAAGACCTGTCTCCATCAGTGAAGACGTGAAGGCAAAGGTGTCATTAACAAAGAGAGAATGGGGAGCGAGCTGGTGGGAGCAGTACTCCCTATTATTTTGCAGGGGGCTTAAAGAAAGGCGTCATGACTACCTGAGTTGGATGCGAATAACCCAAGTTATTGCAACTGCCATCATCCTTGGTTTGCTCTGGTGGCACTCAGATAGTACCACCCCTAAAGGTTTGCAGGACCAGGTATAATAGCTCAACTCTACTCAACAAACAAAGCAACTTACATGGACTACTACATAATGCACCAAACTATATCCATGCTGCAGAAGCATGAGTTTCTTAATTCAGACTAGTCTAATATATCTATTTCAGGCAGGTTTACTATTCTTTATAGCCGTCTTCTGGGGTTTCTTCCCTGTATTCACGGCAATATTCACATTCCCCCAAGAGAGAGCAATGTTAAATAAAGAACGAGCAGTTGATATGTACCGATTAAGTGCATACTTCATGGCGAGGACAACAAGCGATTTGCCACTGGACCTCTTCCTACCAATAGTTTTTATACTGATTGTCTACTTCATGGCAGGGCTGACGCAGAGTGCTGAAGCCTTCTTTCTGAGCATGTTAACTGTGTTTCTCAGCATTGTTGCTGCTCAGGTTTGCACCTTGACATGTCAAAGAAAAAAAATAATGCATAATAGAAATTTGTGTTGGGCTATTCCACATGAAACTAAATAGAATAACAACAAAGCCTATCCCAAAATTTTGGATTCGGCCACATGAATCCTGTTCATCCTTTCAGTTCTATTGAATCCTGTTCTTCCATATCAAATTAAATATGGGCGAAAATTAGCAGGGACTTGGTTTGGTCATCGGAGCTACGCTGATGGATGTGAAGAAGGCAACCACTCTAGCATCTGTGACAGTCATGACATTTATGTTGGCTGGTGGGTTCTTTGTGAAGGTAAGAATCTACACCTGAGAGAATAATAGTACTACAATCAAACACAGATGAGTTATTTTTGTGATATTAAGTTAAAAAAACACAAAACAAAATTGAATCAAGGCGTTCCTTGTGATAATAAATTAGGGCTTTGTTCTGCAAAGAAGAAGTATGTTTCAATGTGGGAACAGTCACACTTAGGAAACTTTCATAGCATAGAAAGACTCTTCGTTTCTAGCGATGCCATTAGCTTATATTGACAATTCCAAAAAAAACTATGGATCCCGCGCTAATAGCTCCGAATAAAAATTTAATCGAATAATATCTTGACCTTTCCAGCTGTTAATATTAGGTTTAAATAAGTCGTCCCTATTTAGTGGTAGCTAACTCTTCCTAGTAACTGATGCTTAGGTCTAAATAACTAGTTCCTCCAAAAGCAATTGCACTCTAAAAGCTCGGGATAAATTTTTTATCAAATGCTATCTTGACCTTTCTAGCTATTATTGTTAATATTTAGATTTAAACGAGCAGTCCCTACTGAGTAGTATCTAACTCTTCATCTAAAACTTATACTTAGGTCTAAATAACTAGTTCCTTCAGAAGCAATTGGTGATTCCTTCGTGGACACCCATCTGCCAGTTATTTTATTCTGGATGACGTGCACACTTAACTTCCATCACTTAGCTTCCATCTCAACTTTAAATCAAATATTTGAAAACAGCAAGCATGACTTTTGCTAAGTAATTATCGTCATCTTTTTGAAAGATCCCAAATTGTTGTATCTCAAAGTACTTCCTAGATATATTGTCATGGCCAGGTTTTGAGAACTAACACCTTTCGTTGTAATTCTGCAGAGAGTTCCTGTATTTATATCATGGGTTCGCTACGTATCTTTCAATTACCACACCTACAGACTCCTCCTCAAGGTGCAATATCATTATGTACCACCCTCTCTACAAGTCGGTAATATTGATGGTGGTGTTAAAGAAGTCGTCGCAATGATTGCCATGGTTTTCGGCTACCGGCTACTGGCATATTTTTCCTTGAGGTGGACAACTCTCCAAACTTCATAGGAAAATTTTGACAAGAGGTATATCAGGAGGCAATTGGAGAAGATTTTTACTACTACGTCCAATCAGCAGCACCTCAAGAGAAGAACTAACTTAAACTACTGGAGATGAGACCGATGCTGGGAAAAGAAAAACAAAACTATCAATACTGAGAGCTTGCCAGTTAGCACTGTGTATCTCTAAATCCATCTAAATGAAATATCAATTTTGCGATCATGTTCAAAGAGTTGTCAGTTTAGCTAGTTGTCGGTGTCACGGATTTCATCTGTCACGATAAACTTCCACCAGAAGAGTGAAAAGAAGCACTTGACAATAGGGTCATACTCCTGACAGGAGGATTTAATCTGAGGAGGCTCATCTCGCTCTTTGCTTTGGCAAAACAATATTACTGATGGAAGGAAGTAAGAAAGTGAGTATAAATCAGCCAAGCGTTTCACCCAAGATCAGCATTAAACGATGTGATAATCAGCCTAGTTTACTCGAATAGCCTCATGTATTAATTTCCTTTATTTAAAATTTAATTTTTCTAACAGACCCCGACAACAGCAATAATTTATAGATTAAACCACATAATTCTGATCATAGATGATGTTATCTTCTTTCCACAACTTCATGAAAAAAACAAAGAAAGAAATATAACTTTGTAATTGTATTTATATATGATTACACGTCATTTACGTAATTGAATGGTAATGAGTGATAACTCTACTTCATGCCCTATTTGAGTTAAAATACTTACAATTTTGAAACCTATTTGAGTTAAAACCTTCCATAAAAATACACATAAAGATAAGTTATTTATAGATACATAAGAGAGCATTAAACACGAGAAATCACAATAAAAGGACTGACCTTTTCGCTAAATCCAAACATCACTGAGGATCCGATGACGAAAGTGACAGCTCTTCAATTAAGCCCTAATTTCATGCTGCCCTCTTTCTTGCAGAGAACGGAGATTGGGGATTGGGGATTAGGGTTTTGAAGGAAACGAAGGAAGGGGGAAGAGGAAACCCTAGGTTGAGCATTGATCGGATCAAAAGAGAGAGTTTTCTCGATTTTTGTGGGATTTTAGGGGTTTTGAAGCGTGCATTTTGCGATGGAGAGAGAGAGATCGGGGGAATAATGGGAATTACGCAAGGATTCGAAATATAACAAGACGAAATGAGCAGAGAAAGTGAGCTGGGTTATTTCGCGCGCTTTCTCGGGACGGTTTGTTTGTTTTCAATATTACACACTATCCTATTGCTTTTTCGATATGTGCCCTTAAAAATGTTAGTGTTTAGACTTTACTTTCCAAATCATCATAAACATAATTTGTTCACCAAATTTATTCTCAAATTGAGACTTCATTCCATATGTTATGGTGTTTTCGGTCGCCAAATTATGGCCCCTTGCCAACAACAGGCGAATATCCCCCATCACGCACCATTTAGTCAACTCGACACTTAGGACAGCCAGAGTCGACCTAGTCGACTCGTTGAATCGACATCTCGCTAGGTCGACTCGAATGGCGATACTTGTCGGTCCTCTCATCGAAGGTGACTCGCTACGAATCCACTCAATCGGTTAATTAGCTGGCGTCTCGCTGAGTCGACTCGAATGACGTTACTTCTCGACACCCCTTGTTACAAGTCAAAAGGCAACTTCAACCTCTAACCCTTCGCTGACAGCGCGTCGACGTCACATTAAATGCTTGGCAGACGCTATCATTTCTCCATCCCTGACACTATTTATGATAATCGGACCACGTCGGCTTTGTGCGCCGCTTATCCTATCTCATTAATGCCAAAGCGACAACGCACATTCTGCGACCACTCCGTAGCTGATGCGCGTAAAGTCGACGCTGACTCAGCCGCTAGGTTAGACTCGGTGGGGAAAGACTAAAATGCCCCTCCCGCATGATTATAAGAAGAACGGCTAATCCCAATGCGAAGGTAAGCAATTTCTCAGACTTTTTCTCCACTCTACTACACTTGAGAACTCACACAGTTCACTCACTTTCCTAATCAAGTACATCACTGATTTGATCGTCGGAGGAACAACGAGTGAACTAGTCCTAGTCCTCTTACGAGTTGTTACATGTGCAGGGAAGAACAACTCACCCCAAAACTAGATATTCGGAGAAGTTAGCGACCCCTACTCAATCTCACCCCCACTACATCATCTGCATATGCTCCCGAAGAAATAGTGTTGGGAAAGTAAACTTTAAACACTCACATTTTTATATTTATATTAAACTTATTTAATTAATTTATAAATTATTATATTATATCTGACTGACTTATAGCATGATTGGTAAATATGGATTATCACTTGGGTTACAATCCATTAGTGGATTGGATTAGATTATAATCCAAATTGTCTAAAATTGTGTGGATTATAAGTCTATAACCCATTTTTAAACGTTATAATTTGGTAAATGGATAGATTATAATCTATCATTGGTGAT
The DNA here is from genome assembly GCF_001876935.1 of Asparagus officinalis. NCBI lineage: Eukaryota > Viridiplantae > Streptophyta > Magnoliopsida > Asparagales > Asparagaceae > Asparagus > Asparagus officinalis. The sequence continues at coordinate 127,809,463 of NC_033794.1, forward strand.
GAATGACTAACATATGGAGTTGGCAGTGAGTATGTAAATAAGTTTGGGAATTTGTGAAATCATAAAGCACAAAAAATGTCTTTTACTTGGCAAAAATCATGGATTATAATCTACCAAAAAGTAATGCTAAATGTTAGCCTCCGATAATGTTGCACCGCTGCTAGTGTCGACAAAAGCCTAATTATCCAAAAAAAAATTATTAAATCTCGTTGTCCAATAATGTTATTAATTAAATTTATCTTAATACTGAGATTCAGCGTCTAAATTACCATTTGTCATTTTTGGCTAAAGACCCAACCGGATAAAAAATGTTATTAATTAATCTTAGGAGATTTTTTTTAAAATAGGTCACTTTTGCTAAATATTTAGCAAAACCGACTGTTTTGCTAAATATTTAGCAAAACCGACATCTTTTTGGCGGATTGGGATCCTCTACTCATCAATAGTGGCTCCTAATATTTGCTAATGTATCTCCACCTTTTATTTTGTGGGACCATCTTTCATTTTGTGCTTATCCACAAAATGAAAAGTGAAGATACATTAGCAAATGTTAGGAGCCACTATTGATGAGTAGAGGATCCCAATCCCTTTTTGGCTAGCTTTGATTTTTGGCTAGCTCATCAAAGCTAGCAAAAAAGAGGTAAGTTTTGCTGAATCTGTCTCTTGAAACACACGAGACTATTAGTCCAGTGTATTTAGTGGCTGCTAAACAAGACTCAGAAAACCCACGAGACTATTAGTCCAGTGGGTTTTCTAAATAGTTCACAGAAAACGAGCGGGACCAGTAGTCTCATGCATTAGACAAATCGCATCTGCTGCCTAACAAATCCACGGGACTAGTAGTCCCATGGATTGGGCTGGGCAAACCAAAGCATGCACAAAACATGCACAGATCATACTAATTGAATATATACCTCATATATATTGCTAAATAAGCACAAAAATATAAAATTCGCCTCATATACATTGCTAATTAAACAGTATAATCATTATATAAGTTATAAGTATTAAGAAATATAAACACAAATTAAAACATGTTTAACTAATTCACAACATCACAACACAGTAGATAGCTTATACACATATCCATACGCCAAAATACTCCCGACGAATCCAAATGTATCAAGTATATGCAGCTACAAATAGAGACCAAGTAGAAAAACTACTAAACTAATTAATTTAGTCAGTTCACAATTAGATTAGAGGCGAATGAAAGGAGAGAAGACGGAGGAGGATAATTTAGCAAGCAACCTCCCTCCATCTCATTCTCTCTATCTGATTATAAATTGAAAAAAAAATAATTAACTTAATTAGGGAATATGGGGCATGTAGCAAACATTACCAATGGAGAGATACAAGGCTAAGTTGGGAGGTTTGTGTGGATTATTAGCAGAGTACGCGGGATGCGGGGCATACGTTCCCGCTCGAAGGAACTCCAGAAATCTCTCTCGACCGCAGCACGTCGGTCTTCTCTATTTATATATAAACCCGA
>NC_033794.1:127811061-127828644 GCF_001876935.1 Asparagus officinalis
TGGCGGAGTCACTCTGAGAGGGACGCAATTTGATTCCTTAATGTAATTTTCAAATTGCACGTACGTGTTCTAAATGATGATGATGATGATGAAAATGATATTTTGTTGATTAATGTTCAGATGAACAAATGAAGTGAAAATTCAGTATTAATTCTTCGGAATTGATTATTCGTTGAGATTTAGAAACATTATTTTCTTCTTCTTGTTTTATATCAGAATAGACCGCGTGCGATGGAAAGTTTTGAGCCTTATATATACCCACTAACTAGTGCGGGTTCTATCAGAACACCACATAGAAAAAGTTTATCTATGACGTTCAGGTTGGTTGAGGGGCTAGTTTTGAAAATTTTAACTCTGCTATGTCAGTTTGGAAATTTAGTTTGACTCTTCTATCATCGGCGTAAACTACGTCCTTCTTATAAGAATGGTTCTAATAAGATTTAGAGTTATTAATAGTGGAGCAAATGGACAACAATTCTTTGCATATAGTAAGGACACAACAACAGGGCAAATGGGCAATTGTCATTTGCATAGTAAGGACAGAACAACCAGCTTGTATGAGATATTAATGGTGTTGGTCTCGGAGTCACGCCCACCACCGCGGAAGCAATATGTCCTGAGAGAGAGCCCTAACTTTTGTTTTCACAAAAATACAAATCAAACTTGATATCTATGTTTCGCGAAGGAAACTCAGACTCAGTAGCGAAATATCTCAGCGAAGTGAGATATCCACTCTTCCTCTCATCAGTGCAAGGACAGAACTATCGAGGGCACCTGCAAGTAAAACAAATAGTTATGACAATACAAACACGGGATTTTTACGTGGTTCGGTAAACTAGCCTACGTCCACGGGAGGGGGTTTCACTATGGAGAAAAATATCAAACTTATACAAGTTCTCTCTTTCTCTCTTTCTTTTCTCTCAAAAACTCCACTTGAGATTTTTCCCACACACCTAAACTCTTCCACCCCTCCTCTATTTATAGGAGAGAGCAAGGGGTAGAACTGGAGATTAGGCGGGCAGACACGGCGGGAAAGAAAACAACGCGCGCGCGGGAAAATAAAAATCGCGCGGGGCTGAGTTTCGTGCGCGCGCACGAAAGGGCAGGGGCGGCTTCATGTGGGCAGGCCCACGTGGGTGGGCCCCCCTGCCCCCTCGCTCACAATTCTCCACCTCGTACATCATTTGATAAACGTTAAATTTTGGATGAACACCAGAAGAACCCCACGAACTCCACCAGAGAGATATTTAGGTCAAACCAGCTGCGTCACTATATCGCGACTGCCTACGTACCCTCCACCGGGATCAAGCTAACCGTAGTTCTGATACCTGTCTCCACCTCACCTCCATCACCGCCCCACAGGGCCATGCCCTCTTGGGCAACTCAACACGGGTTGATATGAAGCAAGTCCAAGCAATGCTTAAACTTGCTACTTGTGACCACCTTGGTTAACATGTCTGCGGGATTCTCATTCGTATGCACCTTCATGAGAGAAATATCGCCTTCCTCTATGACATCCCGCACAAAATGATACCTGACGTCGATATGCTTAGTACGAGCATGGTGAACTTGATTTTTCGCCAAGTGAATCGCACTCTGACTATCGCACCACAAGTTCACACTTTCCTGCTCGATCCCCAAATCGTCTAGAATACCCCACAGCCACAATGCTTCCTTCACTCCCTTCGCCATAGCCATGTACTCGGCCTCTGTTGTAGAAAGTGCCACTGTAGCATGCAACATCGATCGCCAACTAACTGGAGCTTCATGTATCCTAAATACATAACTAGTAGTAGATCGCCGTCTATCTAGATCGCCCGTATAATCTGAGTCCACATACCCGTCGACCTGACATGTATTTCCACCAAAACACAGACTCGTATCCACGGTACCTTTCAAGTACCTCAGGACCCATTTCACCGCTTCCCAGTGCGTCTTTCCCGGATTCGCCATGAATCTGCTGACCACACTAACCGCCTGTGAAATATCAGGGCGTGTACACACCATGGCATACATCAAACTGCCAACTGCACTAGCATAAGGAACACGCTCCATGTGTGCCTTATCTTCCGCTGTAGTGGGAGATTGTTTACCAGAAAGTCTGAAGTGTTGAGCCAATGGAGTTACCACCGACTTAGCACTTTGCATCCCGAACCTCGTGATCACCCGCTCTATGTAGCCCTTCTGACTCAAGAACAATCGCTGATTCGCCCGCTCTCTTCTACATCCACATATAAAAGGAGATAAATATAATCACCTCCACGAAGCTTCCGAATGTAAACACAACAATCATAGTCGCTTTGGGAAAACCCATGCTTTAGCATGAAGGAGTCAAATCGCTTGTACCACTGCCGAGGAGATTGCTTTAGTCCATAGAGTGACTTCCTCAAGCGACATACATGATGCTCCTTATCCTCAACCTTGTAACCCTCAGGTTGATGCATATAGATCTCTTCATCCAAGTCTCCGTGCAAGAAGGCCGTCTTTACATCGAGTTGTTCCAGCTCAAGATCACCATGAGCAACAATACTCAATAGCACCCGAATAGAAGTGTGTTTCACCATCGGAGAAAATATCTCATTGTAATCCACACCCTCTCTTTGTGCAAACCCCTTAGCCACTAGCCTCGCCTTGTACCTCGTTCCACCGAGCTCTGAAGGATCTTCTTTTCTTTTATACACCCACTTACAACCAATAGCTTTTCTTCCTACGGGCAATGGGACCACCTCCCATGTTTGGTTCTTCAGGAGAGATTCCATCTCCTCCTCCATCGCAGCCAACCAACTCTCACTATCCTTGTCTCGAATAGCTTCCTTGAAGGAGACCGGCTCATCTTCCTCCACCGAAAGTGCGTACTCAACCAAATTAACATGCCCATAGTGCTTCGGGGGTTGATCAACCCCCAACTTCTGTACCTGCTTGTATACTCGCCTTGGCCTAGTGGAAGCCAAGCTATCCTCGAGCTGCTGTTGTTGTAGTGCCTGTGTATCTCATCATCTTCCTGATTTTCCACTTGAACAGGACTAGAACCTGGTTGGTCTTTAGGTTCTATCTCAATAACCTGGGACTTGAAAGCCTCAACACTACCATCCTTTGGCACCTTAGCAATCATGGACTTCTCATCAAAGGTAACGTCCCTGCTGATTACGAACTTCGAATCTTCTGTACACCAAAAGCGGTAGCCTTTTACACCCTTTGCATACCCCAAGAAAATTGCCTTCTTGGCCCTCGCGTCAAGCTTTCCTTCGTTAACGTGATAGTAGGCGGTACATCCGAAAATCCGGAGCCTCTTATAATCTGCATGCTCCCCTGACCACACCCGATAGGGTGTATCACCGTCTAATGTCAAATGTGGAGATCGATTCACTATATAGCAAGTTGTAGCAATCGATTCTGCCCACCATTCTTTGCCCAAACCAGCATATGATCGCATACTCACTGCTTTCTCCCGCAGTGTTCGGTTCAGTCTTTCCTCGACCCCATTTTGCTGTGGTGTAGACCTGACTGTCCAGTGTCTGGTAATCCCTTCCTGATCACAGAACTCCTTGAAAGCACTGTCTGTATACTCTGTACCGTTATCAGATCTCAGTGTCTTCAATTTCTTACTCGTTCTGTTCTCAACCATCGCCTTCCACTTCTTGAATGTCTCAAATACCTCATTCTTATGCTTCAGGAAATAAACCCAAGCATATCTTGAATGATCATCTATGAATGAGACAAAATATCTGGAACCACCCTTGGAAGTTGTCGAAGCCGGACCCCAAACATCCGTGTGCACATAATCTAGTATTCCTCTGCTCTTGTGCTTGCTCCTCAGAAATTGAACCCTGTGCGCCTTTCCATACACACAGTCCTCGCAAAAATCCATGCAAGGCTTCTTCAGATTCTTCAGCAAACCCTCTTTACCAAGCAGATCCATACCCTTCGCTGACATATGCCCAAGCCGCCTATGTCATAACCGTGTGTGCTCACATGGGTCTCCACCACTTCCTTCAGCTCCAACTGCTGCATCTCCCGTCACCGTCGTACCCGAGAGAGTATATAGATTACTGTGACGAACACCCTTCATCACTGTTAAGGAACCTCGAACAACCCTCTTCACTCCGTTCTCTGTTACAATCTTGCAACCCCCGGAGTCCAAAGCACCAACTGAGATGAGATTCTTCCACAAGCCGGGAACGTGTCGTACGTCCATCAGGGTTCGAACCACTCCATCATGCATCTTGATTTTGATATCACCTAGCACCACCGTTTTACAAGCATGGTTGTTCCCCATCAATACGGTTCCACCATCAATGCTCCTGTAAGTAGTAAACCACTTCCTGTTTGGACACATGTGGTAAGAGCAATCAGAATCAAGAATCCACTTCCCGGAGGTATCCTCGCCATCCGTGACGACATAACATTCCTTATCGCTCCCATCCTCTGAAGCGTAGCTCGCCTCTTCCTTGCCTTCTCGTCTTTCAGTCTTGTTGTTGTTCTTTTTCCCACCTACTCTATTGTTAGGACAATCGACCTTAAAATGCCCAACTTCACCGCATTTGAAACACGCTCGTCCCGCAAGAGGTCTTGATTTAGACCTAGACTTTCCTCCCTTGCCTTTTCCTCGCTCATTGCCTCTCCCTCTGGCAAACAGTCCCTACGCTTGTTCTTTGTTACCACCAGTGGCCATATCACTAGTTGTAATTTTTCGAAGATCATCCGCTAGAAGCGCCGTTCTAGTTTCATCCATCGATAAAGTATCACCCACAAGCATCAGTGTTTGTACCAGGTTCTCATAAGACTTTGGCAGAGATAGAAGTAGTAGAAGCGCCTGATCCTCGTCTTCCACTATCACCTCAATGTCTTTCAAGTCTGATAAGATCCTATCAAACTTGTTGATGTACTCCCGGATTGACGAGCCCTCCTCCATCTTGCAACTATACAATTTAGATTTTAAATAGATCCGGTTCGTTAGACTTTTCGTCATGAAGGTGCTTTCTAACTTCAACCACACACCCGCAGCCGTTTCCTCCCCGTCTACCAAGAAAACTTCAACCACACACCCGCAGCCGTTTCCTCCCCGTCTACCAAGAAAGCTACATCCCTCTCAAGGCATATGATAATCGACGCTCGTGCTTCCAGATCCAGCTCCTCCCAATCCTCATCAGACATATTTTTATGCTTCTCTCTTCCAGCCAAAACCTTGTGCAACTTTTGCGAAATCAGCGAATTTTTCATTTGCATCCTCCAATAGGAAAAATCATTTTTCCCATTAAAATTTTCAATCTCGTACTTTCCAATTTTATTTGTTTTACTTGTAGAAGTCATTTTTCGCTTGTATTATGTAAATCCGCTTCTCTCAGGAATTTTTAACAATTTCTTTGTGTTCACCACACAATAGTCAACCACCACCTCAGATCAGAAATTTTACCACCTCCAATCTGAATAAGGGGCTCTGATACCAATTGTTGGTCTCGGAGTCACGCCCACCACCGCGGAAGCAATATGTCCTGAGAGAGAGCCCTAACTTTTGTTTTCACAAAAATACAAGTCAAACTCGATATATGTGTTTCGCGAAGGAAACTCAGACTCAGTAGCGAAATATCTCAGCGAAGTGAGATATCCACTCTTCCTCTCATCAGTGCAAGGACTGAACTATCGAGGCCACCTGCAAGTAAAACAAATAGTTATGACAATACAAACACGGGATTTTTACGTGGTTCGGTAAACTAGCCTACGTCCACGGGAGGGGGTTTCACTATGGAGAAAAATACCAAACTTATACAAGTTCTCTCTTTCTCTCTTTCTTTTCTCTCAAAAACTCCACTTGAGATTTTTCCCACACACCTAAACTCTTCCACCCCTCCTCTATTTATAGGAGAGAGCAAGGGGTAGAACTGGAGATTAGGCGGGCAGACACGGCGGGAAAGAAAACAACGCGCGCGCGGGAAAATAAAAATCGCGCGGGGCTGAGTTTCGTGCGCGCGGGGCTGAGTTTCGTGCGCGCGCGCACGAAAGGGTAGGGGCGGCTTCATGTGGGCAGGCCCACGTGGGTGGGCCCCCCTGTCCCCCCGCTCACAAATGGCATAATCGATGCATGCAATTTTAATATCTGTTCTTTAAACCAGAACCAAACCCTAAACCGCAAAAGTCATATTGAAACCTCCCACTATGCAAATAACTCGCAATTGGTCAATATCTATAATGATCATTACATAAATTACCATGCAAAAACGAATAGAAAAGCATCCTAACACGCTCTCTAATAATCAACAAATAGGTTTTAAGGTTGTGCCTATGTAGATGAAGATTTGTGAGGTGGTCGCGCGTGATGGCTTGACGACAACAATGATGCTAAGGAATGCGTTAAGGAAATGATAATCGAAGTTCAAAATAACATATTTTAATTATGGTGGGGATCTATTTGATCTAGCTAACTTAAATGACTTGAGAGATATTGTACAAATTCCATCTTTAGGAAGACCTTATTCCTATTTCAAACTAAACATGACAAACATCAGAGAAATCCTCAACAAAGCTAGAAAATATTGGCAATTTATATATAGCAAGTATAAATACTTAATAAAACTGTAGGCGATTATAATTTTCTATCCCAAACTTTCAAAGTCCAAGTCAAACTCAAAAGTAGAAAAGATTTGTAGAGTTTACTTTTCAGCAGCTTACATCTTATGTTGGGTTGTCATTAACATCTTGAGTCATATTTAACCCTAGACTGACGTTAATAAGTGTACTATTTTCATTTAGAAAATAATAACATTTTCCATTCCCTCTCGAACAAGCCAAAAAAAAAAAAAAAAACCATTCCCCCATCAGTTCTAAATTAGTACAATCAATATATTATTAGTATAATCAGAAAATACACAAAAAAAAACAGTGTAATCAGAATATTACTATTGTATGAGGTACAATCATGGTATATCTCATTGTAACTATCTATTTTTAGTTTATACACTCGAAACACATCTTTGAGATGTCATAAAGAACCATCAATTAACATTTCTTTTCTTTATAAAAGTATCGTAACTAAGTACGGCATGTGGGCCGAATCAGGCCCATTCCTCGGTAAAAAAAAGCCCAACTCCATAATCCTTTGCCTGCCATCGTCATCCATCCATGGTCAAAAGGTGGGAACGCCTTCCATGGGCTAAGATCGGAGAAATTTTTAAAACCAACCATTTTTAAAATTTAATAGGCAAAATCGACCTAAACTGAAAAATATTAGCAAAACCGACCCTTTTCAGGAGAAAAGGGTCGGTTTTGCAGCGGAGGGTGATTTCCGAAGTGCACGGGACTGCTAGTCCCGTGCACTTGGTGTTCAGCAAACCCGCTGCTGAAACCCAGTGCACGGATCAACCATAACGATACTCGGACCTCTCTGTATAGACAATGATAGTATAAGAATGCAATATTATGTAAATGCAAATATTACAATTATAAAGTAACTGAATTACCTCTGTACAGGATATAATATGTGAACGATGCTGAGCCTGGTCATATAAGACCTCATCACTAACCGGCCCAGGATCCATGGTGTACAAACCTGCACATATAATTATACACATGTTAATAATCAATCATATAGTAATTCAGTTTCTTTATTAAAGTATATAAAAATAAAAAAATGATATAAATTACCAATTAGTTGCTATCTATTGTGTCTAGATGGACAACGAGGTCGAGTATGTCCCGGTTGTTTGCAAAGACTACATTTTTTGTGCTTGACCACTCCTTCTCGCCCTTGATCCATGGTTCCCCTAATTCGCACAGATCGTGGTCGACCTGCTTGTCTCCGGTACTGAGGTGGAACTATATGTGGTCCATTATATTCAGGCCAATACCGACTATCATCAGGTGGATGAAAACTCTCACTATATGTCTTTTGATAGTGAGCTGTTGAATACCAAGGCGAGCAATACCGATTTCTGGGAATTCTAGCACCTCCCGGCTGATTAGAAGAAGCCGCAAGCACATGTGCACAGGGTATTTTTTGGAGTTGTGGTATGTTACATGTGCAAGTGCAATCAACATCAAATAGTTTAACGGTGTAGATACCGTCACAATCTTGTACCTGCCATTCGTTGTCGTTGAATACAGTAATTTGACATGATCTTGCTGCCTCAATTCTTCTATGCAAAATGGACTCATTTTTTGGTGTGTAACGTGTTGTCCAGTCTATGCCATCACCACGCCTTTTGTTGAAGTATGCGTTTAGTCTATAGAATGTTCTCGCAACCAAAGATTGTATTGGCATAGCTCGTGCTCCTTTAAGAACGCCGTTAAAGCTCTCGGAGCAATTAGTCGTCATCATGCAAAACCGCACACCCTCATCCTTACATAATGCCCACCGATGCTCGAATTGAGGCTTCAAGTTATTTTCAATCCAATTATGTGCATCTAATGACAAAGACTTGATTTTCTCCCTGCAATGTTCATACACTAATGTGTCGGTCGCACACCCGGCTTGCCACAAAAGATTTTGCAAATTAATCTCACCGTGTTTTTTCTTGAAATTATCTCTTATATGCCTTAAACAATATCGATGGTGATGTGGTGCACTAAAACCCTCATGTAACGCCCTTATAATTCCTTTCATCCTATCCGAAATAAAGGTAATTATTCTTGGCGCACGGACACTTGGAATCCACTTGTATATAAGTTCAAAAAACCACTTCCAACTAGACGTATCCTCCACCTCCACGACTGCAAATGCTAGAGGAAATAACCCGCCATTTGCATCTACACCGGTCGCTACAAGAAGCACGCCTTTGTACTTTCCATATAAATGTGTACCATCAATGCTCAATAGCGGACGACAAAAAGTGAAGCCCTTAATAGCAGGACCAAATGCCCAAAACACGCGAGTGAACCTCTCCATACCCGGTGCAATCTCTTCGGATAATATTTCGTATTCAGTACCCGGATTATTTCGTTTGATAGCTTCAAGATACTGTGGAAGTAATTCATATGATTTTTCCCAATCTCCAAAAATTTTAGACAACGCTTTTCTCCTTGCATCATATGCCTTATATTTAGATATCTTAATCCCCCGCATGTCATATACCCTCTGAAATATCTGACTTGCATTCAGATCAAGTTCAGCTCTAACTTCAGGCATAATTAGCTTACATATATAAGAAGAAGATGCAGAATAATCATCGACATCCACCGACGGGTTGCAACATGTATGAAGTCCGCAATATCTACATATTACAAATTGCCCATTTGATGATTTTCTCACAGCGGCATTTAGCAACCAAGGACATTTTTTATTTCTCTCATCTTGCTCATTTGCATTCTCTACTTCATTCTTATCGTTAAAGAAGCATTTCACATTGTAGTTTGTTGCATTAGTTTTTACCGGCTTTAATTTGACCCGATTCTTGATGGACCATTCTCGGATTGCAAAAATCAGTGCCTCCTTGTTCTCGAATAGATCCCCTTTTTTAAAAGTGAAGTCCTCAGGTCGTTGTAAATTTGGCCCAACATCAACAAATCCAGCTTGAGAAGTATTTATCCAATCCTCATTATGAAACTCGTCGGGCAACGGATCTTCAGCTTCCACATAATCATTGTTAACGTTAAATTGCTCCATCCAACGGGCGTCATCATCTATTCCAGCTGCCACATGCATGCTATCAATTTGCACGCCATCTTCTTCAAAATGATCTGAATCATCATCTGCTTCATCTTCTATAATTGCTCCGACTGGTGGGTAACCCGTAACATGAACTGAAGCGTCGTTAAATATATTAGTTGACGTCCCACCGATAGAATACTCACTTAAACGTTGTGGTTGAGACCATGGCTCTTGACTTGGAGATGTCATAAAACCAATCGACTCGTTGTCTAAGTCAAGCATCCGAGAAAACTCTCCTTGAGGTCGTGAAACTTGGGCAAATTCCTGAATCGGATACTTCTCAATAAACAACTCAATTGACGCTTGCTTCTCGACTAATTGTTTCATGTCATTCAATTCCTCATCTTCGGTAATCTCCACGGCAATAGTTCTACTCTCATTTATAGGACAGTTGAAGAACACCTTAATTGTATATTCTTCTTTCTTAATTTTAGTAACTCTGTGTATTTCCCTAGTCATTCCATCAAAATTACACGACTTAGATAGCATGAACATTTTCCGAGAACCTCCATCATACACCGGCAAATTATTCACTCCGACGCCGAGGCTCCCATTAAAGAAACAAATAATGGATATGGAGTTCGTCATCGAAACTGAAAATACACAGTCCATCATATGCAAATAATCTATTAATATCTGAATAAATCAACATCAAATTTATTACCTTAATCAATCTCAAATAATGGCTACACCCTTAATTATTATTCATCATTTGTAAATAATTGCTAAACCCTAACCCCCAAACCACATTATTCATCCTATTGCACAAAATAAAAACTAATCCTACCCAATTCTAGCAAAATTAACAGCAAAATTAACAGCAAATTTGATGAATATCCCTCTCAAAAATAATTGTTAAACCCTCTCATATGTAAATAATTGCTAAACTAAACCCTAACTCCCAAATTAACAGCAAAATTAAAAAGAAAAACACACCTGAGAATGGGGGTTCGGTGGGCGTCGATGGTGTCGGATGCGCGACGAGGTCGGAGGGCTAGGGTTAGGCGGCGACTGCAAATGGCAGGGGGTCGAAGTCGAAGTTGAAGGCTAGGGTTTGGGGGGGTTGAAGGCTCAGTCACGAGAGCGTCGGGGTCGGCGGCGACGGAAAATGGCGGTGATCGGCGGCGACGGAAAATGGCGGTGATCGGCGGCGGGGGTCGACGAGGCCAGCAGGTTTTTTTTTTCTTCGGGGGAGAGTGGTCACGAGATCGCAGAAGGAAAGAAGGAACGAAACGAACGAAAAGAAAGCGGAGTTAGTGGGGTAGGCGGACTGCACGGGACTACTAGTCCCGTGCAGTTCCGTAATTGCAAAATCGACCCTTTTCGGTTGTTTTTGCTAATTAATTTCTGAGACGGTCGATTTTGCACAATAAAATTGAAAAATGGGCTGTTTTAAAAATTTCTCCGCTAAGATCCTTTTCTGAGGTCTCCTCTCTCTCTCTCTCTCTAGGGTTTCTCAGCGGAGACTCAATTGCTCAAAATCGGAGCTCGATCGCGGAAAAATCCCTCGCCGGTTCATCCAAGGTATGCTCGAATTCGAATTTGATCGATGAAATCACCGTGCTTAGATTCTTTGCTTCGAAATCGATGATAAGCTCGCGATCGTGATTTTTTTGACGCCTTTTCTAGGGTTTAATAATCTCGAAGATGGAGGAGAGTTTGAAGATGGAGAGCCAGTTGCAGTCGGCTGCGGCCTTCGTTGAAGGAGGGATCCAGGATGCTTGCGATGATTCATGCAGTATTTGCCTCGAGGCTTTTTGTGAGAGCGATCCGTCTACGGTTTGTGATCGAATTTTGCGTCTTTTTGGGAATTTTTTTAAATTAGGGTTTTGGTTGACGATGATGTTGTTTGTGGTGTTTTGATTGGTCAGGTGACTAGCTGCAAGCATGAGTTCCATCTTCAGTGCATCCTTGAATGGTAAATTCTGCTCTTGCTGCTCTTGATTGATTATAATTTACAAGTAAACTCTGTGTTCCCGCTTCATAGATTAGCTTTTATAGCTGTCCTGTTTGGTACCAAAGTCTAAAATTGATTTGAGCTTATGTTTGCGATTGATTATTGGGGTTTGCTTCATATTGATTTCCAAAATCTTAAGTGTCTTAAAATAATCTCATGAAACACTTGTATTCTAAATAAGCCCTAAATCTTGGGGGTTGTATCAAATAGGTGCTTCATATTAGAATCAGTTCGTCTTTTAACCCCTAATAAACCTAACTCCGTTGAAGTTTTCATTTGTAGCTTAGTTTCTTTACAAGTTTTGTTGTGTGAACTTCACATCTTTGAAACTAGAAATCACTGGGAAGACGTGATTAAAGTACAAATTATTAAAGGAGAAATACCAACCGAAGTGGAGAGAAGAGAGGAAAAACAAGTACAAGTAATTAAAAAAATAGAGAGTGAAAAATGAAGGATTTGGGTTTGATTTTAATGAGCACTAGACGTCCTAGGCGTTGGACCCGACACCTAGAACCTAGGCCCGGCGGGGGGCATAGGTGTTTTCCTATTTATAGTTTTTTAATTATAATTACTGATAGTAAATGTCAATGTTATAGAAAGCTTAGGCGATGCACTGACACCTAGGTAGATTTCTTAAGTGGTGGTGGAGGGTATTTTGTTCAAGGTCAAGAGAGGTAGAGGAGGTGTTCATAGTTGGAGTTTAGAGGAGGTTGGAGGATGTGGAGGCTGCAATGGAGGAAATCATGATCAAGGGTGCAATCCATGTAGGCAAACCGCGCTCCCCTAGGTGCTCGCAAAATGTAGGTGGGCAAATCTAGGTACCGCCTAGGTGCTAGGCACTAGGTAGGCGGTCGAGGTATCGCGTAGACGGGCTAGGCGGGGGCTTTTTAAAATATTGATAATGAGAAACTTTAGTGATGTTAAATTTATTAGGGGTTGAAGGATCCTAACATGAGGGATCTATTTGATAAAACTTACGAAATTAGCTGGACTTGTTTAAGTTATTACTGTTTGGTAAAGTTTTTTCTTTTCTAATACTTAGATTTTGGGACCAATGTCAGAAAACCCCTTGATTCTGATGCATTGACTCTTCACTTTTTTGATACTTATTTCTTTTAATTTAATGATGGCCACATACATGTTTTTTTTTTAAATAAAACAAGCTGGGTTTAATCTCTTATGTCAACGTGATTAGTAAATTTTTATATACCTGTGTCTAAAGGTACCAACTTATACAACTTTCATGTCCAATTTTGTTCTTAATGACTGAATTACGTGTCCCAAAATTTGCAGACCATGTAAATTAGAAAGATATCACACACATGGTTTTTTTAAAACAAGTTGGATTTAATCTCTTATGTGAATGGGATTTATAATTCTCTTACATGTTATTGCTCTGTGTCTAAAGGGACCGATTTTTCAGCTTTAATTTTTTTAATGACTGAATTATGTTTATTGCTGACTATGTAACTTAGAAAGATACACAATTTTGTGAATGTCAGATGTTTCAACCTTTGTTGGTTAAATTTTTAGTTATTTATCTGCTGCCATTTGTTTTCAGTGATAGAATAATACTTCTTTTTGTTTAACTGGTGTGGAGTTCTAATGCCTAGAGAACCAATTTAAGATCTTTATTTCTGTTGATCTGTTCCCTCCATCTGGAAGTAATTTCATGTTAACATTTGGTTCTAGGTGCCAGAGGAGCTCTCAGTGCCCTATGTGTTGGCAGCCCATCAGTTTGAAGGATCCCATAAGGTTTGTTGGCTTTGTTGTATGCCTAATGTTATTTTGGCAATTTTATTGGGTTGATATGCAATGCTGAATTATTGCAGCCAAGAGTTATTTGAGGGTGTAGAACATGAGAGGAACATTAGGTCCAATCAAACACGAAATGCCACCATTTTTCGTCACCCTGCACTTGGAGATTTTGAGTTGCAGCATGTGGGTATTAATGCACATTGAGTTGTTGTGCATGGACTTGGAACTTTCTTTTAATTTAATTACTAAATTCTGATTTTAAAACCCCATTACAGCTACCAGTTGGTGTAAATGATGCTGAACTTGAAGAGCGCATAATCCAACACTTGGCTGCTGCTGCAGCAATGGGTAGAGCCCATCATGGTGGCAGAAGAGAAGGACAACGCAGGTCCACAGCTCAGGGCCGCCCACAATTTCTGGTTTTCTCTACACATCCTAATGCACCTTCTGTTGGTTCAGTTTCTCTCTCATCTGCCCCGAGAGGTGAAGAAGAACAATCGAGTGCTGCAGGTAATTCTTCAACCATAGGTAATACCACAGAAGGTGCTGTCAGTGTAGCTCAAGCAGATCCAGTTAGTGGCATGACATCTGGAACTAGTGCTGCTACCAACACCAACAGGCCTGTTATTTCCAATAGCCAGTAAGTCTTGACACTGTAAATAACTGTACTGAATCTACTGATATTAGTGAATTCCCTGTGTAAAGGGTGGGGTTTTTAACTGTCCATTTTATAACAGGATTTCTGCTGGACAAACTACTCCAGTAGGTCAGGACAGAGCTGGACCATCAGACTTGCAGTCCTTTTCGGAAACTTTAAAATCTCGCCTAAATGCTGTCTCGATGAGGTAGTTATACATTTTTAGGCCTTGGTCTTAGCTTATAACTAACAAAGAGAGACCTGTAAGTCACTTGTAATTTTCTCGTCATCAGATACAAAGATTCCATCACAAAGAGTACAAGGGGTTGGAAGGAAAGGCTGTTTTCACGTAACACTTCTGTAGCAGATATTGGGTCTGAAGTCAAGAGGGAGGTTACTGCCGGTATTGCTTCTGTTTCACGCATGATGGAGCGTCTGGACACGAGAGAAAGTAGAAGAACAGCTGGTGACCATGATCAACAAAGTTCAGGAGGTTATCCAGTCACCCAGTCAAGTAATGAGAGAGTTGCAGATAATAAGACTAATAGTCCTCCAAATGATAACCACACATCTACTTCTTCTGCTACAACTGCAACTTTGAGCTAAACTAACTTATGATCTCCAGAATTTGAATGTGCCAATATGTTCATCTTTCAAGGTATTATACTTAATTTGCCTATATATTAGTACTTGAGTACATAATTACTTAACTTCAGAAATGTCACTTGGGAGGAGTAGAACTATCATATTGATAGAAGAGAGCTTAAACTGGCACACTTAATTAGAAAATCGTCCAAAGAGACCATTAAGCTTCTTATATTGGTACTTTACTATATAATTACGTAACTTCAGAAATGTCACTTGGGAAGAGTTGAATTATCATATTTGGATAGAAGAGAACTGAACCGAACTGGGACTCTTCAGAAATGTCACTTTGGATAGAACTGAACTGGGACTCTTAGACAGAAAATCATCCAAATAAGCTTCCCTTGCTGAAGTAATCTGAACCAATTTACAATCAGTTGAAAAGTAGCATTTCCAATTCTCAGCTCTATATTACATATTAATAAATAACTATGTAAGACTTAAGACAACCTAGGAAGGCGAAAGACAAAGACCTGTCAGCATTATATTAGCTGTTCTAATAGGAGGCACAAACTTGGAGATTTTCTATTAGTATAGCCGTGTTAAGTGTATTTTGTCTAGGTGAGAGCACTCAGATTCAGTTCTTAACTTGGGATCTCCAAAACTTAGTTTGGTTTAGAAGACTTGACTTTATTTCAGGTCATCTCTAAGCTAATTTAGAGAAAGATTTATGCCTATATTCTTAAATGTTGATCTTTTGACTGTAAGTCTAACAAATATATTTTATTAAAAACTTTTATGTTTTTTGTCACACTGCTAAGATGTAATTTCTTTACTGGTTCTTTCATTTCTCTGGATCATAGTTAACAACATATTTGATGTGGACACTCTTGAATTCCTTCTGAGGGTGCATTTGGGTCATCATTTGAATATTGTCTTATTCTGTGCCATGGGTATTAAAAAATGTTTGTTACACTGAATATTACCAGGCTTGAGTAGCCCAGGAGAAGATATGGCATACTAAATATTGTTTTGCCAATGTGTTTTGTGTCATTTTGCTAGTAAGGTCATACATCAGCTTTTGATATCTAGAAACATTCAAATGAGATATCACACCTCAAACTTGGGATCTTTCAGATGTCTTAGGCTCCAATGAACTCAACTAGGCAGTGCAGTGATAGGATCACATAGTAATGATATTTGTATTCAATTATGAGCACTGGAAAACACTACACGACAACAGATTCTAGGTAATTTCTCTAATAAAATACTATCTACTTCAATGAATGCTATCAATTTTTTTAATCCTAAATTCCTAGTGAGTTTCCAAATTTTTTTACCAGATAAACCCTTACTCTTCTATTTTTCTCTTCCTAGAACACGGCAAATACAAATGTACGACTAATACCATTCACTCAAACAATTATTTCTTCTTCCATGACAAGATCTCGCCTCTTCTTGTTTCCTCCCCCAAGGAGAATGTTGTGTAGGCGTCTAAAATTGTCTACAAGAGCCCGCACGAAACTCGAAGCAATGAATGGGCGAGTCAAGAAGATTCGTCAAACCAACTCACGTGCGCGTCGGTCAACGCGTGCACTGTCAATCAGCTCGTGCGCGCCAGTCACTGCGCGCCATACGAGTATAAGCAGATCAATCAGACTCGTTGCGCCGGTCAACGCGCGCAAAGTTAATCAACTCGTGCGTCCAGTCAACGCACGGCACGTCAATCAACGGCGTGCGCGTTAACAGTCAAACACACGTGCAACGTCAACCAACTCGGCGCGAAAGCACGGTCAACGGCGCGCACATTGTCACACAACTCCGTGCGCGACCCGGTCAAGCACCAAAAAATAGACGCACGTCAATAGCCCGGCGCAAATCGATCAGCAAGCGTTATTAACCAACGCGTGTTCGACGATTGGTCTCAGCGCGTATGAAGCATAAAGTCACAAATGCGAACGAAATACGCACACAGAACAAGTCCCGGAAGAAAGAAACCAAAAAAAGGAGAAATCGGCGAACCGCGCTAAAGCGCATGACGGAATGATCCGACCCGCGCAAAGCGGGGGACGGATGAATACCGACCCGCGCAAGCGCTTGGACGGATCTAATCCACCCGCGCGAACGCGGTCGATCAATCCGACCCGCGCAAATGCGCGGGTCGGATGAATTCTGACCCGCGGCAAGCGCGGGTCCGGATATTTCGACCCGCGAGCACGGGTCGGATGTTTCGGCGACCCGCGGAGCGCGGGTCGGATATTCCGACCCGCGCGAGCGGCGGGTCAGATTGTTCTGCCGCGCAGTCTAATTCCGCAAACGGTTTGACGGTTTTAATTGTTTTTTGTAGGTTATCGGTCCAGGGTTCTTAACTGACTTGAGATCATCTCAAACCGTGGTTAAGGCTTGCTGTTGACTAAAAGATAAGCCAAATCCGCTTTGTTCTATCCCAAATAACCGCATTTAGGCCTATAAATATGAACAAAGGCCTCCATTTTCTGGATCTGGAATTTATCAGAGACGAGGTGCTGGCTCGGAGTTGGAAGGAACGGAGCACAGAAATTTCAGCAAAAGGACAGACGAGACCCGGCGAACTTCGGAGCAAAGGAGAAAGCCTTCGAAGGATCCGAAGCTCGTAGCCGTTCCTGAGATTAGCTTGTCTTATCTCGAGAGAGCCCTGATACGCTGTTGTCTGATTCCAGGACTTCAAGCAAATACCCCTTGGTGAGGTAGACTCTGGCCAAATTTTCTGCAACCGGATCTGAGTTCTGAGGTCGTCCACGGATTTAACCCCGCAAAGCAAAGAACCCACGCAAGCAAGACCGATAACGGATCTTGCTTATTTTCAAAGAAAGTTGTAATCTTTTGTTCCTTTGTATTTGAATCATTTGTAACGCTTAAAGTTTAATGAAAATCAATGACGTAAGGTGAACTTTCGAGCGAAAAACAAAACTGGCCGACCACAGTGGGGAGCCGACACCGCCTTCTGCGAAGGCTACGTGCGCACGC